>NC_090451.1:452080704-452705704 GCF_031143425.1 Pleurodeles waltl | reverse complement strand
GCACCACTGAAAAGAAATCACCTTTTTACTGACCACAGGGCCTACTGGACTTCAAGCAACCTGGCAAAAATGCTTGGTAAGGCGTCTGCCTGCCTGAAGTGTGCCATTCCACATGCAGATGATACTTACATGTTCATGTTGTTTCTGTCATTGCCATCCTACTGGGGTACAGTGATTAGGATCCTCAGCAAAATACTTGGACATCAAATTAAGGTAAGCCCTCAGCTGGTGTTCTTTGGAGGTGTTTGAGCTGAATATTGGGACAAATGGAAGCAAGGTGAGGCTTATTTTGTATCTGGTCATATTGGCGAGGAGAAAGATATGTAAGCTTTGAAGTTGGCAGACCCCCATTCCATGGGGGAACTACTTAAAAATGTCAAAGGGGTTTGTCAAGGGAACTTGTGTGTAAAATACTTGAGAGGGGACAGTGCAGTGCCTTGTGGAATGATGAGCTACTAGCTGTGAAATTTGCAGGCAGGGGGGATGTCTACATGCTAACTACAATCCATGATGAGAGTACTTCCCCTGTGACTGTTTGGGGTCTGGTTGCCGAAATGTGCAAACCTGTGTGCATTTTTGACTGCAATAAGCACATGGATGGTATTGATAGAGTAGATCAGAGGTTGGAACCTTACACTGCTGTTCGTAAGTCTTATATTTGGTATAAAAAGTCGGCTTTGCGTTTGTTTCATTTAGCAACTTTTAATGCTTTTTTATGTTCAAGGATTGTTCCTCTGAGTCAAGGATGAAATTTGTTAAGTTGCAAGAGTCAGTAATAGAGAGCCTTATTGTGGTGGAACAGGCAAGAGTTCCTAGAGTAGCAGTGGTGGAGGATGCGGCTAGATTTATAGATCACCACTTTCATGATCAGAGTCCTCCCAGTCCCAAAAAAGACTTTCCTGCTAAGAAATGTAGAGTCCGTGCCTGAAGAGGTATCCGGAAGAAGACTACTGCCCCAATTGTCCTTCTAAGCCTGGACTGTGTGTGGCCGGCTGTTTCAGAAGTTACCACACCCAAAAGAATTATTAAGAACTACTGTGAGTATAAACTGCCTGTTCTATATTATTTTTTATTTTTTGTTCAGTTTTACGGTTGGCATTACTACCATGTATTTAGTTAGAGCTTTTGTAATTGTAGTTTTGTACCTATAATTAGTTAGTGTTTTCTTTTTTGTTAAAAAAAAGTGATGGTGGTGTGCGTGGAGTGGCACTAGGCTGGCGGCGTAAATAGTGACACTGCTAGCCAAATGCCAGTTCACAGACTTCATCAGCTGGTGTGAGTCCTGTGTCAGACATGTGGGCATTTGGAAGTGATGGGCCCTTGAATGGCGCTGTCTGTTGATGCAAGTGTTGTAATGAATGTGCAGCGCATGCGGCTGGCGGAGTGAATGGTCTTGTGAATGTCATGTCTGAAAGATGTGTGAATGGACTGTAAAGCAGTTGGTGCCTTGTCATGGCTTTAGCGCTCTCGAGCTGTGAGTCATTGGTTCTGTTTTTTGGCCTTTCAGTTATTAAGAGTACGTTTCATTTTTGTGAAATCTCTTGTTAATAAGATTTGATCTATTGAACAATCACTCACCCTCATGCCAAATCCAACCAGTATGTTTGTAAAATTAAAAATGAAAAAAACAGCTCCGCTGTAATCAGGTGTCGAAGCACACCCGTGTCATGCTAGGTGTCTCGGGTAGACCCCGATGATGAAGCACGCCACCAACTTGGTTGGTGGGTGTGGGGTCTTTTTAGCATAGCCTAAGGGCATTTTATTTCACAATTTAAATGTATGGAAAATTACAGAGGGATGTGGACACATCAAATTGATCTATTATGAAACTACTTGTTTTTGCAGGGGGGGCAAATTTTGAGGTTTGCAGGGAGTCTGGGTAAGAAAATGTTTGGTGATCCATACAAGCCACACCTCCCTGGACTTCACTAGGTGTCTAGTTTAAAAAAAATGTCTGGGTTTGGTAGGTTTCCCTATATGACCGCCGCACCCGGGACCAAAAACGCAGGTCCCCCCCCTGCAAAAACAGGTAGTTTTGTAATAGCTCATTTTGATGTGTGCATGTTGTGTTTTAAGGCATTTCCTGTCAGGGGCACTGGGTCTAACCACACAAGTGATGTACCATTTTTATTGTGAGACCTGGGGGAATGCTGGGTAGAAGGAAGTTTGTGGCTGCCCTCAGAGTCCAGAACTTTGAAGCACCAAAATATGAGGAAAATATGTTTTGTTTGCCACATATTGAGGTTTACAAAGGTTTCTGGGTAATAGAACCTGGTGAGCCCCCACAAGACACTCCATTCTAAATTCCCTAGATGTCTACTTTTTAAGAAATGTCCATGATAGCTAGGTTTTCCTAGGTGCCGGCTGAGTAAGAGGCCCAAATCCACAACTAGGCACTGCAAAAAACATGTCCATTTTCTTTGGGAAAATGTGATGTGTCCACGTTGTGTTTTGGGACATTTCCTGTCACGGGCACTGGGCCTACCCACACAAGTGAGGTACCATTTTTATTGGGAGATGTGAGGGAATGCAGGGTGTAATAAAGTTTGTGGCTCCCCCCAGATTCCAGAACTTTGCAGCACCGAAATGTAGGGAAAACCTTTTTTTGCCACATTTTGAGGTTTGCAAAGGTTTTTGGGTAACAGAACTCAGTGGGAGCCCCACATGTCACCCCATTCGGAATTTCCCTAGGTGTCTAGTTTTAAAAAATGTATAAGTTTGCTAGGTTTCCCTAGGTGCCGGGTAGCTAGAAGCCAAAATCCACAGCTAGATACTTTGCAAAAAAACATCCATTTTCGTTGGGAAAATGTGATGTGTCCAGGTTGTGTTTTGGAGCATTTCCTGTTGCGGGCAGAGTCTACCCACACAAGTGAGGCACCATTTTTATTGGGACACTTGGAGAAATGTTGGGTGGAAGGAAATTTGTGGTTCCTCTTAGATTCCAGAACTTTCCATCCCTGAAATGTGAGAAAAAGTGTTTTTCTTGCTAAATTTTGAGACTTGGAAAGGATTCTGGGTAACAGAACCTTGTGAGAGCCCCATAAATCACCCCATCTTGGATTTCCCTTGGTGTCTCCTTTTAAAAAATGCACAGGTTTGCTTGGTTTCGGTAGGTGCCGGCTGAGGTAGAAGCCAAAATCCACAGCTAGGCACTTTCCAAAAAGCATGTTGGGTTTCAATGTAAAAATTTGATGTGTCTATGTTATGTTTTGTGGTGTTTCTTGTCGCAGGCACTAGTCCTAGTGAGGTATAATTTTGATCGAGAGACTTGGGGGAACACAGCATAGATGAACAAGTGTGATGGCCTCTTGTCTTTATCTACATTTTTTTTTCTTTCAAATGTTAGACAGTGTATCAGAAAGAAGTCTACATGGTAGTATGGGGACCCCGGAATTCCGTCATGTGCAAAGAACCACTGCTTCTCAACACCTTATCCTGTGCCCATTTTGGAAATACAAAGGTTTCCTTGATACCTATTTTTTACTCTGTATATTTCACCAAATGAATTGCTGTATACCTGGTATACAATAAAAACCCATTGGAAGCTCCAGCTCATTTATTGGCTCTGGGTACCTAGGATTCTTGATGAACCTATAAACCCTATATATTCCCACAACCAGAAGATTCCAGCAGTAGTAATGGGATATTGCTTTTGAAATTCTGACACGGCAGGAAAAACTCACAGTGTAAAACGTGGAGAGAACGGGCTGTTTTTTGTCACCTGAATTTCAATATTTTTTTATTTCAGCTGTTGTTTTCCATAGGAACACCTTGAAGGATCTATACAAATGACCTCTTGCTGAATTCAGAATTTTGTCTACTTTTCAGAAATGTTTAGCTGTCCAGGATCCAGCATTAGTTTCACACCCATTTCTGTCACTAACAGGAAAGAGGCTAAAAGCACAATAAATAGTAAAAATGGGGTATGTACGAGTAAAATGTCAAAATTGTGTTGAAAAATGTAGTTTTCTGATTCAAGTCTGCATGTTCCTGAAAGCTGGGAAAATTGTGCTTTTTGCACCACAAACCCTTTGTTGATGCCATTTTGGCGGGGAGGGAGGGGAAACACATGCATTATTCTGCAGCCCTCAGATAAATAGCCAAAAAAGGCTTGGCACCTGAGGGGGAAAAGGCCTGGCAGCAAAGGGGTTAAATGAAATAAACCATATGAAAAATACAACACTCACAAAAAAATATATATACATAGCAGCTAACTATCAAAATATAACTTATTTTAACATAACATAGCATTACATTACTAAAATAGTGTACACAAATGCACAACTACAAACCAGTGAAAAACAATAAAAGCAATACATTGAAACACACAAAAGAAACACAAACAACACTATAACTCCCTTCTAGGCTTCTGCCCTAAACCCTCCACAGCTTGAAACCTTTTGAAAATCCTTAAAAAATGAGTTACCTGTTCAACGAACAGTAACACCTTACGGAAACCTGGTTCTGGAAAAACAGATTGAAAATAAAACAACTAGAGTGGTAGAGTAGCAGTAAAATAAATGGCCACTAAAAGAAATTTAAAAAATGACTACCTATTCATGGGAATTAGTGGTAAATATTACATAAATATATAAAAAGTGTTCAAAAATAATAAACATGTAAAACGCATAAAAACATTTACGATACAATGTAAAAATGTATAAAGTATACATTAAATATTAGTATAAATATATACAATTATTTAATATATGCTAATAAAGCATGATACAATGATTTTCAAATTACACACATAAGAACACAAGACAAGTGTTAAAAAAACCTGTTAAACATTGGAAAATAGATGTTGAAAACATAAAATATACAATACTATGTAAATAAACTCCAGTCATTTTCCTAATAAAAACTAAAAAGAAATGTTTTTTACTTAACTCTATTGAAATATTTCTTTTCAGATGAAATATGTATAATTAAAAAGGTAAAAATAACCACTAAATAATGTTTGAAAATATAAATGTGTGACGTCTGTATTATACACAACAATGCAATTATTAATATTACTGTTTACAAACATACAACAATTTTTGTTATATTTCTAAATACGAACAATACAATAACACAAAGTAGTTTTATTACCTACACATAAAAGTGAAATAAAAGATTTTAGAATAACAATATAAAATTAAATAAAAAAATATTATGCACTAAAGAGGTGGCTTTTACTATTCCCACCTAAATCAAAACCAAGTTGGGAAAAGTGTTGGACATTAAAGGGGTGACATTCACTATTTCCATGCCAAACCAACCATATTGCAGTAAGGTGTTGGAAACTAAAGGAGTTACTTATATTATTCCTACTCCTATCCATACCAACTGGTGGAAGGTGTTGGACACTAAGAGAGTGATAGGCAATATTCCCAAACCAATCTATTCCAATTTATGGAAATCGCTGGACACTAAAGAGGTGATATTTATTGTTCCTACCCCAATTCAACCAAACTGGGGGAAGGTGTTGACCTCTAAGGGGATCACATTTTCTATTCCCACTCCAATCTATTCAAATTTGAGGAAAATGTGGGCCACTAAGGGCTTGGTTACGAGTGTTGTGGTCTGACCTCCAAACTGCCATAGTGGCAGCTGGCAAAATAACGCCATGTTGGCTATACAGACAGCTGTATTATGAGTTACACAGACAGGACGACAAAAGCCAGCTAGGAACACAACACTGCTTTTACTTTGGAGGGTGGGAAATAAGTGGTCCGACCACCACCACCGACAGCTTGTCAACCAATCACTGAACCTATTACAAGTACAAAGTCTCAGTGGTGGTCAGCCATGGCAGTCCGTCAATGGCTGTCCAAACCACAGTGGATCGCCATCAACAAAGTAAAATACAACACCACATTGGATGGATTTGAAAACAACACAGCTGATACACATTTCCATACCCGACACACCTGAAAAGCACACTATAAACACAACCCTCCACACAACAAAATCCTTTACATCCACAACACCAAAAACTGTAGCCAGAGCGCTTGATCAAAAAAGATAAAACCATATAATGGGCACACCTCCATCTTTCACTAAGCACATATCCCACACCCTCAACAGACTCCTATCACATCCATTTTCACCTCTCAATCCATTTACTCCATGTCACCTGTATAATTCCCACCACGTATCATTTTTTGGATTATCACCACCATGTCACCCTAGAAGAATCCCTGTTTCACTGAAGATGAGTTAAGAGTCATGGTGGATGAATTCATTAGAGTAGAGACAGATCTCTTTGGAGCCCAGGTCTAGCACACTACTATCTCCAGGAAAATGGAAGTGTGGCACAGGATAGTTAGAGTGAATGCTGTAGGCCCCACCCCGTGCACAAGAGAAGACATCAGGAAGAGGGGGAACAACCTCAGGGGGAAGGTCCGTTCTATGGCATCCAGGCAACAACTGCATGTATGGAAGACTGGCAGTGGGCTCCCACCTCCACCCTTAGAACACACATCAAGAGGAATACCTGGGAAGTGGAGTTGAGTAAGTCACAACAATAAAATATCACCAAACTGTATTGTCATGCGTGCTCACTGATCACCTTTTCCAATCTCATTGTCAACCCACACAATAGCCCACTGTCCACCTATCCATAGATCCCTGTCTTGCCTCCAACATGTGAACTAGAATCACCTAGGGCAACAACATCTATGTATAGTGTATGTAGTACAGCGATTGAGAGCACTACAATTCTCAGCAGGCATTGTACTACCATTCCAAAAACCTGAACATTGTATCCTGCTCAAAGATACCTTGTATGTCAACTCCTCATTGGAAGGAACACACTTGAGAGGAAGACATTGGTGTACTGTGTAGATAGGACAGGCACTGACAGGAATGCTAAACCCAGGATGCAGTGCTACTGTCACTCCACTCATCCACAACAGTGTCTTCAACTCCAATGGCCCTTCTCCCTCTACTCAGCCTTTGAACTGTAATCACCTGAGAGAATTACATCTATATACTGTGTGGGTAGGATAGTTAATGACAGGAATGCTAAGGCCAGGAGGCACTCCACTCAGCCACAAGTGTTGTCTGCTCTAATTACCCTTCTCCCTCTACTCAGTCTTTGAACTGTACTCACCTGGCAGGATGACATCTCTGTACTGTGTGTAGTACTTGGAGTAACATGACTGTACACCCAAGGATGGCCAATCCCTGTAACTCCAATAACCAGGCCAGTGTCCATATGACATGTGCATCTGTCTGTGAACTCATAATAGAAGTTTACCCACCTGGGACGGACTAGGATACAGATCATGGTACACTCTGTGATGTGGCTAAACACCTAGATCCATCCTGAGCAGCCATGCCACGATGAAAATATTGTGGACAAGAAGGACAGCTCAACCTGTGTGCCAAAATAAATTGAGACAGATCAAAGCCCCCAAGATGCATCATATCAATGGTATTCACAGCAAACACATTCACAATGTGCTGACCACATGATGACCACTATCACATATAAGACAAGGCTATGGATCTGCCTGCATAACAGTCAACTAAGTCTTAAAAGTATCTATCACACATCCTGTCCAGCCACTGTTTAGCCTGCATTGCTGGCAATAAATGAGTCTAAAATCAGCCTACCAAGTGCTAATAAACTCAGACATTCTGAAGCTAGTTGACTGAAATGGAATCGGTATGTTTCCCAAATGTCAGGTCAATGCAACTGCCATAATGTGTACCAGTCCCCTAAAGGAAAGCTGCAAATCTAATCTGTACATGGCCTTAGCCAAATGTCACTGTTTACTATTGGAGGTAGATGTCACAATAAAACCTTTAACATTATACCTCTCATATCAACAGGTCTATCTGTCACTGTGAATAACAAGAACAGTGAAAAGACTACCACTACCCCCAGGGTTGGAGCCCTCTGTGAGGACACCACTCCTGGACATCAGGTTGTTGAGGACAGCTCAGGCCCACCCGTGCAACCTGACCGGACCACACCAGTGAGCCCCACCATGACCACATTGATTCCTCCTAGCCCTTTTGCTTCAACATCTCAGGCAGACAGTTTTCCCCAAATATGTGCCAGAGGACTCTGACAGCCATCCAGGATCCGGAGTCTCAGCAAAACACCTCCGACAATAATAGTCCTGGAACCAGTGGTAGGGGGCAAGCTGTGCCAAGGGCACAGGCACATGGGGGTAGGGTGTGTGGGAGGCCCGGTATTGACTTGCAGCATGAGGCTGTGAGCAACACCAAACTCCTTCCTTTGGCCAAGCAACACCAGCCCCTTCAATATCTGTTGCAGCCACTGGAAGGAAGGCCCTGTCTAGGGAAGGACCTGCATCAGACAGCCCTACCTCTGTAGCAGCGGATCCATCCCACAAACGGGGATGTCCACCCAAGACTCCAGGAGGTCCGGATGCCAAGACATCGCCCACTGCCAGCAAGTGACCTCTTCTTGAAGGAACTCCTTTGTGTGCCAAAGATTGACTCTGCTGATTATTCTTTAACCACTTTCCATTTTCCATGGTAATAGGACTCTGTAAAATGTCTGGACTATCATAGCCTACATCGGCAGAGCCATCTTGTGCCAGGCTGGATATCACAAAGATACAGTCCACCAGACTACAGAAGAAAATGCTTTGTCAGACCCTGTCCAGTAGAATTGACTAACACATTATAGTATTTTGCCAATACCTAGAGCCTTATCACATACCAAAACCATGTCTGCCAACTTAACATACACCATGGCACAGACAGAGGGCATTACAACTGTCCCTGATCATAGGTCCATCCTATTAAAATGAGCAAGCATCTGGTGGCATGACACAACCCTATGCAAGTGTTATGGCACATGCACTGTCACCTACAATGAGGAAACACATCACAAGCTACACAAAGTTCATGCAGCATCATTGTCAACACAATATGAAAGGAGAATACATGGATTCACTGGATGACATTTTTCAAGGCCACATGCCTACACACGAGACAATTGGGCCACCTCACCAAATCAAACAAGTGTATTGTGTACTTAAGAATTCTACCCACCCACCGTCCAAGTTGATTTGGCACAGAACTCATGCACCTTATATCTGTGACCAACATTACATGGATCAATCCATGTCCACTTCATATATCAGAACAGCAACAGCTACTTGCCAATGTCACAACTCTGAAATGCCCACATGAGGATGTCATGGTGAAGAGACCTGGATAAAGCACAATACAAGGAGTTTATGTAGGAAAAATTATACAAATGACCCAAATCTCATATTAAACTTCAGTAGATCTACTCACATTGCAGTGAGACTGACACAAACAAAGCAGATCATCAAGCTAGTAACATTCCCATGTCTGACTTAGCAAGCAAACCTTGGCTGTATACTGCATAGCATAAGATCCACTGTTGATTGGAAAAAATACACTACTCAACACATCCTCACCCCTACAGTTCCCCATATAGTCACAGTAATCACATAACATTATGTACTTAGAGTAAGGCGAAGTGGTGACTGATGAGATCTGCCATCAAGTCTTCACCTTCCTCTTCATCATTGTCATCCTCTCTGTGCATTTCAGGATTCTGACCCAGTGGTACTGCTAGCTCCCAGTCATCTGGAATATATGGGATATCTCTCCTCAGGGCAATGTTGTGGAGCATGCAGCAGGCCACAATGATCTTACATATGTTTTTGGTGACTAGAGGAGAGCTCCACCTGTCTTGTCCAGACACCTAAACCTGGCTTTCAGAAGCCCAAAAGCCCGGTCCAGGACATACCATTTTCTTCCTTGGGCATTATTGAAGCAGACTTTCCCTGGCGTAGTTGGGTTCCTCGCTGGTGTCAACAACCATGGATGGTTTGGGTATGAAAGTACCCTGTAATGGAATGGGACATATGTGTAACAATGAGTCCCTCTCATCTGATTTTTGCAGCAGACATAGCATACAAACATGACATATGTGACTGACCAACCAGCCAGGCCCTCCCTGGGTACAGTCATGATATCAGCTATAGAACTGCTCTGTTCTGCATGATGAAGGCATCTGGACTAAACCCAGATGTCAGGCACATACCTGTGAAATGTAGAAGTCTAACAGACAAACAACATGGACATTGATGGAATAGAAGTTCTTCATTTTCTGGTAGACTTGTTCATTGACATGTGCCATAAACAAAGCAACATGTGTACCACCAATGGCTCCCACAACATGTTGGATGTGTGCTAAACAATAGAAGTCAGTCTTCACATGGACAAAATCCTCACATTGAGAAAGCCGGATTTAGCAGTTCAGGTGTTTTAAATTGCCGAGAGTAGACCCTTCAATAAAAGACTGAACATAGGCTGGGATATCCCAGCAGATTGGGTCACTGTACATTGGAAGGACCCTGTGGCCAGGAAGTGGAACACTGCCATGACTTGTGTAATGGTGGTATGCTATTTGGATGGTGAATGGCAGGCATTAGATCTGGCTCCCAATGGCAACAGAGATCCACGATTGTTTGCCTATTCAGACAGAATACCTGGATAATGTGTCTTTCTTCTACAAACTGAAAGTCTGGCAGTGGACGCTAGGCAGGGGGATGTCTGATCCTTACCCTCCCTGGCTACCTATGCAAGACAAGTAATGAGTTTAACTAACCCTTGCAACATGCATTATGCATGTCAATGACAAACTGTGAGAAGGCATGTCATAAGTCGAGGACATGATACACAGAACACATCACCACTGTTAATGACACCGTATCAACATGTTTCCCCACTGCTTTGACACAAAGGTGTACACGTCATCTATCTGGACAGCAAGAATTTGTGCATGATACTCACCACTCAACTATGACTTTATGTCCCAAGTCTTAAATTACTTTGAGGGGGCTGTGCCACAAAGGAAGTTGCCACATGTGCCAAGCAATGCACAAAAACGGTGTTCAAGCCGAAGGACCCACATGTCAGTACAAGACAAATACTTATCATTCGTATTAACATTTTCAGAGTTGTGACACATTTGTCGTAGTAAAATACCACATTTTATATCGCTAAAATGGTGACAGCCTGACCTACTCCACTGGACATTAGGAACTACATGCGACTGCCGGCAGAAGTCATCTTGACAATAGGCGGTTGCTACTATGGCAGACACAGCCATAGGCTAATGTTGTTGCCAGTCACACGCAAATGGCTGTGTCCACCGGTGATTACGGCCGCGTACATGGTAGATGTGACCACCATGTTCTGAAAAATCTCTCACTTGACTCCTGACACTGTTGCCAGCAAGACCTCCATGACCTCAGCTGCTGTGTACCATCTCTGGAAGCAACCATGTCACACTCAACAGGTGATAGGGCCCCTGTCTTCTCCTCAGATGATCTGGGGAGTCAAGTGGAGGAGGTTATACCCCTGTATGGACAGCTTTACGTTGCACCAGAGGAGTAGATAAGAACCTTGTGTCCACTTTTTTCACTGTACTTCACCATATTTTCCCTCCTCACGGGCTAGATTGTGCCCATATGTGCCCAAATGTAAAGTCAAGGCCATTGAGGTGGGGTCAGTGTGGCATCAATGGGAGAGTCACTGTGCATGTAACTGTGTCCAATGCCAGATGTTGAGTCCTTAGACTTTTGTTTGTGTGTCTGTTTTGAGTGTACCCTGTTGTACCTTTTGTTGGATGCACAAAACTAGGGGCGGTCACATCACAGCCATCCCCATACATCACTTAACACATGAATGTTGTCAATATGAGACCACATGTATTTGTATGACAGCATGAGCTGTGTGTGCATTTTGTATGTGTCAGGTGTATGTTAAGTGAGCTATATGCATGTTGCCAATGAGACTTCAAAGCACATCTGGCCTTACTAAACTGTCATTCTGAAGGCATATCCCAACTTACTCTGCCCTTCAGGCTGCCATATACACACCACATGGCAAATTGTTATTGGCTACATGATATACCGTCATGCATGAAAGTGATGGGAATTGAGTTCCATGTAGGTTCTGTCTGCTCAGCCTGCAGAGACCAGGGCCTTTTAAATGTATCTCTCAGAATGGTCCCAAGTCTAGGCTGGTATTGAGTTATTTTGTCTGTGCAATTGTGACACTGTGACCACTCTCTGTATTCCAGTACATCCTGTTAGGTGAACCAATCTAGGCTCTGTGATAAAATGCATCTTATTGAGGTTCCTTCCCTAATGAGTATGAAAATAGTTTTACTAGGGAGCCAATGATCTGTGAATAATGAGCAATAGCCATCACTGTTAATGTGTGCCTCCAACACGTGACAGGTCCCATACTTCCACGGCCCTGGTGACAACATCACACAGGTAATAATTGTTCAGTGCAGGCTTACTGCATAAATTATAGTCACACAGTGCAGACAGTGTGATGAATCCTGGGAACCCAGGATATGTGACTCATCTGTTTTTTTCACATAGCAGAAAATGGACAATGCATGCCTTTGTTTGTTGGATGCTATCTCTGTATGATTGATGCATATGTTTAGAAGCATGTTCTACAGCACAGGTACATGATACAGAACCCCACCTCATGAGGAGTCATGAGTATGCACTTGTCAGTCCACATGTCCGAACATGAACAGGTTAGACACCTGATATGTCCACCATGCCAGTCCCTTCATTGTTACCCATGTGTAATGTTTGAGTTTGTACTCTGGCAGTAGCTTGTAGGAACTGTATGCAGGGAATCATTCTCACAGAGTGTGACGGTATAAATGCATTCATGCCTAAGGAGTGTACCATACAGAAGCCAACAGAGGTGGCATGTGTCCTATAGTTCCTCAGCTCTCAGTCAGATTGCTAGAGCATGTCGCACAAGATGTCAGTTGACCTACCTAGTCAGTGGAGGGCCTGAGCAAAGTGGTGGGTTGGTCTGCAAATTGGAAAGTGTTTGTAGTCATGTCCCTGTGCTCAGTGGCTGGTATGTGGTACACTTGGGCAGTTTGGGCAAAAAGAGAATGCTCATAGCTTTGTCTACTAACATGTATGTGACTCAGCGATTTTAGATGGGACTTGTGGACATAATTTCTTCTCTTGTCTTTTGCATCCAAGCAGGTCAAAACCCACCAGAAGAAAGAGATTTGGAGAGCCTTTGCCAAGAAGGTGCAGACCCTGGGGGTCCATAGTCTGCGGGATGCCCATGGCAGAAAGAGGTGGGAGACCCTGGTACGCTGGGCTAGTAAGATCGCAGAGGTACAGCTGGGCTATTTTCCCAATGTGTTCTGTATGCCCAACGGACCATGACCCCCAAATGGCCCGCATTCTTGTGGTGGCCTACCCAGAGTGGGGTGGCATTTGAGGGCAGCACAGCAGCCACAAGGGGGTGAGTAGACAGTTATTTTCTGTCTATCCCATTGTCAGGTGATTGAGTGGGGTACTGACTGCTTCCCCTGACAATTAGGGATGAGGCATGTGTCACACAGTAGATGGGAGATTGCTTGTGTTGAGATGCCATGTGTATCAAACTGGTAAACCTTGCCTTTGGGAACCTGGGATCTGATACAAACCTGGGAGGAATACTCAAACAACTTTCTCTGCAGGGACCACAAATGGTTGTGTACAATGATCTTTCATATACTTTCTGCTGTTGTAGTGGGTGTAATTTCTGACCCACAGATCACTTCCTCTGAAAGTCACAGACAAAAGGTAAGTGGGTTGTGGATCACTGTCCTCTGCCATGTATCTGGGCATCTGTGTATGTAGACATCAGCCACCTAGAAGCAAGTTATCTTCCATGTATGATGTGCGCTGGTGCCTCACAGCAGTCTGTAATATGTCTCTGTCCAGCATAGTTATGGCATGGCTTACAGGGCTAGTGGTTTGCAGATGTAGCAAGCCACATTCCCTTGGTAAGTGGGGAATGTCCATTGAGGAGAATTATGTTCCATGACTGTAGCCAACGTTCCTTATTCCTACATGTCAGCATGGTCTTGTTCTCTTTAGGGAATATCCTTATTCTGCAATTTCATGCATGTTCTACCCATGATGATGGAATGATGTCTGTATTCCCTCACATATGGGTGCATGGAAAACTGTTAGAGAAACAGTATTTATACAATGCTGATCCATGTCATGTCATGCCACAAACAGGAGTGTGTCAGCATTGTTTATTGTCTAACGGATACCTTCATGCGTCAAAGCTTGTCATTTTCCATGTAGAACTACAATAGCAATGAGGGATATGACAGGTAGGCCCAGATTGTGGAACCCACTTTGTGTTTATCTATGTCCTTTATGTGGCATCTTGTGAAAAGGGGCACTGCACATGCTTAATGATTAAGGATTGTTCCCTGACTGTTGTAATGCATCATGGAGTGACTTGCAGTGATGTTGACATCACATGTGTTTGGATTCAGGCATTCATCCACAGACAGATGCCAGGGTTGGCATATGTAAGATGAGGATAGAGATGCTCCTTCTCATTGCACAACAGGTTGGGGTCCTTCTATTAGTCCTTGCAAGTTCCATGTTTCTCCAACATGCAATTGACAGATGTGTACCACAGGCATACTCAGATGATGTCATTGTAATGGGTGTCAGACATTAGCGGTGACTATCCTGGGGCTGACTGATTAATTGTTGTGTGTATTCTGGAGACATCTTTCCCTGACATATTGGACCTGACTTCAATGTTGCTCCTTTCAGTGACACATGTGAGGTCTATCTGAATGACATTGATACTACCTCCTTGACACTACTGGGACAGGTGTCACTTTTTGAGCTATACATTGTTGAAATGTATCCATTGTGACACGGGTATTTTCATGTTAATTTATTAGGGGATGTTTCACTTTTGTTTCAGAGATAGCTGGATTTCATTGGCATCATCTAAAATTGAGGGTACATCATGTAAGCGCAAAATAGATGTGTGCATAAACTTGTGTGTGAAATATGGGAAGATACTTTACAAAGGGATAGTATTGTTGGCTACAAATTAACTGAGGTCTGCTGCATGTGGCACAGCTGTGAGGATAGAGAGGTCACCTACTGGTTGTATGGTTATTGCGGTTGCAAGACGTCAGGCATGCCATTGTAGTTGTGTGGGATCCTGATTAGAATGTGGATAACTTTGGTAAGTCCAGATGGCATGCATGCATGTTATGACACATAAATATGTCACTTCGGTGAAAGTTTTTGATGGAGACTATTGACTTCATGGTATTGTTTGTCAATCAGGGTTGTGATTAAAGTGCTATCATGTATATGTATATGTTATGACCCTATTTCTCATTATTTTTTGCAGCATCAGCACAGACAGGCAAAGGACACGGTCTTTCCCAAGAGGGTGGTTGTCTCCTTTGCCACAAGTACCTCTGCCCCAGCCCCTGTTACGCCTGCTGCCCTCAGTGAGGAGACTATTGACCTCCTGAGAATGATCTCTGTGGGTCAGACTGCCTTTGTAAATGCCATATAGGGACTGACAAGTCAGCTACAACAGACTAATACTTTCCTAGAAAGCATTCATAGTACAATATCTGGACTACAGAAATATTTTCAGTCCCTGGCCTCCACACTGACACCAACCTGTGACCCCCCAGATTCCATCCCCCCTTGACCTTACTCTTTCCAATCCAAATACCCCTTCTGCTACCTACCCAAATCATACAAACAGATCCTCATGCACCCACCTCAATAGACAAACGTAGTGCACACAAAAACTACAAAGCACCCAGGCACACACAAACAAGATCACCCACAGACACAGCAACATCCACAACTTCCCCTGACAACCTCAGCATCACAGACATGACATCAAGCCTACCTACAGACACTACCACTACAGACACTGACCCAGCTACAACCCACATTCTGCCCACAGACACACCCCAGCAGACCCTCTGACATCTACCACAAGCACCACCCTCGCAGACACCACAACTACAGACACATCCACATCCACCACATCTACCATACCTGCAGTTACCACCCCAACAGACACCCACATACCCACCCACCATGGCATCCCCAGCACCTCCACCACCCAAACCCCAAGACACATAAATGCCCTCAGTCACACACTCAACAGGCACCCACCACATGTAAGCATACCCCCACGAGCATGCACCCAACACATCCACACCTACACATCTTACAACTGCCCCTTCCAACTCCAAACTCTTAGGTTGCAGGCAGCATCACAGGATTTGGAAGCGGTGTCAGTCCAGAGTCGTCCGAAAGTCGGTTTTCTTGGATTTTCACCAGCTTCTCCTTTCAAGGGCCAAGGGACCAGAGTAGGCACCACATGGCAGAGCAAGAATCTCAGGAGAGAGTCCAGGTGTTGGCAGGAGAAGTCTTTGATGGCCCTGAGACTTCAGAACAGGGGGCAAGCTCAGTCCAAACCCTTGGAGATTCTCTTCAAGCAGGAATGTACCACTAAGTCCAGTCTTTGTCCCCTTTCACAGGCAGAAGCAGCAACTACAGGATAGCCCAAAAAAGCACGGGCAGGGGCAGCACTTCTCCTCAGCTCTTCAGCTCTTCTCCTCAGCAGAGATTCCTCTTGAATCCAGAAGTGATCTGATCTGAAGGGGTTTTGGGTCCAATACTTATTCCTCTTTCTGCCTTTGAAGTTGTCAAACTTCAAGGTAAAGTCTCATGTGTTTATAAAATCCTTCCTTGTCCAGGCCAAGCCCTAGCCACACACCAGGGGGTTGGAGACTGCCTTGTGTGAGGGCAGGCACAGCCCTTTCAGGTGTGAGTGACCATGTCTCCCATCCTTCCCAGCACAGATGGCTCATCAGGATATGTGGGCTGCACCCTAGCCCCCTTTATGTCACTGTCTAGAGAGAGGTGCAAACAGCCCAACTGTCAAACTGACCCAGACAGGGAATCCTCAAACAGGCAGAGTCACAGAATGGGTTAAGCAAAAAAATGCCTACTTTCTAAAAGTGAACTTTCAAACACACGGGGTCATTCTGACCTCAGCGGTAAAAGGCGCTTACCGCCGGCCAGAAGATCGCCATAACACCGCCGCGGTAAACCGCCACGGTCATTCTGACCCGCAACTGGCAAACCGCCAAAAATCTGACATCCACAAAAGTCCGCCACACCAAAGGTCAGCGAAAAAATGGCGATGACCAAACCTCCACCGTCACGCCAACAGAAATACGCCCATACCATTCCGACCCACAAATCCACGCGGCGGTCTTTCAAACGCGGTTTTCCATTGGCGGTACACACCGCCACGGTCAAAATACACACACACATAGAAAACTCAGCCACATTGGTCACTTTGAAATACACACACCTAATACACATACTAACAACACTCCCACACACCCAACACAATATAAAACACACACCCACATCACCCACAAGCCCCTACGACCCGAAATCATTAACGAAGGCTAGAGAGAGAGCACAGATTAGACAATCCCACAACACAGAGGCACACAACACCATCACCCACACAGAATCCACACACCAAACACCACCACACGCACCACACTCATCAGCACAAACGCCACCCCACACCTCATCCACACCACCCCATGGCACCCCAAAGACACCCCAGGTTCAGTGACGCCGAACTCAGGGTCATGGTGGAGGAAATAGTCTGTGTAGAGCCCCAGCTCTTCGGGGCACAGGTGCAGCACACCACAATTGCCAGGAGGATGGAGCTATGGCAAAGGATAGTGGACAGGGTTAACACGGTGGGACAGCATCCACGCAATCGGGAGGACATCAGGAAGAGATGGAACGACCTACGGGGAAAGGTGCGTTCCATGGTATCAAGGCACAACATTGCGGTGCAGAAGACTGGCGGCAGACCCCCACCTACTCCCCCCGAATTTACCGCATGGGAGGAGGAAGTCTTGCACATCCTGCATCCTGAGGGCCTCGCAGGAGTATCTGGAGGAATGGACTCTGGTAAGTCAAATCTTCACTACTGCTTCCCAACCCCACCCCACCTGCATGCCAAATCATACCCCCACCCTCACCCCCACCCCCGTCACACCAACTCCTTGCAAATGCCTCACCATCACAACCCACCCATCCCAACACCAAGCCCTGCATGCGACCACAAAGCATGGACACCCATCACCAAAGCATACCCACTGCACAGACACATCACCCCCACAAGCCACCCTCACAAAAGCCCCCACAAGGGAATGCCTGCACTTGGGTACACGGACACCCACCCATCACACGAAATGCCACACACAGAAGCAATAACCATACCTTTATACCCCTGCAGGACCCGAACGCCACCACACCGCCACGGAGGGTCCAGAGATGTCCATCCCACCCCCAGAAGAGGCCCCCAGCGATGAGAGCAGCTCTGTCTCCCTGGACCCAGATGACCAGCCCAGCCCATTGGGGACCTCTGGACAGTCGGTTCCCCACAGACAGCCACAGGCTACACCAGACCCAACCCCCTGTGGGAACACTAGCACAGCTCCCACCCAGCAGGCCCATGCCTCTGTCTCCAGGACACGTAAATCAGCGGTGTGTCCACCACTACAGGGCACCCAGGTTGACCCACCACCCCAACAACAACCGGGACCTGGGGGCAGTGGTAGTGGGCACACCGTCCAGGGGACAGAGGCCCAGGAACACAGGGGAACTGGGAAGGCTGCTGTGCGACAGGGGGGGGACAGGGCCGGGGAACCCACTCTCCAAGAGGCCCTCTCCTCCATCATGGGAGCATACCACCGTTCCCAGGAGACGATGGCGACGGTACTGGCCCAGTTCCAGGAGATCCAGGAACTGCAGGAGGAACGGTACATGGGGTTCAGGGAGGAACTGAGGAACATCGGTTCCGCAATGGGGACCATCGTCGTGGCCCTTACCCAGACGTCACCACATTGCGGGACCATGTGGCACCCCAAAGGGCCCCTGTCAATAGCCCAGGCCAGGAACAGCCTACCACCTCCGCCGGCGCTAGTGGACAGGAGGCCCCCACACAACGACAGGCCACCAGAACCCCACCTCCTGCAGAAGAAGAACCACCCCGCAAGCGGAACCTGAGATCTCACAAGAAGACAGAGTAGGATTGCAAGACCCCCGCCAGCCAAAGATACCCCCTGATGTCATCCCACTGTCCCACATTGTCACCCTGTCCAACCTTGAACTGCCCCTGCTCCATCCTTCCACAGGCATATGGACAATGCACCTGTGCGACTGAGAACTGGACTCTGCCAGGGACATTATTCCACCCCCACCCATCACCGTTTCACAATCATGAACCTATATGTAGCACTTAAAATAAATCACTTATTGCACTTAAAATAACAGGAGTCTGCTTGTGTTCTTAACAAATGTATTACACATAACGGTGCAATAATGTCCAGTTACTTTGTGATGACAACATACCAATTTCAATAAGCTTTAGTCCATGGGCAAACAAAGCTGAAGTCAGGCAGTGGGTCATACAGCTCTGAAAAGGGAAGGGAAAGTCACAAATCAGTTAACAGGAACTGGGGGGAAACACAGACAGTGGAGACCCATGAGGCCTTAAGTAAATGTAAAATGGCGGTGCTGATTCTTACCTGTGTGCTACTGAAAATATTGTTGTATGACTGTATCCCTGTTGTCCGTGTCATCCCCGTCGTCTTCCTCCTCTTCACTCTCCATAGGCTCCACAGCTGCTACAACACCACCATCTGGACCATCCTCCTGCAGAAAAGGCACCTGGCGTCGCAAAGCAAGATTGTGAAGCATACAGCAGGCCACGATGATCTGGCACACCTTCTTTGGTGAGTACATTAGGGATCCCCCTGTCATATGCAGGCACCTAAACCTGGCCTTCAGGACCCTGAAGGTCCTTTCTATGATCCTCCTAGTGCGCCCATGGGCCTCATTGTACCGTTCCTCTGCCCTGGTCCGGGGATTCCTCACTGGGGTCAGTAGCCACGACAGGTTGGGGTAACCAGAGTCACCAATTAGCCACACATGGTGTCTCTGTAGCTGTTCCATCACATAAGGGATGCTGCTATTTCGCATGACATACGCGTCATGCACTGACCCAGGGAACTTGGCATTTACATGTGAGATGTACTGATCAGCCAAACAGACCACCTGGACATTCATCAATTATAACTTTTTCTGTTTCTGTACACCTGCTCACTTTCTTTGGGGGGAACCAAAGCCACATGGGTCCCATCAATGGCACCAATGATGTTGGGGATGTGTCCAAGAGCATAGAAATCACCCTTCACTGTAGCCAATTCGCCCACCTCAGGAAAAATAATGTAGCTCCGCATGTATTTCATCAGGGCAGACAACACTCTGGACTAAACCTTAGAAAACATAGGCTGAGACATCCCAGATGATATGGCCACTGTTGTCTGAAAAGACCCACTTGCCAAAGAATGGAGTACTGACAGAACCTGCACCAGAGGGGGAATCCCTGTGGGTTGGCGGATGGGGGACATCAGGTCTGGCTCCAGCTGGGCACACAGTTCATGTATAGTTGCTCTGTCAAGCCGGTATGTAAGTATGATATGTCGTTCTTCCATTGTCAACAGGTCCACCAGCGGTCGGTACACGGGAGGATTCATCCTTCTCCTCGCAAGTCCCAGCGGACGGTGCCTAGGAAGGACAACATGGAGCACAGAGTCAAGCAACCCACAGGTTCGTTCACACAGCTTGCACAGTACACGAATCGCTATGCATTGAAAGGCTTGTATGAGTGGCAATGCAAGGCCTAGGCCTGTGTGACGCAGTAGAAATCATGCCATGTGGGACCTTGAAATGGCGGCTGCCTGACCTGTGAAGTGTGACAGTGGGATGTGAGGTCACTGCGCTGGCGTGGCACACCGTGGCGGTCGAAGACCGAGGCGCAAAGCAGCATTGGTTAACATTGAACCCTATGGGTCTCAGAAGCCAATGACGATGTGCGCCGGCGGTCGCGGTACACACCGCCGCGGTACGCACCGCCACGGGCGTGACCGACATTTTCTATCTGAGACTTGATCATCCACAGGAGAGGACCTATACTGCAAGTGCTGCTGTGACCTCGGTCTGGGAGATACAATGGCTGCTGCGACTGGGGAAAGGGCCCCTGCCTTCACTTCCGAAGAATTGGAGAAACTTGTTGATGGGGTCCTCCCCCAGTATGCGCTACTCTACGGTCCTCCAGACCTACAGGTTAGTACACAGGGTGCACGTTGAATGGGCTCTGCCTGTGTTGAGTGGGGTGTATGTAAGATGGTGGGGAGGGGAGCAAATGAGGAGTGCAACGCACGAAAGATGAGAGCATGTGCCACATGGCAAGGTTGGGGAGTGGGGGGGCCACTCACATTGACCAGGCAGAAAACTGATGCGATTTCCTTTACCACCCTGTACATGTCACATAGGTCAGCGCCCATCAGAAGATCGACATTTGGCGTGCCATCGCCAAGGACGTCCGGGTCCTGGGGGTCCACAACAGACGGGACACTCACTGCCGAAAGAGGTGGGAGGACATCCGCCGCGGGACCAGAAAGACCGCCGAGTCTCTGCTGGGGATGGCCTCCCAACGTAGGAGGGGTGCCAGCCGCCAATTGACCCCGCTGATGTCCCGGATCCTGGCGGTGGCCTACCCCGATTTGGATGGGCGCGTGAGGACATCACAGCAGACACAAGGGGGTGAGTATCAGCACATTCTGCTATCTTTGCGTGCAGTGAAGGTGTCTGGGTGGGGGAGGAGGACTGTGGCTATCTCCAGGCTAGGGCGCATTCTGTAGGCTAGGCCCCTCCGTTAGACACGGCCCTGTGCCCGCCCCCCACCTCTGTAGGGTGCCAAGTACAGCTATCCATGGTCCGGCCTCACCCATGTGTGCATTTATCGTCCATAGACCTGTAGGCCTAGTCACAATAACGGAGTAGTGTACCCCGATTGCGCGGCCTAGTTCAGGGGGCTTCTGTGTCTGTCCTCTCCGACAACGGTGTTGCCAATGCATGCACTCAACCTGTGTTCATTTCTCCCCCCCCCATTTTCTTTGTCTTCCTGTTCATGTGTGCATTAGCATCATCAGGCGGAGGAGAAGTGGCATCGGCGCACGAGGGAGCTGCATCTCACATGGCCCCGGAGGGCCATACAACAGACTCCGAGTACACCAGTGAGACGGAGGGCGAGTGGAGCTCCACAACGGGGACCCGTGGAGACGTCAGCGACACCGACACGTCCTCGGAAGGGAGCTCCCTAGCGGTGGCAGCAACATCCGTGCCCACCGCCACAACAGGTACAGCCGCCACCCAGCGCACCAGCCCCGCCCTCCCAGCAGCCCCTCAGCCTTCGCTCCGTGCCCGTTCGCCCAGGAAGGCGGGCATCTCCTTCGCCCCAGGCACCTCAGGCCCTTCCCCAGTTACCCTTGCTGCCCTCAGTGAGGAGGTCATTGACTTCCTCAGGACACTCATTGTTGGGCAGTCTACCCTTTTGAATGCCATCCAGGGTGTAGAAAGGGAGGTGCATCGGAGCAATGCATACCTGGAGGGCATTCATTCGGGTCAGGCTGCCCATCAGTGATCGTTCAACGCTCTGGCCTCAGCACTGACGGCAGCCATTGTCCCTGTCTCCATCCTCCCTCTTCTGACTCCCTCCACCCAGTCCCAGTCTCCTGTTCCTCTGCCTATCCTATCCACACCATCAGACCAGCCTGCACACACCTCAACACCCAAGGGCAGCTCATCCAGACATAAGCACCACAGATCCCACAAGCATTCACCCAAGCAACATCCAGATGCAGACATGTCAACAGTCACTACCACCTCTGTGTCCCCCACCTCCTCATCTCCCTCCTCCCTCCCTGTGACGTCTCCACTCACACCTGCATGCACACCACCATCAGCCAGTACTTCCATCACCAGCACACCCTCCATTACAGTCCGCACACGTGCAGTCACCACCCCCACTGCCATTTACACGTCCCCTGTGTCCTCTCCCAGTGTGTCTATCACCCCCTCTTCCAAAGCACACAAACGCAGGCAGCCACCCACCCAACAGCCATCCACCTCACGACAGCCTCCGTCACAAGCACCTGCACCCAATGACAGGACACTTGACTCTCCTACAACCACATCCTCTTCCTCCACTCCCATACCCACTACACCTACCCATCCCTGTCCTTCCCAAGTCCTTTTCCTTTCCAACCTTGAGCTCGTTCCAATCACTGACCCACCCCCTCCATCTGGTAAGAGTAAAAAAAGCACCTCAGCCACCACCAGCCCTGCATCTACTGTGACCATAGTGCAGGGCTATTGGAGTCCACCAGCTCCTAGGGCAGGAACATCGGCCAGCAGCAAGGGGACAGCTAGCCCACCCCCTGGGAAGAGGACCAAAAAAGAAAAGGCCCGGCGCGACAAGAGTGAGACGGCTGCCACCAAGGACAGTAGCCTTGCTCCGTCACCTGCCACATCATCCAAGGGAGGCAAGGGCCACAGAGCTTCAGCGAAGGAGGGCAAGGGCAGCAGGGCGGAGAAGTCAGGCAGCAGGCGAGCTGCCCAGGAGGGCCCCACCAGCCCCATTCCGGTTGTGACGGACGACACCCACGGGCCCAGGACTCCATCACAGGAGGGCCCCGCGACCGCAAGGTCGGATGGAGAATGAGCGGGAAGTCTTGTCCAGGTCTGGCTCCCCACACACACAGGACAAGCACCGCTGAACAGGGCCCCGCCGGGAGGAGCACCGCTGAACAGGGGCCCGCCGGGAGGAGCACCACTGAACAGGGCCCCGCCGGGAGGAGCCCCGCTCAACAGGGGCCCGCCGGGACAAGAACTGCTGAACAGGGGCCCGCCGGGACAACATCCGCTGAACAGGGGCCCGCCAGGACAACATCCGCTGAACAGGGGCCCGCCGGGACAAGAACCGCTGAACAGGAGCCCGCCGGGACAAGAACCGCTGAACAGGGGCCCGCCGGGACAAGAACCGCTGAACAGGGGCCGGCCGGGACAAGAACCGCTGAACAGGGGCCCGCCGGGACAACATCCGCTGAACAGGGGCCCGCCGGGACAAGAACTGCTGAACAGGGGCCCGCCGGGACAAGAACCGCTGAACAGGGGCCCGCCGGGAGGAGCACCGCTGAACAGGGGCCCGCCGGGACAAGAACCGCTGAACAGGGGCCCGCCGGGACAACATCCGCTGAACAGGGGCCTGCCGGGACAACATCCACTGAACAGGGGCCCGCCGGGACAAGAACCGCTGAACAGGGGCCCGCCGGGACAAGAACCGCTGAACAGGGGCCCACCGGGACAAGAACCGCTGAACAGAGACCCACCGGGACAACATCCGCTGAACAGGGGCCCGCCGGGACAACAACAGCTGAACAGGGGCCCGCCAGGACAAGAACCGCTGAACAGGGGCCCGCCGGGACAACATCCGCTGAACAGGGGCCCGCCGGGAGGAGCACCGCTGAACAGGGCCCGCCGGGAGGAGCACCGCTGAACAGGGGCCCGCCGGGACAAGAACCGCTGAACAGGGGCCCGCCGGGACAACATCCGCTGAACAGGGGCCCGCCGGGACAACATCCACTGAACCGGGGCCCGCCGGGACAAGAACCGCTGAACAGGGGCCCGCCGGGACAACATCCGCTGAACAGGGGCCCGCCGGGAGGAGCACCGCTAAACAGGGCCCCGCTGGGAGGAGCACCGCTGAACAGGGGCCCGCCGGGAAAAGAACCGCTGAACAGGGGCCCGCCCGGACAACATCCGCTGAACAGGGGCCCGCCGGGACAACATCCGCTGAACAGGGGCCCGCCGGGACAACATCCGCTGAACAGGGGCCCGCCGGGACAAGAACCGCTGAACAGGGGCCCACTGGGACAAGAACCGCTGAACAGGGGCCCACCGGGACAACATCCGCTGAACAGGGGCCCACCGGGAGGAGCACCGCTGAACAGGGCCCCGCCGGGAGGAGCACTGCTGGACAGGGGCCCGCCGGGACAAGAACCGCTGAAGAGGGGCCCGCTGGGACAACATCCGCTGAACAGGGGCCCGCCGGTACAACATCCGCTGAACAGGGGCCCGCCGGGACAAGAACCGCTGAACAGGGGCCCACTGGGACAAGAACCGCTGAACAGGGGCCCGCCGGGACAACATCCGCTGAACAGGGGCCCGCCGGGAGGAGCACTGCTGGACAGGGCCCCGCCAGGAGGAGCACTGCTGGACAGGGGCCCGCCGGGACAAGAACCGCTGAAGAGGGGCCCGCCGGGACAACATCCGCTGAACAGGGGCCCACCGGGACAACATCTGCTGAACAGGGGCCCGCCGGGACAAGAACCGCTGAACAGGGGCCCGCCGGGACAACATCCGCTGAACAGGGGCCCCCCGGGACAACATCCGCTGAACAGGGGCCCTCCGGGACAAGAACCGCTGAACAGGGGCCCGCCGGGACAAGATCCGCTGAACAGGGCCCCGCCGGGAGGAGCACTGCTGGACAGGGGCCCGCCGGGACAAGAACCGCTGAAGAGGGGCCCGCCGGGACAACATCCGCTGAACAGGGGCCCACCGGGACAACATCTGCTGAACAGGGGCCCGCCGGGACAAGAACCGCTGAACAGGGGCCCGCCGGGACAAGAACCGCTGAACAGGAGCCCGCCGGGACAAGATCCGCTGAACAGGGGCCCGCCGGGACAACATCCGCTGAACAGGGGCCCACCGGGACAAGAACCGCTGAACAGGGGCCCGCCGGGACAACTTCCGCTGAACAGGGGCCCGCCAGGACAAGAACCGCTGAACAGGGGCCCGCCGGGACAAGAACCGCTCCGCTGGGGCCTTCATCTCAAGCACCGCTCCGCTGGGCCCTTCATCTCAAGCACCGCTCCGCTGGGTCCCGCCGTCTCTGCACTGCTCCGCTGGGCCCTTCATCTCAAGCACCGCTCCGCTGGGCCCTTCATCACAAGCACCGCTCCGCTGGGGCCTTCATCACAAGCACCGCTCCGCTGGGGCCTTCATCTCAAGCACCGCTCCGCTGGGTCCCGCCGTCTCTGCACCGCTCCGCTGGGCCCTTCATCTTAAGCACCGCTCCGCTGGGTCCCGCCGTCTGTGCACCGCTCCGCTGGGCCCTTCATCTCAAGCACCGCTCCGCTGGGTCCTGCCGTCTCTGCACCGCTCCGCTGGGCCCTTCATCTCAAGTACCGCTCCGCTGGGCCCTTCATCTCAAGCACCGCTCCGCTGGGTCCCGCCATCTCTGCACCGCTCCGCTGGGCCCTTCATCTCAAGCACCGCTCCGCTGGGTCCCGCCGTCTCTGCACCGCTCCGCTGGGCCCTTCATCTCAAGCACCGCTCCGCTGGGCCCTTCATCTCAAGCACCGCTCCGCTGGGTCCCGCCGTCTCTGCACCGCTCCGCTGGGCCCTTCATCTCAAGCACCGCTCCGCTGGGTCCTGCCGTCTCTGCACCGCTCTGCTGGGCCCTTCATCTCAAGCACCGCTGGCCCATTGACAGTGCCGGTTCTGTGTCGACCAGGGCTTCAGAAATCACTCTGGGCACCATGCCTCCTCCATTAACAGTGGAGTCGGTAATCCATCTGATGGACTGTGGCTTTGCACTTCCCAGGATGGAACAGTGGGCAAGCCACACACTGTAGAAACTTGAGAGACTGTGGCTTTGCACTCCCCAGGATGGGAGAGTGGGCAAGCCACCCACTGTAGAGACTTGTGAGACTGTGGCTTTGCACTCCCCAGGATGGCACAGTGGGCAAGCCACCCACTGTAGAGACTTGTGAGACTGTGGCTTTGCACTCCCCAGGATGGCACAGTGGGCAAGCCACCCACTGTAGAGACTTGAGAGACTGTGGCTTTGCACTCCCCGGGATGGGACAGTGGGCAAGCCACCCACTGTAGAGACTTGTGAGACTGTGGCTTTGCACTCCCCGGGATGGCACAGTGGGCAAGCCACCCACTGTAGAGACTTGTGAGACTGTGGCTTTGCACTCCCCAGGATGGGACAGTAGGCATGGAGGCCCCTCATGAATCTGGCGTCAAGGACTCATGTGGCTGAGGTGCCCCCCCTTACCTTCCCCCTGAGGTGCCTGTAGTTTTATCATCTGATGCCCCAGCAGTGTTCTCTCCAATGGTATCTGGTCTCCTGTGTGGGCTTTGCCCATGTGTTTGTGCAAATTGGCCCACGGACTATGGAACTTTGAGGGAATGTGCAGGACTTATTGCCTATGTATATATTGTTGACTATGTTCATTCCTTATTTTTGTATCTTTTATATGGCATATTTCCCATACCTTTAATGGAGCTATTTCTACATATATTTTATATATCATTTTAATTGTGTCTTTGCATTATTCCGGTGGGTTTGGGGGTGTCACTCTGACTTGTTGCTTGGCATTGGGGTGTAGGGATTTGTGGTGGGGGGGTGGGTGTATGGCGCATGTGTGTGCGCGTAAGCTTTCCTCCTCCCCCCTCCCCTGTGTCGTAGGTGCAGTACTCACCGTTGTCATCTGCGCCGGCGTTCGTACTCCTGGTAGATGAGCAGGTAGACAATAGCTGGTAGGATGTTTAATTCGGGTTCCATGCTGTCCTCCGTCCTCGTGGAGTGTGTATAGGTGAGCGTTTTCCCGTTCATAGTCTGTTGCCGCCGTGTTTTTATCGGCGGGGCTCCCGCCCCGGAAAAGGTGGCGGATTGGTGAGTTGTGATAGGGTGGGCGGTACATTGTCTGCCGCCTGCCTGTTGGCGGTGACCGCCGCGCTGTTTGTCTGTCCCGCCGTGGCGGTCGGAGTGTTA
This sequence comes from Pleurodeles waltl, assembly GCF_031143425.1. Classification (NCBI taxonomy): domain Eukaryota; kingdom Metazoa; phylum Chordata; class Amphibia; order Caudata; family Salamandridae; genus Pleurodeles; species Pleurodeles waltl. Next base: position 452,678,068 of record NC_090451.1, on the reverse strand, counting down.
AAGTGGCGGGGTGTGTTGGCGGTTCCCGCCAGGGTCAGAATTCCTTTTTTTGGACCGCCTGCCTGTTGGTGGGTTGGCCGCCGCTTTATCACCACCCGCCAGAGTTGGAATGACCCCCACAATCTAAAAACCAACTCCACTAAAAGCTGTATTTTCAAATTGTGAACTCAGAGACCCTAAACCCCAGATTTCTACCTGCTCCCAAAGAAAATCTGCACTTTAATGACTTTTAAAGGCAGCCCCCATGTTAACCTATGAGAGAGATAGGCCTTGCAACAGTGAAAACCGAATCTGGCAGTATTTCACTGTTAGGGCATGTAAAAAACATAAGTAAATGGCACACCTTTAATATACACTGCACCTACCTTAGGGGTGCCTTACATGTATAAAAAGGGACGGTTTAGGCCTAGCAAGTAGGTAGACTTGCCAGGATGAATTGGCAGTTTAAAACTGCACACACAGACATTGCAGTGGCAGGTCTGAGCCATGTTTACAGTGCCACTAAAGTGGGTGGCACAACCAGTACTGCAAGCCCACTAGTAGCATTTGATTTACAGACCCTGGGTACCTCTAGTGCACTGTATCTGGGACTTAGTAGTAAATCAAATATGCCAGTCATGGAAAGCCAATTAGACATAAATTTTACATACAATCAAAAACACACCTTCCAAAGGAAAGAATACTTGAATCTCCAGTGCGTGCAAAAGATTAGTTTATTTCACGCCTCTCCCGACTCATTTCGATCTCAGCTGACCTTTTTCACGGGTAACCGGAGTATAGTTACCAAACACATTTAAACAAACTAGAAACAGTGAAAGGACCAATGTAACATCAGTAACGTGGGCGCCATCATAGAATGGTATTTTACAGAATACATACTAGTTACCATTCATTGTCTATAAAAGGAAAGCAGAATGCATAATGCCATGCTTAGTTCAATATATCTTATCAAGTTAAATCATTATCATACAATGCCAAAATCACATATCCTGTAATACTATATGCATTAATAAGAAAAGTCCTTGTAATCCTGTAAGATAGGTGAGTTTCAATCTTAACTGAAACATAATCATTTCTAATATTCTATATAATAATTACAATTATAAACACTATCTTGATCTCTCCTTGTACAATCAGAATGATAGTCAAAAATTCCAACTGTTATAAAGTGATGCTCAAGTGGGCTCTTTACAATAAAATCAAAACTGGCCCAAGTGGGCCCAAGGGTACTCTTTATAAGAACTATGTCACTTTCCTCTACCATCAATACACATGGAGAGAGTGTAAGGGAGAAGGAGGGACATTTAATAAAGGAACCCAACCGTACTTAGCTCCCTAAATCTTTAACCAAAAGCACACAAAGAAGTACGGGGTTCTATAGAGAAGGCGTTAAGGGCACCATTGTTGCCCTTGGTTGTACGTGTTCCTATTTGGGTAGGTGAGTTCAGTGAGAGGTCAGTCAGAGACGGCAATGTTTGTGGGTGGGGGGGAAAAGGCAAAAAGGGAGGGGGAATTACCTTTACAGACTAGGTGGTCTCACACAATATATAGTGTCATGCTTCATCATTTGACCACCTAGCCCCACCCAGGTAGGACAGTGCCACCTGGGCGGACTCAACCTCGCTGTTAAAGGAACAGGAGGGAGTACATAAATAAACTTATGTTCTGGAAAGATCGGGGTCCAGCTAATCTAGTGAATAATTAAGAACCTAACTATCAAATAGTAGCCAACATGTTTCTGCCCTCAGGAGTGAGCTTGCGGTCCCAGTAGAGGAAGGCATAGGCGCACGGCGAGCGCCCCCTTTGATGTATGTTTGACTATAAGGGGACACTCCTCCTCCTGGATACCAGAGGCCAGTAGCCTCTAGGGAAAGGGCCACCTCAAGGTAATTCCTTGGGTAAAGTAGACCTTTTACAATACATCTCTTAAATATTTAATTAGAGTTGTCTTCCTCCAATGTGAGGCTTAGGGATCCTAGGCCCTGATGAATGCCCCAAGACCACTTTTGGCTCAATTCTGAGGGCAGAAACATGTTGGCTACTATTTGATAGTTAGGTGACCCTGTGAGTCCTTGTTCTCACAGAGGAGTCCCACCCCCCCTTTTTAATCACACCAATCAGACACCATCATTAAAATTGTCACTTCTCACAGGTGTCTGCTTAGGTGTTCTTAATTATTCACTAGATTAGCTGGATTCCGATCTTTCCAGAACATAAGTTTATTTACGCACTCCCTCCTGTTCCTTTAACAGCGAGGTTGAGTCAGCCCCGGTGGCACTGTCCTACATGGGTGGGGCTAGGTGGTCAAATGATGAAGCATGACACTATGGCCCTCATTCTGACCCTGGCGGTCAGTGATAATGCGGCGGCCAACCCGCCAACAGGCCGGCGGTCCAAAATATGCAATTCTGACCCTGGCGGGAACCGCCAACACAGCCCGCCGCATTAACACTCCGCCCGCCACGGCGGAACAAACAAACAGCGCGGCGGTCCCCGCCAACAGCCAGGCGGCAGACAATGTACCGCCCACCCTATCACGACCCACCAATCCGCCACCTTTTCCGGGGCGGGAGCACCGCCGATAAAAACACGGCGGAAACAGACTACGAACGGGAAAACGCTCACCTCCACATACTCCACGCGAGATTCCGGCAGTATGGAACCCGAGTTACAGGTCACCCCTGCACTCCTATACCTGCTCCTGTACCAGGAGCACGCCCGGCGGCGCGGAAGACATCGGTGAGTACTGCACCTACGACACAGGGGAGGGAAAAGATTACCGGCACACACCCACCCACCCACACCCACTACAACACACACATCAATGCATTCCCACAGATCACTGTCACAACCCACAAACCCCCCCCTCCGAAATAATGCAAAGACCAAAATAAGAGATCTAAAACGGGCAGATATATTGAAAAATGGACAGCAGTAATCCAAATAAATAAATAAACTATGTACAAAATATATATATCTACTATATGTAGTCCAACCACTGTCCGTGGACCACAGGGGTCCTGAGCAAAGGGGCAAGGCCCAGTCCCACGACAAGAACTCCACGGAGAGAACACTGCAGGGGCATCAGAAAGAAAAAAGGACAGGCACCTCAGGGGGAAGGGAAGGAGGGGCACCTCAGCCACTTGAGTACACAACGCCAGATCCACGAGGGGACTCCATGACCACTGGCCCATCCTGGGGAGAGCAAAGCCACAGTCCACAGTCCATACAGTCCATACAGTGGGTGGCCTGCCCACTGGGCCATCCTGGGGAGAACAAAGCCACAGTCCATACAGTCCATACAGTGGGTGGCCTGCCCACTGGGCCGTCCTGGGGAGAGCAAAGCCACAGTCCATACAGTCCATACAGTGGGTGGCCTGCCCACTGGGCCGTCCTGGGGAGTGCAAAGCCACAGTCCATACAGTCCATACAGTGGGTGGTCTACCCACTGGGCCATCCTGGGGAGAGCAAAGCCACAGTCCATACAGTCCATACAGTGGGTGGCCTGCCCACTGGGCCATCCTGGGGAGTGCAAAGCCACAGTCCATACAGTCCATACAGTGGTTGGCCTGCCCACTGGGCCATCCTGGGGAGTGCAAAGCCACAGTCCAAACAGTCCATAACAGACTCCACTGCCACTGGAGGAGGCATGTTGGCCAGAGGACATCCTGCAGCCCTGCCCGAGACAGATCCTGCCCTGCCACGTCTGCCAAAGGGCCATCGGTTCTTGCCTGGAAGGGCCCAGTTCAGCGGTTCTTGAGACGGCGGTCCCCAGCGGAGCGGTGCTGGAGACGGCGGGGCCCAGTTCAGCGGTTCTTGCCTGGAAGGGCCCAGTTCAGCGGTTCTTGCCTTGAAGGGCCCAGTTCAGCAGTTCTTGCCTTGAAGGGCCCAGTTCAGCGGTTCTTGTCTTGAAGGGCCCAGTTCAGCGGTTCTTGAGACGGCGGTCCCCAGCAGAGCGGTGCTGGAGACGGCGGGGCCCAGTTCAGCGGTTCCTGAGACGGCGGTCCCCAGCGGAGCGGTGCTGGAGACGGCGGGGCCCAGTTCAGCGGTTCTTGCCTGGAAGGGCCCAGTTCAGCGGTTCTTGCCTTGAAGGGCCCAGTTCAGCGGTTCTTGCCTTGAAGGGCCCAGTTCAGCGGTTCTTGCCTTGAAGGGCCCAGTTCAGCGGTTCTTGAGACGGCGGTCCCCAGCGGAGCGGTGCTGGAGACGGCGGGGCCCAGTTCAGCGGTTCTTGCCTTGAAGGGCCCAGTTCAGTGGTTCTTGGCTTGAAGGGCCCAGTTCAGCGGTTCTTGCCTGGAAGGGCCCAGTTCAGCGGTTCCTGCCTGGAAGGGCCCAGTTCAGCGGTTCCTGCCTTGAAGGGCCCAGTTCAGCGGTTCTTGCCTTGAAGGGCCCAGTTCAGCGGTTCCTGAGACGGCGGTCCCCAGCGGAGCGGTGCTGGAGACGGCGGGGCCCAGTTCAGCAGTTCCTGAGAAGGCAGTCCCCAGCGGAGCGGTGCTGGAGACGGCGGGGCCCAGTTCAGCGGTTCCTGAGACGGCGGTCCCCAGCGGAGCGGTGCTGGAGACGGCGGGCCCAGTTCAGCGGTTCTTGCCTGGAAGGGCCCAGTTCAGCGGTTCCTGCCTTGAAGGGCCCAGTTCAGCGGTTCTTGCCTTGAAGGGCCCAGTTCAGCGGTTCCTGAGACGGCAGTCCCCAGCGGAGCGGTGCTGGAGACGGCGGGGCCCAGTTCAGCGGTTCCTGAGACGGCGGTCCCCAGCGGAGCGGTGCTGGAGACGGCGGGGCCCAGTTCAGCGGTTCCTGAGACGGCGGTCCCCAGCGGAGCGGTGCTGGAGACGGCGGGGCCCAGTTCAGCGGTTCTTGCCTGGAAGGGCCCAGTTCAGCGGTTCCTGCCTTGAAGGGCCCAGTTCAGCGGTTCTTGCCTTGAAGGGCCCAGTTCAGCGGTTCCTGAGACGGCGGTCCCCAGCGGAGCTGTGCTGGAGACGGCGGGGCCCAGTTCAGCGGTTCTTGCCTGGAAGGGCCCAGTTCAGCGGTTCTTGCCTGGAAGGGCCCAGTTCAGCGGTTCTTGCCTTGAAGGGCCCAGTTCAGCGGTTCTTGCCTTGAAGGGCCCAGTTCAGCGGTTCTTGCCTTGAAGGGCCCAGTTCAGCGGTTCTTGAGACGGCGGTCCCCAGCGGAGCGGTGCTGGAGACGGCGGGGCCCAGTTCAGCGGTTCCTGAGACGGCGGTCCCCAGCGGAGCGGTGCTGGAGACGGCGGGGCCCAGTTCAGCGGTTCTTGCCTGGAAGGGCCCAGTTCAGCGGTTCTTGCCTTGAAGGGCTCAGTTCAGCGGTTCTTGCCTTGAAGGGCCCAGTTCAGCGGTTCTTGCCTTGAAGGGCCCAGTTCAGCGGTTCTTGAGACGGCGGTCCCCAGCGGAGCGGTGCTGGAGACGGCGGGGCCCAGTTCAGCGGTTCCTGAGACGGCGGTCCCCAGCGGAGCGGTGCTGGAGACGGCGGGGCCCAGTTCAGCAGTTCTTGCCTGGAAGGGCCCAGTTCAGCGGTTCCTGCCTTGAAGGGCCCAGTTCAGCGGTTCTTGCCTTGAAGGGCCCAGTTCAGCGGTTCCTGAGACGGCGGTCCCCAGCGGAGCGGTGCTGGAGACGGCGGGGCCCAGTTCAGCGGTTCTTGCCTGGAAGGGCCCAGTTCAGCGGTTCCTGAGACGGCGGTCCCCAGCGGAGCGGTGCTGGAGACGGCAGGCCCAGTTCAGCGGTTCTTGAGACGGCGGTCCCCAGCGGAGCGGTGCTTGAGACGGCGGCCATTCTATGGCCAACTGCTCATTGCCTGGTGGTGCCCTCCTGGGCAGCGGGGATGGTGCTCCTTCAATGCCCACCTGGGCTGTGGGTGGTGGGGCCCTCCTGGCCAGCTGGGCTGGGTCCTCCCTGGGCAGCGGCTATGGGGGTGGTGGGCTCTCCCGGGGCAGCTGTGCCGGTTCCTCCCTGGGCAGCGGCTATGGGGGTTGCGGGCTCCTCCTGGGCAGCTGTGACGGGTCCTCCATGGGCAGCAGGCCTGCTGCCTGACTTCTCCGCCTTGCTGCCCTTGCCCTCCTTAGTCGGGAGTCTGTGGCCCTTTCCTCCCTTTGGAGCTGTGGCTGTTGACGGTGGCTGGCTAGTGTCCTGGGGGGATATAGAACCCGGGCTCCTGCGGCGCCCCTTCCGCCTTCTTCTCCTCTTCCCAGGGGGTGGGCTGGCTGTCCCCTTGCTGCTGGGCGAAGATCCAGACCTGCGGGCTGGTGGGCTCCAATACCCCTGCACCCTTGTCAAGGGGGCTGCAGGGCTGGTGGTGGCTGAGGTGCTCTTCTTACCCCGACGAGAAGGAGGGGGGGGGGCTCAGGGTCAGGAAACAAGGTAGCAGTAGAGAGATAGATTTTCCTGGGACAATGGATAGTGGTAGGTACAGTGGGTATGGGAGTGGAGGGAGAGGATGTGGTTGTAGGCGAGACAAGTTGGCTGTCTTTGGGTGCAGGTGCAGGAGCGGGAGGCTGTCGTGAGGTGGATGGCTGTTGGGTGGGTGGGTGGCTGCGTTTGTGTGGTGTAAAAGAGGGGGTGACAGACACAGTGGGAGAGGACACAGGGGACGTGTAAATGGCAGTGGGGGTGGTGACTGCACGTGTGCGGACTGTACTGGAGGGTGTGCTGGTGATGGTAACACTGGCTGATGGTGAGGTGAATGAAGGTGTGAGTGTAGACATCACAGGGAGGGAGGAGGGAGATGAGGAGGTGGGGGTCACAGAGGTGGTAGTGACTGTTGGCATGTCTGCATCGGAATGTTGCTTGTGTGAATGTCTGCGTGATCTGTGGTGCTTATGTTTGGATGAGCTGCTCTTGGGTGTTGAGGTGTGTGCAGGCTGGTCTGATGGTGTGGGTGGGACAGGCAGAGGAACAGGAGACTGGGAGGAGGGAGTTAGTAGAGGGAGGCAGGAGACAGGGACAATGGCTGCCGTCAGTGCTGAGGTGAGAGCCTGGAACGATCGCTGATGGGCAGCCTGACCCGAATGAATGCCCTCCAGGTACGCATTGCTGCGATAAACCTCCCTCTCCACCCCCTGGATGGCATTCAAAAGGGTAGTCTGCCCAACAATGAGCGTTCAGAGGAGGTCAATGACCTCTTCACTGAGGGCAGCGGGGGTAACAGGGGCAGGGCCTGAGGTGCCTGGGGCGAAGGAGATGCCCGGCTTCCTGGCAGAGCGGGCACGGGGCGAATGCTGAGGGGCTGCTGGGAGGGCGGAGATGGTGCGCTGGGTGGCGGCTGTACCTGTAATGGCGGGGGGCACGGATGGTGCCACCCCCGCAAGGGAGCTCCCTTCCGAGGACGTGTCCGTGTCGCTGCAGGGTCCAGTCGTCCCCGTTGTGGAGCTCCCCTCGCCCTCCGTCTCAGTGGTCCAGTCAGACTCTGTGGCATGGCCCTCCTGGGCCATGTGAGATGCAGCTCCCTCCTGCCCCGATGCCACTTCTCCTCCGCCTGATGATGCTGATGCACACAAGCACAGAAAGACAAACAAAAAGGGGGGGGGGGAGAGAAATAGAGATTTTGAGTACATGGATCACCGGTACAGTTAGCGGACATGACAGACACAGATGCCCCCTGCACTAAGTTGCGCACTTGGGGTCCCCTACGCATTCCGTGGGACATGCCCTACACGCCTAGAGTTGACAACTGCACCCATGGATGACACGGCCCATGGATGGCTGTACTGGCACACTACTGAGGGTGGTGGCTGGGGACACAGGGGCTTACGGGGGTGCCCAGCCTACAGATATCGCCCTGGCCTAGGGGGACCCACAGCCCTCCTCCCCCACCCAGACACCTCCACTGCGCGACAACAGAGTAGATTATGCTTGTACTCACCCCCTTGTGTCTGCTGTGCTGCCCTCACGCGCCCATCCAAATCAGGGTAGGCCACCGCCAGGATCCGGAACATCAGGGGGGTCAGTTGACGGCAGGCACCCCGCCTACGTTGGGAGGCCATCCCCAGCAGAGACTCGGCGGTCTTCTTGGTCCCGCGGCGGATGTCCTCCCACCTCTTGCGGCAGTGGGTGCCCCGTCGATGGTGGACCCCCAGGGTCCGGACTTCCTTGGCGATGGCACGCCAAATCCCGATCTTCTCATGGGCGCTGACCTATGTGACACGTACAGGGAGGGAGAAATACCACGTTCAAGTTTGTCTGCATTATCGTTGCCAGTGGCCCAACGCCCCCCATCCCCGCCAGGCCCCCCGCCAGGCCCCCCGCCAGGCCCAACATGCCCCCATCCCCGCCAGGCCCCCCGCCAGGCCCCCCGCCAGGCCCAACATGCCCCCCATCCCCGCCAGGCCCCCCGCCAGGCCCAACATGCCCCCAATCCCCGCCAGGCCCCCCGCCAGGCCCAACATGCCCCCCATCCCCGCCAGGCCCCCCGCCAGGCCCCCCGCCAGGCCCAACATGCCCCCCATCCCCGCCAGGCCCCCCGCCATGCCCCCCGCCAGGCCCAACATGCCCCCCATCCCCGCCAGGCCCCCCGCCAGGCCCAACATGCCCCCCATCCCCGCCAGGCCCCCCGCCATGCCCCCCGCCAGGCCCAACATGCCCCCCATCCCCGCCAGGCCACCCGCCAGGCCCCCCGCCAGGCCCAACATGCCCCCCATCCCCGCCAGGCCCCCAAGCCAGCCAGCGGCCCCAAATCCATATTGAATTAAACTCACTTGTTGGTCTGGAGGACCGTAGAGTAGCGCATACTGGGGGAGGACCCCATCCACAAGTTTCTCCAACTCTTCTCCAGTGAAGGCAGGGGCCCTTTCCCCAGGCGCAGCAGCCATTGTCCCTTCCAGACCGAGGTCACAGCAACACTTGCAGTATAGGTCCTCTCCTGTGAAAGTTCAAGTCGCAAGTGAATAAGTAGATAGAAAATTGCGGTCACGTCCGCGGCGGTGCGTACCGCCACCGCCGGCGCCCTTCGCCATTGGCTCCTGAAACCCATAGGCTTCAATGTTAACCAATGCGGCTTTGCGCCGCGGTCTTCGACCGCCTACCGTCACGGTGTGCCACGCCAGCGCATTGACCTCACATCCCATTGTCACACTTCACAGGTCAGGCAGCCGCCATTTCGAGGGTCCACATGGCTCAATTTCAACTGCGTCACACAGGCCTAGGCCTTGCATAGCCACTCAGACACGCCATTCACTGCATAGAGAATCGTTTACTGTGCAAGCTGTGAGTACGTACCTGTGGGTTGCTTGACTGTGTGCTCCATGTTGTCCTTCCTAGGCACCGTCCGCTGGGTTTGGCGAGGAGACGGATGAATCCTCCCGTGTACAGGCCGCTGGTGGACCTGTCGACAATGGAAGCACGCCACATTATCCTGACCTACCGGCTTGACCGTGCCACTATACATGAACTGTGTGCCCAGCTGGAGCCCGACCTGATGTCCCCCATCCGCCAACCCACAGGGATTCCCCCTCTGGTGCAGGTCCTGTCAGTACTCCACTTCTTGGCAAGTGGGTCATTACAGACAACAGTGGGAATTGCTTCTGGGATGTCTCAGCCCATGTTTTCGAAGGTGTTATCCAGAGTGTTGTCGGCCCTGATGAAATACATGAGGAGCTACATCCTTTTCCCTGAGGTGGGCGAATTGGCTGCAGTGAAGGGTGATTTCTATGCCCTTGGACATATTCCCAACGTCATTGGTGCCATTGATGGGACCCATGTGGCTTTGGTTCCCCCAAGAGACAGGGAGCAGGTGTACAGGAACAGAAAAAGTTACCATTCCATGAACATCCAGGTGGTGTGTTTGGCTGACCAGTACATCTCGCATGTAAATGCCAAATTCCCTGGGTCAGTGCATGACGCCTACATCCTAAGGAATAGCAGCATCCCTTACGTGATGGAACAGCTAGAGAGACACCGTGTATGGCTATTGGGGGACTCTGGGTACCCCAACCTGTTGTGGCTACTGACCCCAGTAAGGAATCCCCGGACCAGGGCAGAGGAACGGTACAATGAGGCCCATGGGCGTACTAGGAGGGTGATCGAACGCACCTTCGGCCTCCTAAAGGCCAGGTTTCGGTGCCTGCATATGACAGGTGGATCCCTAATGTACTCACCTAAGAAGGTGTGTCACATCATCGTGGCCTGCTGCATGCTTCACAACCTGGCTTTGCGCCGCCAGGTGCCTTTCCTGCAGGAGGATGGTCCAGATGGTGGTGTTGTGGCAGCTGTGGAACCTGTGGAGAGTGAAGAGGAGGAAGACGACGGGGATGAAACAGACAACAGGGACAGAATCATTGCACAGTACTTCCAATAGGACACAGGTAACAATTCAAACATAATTTTGTTAATGTAAACTACTCTCCTGCATCTCTGCTGCCTGTCTATTTGCCCCAGTGTATGATGACTGAGTTGTGGCTTTTCCCTCCCTATTTCAGATCTGGGGTCCCCACTACGAGTCCTGTGCTTCGTTTCCCCATGGACTACAGCTTTGTGGCAGCTGTTTGTTGACTTCACTATGTACAAGGACATATTTGCACTGTCATGTCAATTACAATATTTTGAATTCACAGCCAGACTCCAGATAGTTTTGTGCAAAATAGGTGTTTATTTCAGTGCTCAAAATGGGATGGGTGGTTTCAAGTGGGTGGGGGCTATGGTGAAGGAATGTCCATGGCAGAGTCCAGAGTAACAGTCACACAGGTGCATTGTCCATAGGCCTGTGGAGAGATGGAGCATGGGCAGTTCAAGGATGGACAGGGTGACAATGTGGGACAGTGGGATGACATCAGGTGGTATCCTTTGCTGGCGGGGGTCTTGACATCCTACTCTGTCTTCTTGCGAGATCTCAGGGCCCTCTTGCGGGGTGGTTCTTCTCCTGCAGGAGGTGGGGGTTTGGTGGGCTGCTGTTGTGCGGGGGCCTCCTGTCCACTAGCACCGGCGGAGGTGGTTGGCTGTTCTTGGCCAGGCTAGTGGCAGGGGCCCTTTGTTGTTGTTGAGTGTCCGTCCTGGTGTTGATGAGTTCCTGCAGCAGCCCTACCATGGTAACCAGGGTGGAGGTGAGGGCTCTGATGTCCTCCCTGTACCCCCGATAGTGTTCCTCCTGCAGTACCTGGATCTCCTGGAACCGGGCCAGTACCGTCGCCATCGTCTCCTGGGAGCGGTTGTATGCTCCCATGATGGTGGTGAGGGCCTCGTGGAGAGTGGGTTCCCTGGGCCCGTCCCCCCCCTGTCGCACAGCTGCCCTCCGAGTTGCCCTGTTTCCCTGGGCCTCTGCCCCCTGGCCGGTGTGCCCACTACCACTGCCCCCAGGTCCCTGTTGTTGTTGGGGTGGTGGGTTATCCTGGGTGCCCTGTAGTGGTAGACACACCGCAGATTGACGCGCCCTGGAGACAGAGGCAGGGGCCCGCTGGGTGGGAGCTGTGCTGGTGTTCCCAGAGGGGTTTGGGTCTGTAGTGGCCTGTGCCTGTGTGAGGGGAACCGACTGTCCAGAGGTCCCCGATGGTCCGGGCTGGTCATCAGTGTCCAGGTCGACAGAGCTGCTGTCATCGCTGACGGCCTCTTGGGTGGGGGGTGTGGAGAATTCTGGGCCCTCCGTGGCGGTGTGTTGGCGGTCGGGTCCTGCAGGGGTATAGAGGTATGGTTATAGTTTCAATGTGTGCCATATGGGTGTATCTGTGGGTTCCCGTGTCCCCAAGTGCTGGCATTCGTGTGTGGGGGCTTTGGTGAGGGTGGCTTGTGGGGGGGACGTGTATATGCATTGGGCATGCTTTGGTGATGGGTGTCCATGCTTAGTGGACGCATGCAGGCCTAGGTTTTGGGATGTGTGGGTTGTGATGGTGAGACATTGGCAGGGAATAGGTGTGCTGGGGGTGGGGGTGAGGATGGTGGTGGGGGTGAGGATGGTGGTGGGGGTGAGGGTGGGGGTGAGGATGGGGGTGGGGGTGAGGGTGGGGTTCGAGGATGGGGGTGAGGGTTGGGGTATGATTTGTCATGCAGGTGGGGGGGAAGCAGTATTGAAGCTTCAACTTACCAGAATCCATTCCTCCGCCGACTCCTGCGAGGCCATCAGGATGCAGGATGTTCAAGACTTCCTCCTCCCATGTTGTAAATTGTGGGGGTTGAGGTGGGGGTCCTCCGCCAGTCTTCTGCACGGCGATGTTGTGCCTGGATATCATGGAACGCACCTTCCCCCGTAGGTCGTTCCATCGCTTCCTGATGTCTTCCCGATTTCTGGGGTGCTGTCCCACAGCGTTGACCCTGTCGACAATCCTCTGCCATAGCTCCGTCCTCCGGGCAATGCTGGTGTATTGGATCTGTGTGCCGAAGAGCTGGGGCTCTACCCGAACGATTTCCTCCACCATGACCCTGAGTTCTTCGTCTGAGAAGCGGGGGTGTCTTTGGGGTGCCATGGAGTGGTGTGTATGATGTGTGGGGTGGAGTATGTGTAGTTAAGTGTGTTGAGTGTTGTGGTGTGTGTTATTTTGTGTGTGGATATTGTGTGGGTGATGGTGTAGTGTGCCTCTGTGTGATGGTGTTCTGTGATCGCTGCTGTGTCTCTCAGTGCTTCTTTTTGGATTTTGGTCGAAGGGGTTTGTGGGTGATGTGGGTGTGTGTTTTATGTTGTATTGTGTGTGTGGGAGTGGTGTGTGTATGTGTATCAGGTGTGTGGAATTCAAATCGGCCAATGTGGCTGAGTTTTGTTAGTTTGTGTGTATTCTGACCGCGGCGGTGTGTACCGCCAATGGAAAACCGCGTTTGAAAGACCGCCGCGTGGATTCGTGGGTCGTAGTGGCATGGGCGTATTTCTGTTGGCGTGACGGTGGAGGTTTTCTCACCTCCACTTTTCCGCCGACCGCTGGTCTGGCGGTCTGTTGTGGCTGTCGGATTTTCGGAGGTTTGGCTGCTGCGGGTTAGAATGACCGTGGCGGGTTACCGCGACCGCGGCGGAATTATGGAGGATTTCTGACCGGCGGTAGGCGCCTTTTACCGCCGAGGTCAGAATGACCACCTATATAGTGTGTGAGACCACCTAGTCCGTAAAGGGAATCCCCCCCTTTTTGCCTTCCCCCCACCCACACACATTGCAGTCTCTGACTGACCTCTCACTGAACTCACCTATCCAAATAGGAACACGTACAACCAAGGGCAACAATGGTGCCCTTAACGTCTTCTCTATAGAACCCCGTACTTCTTTGTGTGCTTTTACTTTCCTCTACCATTCTTTCTTATCCACATTACCAAGCATTGACCTAAGTGAAAAGAAGAAAAACAGATTAAAATTATGGTTAGTAAACATCTTTTTGAAGCAGAAAGGTGAAAGACAAAATAGGAAATGAAACATAGTATATATCTCGTAAATATAATTGTACTGCCATTTCTTCGTCTGCATTTAATCCTTGAGGCATTGGTGTGTCGAACTGCAAAATATATTTTTATTCAAGCACTCGCAGTTCTTTTTCTCGATCACCTCCTCTGGTATTAACCACCACTTTATCAATTACCACAAATTGTAGCACACTAGAATTGCTCAAGTGTGTTTCCGCAAAGTGCCTAGCAACGGGTGTGTAACATTCTTATGTGTGATAGATCTCATGTGTTCCAGCACCCGTTTTTTGACTTTGTGTATGGTACTTCCCACATATATACACTTATAAGGACATATCAGAAAATACACTCCATACTCTGTATTGCATGATGTGTGTTTTCTAATGACAAATTCCTTAGCTGTATTAGGGATTTGAAATTTTTTGGTGTGATGACTCTTTTTGCAAGCTTTACAATTCTTAAAAGCTTTGTATTTGTTCAGAGGGAGTGTGTTCAGTTATCAAATTCTTGCTCAATGTATCTTTTAATGAGCGAGACCATCTAAAAGTTATTTGAGGGGTGGGAGTGATATATTTGCTAAGAGTATCATCTGTGTGTAAAGTATGCCAATGTTTAATTAATATTTTTCTCACTCTAGGTGCTTGATTTGAAAAAGTTGTAATAAATCTCAAATCATTGGACATCTCTCCCTGTGGTTTGGGCTCCGGATACAGTAAATTGTGTCGGGATATTCATTCTACCTTGCTCACAGCTTGATTTGTTGTCTTATTCGAATAGCCTCTCTCTTTCAATCTGTTCATCAGCACTTGTTTCTCAATTTCAAAAGCATTAGGTGAACTGCAATTTCTTTCAGCTCACAGCAATTCACCATATGGAATGCTATATACCAGGTTTCTGGGGTGGGCGCTTAAGGAAAATAAAATACTGTTGCTTGCTGTTGATTTATGGAGCAGTGTTGTTTCCATTTGTTCACCTCTGACCTTAACTTCCACATCCAGAAACTCAATCCTCTATTTACTGATAGATTCAGTGAACCACAAATTCCAATAATTTTCATTCAATTTTCTTACAAACCTTCTCGCAGAGCTTTCATCCCCTTGCCAAATTGCAAAACTATCATCAATAAATCTAACCCACAATGTGATTTTTTCTTCAAATTCTGGGTAGCAATGTAAAACTCGCTCCTCCCACCAGCCCACCACCAAATTGGCATAGTTTGGATAAAGCAAGTCCCCATAGCTGTCCCTCGGGTCTGCTTATATATTTTATTGTCAAAAATGAAAATATTGTTGTTTAGACAAAACATTATCATGTCTAACAACATTTCTGAGTGCAAGAGGTTAGACAAAGATCTTGCTTGAAAAAAATGACTACATGCCTTCATTCTATGTCATGTTGAATACTAGTCTAGAGGCTAGTGATATCTAGTGTCATAAGGACATATTCCTTTTCCCAATGTATGCCCTCAATGATAGTCAAAAAATGTCTAGTGTCCTTAAGTTAAGCTGGCAGAGCTAGGACAAATGGCCTCAAGTAGTGGTCTATATATCACAATGTATTTTCTAAAGGATAACCTATAGAAGACATATTTGGTCTCCTAGGAGAGTTTTTAAGATTCTTCTGCAATTGTGGGAGGAGCTTTAACATTGGGATCTTTGATTTATTCAGTTTAAGAAAAAGGAACTCCTCCCATTCGAGGAGTCCCCTATCCTTCTAATTAGTTAATAAATCCACACATGTTTGTTCAGCTTCCCTATATCCCAATTTAGTAGAAATAGTATAGCAAGTAGCATCCTCCAATTGTCTTCTACCCTCCTTTAAGTACATATCCTTTGACATGACTGCAATGTTTCCACCTTTGTCTGACTCCTATATCACAATCTTGCGATCCATTCCTAATTCCTCAATCAATTGAAACTGTTTCTTGGTTAGATTAGACTGCAGTGTGAATCTGCATTCCTAATGTTTTTGAAATCTTTGATCACACCTTTCTCAAGCACATTAATGGCATCACAAGATATCATGTGCCAAAAGGTTGATTTAGGCTTGAAATTACTTGGATCATTTATACCCAATTCAATATTTGCATTCAGTAAATTAAGATAAGGGTCCTCACATTCGGAGTCATTGCCTTCTAAAGTCAACAAAGTCTGCAATAGATCAGTATCAGCTATTTGTAATTCACTAATAGTCACAGTGGGGTTCATCTGCTCAAAAATTCTACGCTTAAGATCAAAACAATTTCTTCAATTTTAGTTTTCTTGTAAAATTTAACTTGTCCACCCTACGTTGAACATAGTTAAAATAAGTTGTTGGATGAAATGATAATTCAAGATATAACAAGTCACTCCCTCCTTAGCCAAATTATGATTAGAAAAATTTACCACATTCATAGTGCTTTCACTTAGACCCTTATCTTTACTTCCACTGGGGTTTTGCTCTCAGATCTTGTTGTGGCTCTTTGCTTCCCTCTGCTTCTTCCTCTTCTGCCTCCTCTGCCTCTTCATCCACCTCTGTTCTACTCTTAGCTCTGTTCTTTTTTTGGTTTAAAAGTTGGAACTGTTTTAAAAAATTCTGTCTTGAGCTTCTTTGTTCCATCCGGGTGCGAGTTTTATCTGATGCATCGGAGGCATTACTATTTGAGTATTTACTTCAACTTGGTTGTTGGTCTCCCGTTGTACTTGACTCCCTTATAGATTCTTCTTCATTATATAAATGATCATATTTTCGGTGAAATGTAAAAATACGTCCTGTTAGATAATCCTTAAAATCTCGAATAAATTTACAGTGTTTTTTATTCAGAATTTCTGTTTCCAATTTATTCATTTTAGTGTCCAAGTTTTTTAAGAACTCATCAAAACATTCCTTGGATGTCAAGTTCTCTAATTCCTGTTTTAATTTTTCAATCTCTGTTAGTAACTTTGCCCTATATTTTAGTGCATATTTGAATCAATATGTGCATCATAGTTATTGAGCAATTTTTTGAGTTATCTGCCCATTCCATCAGCATTTCAGGGTCTGGATTCTCATATGTAAGTGTTGTAAAAATTCTTAAACCTCTCGGTACTCTTTCTGCCTCAATATACTGTTGTAGGGACTCCACTTCCCACCATTGTGATAGTCCTTTTATACTTATCTTCTCTAATTTATCAAACTTTAACTGAATTTGAATCCCCCATCCTCTATTTCTTTCCCATAGGAGCACTTGAACGTTATCACTGGATAGCAGTGAAAAGGTGGCCAGAGTATCAAAAACAGCAAAAACAGAGTCCAGCACACGTCAACCACAGAGGCAAAGATTTAGGGGAGACCACGCCAAGGATGCCAAGTCTAACACGTGTCCCCCCCAGCTGAAAGTATAAAGCAACTACCCAAACTCATGGGAGTTCTCATCACTAAGATGAAAGAATCTGGACAGACCATCAGCATTGGCGTGTTCTGTGCCATGACAGTGTTCCACCGTAAAGTCCATCCCCTATAGGGAAATGGAGCATCTCAACAGTTCTGGATTCTCACCCCTCATCTGCATTAACCATCTGAGGGGCCTGTGGTCGGTCTAAACCTGGAAGTGACTCCCAAACAAGAGGGTCTTAGCTTCTTCAGTGCCCAGACAACAGCAAAAGCTTCACGCTCTATTGCACAACCACCTATGTTCTCTGGGAAGTAACCTCCTGCTGATGAAGGCTACAGGTTGATCTATGACCTCTTCAATAAGCTCTGAGAATACTGCTCCTATACCATGCTCTGAGGCATCTGTTTGTACAACAAACTCTTGGAGTAGCCAGGTGCCTTCAGCACAGGTGCTGTGCACATGGCAGCCTCAAGGGCATCAAAAGCAGTCTTGCAAGCTTCTTTCCAGATCACCTTCTTTGGTTGCTTCTTGGAAGTCAACTCATTCAAGGGAGCAACAATGGTGAAATATCCCTTGATAAACCTCCTGTAATAGCCAGTGAGGCCTAAAAAGGCCCTCACTTTAGTTTGGGTTTTGGGAGCCTCCCAAGCCAGAATGGTGTTGATCCTTCGATGTAGGTGGGGCACCTTGCCACTCTCTACCTGGTGTCCCAAGTACACCACTGAACCTTGACCTGTTTGGCACTTACTGGCCTTAAAAGTGAGGCCTGCCTTCTGCAGGGCCTCCAACCCTCTGGAGAGGTGCTCAAGTGTGCCCCCCAAGTGGAGCTGAACACTGCAATGTCATCCAGGTAGGCTGCGGTGAAGTCGTTCAGCCCAGTCAACACCTGGTTGATCAACCTCTGGAATGTGGCAGGAGCATTTTTCTTCCCAAATGTCATCACTTTCAACTGGAAGTATCCATCTGGGGTAGAAAATGCTGACCTCTCCTTGGCCCCCTCAGTCAGGGCAATCTGCCAATACCCAGACGTCAAATCAAATGTGCTGAGGTATTTGGCAGCTCCCAACCAATCGATGAGCTCATCAGCTCAAAGGATGGGGTGCGCGTCAGTTTTAGTGACCGCATTGAGACCCCAGTAGTCCACACAGAACCCGAGTTCTGGGGTGGCACCAGGAGCAGCAGCCTTTGGGACCAAGACCACAGGGCTGGCCCAAGGACTGCTAGAAAACTCAATTACCCCTAGGGATTGCATCTTAGACACCTAATCTCTGATGCTAGCCCTGACCTTCTGTTTAATGGGTGGACTGTCCCTAGTGTCTACATGTGTGCACAAGTGTGTGACCCCTGGGATAAAGGAGAACAGAGAGGGAAACTGACCCAACACCTGGAAACAGTCTCTGTTGTTCTGAGGTCAGGGAGGGGGAGAGGTTCACTCCCTCCACAGACCCATCCTTCTCTCCAGAAGACAGGAGGTCAGGAAGAGGCTCACTCTCTTCCTCCCCCCATCATCTGTTGCTAAGAGCATGGACAATTCAGTCTGCTCAAAGTGTGGCTTGAGGGTAATTTATACGTAGGACCCTCAAGGGGTTCCCGGGAGTGTGCAAGTTCACCAGGTAGGTGACTTCGCTCTTGTGCTCCACTACATCAAATGGCCCAGTCCTCTTGTCCTGGGGTACCCTAGGCTCCAAAGGCACCATCACACACACTTTTTGCCCAGGCTGAAACTCAATCATAGAGGCATTCTGGTCATACCGCAGTTTCATGTCTTCCTGGCTTGCTTCCAGGTTCTCTTGTGCGAGAGCTCTGAGGCGGGCAGTCTGGTTTCTGAAGGCCAGCATGTAGCTAAGTATGTCCTGGGGAAGTTTACTTGGGGGTTTTCTCTAAGATCTCCTTCACAGAGTCAAAGGTCCCCTAACAGTGTGGCCATACATTAACTCAACAGCACTACATCCAAGCCCTTTATGAGGCACTGCTCTGTAGGCGAACAGAAGGCATGGCAAGAGGATGTCCCACTTCTGCCTCATGGGCTCTGACAGGCCCATGATCATGCTTTTTAAGGTGCACATTTGAATTTCTCAACCAGACCATTGCTTTGAGGTGGTATGGAGTGCTGAACTTATACCTTACCCCACACTCCTTCCACAGAGACTTAATCTATGTAGATATGAAGTTGGTACCCCATCAGATACCACTTCCTGCATGACCCACCACAAGGGAGGTGATTGATCTCAGAGGAATGGTTTCTGGGTCCCGGGTGGCATGGTCCACCAAGACCAGGAAGGACCTGGAAGGACCTGTTGCCCATTGCTGTCTTGGGATCCAGAGTCCCCACAGTGTCAATACCAACACTTTCAAAGGGTGTACTAACCACTGGAAAAGGTTGGAAAGGAGTTTTGTACTTCCCCTCACACTTGCCACTTGCCTGACAAGTTTTGCAAGACCTACAATAAGCATCAGAGTGCCTGTGCATTAGGGACCAGTAAAAGCGGGTGACAAGCAATTCCAAGGTCTTGTCCTGCTCCCAAATGTCCAGCTAAAGGCACATCATGAGCCAGACCCAGTAGGAAGGCTGGCTGAGAAGCACTGGGTTACCACCAGCACATGGGCTGACCCAGGCTCAGCAACCTTAGGTTCACTATTCAGGAGACCGTACTCCCAATAAATCAGGTTAGATCCTGGCTCTTTACCGGCCACCTGGTCTGCAGGCTGCTGCCGCACACCCACTAGAGTAGGGAATGTCTTACCTCTGTACCTCACAGAATGCTTCCTTGGTGGGTCCCCCTTCTTGCTGCCACTGTGACAGCTCAGGGACCTCCCCAGCTCAGCCTGTAGGCTCCTGGGCATCACCGTCAGGCTCCACCTCCTCCAGATCGTGGGAACTTCTGGGGTCAGTTTCCCATTCCCCTTGCCCTTACTCATTTTGGCGGTCCCCCGGGCCACTGTTTCAGGCTCCAGGGGCTTCTGACCACCCAGTCAGGCTGCCATTGACAAGGTGGATACGCATACTCTCTGAGGCAGACCCAACATCTCCAAGTGTGACCGGTGTTCTACCTCCTTTCAAGGGGAATTCTACAGGTCATTGCCAAGGAAACAATCAACAGGCATGGTTGGACTCACAGCTACCTTCAAGGAACCTGAGCCCTCTCCTCATTCAAAGGGAACCTGCACCACTCCGCACAGGCATTCTAAGTGATCCACTGCAACTAACTGGTGAAGTACAAGGGGATCTATTTGCTGTTCAGGTACGAGGTGACTTCTCACGGTAGTCATACTGGCTCCTGTGTCTCTCAGAGCCTCCACCCTCTGTCCCTTAATGGTCACCCACTAGCTGGGTGGGCAGGGTCCATCTCAGAAGAAAGGGGGTTAAGGGTAAACAGGAGAAGTTGTCTAAAGGGCCACTACCTATTCTCAGGGTACAGATTCCCAGCCCCCCAGTGAGAAGAAACCATGGTTCTCCAAACCGAAACCTGTCGCGGGGGTCCCCGCAAGTGTTATACATGTGACCAAGTGGGTCATGTGAGGGGGACCCCAAATGCCACAAGGGTACACTGACACCCACTGGTGTTCAGTCAAAGGGTTTGGCTAGTGTAACCCCTGGGGAGGAGGTGGTTCCAGGTAGGTAGGAACATTTAAAGAAAAGTCTGAAGTGCTTGTAAGATCCTTCCTTGTCCAGGCCAGGGCCCAGTCACACACCAGGGTGTTGGAGACTGCATTGTGTGGGGGCATGCAGGGCACTTTCAGGTGTGAGTGAGCACTCCTCCCCTCCCTCCTGACACAGAGGACTCATCAGGATATGCGGGCTACACCCTAGCCCCCTTTGTGTCAATTTCTAGAGAGAGGTGCAAACAGCCTAACCATCAAACTGACCCAGACAGGGAATCCACAAACAGACAGTACTTTCTAAAAGTGGCATTTTCAAACACACAATGTAAAAATCAACTCCACTAAAATATGTATTTGTAAATTGTGAGCTCAGAGACCCTAAACTCCAAATTTCTATCTGCTCCCAAAGGGAATCTGGACTTTAATGACATTTAAAGGCAGCCCCCATGTTAACCTATCAGAGAGATATGCCTTGCAACAGTAAAAACTGAATTTGGCACTAGTTCACTGTTAGGACATGTAAAACACTTAAATGCATGTCCCACCTGTATTATACATTGCACCCTGCCCATAGGGCTACCTAGAGCCTACCTTAGGGGTTCCTTACATGTATATAAAGGGAAGGTTTAGGACTGACAAGTCGGTACCCTTGTCAGGTCCAACTGGCAGTTTAAAACTGCACACACAGACACTGAAGTGGCAGGTCTGAGCCATGTTTACAGGGCTACTAATGTGGGTGACACAACCAGTGCTGCAGGCCCACTAGTGGCATTTGATTTGCAGACCATGGGCACCTCTAGTGCACTGTACTAGAGACTTACTAGTAAATCAAATATGCCAATCATGGAAAGCCAATTACACATATTTTTTACATAGGACCACTTGCACGTTAGCACTGGATAGCACTGGTAATGTGCCCAGAGTATCAAAAACAGCAAAAACAGAGTCCAACACACATACAAAACCTGGGAAACAGACGCAAAAAGTTAGGGGAGACCATACCAAGGATGCCAAATCTAACAGAAAGTATTTCTCATTGTGATGTCCAATATGAGCATGTATGGTATTTTACTTGTCCCCTGTTCTGGCTTATGTAGACATGTGATGTGTATCATCTTGAGATATGTAAGGACCAATATGGAGTGTGCTGGATTGTGCTCCCTTGGCATTTGCCTGTGCATGTGTTAATTTAGATGTGTTTCCTTTGCCGATGGTTCCAGTAGAGGTATGTCCCATGCAGTAGGAGTTGTATGTGCTTTGTTGATTTTACCTTCTCCATTTTTTAGATATGCATGACAACTGGTTTTGTATTGTTTTTCCCTGAGACCTTTATAGTGCTATTTCCTGTGGAGATTTTATTTGAGGTTCCTGTTCAAAGTGTTACATGTCCCAGGGCAGTCTCCTTCCCTGCGTGTCCCAGATGGCCCCATCCAAATTGTATAGGTATAGCTGTTGTGTTGTTCTTGGCGTATTTGTCTCTGTGTGTTTTATTCATACCAAATTGTTTCCAATGTGCTATTGTTGTATAGCCATTTTAGTAAAGTCTCTTGGCACATTATTTTAGCAACTAAGCCTGCTGCTTGTGCCCTTTAGCCGAGTAACATTTTATTCAGCTTAATTTTATTATTTTAGAATCAATTGTATTTGTAGTGGTGTTTTATTTTCTGTATCTAGTTGTTCTTTCACCTAGAGAAGCATTACATTCCTTAGCATGATATTCTTTTCACTCTGCTTTCCTCAAGGCTGAAGACAGATAGGATTGTCGGCACAAGTGGTACTCTGGGCCTTATTTATACTTTTTGGTGCAAAACTGCACTAAGGCAGTTTTGCCCCCAAAAGTTTTGCACCGGCTTGCACCATTTTTTAGCACCAGCTGGGCACCATATTTATGGAATTGTGCAAGCCAGTGCAAAGGGTAGGCTAGCTTTAAAAAAAATGACGTTAGGCAGTCTTGAGTCAAAATAAATGATTCTGACCAGATTAGCATCTTTTTTTGACGCTAAGGGGCATATTTATACTCTGTTTGCACTGAATTAGCGTCATTTTTTTTTCACTCTAATTCAGTGCAAAACTAACTCCATATTTACACTTTGGTGCTAGACCTGTCTAGCACCAAATTTATGGAGTTAAAGTCATTTTTTGGAAGTGGAAACCTACCTTGCCTTAATGAGATGCAAGGTAGGTGTTCCCGTGCAAAAAAATGACTCTATGGCCTTAACACCATATTTATACTCCCATGTAAAAATGGTGCAAGGGAGGGAGGAGGGGTCAAAAAATGGGGCAAAGCTTGCTTTGTCCCTTTTTTTTAGACCTGGGTCAGGGCAGGCGTTAGGGGACCTGTGGCCCTATTTCGTTGGTGGAACAACATGGAATAAGCCCAGAGGCGCCCTCCCTAGGCCCTAGGGGCACCCCCACCCACACTAGAGTGACTGCGAGGATGGGGGACCCCATCCCAGGTAAGTACAGGTAAGTGCATTTTATTTTTGAAAGTGCCAAGGGGGCCCTGAAATGGGCCCACATACATGGCACAGGGTGCAATGGCCATGCCCAGGGGACCCCTGTCCTCTGTGCTGGCCACTGGGGTGGTGGGCATGACTCCTGCCTTTTCTAAGGCAGGAGTCTTGTGGCATGGTAGGTTTAGCACCATAAAATGACGTTAATCTGGTTAGAGTCATTTTTTTTTACTCTAACCTGCCTAAAGCCATTTTTTGGTGCTAAACCCTCTTCTTCTATACTGCCAGCCCCACCCGACTAAAGTCATTTTTCTAAACTCTAGCCTACCCTTTGCACGGGCTTGCACCATTCCATAAATATGGTGCCTGGCTGGTGCACAGAAATGGTGCAAGCCGGTGCTAAACTTTTTGGTGCAAAACTGAGTTAGTGCAGTTTTGCAGCAAAAAGTATAAATAAGGGCCAATATTTAGTAAGTGTTCGCCACTTTTGTGTCATAAAATGACGTTAATGCGGTGCAAAAAAAGTTTAAATCAGGGCCTGGGTGCTAGATGGGTCTAGCACCAAAGTATAAATAAGGAGATAGTTTTCCACCGAATTAGAGTAAAATAAAAATGACACTAATTCAGTGCAAACAGAGTATAAATATGCCGCAGAGTATAAATATGCCCTTAAATATGGCGTTAAGGCCATAGAGTCATTTTTTGCACGGGAACGCCTACCTTGCATCTCATTAAGGCAAAGTAGGTCTCCACTTTCAAAAAATGACTTTAACTCCATAAATGTGGTGCTAGAGGGGTCTAGCACCAAAGTATAAATATGGAGTTAGTTTTGCACTGAATTAGAGTAAAAAAAATGACACTAATTCGGTGCAAACAGAGTATAAATATGCCCCTCTGTGTCTTTAACATTAACCGAAACACACACATTCTTACGTAGGAACATTTTCTCAGAACATCAGCTGTTTTATTATAAAAATATTTCCTTGTCCCATGCACGTTAGAGGGATGTTCCAGCCAGATGACCACAACAGCATGCTGACTGACTTTGCTAAAGCTGCTTGCTGAGAACACCGGTTCCCTGGCCTACATGGGAGGATGGTGTCTCCATAGATAACAGGCTTCCTTGCACAGGTATGGGGGATGATGTCTTCTCGTGGGGGAGTCCTGAAGAGTGAATTAGGGCTTATCCTGCTGTGATCTAACATAGCTTAGGTAAGAATAGGATATATAGGGGCATATTTATACTCCGTTTGCGCCGAATTTGCGTCGTTTTTTTCGACGCAAATTCGGCGCAAAACTAACGCCATATTTATACTTTGGCGTTAGACGCGTCTAGCGCCAAAGTATGGGCAAATAGCGTCATTTTTTTGCGTGAACGCCTTCCTTGCGTTAATGAGATGCAAGGAAGGCGTTCCCGTCTAAAAAAATGACGGCGACGCAAATGCGTCGTATTTATACTCCCGGGCAAAAATCACGCCCGGGAGTGGTCGGGTCAAAAAAAACCGCATTTGCGCCACTTTTTAACGCCTGGGTCAGGGTAGGCGTTAAGGGGCCTGTGGGCTCAAAATGAGCCCACAGGTGCCCTCCCATGCCCCCAGGGACCCCCCCTGCCACCCTTGCCCACCCCAGGAGGACACCCAAGGATGGAGGGACCCATCCCAGGGACATTCAGGTAAGTTCAGGTAAGTATAATTTTTTATTTTTTGTAAATTTTTTTGGTGGCATAGGGGGGCCTTATTTGTGCCCCCCTACATGCCACTATGCCCAATAACCATGCCCAGGGGACAGAAGTCCCCTGGGCATGGCCATTGGGCAAGGGGGCATGACTCCTGTCTTTACTAAGACAGGAGTCATTTAAATGGCGTCTGGGCGTCGAAAAAAATGGCGCAAATCGGGTTGAGGCGATTTTTTTGCCTCAACCTGACTTGCCCCATTTTAAGACGCCCTAACGCCATTTTCCCCCTACGCCGGCGCTGCCTGGTCTACGTGGTTTTTTTCCACGCACACCAGGCAGCGCCGGTCTGCTTGCGCCGGCTAACGCCATTCCATAAATACGGCGCCCGCATGGCGCTTCAGAATGGCGTTAGACGGCGCTAAATGTTTTGACGCTAAACTGCGTTAGCGCAGTTTAGCGTCAAAAAGTATAAATATGGGCCATAATGCATAATGACAGTACAATGGGAATTTTCTTGTGTTTCACCTTCCACCATTTTGCTTCTAGTCTGTTTCATCATTCTCATTATTGCAGTTCATGACATTTTATCTTAGAAGCAGCTGTTTCAATAAATCTTATTGAACCATTTTCTGCTTCTTCCTTTGCATTTGTGAGACTAATGCATGTGAGTGAAAAGGATGAGATCTGATCCACCGCGATTTCCCTGAAAAGTCAATATGTCATGTGCCTAGTTGCTACAAATCATACCTGCTCTTGGGAATAGATGAAGCACCGCTATTTGGTCGGAAGCGGATAGGGCTGCAGTTGTCACATGCTCTGGGATTGGACTCAGTCACTCCACGAATCAGGTGATGCTGCCCTCCAAATCTAACAGCCTGATTAGGATAATGAGAGCCAAAATGATGTGGTGCTGCCAACGTTTGGTCAGGCACTGATTTTCAGATCCTCCTGAGTATCTCTGTCTCACTGCATGCTAAAGGCAGCTCAATGTTGTATACAGATACGTCCATGGTATTGATGATTTCTACCTTAGCTAGGTAGGTAGTACCTATTTGATGCTCTAGGTTGTTCAAGCTTGAACCTTAAAAGTATTATTCCCCATTTGGTGTCCTTATCTCTGGAGAGGTATATCTACCATAGCAAACCCACAAAACGGGTAGCGATTGCAGTAACATGCAATGCAACCTCCCCTTACTGCTTCTTTGCTTCTTAGCACATGGCCTTAGCACATGGCCTTACAGCCCAGGGGGATACTGTAATATTTTGTTGTTGAAATCCATCAAGCCCACCGAACAGAAATATTCTACGCTTGGGTCACCTTTCCAGCAGTCGATGGAAACTCTAATAAGTTTCATTACATCACTACACACCTGCTAACATACATACACAATACAGAGCTTATGCATACTTAGAGATACCTCTATCTTATCAAGACCATAATAACTGGCTTGATGGCACCCTACCCCACACAATACTACCAGTTAGGTTAGATCCTCTGAGCTGTGATGGTCCTACCCGGCCTTTATTTACCACTTACACACAGCATCATGACACAGCCGCCTTAGAGGTAGCTGGGATTAGCCGCTTATAGCTATTGACTTTCAGTACAGATTGTAATGCAAACATTAAATACTAACCCAGCCCGAGCTGCTCCGCATGCAGTCACACCAGGCATTAACCCTGCGACTGTATATTCGATCATGGGTAAAGTACCCAACAAATGGAAAGAAATTCCATTTTGATTAGCTCAAAAAATAAATGTGCTGGAAGCAGTTTTTCCCCATATGGGACATCAGAATAAACACCGAATGCTCACCTTGTGCTTGCCATTTGTGATGGTTCTCAGAGTAGATAACTGCAACACTTGGGAGCACGGTATTTGCCAAGCTCTATACTACCGCACACGGTGCACCAACACTTACCAATCTTCCGGAAGTGTTAAAACAAATTCAAGATGAATACGGGCCTGCCCCGGCACTGGATTTGGGGATGCAATTAATGGGCAATTTTGGGACTGTATCGTCAATACTATTAAGAAATCCTAAAGGGGAAGCAGTATACATGCAGCTGCAGGACATTCCTTAGAGGATCAAGAAAACAAGCTGCCAAAGATTATTGCTGAGACCTACTGTAGTATTTTTTTAGATAGTCTGGGAAACAGACCTATTAAACCACAATTACGGGGTAAATCCAATTATGATTCTACCATGCAGGTACCTGAGGGTTCTAATAAATGCAGGGATAAATAAAAACAAACACCAAAAAAGAATAAGGGAGAATCTCTGCATTTGGAGACTCTTCAAAACTGTAAATAGTGATAACATAAAAACTCCTTATAGATATCAATATACTGCTACACGACAATCTTGTGTAAAGTTTCTGTTAGGAAACAAGAGACACTTTTCCAACGAAAACCCCAATTAAAAAAGAAAAAACTTGCAGCTATTTCTATACAAAATGACACTCAGGATGAAGAACAGGAAGTGGTCGCTGGCCCCGCTAGACAGCGTGTCAGAGGTCGCAATAGTTTGTTGGAATCTTCAAGAACATATGGAGGTGAAAGCAACTGTCGCCTTTTTTACAAGTCAAGACTGTGGACATGCCCATCTCCACACCCGATAGGGTGTACAAACGAAAATACAATTAGGAGACATTAGGTGCACAATAGACGCTATCTTTTGTATCACGTCATTACTATTTATAATATTTTATTGGGTGAAAAAGATTGCCCACCAGAACTTGTCCGTAATCTCCCGTTTGGGGAAGAGGTAATAGAACCCTCTTTCTCACCCTTTGTTTCCAGACAGCTCAGGGAGGCTTGTACTTTGATTGGGTGAAGGTGCAAATACCCGCATTAAATAGCAACCATGTAGGGTTGGATAAAGATTATATCTACCATATAATACCAATTAGATCCCAACCCCAACCTCATCCCAGATATTGAATAAAGCTTAAGGCTAGAGCACCCGTGAGGGAAATCTTCTCACAGCTAGAGTACCAGGGTGTAATGAAACCCTTTGTTTTGCCAATGGACAACCCTTAGTTCCCCATAACTAAACCAAACCATTCATATATAATAGTCTTAGACTACAGACATTTAAATAGTTATACATGCACATTTGCCATTCAAAATGCACACAGTACAGTGCTTATGAACAATATAGTACGCAAAAAATACAAAACAACTTTGGATACTTCCAATGTTTTTTCTGATATAATGTAGAGCCTGAAAGTAGGGACTTAACAAGTGTTAGCACTTTAAGCTCACAGAAACAGTTTTGCTGACTTCCACAAGGCCAGGATTGTCTTCAGCTCAAGTTACTTCAATTTTACACAACTTTGACCCTCAGGTGTTGTCCTACGTAGACAATATCTACCTTAAGGATGATGATCTTATTCAACACGTAAAACGGGTGAGCCGCATTATTGTGGGATTTTCCGAATTAGGCCACAAAAAGAACAAAAATAGCCTCCCTTTGTGCCTATTTTTTGGGTATTATTTATCAGATGAAGGCAAGAGCCTAACGCCCCAATTTTTAGTAAAATGTGCACAAGTGCAACCACCAAACATCATCAAAAAGCTTCAGTCACTGTTGGGCTTTTAAAACTTTGGCAGAACATACATTCCCGATTATGCACAATGCATCAAACCATTATATGACTTAATACATCCTGACTTTTCAAGCAAATATTGGACAGTCAAACACATGCATTCTCAGAGCATTGTAATAAGACACTTACACATAATGCAGATGATGCAGTACTCATGGCCAGGACACCGCTAGCCCTCCAGAAACTCCTAACCACCTGTATAAATTACATGACAGACTTGGGACTCATAGTCAACCGCTCAAAAACTTTCACAATGAACTCTGGCAGGAAATTGAGTAAGACCTATAATATTACTATTCACGAGGACAAGGTGAAGATAGCTCCTACCTTCTCATATCTGGGCATAATGTTTGACAAACAGGCCACTTGGGCACATTGCGTGAAAACAAAAAAAGATCAGATTATTAAAATAACAGCGGCCTTGAAGATCTTTTCTAAAAAGCTAGGGGGGATTACCCCGTCAAACATGGTAAAGATCTACAAAGCTCAGTGCATTCCGGCAGGTACTTATGGAGCATGAATTTGGGGGTATACCAGCTGCAATGCGATTCAGACAGCGGAAAATGATTTCCTCAGACACCTGCTAATGGTACCAAACAGCACATCATCATATATTAGTCACGCGGAACTTGGGGTCCACTTTGTAATTGATCTGATAAAGATACAGCCACTATTATTATGGCACAAAGGCGGTCATTACAACCCTGGCGGTCGGTGCTAAAGCGGCGGTAAAACCGCCAACAGACCGGTGGGAAAAAAAATGGAATCACGACCGTGGCGGAAACCGCCAACAAAGACAGCCACTTTAACACTCTGACCGCCACAGCGGTACAAACAAACAGCACGGCGGTCACCGTCAACAAACAGGTGGGAGTCAAAGTACCGCCCACAGTATCACAACAGTCCAATCCGCCACCTTTTCCGGGGTGGATTCACCGCTGATAAAAACACGGCGGAAACACTCATTTCGAAGGGAAAACGCTCACCTCTACACACTCCCCGAGGAACGAGGACACCATGGAGCCGGAACTCCAAATCCTCCTAGCTATAGTCTTCCTGCTCCTCTACCAGGAGCACGTACGCCGGCGCAAAAGACAATGGTGAGTACTGCACCTACGACACAGGGAAGGGTGGAGGGAAAAAACAGTGACACACACATGCAACACCCCCACCCCCACCCACTACAACACACACACTAATACATATCTATACATCACAGTTACACCCCCCACACCCCCTGGAAGAATGCAAAGACAAAAGGAAATGACTGTAACCATTGAAATATATTGAAATACAGCAATCAAAAATATAAACACACCAAAAACTATGATATACACCAAATTCACAAGTCCAGGCATTGTTCCAGGCATTGTCCGTGGACCACTGGGCCCAAAAAACATGGGCAAAGCCCACACCGGATACCTGACCTCAACGGAGAGAACACTGCAGGGGCATCAGATAGCAAAACTACAGGCACCTCAGGGGGAAGGGAAGGGGAGTGCACCACGCCAGATCCACGAGGGGGCTCCATGCCCACTGTTCCATCCTGGGGAGTGCAAAGCCACAGTCTCTCAAGTCTCTACAGTGGGTGAGTTGCCCACTGTTCCATCCTGGGGAGTGCAAAGCCACAGTCCCTCAAGTCTCTACAGTGGGTGGGTTGCCCACTGTTCCATTCGGCGGAGTGCAAAGCCACAGTCTCTCAAGTCTATACAGTGGGTGGGTTGCCCACTGTTCCATCTTGGGGAGTGCAAAGCCACAGTCTCTCAAGTGGATAACAGTCTCCACTGGTTCTGGAGGGTGCCTGTTGGCCAGAGTGCTTCATCCTGTGCAGGAATGAGGTAGTGGATGCATGTCTCCACAGGTTCTGGGGGGGGCCTGGTTCCCAGAGTGCATCGTGCAGCCCTGTCCGACACAGATGCGGCACTGCCCCTGCCGCTCATGGGCCAGCGGTGCGTGAGGTGGCGGTCCCCTGTTCAGCGGGGCTTGGGATAGCCGTGCCCTGTTCAGCGGTGCTTGAGATGGCAGTCCCCTGTTCAGCGGTGCTTGAGATAGCCGTGCCCTGTTCAGCAGTGCTTGGGATAGCCGTGCCCTGTTCAGTGGTGCTTGAGATGGCGGTCCCCTGTTCAGCGGTGCTTGGGATAGCCGTGTCCTGTTCAGCGGTGCTTGAGATGGCGGTCCCCTGTTCAGCGGTGCTTGGGATAGCCGTGCCCTGTTCAGCGGTGCCTGAGATGGCAGTCCCCTGTTCAGCGGTGCTTGGGATAGCAGTGCCCTGTTCAGCGGTGCTTGAGATGGCGGTCCCCTGTTCAGCGGTGCTTGGGATAGCTGTGTCATGTTCAGCGGTGCTTGAGATGGCGGTCCCCTGTTCAGCGGTGCTTGGGATAGCCATGCCCTGTTCAGCGGTGCTTGAGATGGCGGTCCCCTGTTCAGCGGTGCTTGAGATGGCGGTCCCCTGTTCAGCAGTGCTTGGGATAGCTGTGCCCTGTTCAGCGGTGCTTGAGATGACGGTCCCCTGTTCAGTGGTGCTTGAGATGGCGGTCCCCTGTTCAGCGGTGCTTGGGATAGCCATGCCCTGTTCAGCTGTGCTTGAGATGGTGGTCCCCTGTTCAGCGGTGCTTGGGATAGCCGTGCCCTGTTCAGCGGTGCTTGAGATCGCAGTCCCCTGTTCAGCGGTGCTTGAGATGGCGGTCCCCTGTTCAGCGGTGCTAGGGATAGCCGTGCCCTGTTCAGCGGTGCTTGAGATGGCGGTCCCCTGTTCAGCGGTGCTTGAGATGGCGGTCCCCTGTTCAGTGGTGCTGGCCATGCCGGGGTGCTCATGTGCCATCTGGCTTGGGCCTGGCGGGGCCCTCCTGCCCACCTGTCCTGTGGGTGCCGGGGTCCTCCTGGGCAGCTGTGCTGGAGCTTTGGTGGCCTCCTGGCCAGCTGGGATGGGGCTTGCGGGCCCTCCTGGCCAGCTGGGCTGATGGCGGTGTTGTCGGGTGTGCTGCCCTTCCCAGCCTTTCCTGCTCTCCTGTGGCCCTTACCCACCTTGGCCGGTGTCCCAGCTGCCTCAACACTCCCGCCGGGAGCCCTGGTAGGGGTTTTTGACCCTGGTGTTTTTACCCTCTGCCACCATGCATTGTCAATTTTTGGATGTTTCTGAGGAGGGGGAGGCTGGCTGTGCTGTGGCTCCGTACCAGACTGGCTGCCCTGGTGGGCGGTGCACTCCAGTGTCCATGTACGACATGCACCACCGGGTCCGGTGATGTAGTGGCTGAGGTGCTATCTCTGGGCCTATGACATGGACGGGGTGGGGGAGTTGAGGGAAAGAGGTTGAGTTTGGACAGGAAAATTTTTGGGGGAGTAGTGGGACGGGTAGGTGTAGTGGGTATGGGAGTGGAGGAAGAGGTTGTGGTTGTAGGAGGTGTAAGTGGGGTGGCTTTGGGTGCAGGTGCCTGGGCTGTAGGCTGTCGTGAGGTGGATGGCTGTTGGGTGGGTGCCTGCCTGCGTTTGTGTATCTTGGGAGGGGGTGGCACAGACACACTGGGAGAGGACACAGGGGACGTGTACATGGCAGTGGGGGTGGTGAGTGCACGTGTGCGGGGTGTTCTGGTGTGTGTGCTGC
Organism: Pleurodeles waltl; assembly: GCF_031143425.1. NCBI lineage: Eukaryota > Metazoa > Chordata > Amphibia > Caudata > Salamandridae > Pleurodeles > Pleurodeles waltl. Next base: position 452,646,468 of record NC_090451.1, on the reverse strand, counting down.
TGAGGGATGTAGTGGCTGAAGATGCTGTGCATGCAGGTGTGAGTGGAGACAACACTGGCAGGGAGGAGGGAGACGTGGAGGAGGGGGACACAGTGGAGGCAGTGAATGTTGGTATGTCTGTATGTGGATGTTGCTTTTGTGACTGCCTGTGGGATGTGTGGTGCTTATGTCTGCGTGAGCTGCCCTTGGGTGTTGAGGTGTGTGCAGGCTGGTCTGATGGTGTGCTTGGGATAGGCAGAGGTACAGGGGATTGGGTCTGGGTGGAGGAAGTTGGAGGGGGGAGGCTAGACACAGGGACAATGGCTGCCATCAGTGCTGAGGCCAGAGATTGCAGGGTTCGATGAAGGGCAGCCTGACCAGAATGAATGCCCTCCAGGTATGCATTAGTTTGGTGCACTTCCCTTTCTACACCCTGGATGGCATTCAAAATGATAGACTGCCCAACAGTGAGGGACCTGAGGAGGACAATGGCCTCCTCACTGAGGGCAGCAGGGGTGACTGGGGCAGGGCCTGAGGTGCCTGGGGGGGAAGGAGATGCCCACCTTCCTGGGTGAGTGGGCATGGGGCAAACGCTGAGGGGCTGCTGGTAGGGCAGTGCTGGTGCGGGGGTGGCGGCTGTACCTGTTGTTGCGGGGCAGAGATGTTGCCGCCACCACAAGGGAGCTCCCATCAGAGGACGACTACGATCCACTAATATCCACTCGTGTCCCCGCTGTGGAGCATCCCTCGCCCTCCGTCCCACTGGCAATTTCAGAGTCGGTAGTGTGGCCCTCCATGGCCATGTGGTATGCAGCTCCCTCGTGCTCCGGTGCCACTGCTCCTCCACCTGATGATGCTAATGCACACATGAACAGGAATACCACAAAAAGGGGGGGGGAACAGAAGAAAGAAATGTTGAGTGCATGCATTCCCGCTACCGTTGGCGGACAGCACAGACACAGAAGCCCCCTGCACTTTGCCGCGCACTTGGGGTCCACTTTGCAATCCCTGGGACATGGCCTACAAGGCTATGGATGACATCTGCACACATAGGTGACACAGGGCCATGAATAGCTGTACTTGGCACCCTACAGAGGTGGGGAGCGGGGGCACAGGGCCGTGCCTTACGGGGGGCCTCACCTACGGAACTCGCCCTGGCCTAGGGATACCCACAGCCCTCCTCCTCCACCCAGACACCTCCACAGCGCGCAAAGTCAGCAGAATGTGAGAGTACTCACCCCCTTGTGTCTGCTGTGATGCCCTCACGCGCCCATCCAAATCGGGGTAGGCCACCGCCAGGATCCAGAACATCAGTGGGGTCAAGGTCCGACGGGCACCCCTCCCACGTTGGGAGGCCATCCCCAGCTGAGCCTCCGCCGTCTTCCTGCTCCAGCGGCGAATGTCCTCCCATCTCTTCCGGCAGTGGGTGCCCCATCTGTGGTGGACCCCCAGGGTCTGGACGTCCTTGGCGATGGCACGCCAAATATGCGTCTTCTGGTGGGCACTGACCTATATGAAATGTACAGGGGAAAAAGAGAAGTTATTACCAACTGCACCATCAATGTGATTGGCCCCCCATCCCTACCCTTGCCATGTGGCACATGCACTCACCGTAGTTTCAAGCATACCTCAATCTCTCCCCCCGCCCATCTTTCATCCACCCCACTCAACACAGGCATAGCCCATACAGCATGCTCCAAGTGTATTTACCTGTTTGTCTGGAGGACCATAGAGTAACGCGTACTGGGGGAGGACCCCATCCACAAGCTTCTCCAACTCCTCCGATGTGAAGGCAGGGGCCCTTTCCCCAGTCGCATGAGCCATTGTCCCTTCCAGACCGAGGTCACAGCAGCACTTGCAGAGTAGGTCCTCTCCTGTGGAAGATCAGGTATCGAGTGAATTAACAGAGAGAAAATGGCGGTCACGTCCGCGGCGGTGCGTACCGCGACCGCCGGCGCACATTGTCATTGGCTCCTGAGACCCATAGGGTTCAATGTTAACCAATGCAGCATTGCGCCGCGGTCTTCGACCGCCTACCGCCACGGTGTACAACGCCAGCGCAGTTACCTCACATCCCATTGTCACACTTTACAGGTCAGACAGCCGCCATTTCAGGGGCCCACATGCCTTACTTTTTGTACTGCGTCACACATACCTAGGTCTTGCATCCACACTCATACAAGCCATTCGATGGGTTAAGATCCGTGTTTTTTTAAAGCTGGGGTTATGTACCTCTGGGATGTTTGACTCTGTGGTCGCTGTTGTCCTTCATAGGTACCGTCCGCTGGGACATGTGAGGAGATGGCGGCATCCTCCGGTGTACAGACCACTGGTGGACCTGTCGACAATGGAGGAGAGACATCTCATCCTGACATACAGGCTTGATCGTGCCACTATTCTGGAACTGTGTGCCCAGCTGGAGCCAGACCTGATGTCACCAATCCGCCATCCCACAGGAATCCCCCCTCAAGTGCAGGTGCTGTCAGTACTCCATTTCCTAGCAAGTGGGTCATTTCAAACAACAGTGGCCACAGCATCAGGGATGTCCCAGCCTATGTTTTCCAACGTGTTGTCCAGAGTGTTGTCTGCCCTGCTGAAACACATGCAGAGCTACATCGTTTTCCCTGAGGTGGAGGATTTGGCTACAGTGAAAGGTGACTTCTATACCCTTGGACATATCCCCAACATCATAGGTGCCACAGGAGTGAACAGGTGTACAGAAACCGGAAGAATTATCATTCTATGAATGTACAGATGGTATGTTTGGCAGACCAGTACATCTGCCATGTGAATGCCATGTTCCCTGGCTCAGTGCATGACGCCTATATCCTGCGCAATAGCAGCATCCCTTATGTGATGGGTCAGCTCCAGAGGCACCGTGTGTGGCTAATTGGTGACTCTGGTTACCCCAACCTGTCATGGCTACTGACCCCAGTGAGGAATCCCAGGAATAGGCAGAGGAATGCTACAATGAGGCCCATGGGCGAACTAGGAGGGTGATCGAGCGGACCTTCGGCCTCCTGCAGGCCAGGTTCAGGTGCCTCCATATGACAGGTGGATCCCTATTCTACTCACCAAAGAAGGTGTGCCAGATCATTGTGGCCTCCTGTATGCTTCACAACCTGGCTTTGCGTCGCCAGGTGCCTTTTCTGCAGGAGGATGGTCCAGATGGTGGTGTTGTAGCAGCTGTGGAGCCTGTGGAGAGTGAAGAGGAGGAAGACGAAGAAGACGACATAGACAACAGGAACACGGTGATACTGCAATATTTCCAATGAACAGAGGTAAGAATACAAACCGGACTACTACATGTACTTAAACACTACTACCTCTGTACTGTCTCTCCTTTTTACCCAGTGTGTGGTAACTGAGTTGTCACTTTCCCTTACGATTTCAGAGATCTGGGTGCCACAGTGTGACATCTCCTTTGTTCCCCCATGGACTACAGCTGTGTGACATTGGTATGTTGGCATCACAATGTAAATAATCATTTTGACACTGTAATTACAGATAAATATATTCACATTCACATACAGACTCCTGATTGTTTTGTGCAAAAACGGGGTTTATTAAGGTGCAAAATATTGGAGGGGGCTTGTAAATAGGTGAGGGGTGATGGTGGAGGAATGTCTACGGCAGAGTCCAGTCTATTAGTCTCACAGGTGCATTGTCCATATGGGTCTGGGAACTGGAGCTGGGGCAGTTTAAGGATGGACAAGGTGACAAAGTGGGTCAGTGGGATGACTATCAGGGTGGTATCCTTTCTTGGCGGGGTCTTGGCATCTTACTCTGTCCTCTCCTGGATCTCTGGGACCGCTTGCGGGGTGGTTCTCCTTCTGCAGGGGGTGGGGTGCTGGTGGCCTGTTGGTCCTGTGGCGGTGCCTCCTGTCCACTAGCACCGGCGGAGGTGGTGGGCAGTTCTTGGTCCATGCTAGTGTCAGGGGCCCTTTGTGGTGCCACAGTGTCCCTCAAAGTGGTCACTACCAGATTCAGCACCCCTACGATGGTGCCCAGGGCGGAGCTGATGGTTCTGAGTTCCTCCCTGAAGCCCAAATACTGTCCTCCTGCATGCGCTAGGTCTCCTGAAACTTGGCCAGTACCGTAGCCATCATCTCCTGGGAGTGGTGGTATGCTCGCATGATGGAGGAGAGGGCCTCGTGGAGAGTGTGTTCCCTGGGCCTGTCCCCACCCTGTTGCACAGCAGCCCTCCCAGTTCCCCTGTTTCCCTGGGCCTCTGTCCCCTGGACCGTGTGCCCACTGTCCCCAGGTCCCTGTTGTTGTTAGGGTGGTGGGTTAACCTGGGTGCCCTGCAGTGGTGAACACACTGCTGCTTGACGTGTCCTGGAGACAGAGGTGTGGGCCCGCTGGGTGGGTGCTGTGCTGGTGTTTCCAGAGGGGGGTAGGTCTGCAGTGGCCTGTGGCTGTGTGAGGGGAATCGACTGTCCCGAGGTCCCTGATGGGCCGGGATGGTCATCTAGATCCAGGTCGACAGAGCTGCTGTCATCACTGTGGGCCTGTTCGGGGGGGGGAGGACATTTGTGGACCCTCCTGTGCGATGAGGTTGCATAGGGGTCCTGCAGTGGTATTAAAGTATGATTATTGCATCTGTGTGTGGAATGGTGTGCAATGGGTGGGTGCCCGTGTCCCCCAGTGCTTTCATTCCTGTGTGGGGGCTTTTGTGTCCGCGGTTTTGGGGGGGTATGGGTATGTGCAGTGGGCATGCTTTGGTGACGGGTGTCCATGCTTTGTGGTCGCATGCAGGGCTTGGTGTTGGGATGGGTGGGTTGTGATGGTGGGACATTTGCAAGCAGTAGGAGTGATAAGGGTGAGGCTGAGGGTGGGGGTATGTGTTGGCTTGCAGGTGGGGTGGGGGGATGAAGTAGTGAAGATGTGACTTACCAGAGTCCATTCTTCCAGATACTCCGCCGAGGCCCTCAGGATGCAGGATCGCCAAGACCTGCTCCTCCCATGTCGTAAATTCTGGGGGAGGAGGTGGGGGTCCGCCGCCAGTCTTCTGCACTGCAATCCGGTGTCTGGATACAATGGAACGCACCTTCCCCCGTATGTCATTCCACCTCTTCCTGATGTCATCCCCATTTCTTGGTTGCTGTCCCACTGCGTTGACCCTGTTGACCATTCTGCTCCATAGCTCCATCTTCCTTGCAATGGACGTCTGCTGCACCTGTGCTCCGAATAGCTGTGGCTCTACCCGGATGATTTCCTCCACCATGACCCTGAGTTCCTCCTCCGAAAACCTGGGGTGTCTTTGCGGTGCCATGGGGTGGTGTAGGTGATGTGTGGGGTGGAATGTGTGATGATAAGTGTGGTGATGTGTATTGGTGTGTTGTGTGAAGTGCGTGGTATTTGTGTGGGTGATGGTAATATGTGCGTCTGGGTGCTCAATCCTTCTATATGGTCTCTCTCTCTCTGTGCGTCGTCCCGATTTTTTTTTGGTGGGGGTTTGTGGGTGACGTGGGTGTGTGTTTTATATTGTATTGGGTGTGTGGGAGTGGTGTTTGTATGTGTATCAGGTGTGTGTATTTGGATTTGTCCAATGTGGCTGTGTTTTGTAGGAGTGTGTGTATTTTGAGCGCGGCGGTGTGTACCGCCAATGGGATACCGTGGTTGAAAGACCGCCATGTGGATTCATGTGTTGTGATAGTATGGGCGTATTTCTGTTGGCGTGACGGTGTTGGTTTGGTTAACGCCAGTTTATCGCTGGCCTTTGGTGTTGCGGACTTCTGTGGGTGTCTGTATTTTGGCGGTTTCCGAGTTGTGGGTCATAATGACCATGACGGTTTACCGCGGCGGTGTCTTGGCGGTCTTCTGCACGGCGGTAAGCGGCTTTTACCGCCAATGTTGTAATGACCCCCAAAGTGTGGACCTCTGAGTACACTGAACTAAATAAGGCCATCCTATCCGACTGCATAAGGCTAACACACTCGCTTAGAGTTCTCTGGCTGAGATACATCACGAACTTTTTTTAAAATATGGGTTGCAAAGACTATTACCTAAATCCACAATCATTGGAAAAAATAACCAGGAGAGAATTGAGGGCCTTGACATTGAAGCACTTGGAAGAACAGAGATGGGAAGCGTAATCAAAAAAAAAACACTGTCATGTCTAACCAACTAATTCTGTCTACGGATGCCGTCCAGCCTTATCTAGTAAGCGTGGTAAATCCTCGACATCGATTTGTTCTCACAAGATTCCGCTTAGATATCTTCCATCGGCTAGTAACCTTTCCGGCCATGAATGACTGGAATACAATTTTAAGAGTATGTCCTTGTGATGCGAAGGCACCCCAATCCTCAATGCACGTAGTGTGCGTCAGTGTCTTGACGCGTATTTTAGCTTACAGATTTTATCCTCTATTGAAATGTGTGGAATTATTAGCAAATTTCCTATGCACAGTACTGACTGTAAGGAAGTCTATGGGCGCACCGGAGTAATTTTATTGGAACGCTTGGAATCTTCGGTAAACTCCTTACTTTTTGGAAAAAACTGCAAGGAAATTCGATTTTGCACTGGTGTAAATTTACTAAGTTTTATATACTTGTACTTGAATGAATTAAGGGTGTGCTCTATTACTTTCCCTTTTTTTATTATTTATTTTCTTACTTTTACTTATTTATTACTAAATGTGTTATTACTTGATACTTTTATGGCTTGTTGAAAGCCGAATAAAGTTTGTTTGAAATTTGAAATCACTTACACATAAGAGACAATAAAACACATTTGGTCAGAGTAATTTCTGGTGCCATTGGTTTCACATGTGTAACGTTCAATGAGGTTGATGTCACCCCTACTGCATGCAAATCACAATTGTATTCCACAGCTGAACCATGCTTTGCTCCCACAGAACAAATTCTGACTTCTGTTCAGTTGGCTGTCATTAAAGAGAGACCTCTGGCCCGGGGGAAACGCATCAGTGTCATATCTCCGATCCAAGCTCTTGAGGTTGTTACAAAAGCCAGTGTTCCTAACGGTAAGGCACTACAGCCATGTTGGATTCAATGGGAAACGTATCTGATGGACATTGATCTTTTGACCCAAATTACAAACTCAAGATTTTCTACACTAAAAACTTGAAAACCCAGTTCCCTTAGCACATTCCCTTTTGAACAATATAAAAAAATATGTACACTGGTGACTCAGCCCAACCTGCAGTAGGCACTAAACATCAATACCCCACCACCTATGCGGTCGTGAGTGGCTACATGAAAGATGGTGAATTCCATCCACAACACACCTGCATGCAGACCTTAGGAGACTGCACTGCACAACTAGCAGAGCTCAAGGCTCTGTTGATGGCACTGGAACACACGGATCAAGGACAGTTAACATTTAGTGATTCGTACTACTGTGTCCAATCCTGAATATCTGCATTACTGGCACCATACTGGATTCAGAGATTCAAAAGGTAACACCATTAAAAACAAATTACTGTGGGGGAAAGTAGCAGATCTGAAAGAAACACCACCCAATGTCCATTTTGTTCATACATTGGAACATCAAAGAGTTGGAAAACACATCACTGGCAATACCTTGGCTGATGAAGCGGCCAAGTCAGCAGTAGCTGTTGCTGCAATAACTCATTCAGCGATTGGGTTAGATGATGAAACACTGGCTGCTGTGAAGCTTCGACTGAAGGCTGGACCATGTCAAAAGCACATCCTAATAAATATTCCTACTGCATATCTAGCCTCAATACTGCCCTAGTAATAGTACCAGGGGTGGGAGATCATGTGATCCCCAACCAAGATCAAAGACCTGAGTTGTTAAAAGCAGCACATGAGTGAGTTGCTTCTGCCCATGCTGTTGTGGTGGCTACTATTTCACTGTTAAAAGCACGCTACTGATGGGCAGGTCTATACAACCAGACCAAGCAGTATGTCCTTTGTTGTGACATCTGTCAGCATATAAAAGGGTCCACCGTTAAATGCCCACCACAGATATCCAACAAACCTCGGTTCCAGTCCTGGGAATACACAGTACGAGAACTGTTATCCTACCACTGCTTCCTGGTTTTAAAGAAAATCGATTTGTCTCCATCGACAATGTCAAGTTACACCATATGGCCGATCCTGCACAGGAGACCTAGAGGACTCCTGGGTAGTACCTTACTCCCTCTCACTACAGACTAGGATGTTCCCCTACAGGTTTTGAGCAGCAACTCTGACACCTCTCAGAGCTTGGGAAGGGTGGAAAATGAACTTTTATTAGTACCACTAACTTCTTCTGCAACAAGCAATGTCAACAATCTTGAGAGAGTGTACTCAAATTCAACTCAAACGGATGGAATGGCCTACTTTGAACTACCAAGGGAGACTTCTGCCAGCTCTCTTCTTCCAAATAAAGCTCTAGTTTTTGCATAAACTACTTCTGGATATTTTGCCAACGTCAATGACACTTTTACCAACTTATCTGCCTCTTCTGCAACAGGGCTGTCAAGAGCATATAAGCTGATAAATTGGATTAAAAATAACTATTTCCGTCTTCCATGGAACTATCTGTGGCTTTTATTAACTGTACTTGACTTCCTTCTTTGGATTTGGTTTGTCATTGTCTTTTTCCTACTTATACATGGGCATTAGCTTCCTGAACGCTGTATAGTTGAAATGGTGGATGAGGTCCTAAAACTACATTTTTCCTCTCATAAGGTCTGCAGAGACTCGTCCCTAGTGAACATTTCTGATATACCATTTCCTGATGGGATAAAGTACCTTTTGATATATATGGCCCTATGGAGGTTATTCAAATTCCATATGTATTTAAACTTTCAATGAATGATGAAATAACACCTGAAGTCTGATGATTGGGAAGTAAAAACTGTTGATTCTATGTTATCAGAATTAGAATGTTTTACCTTATTTGAAGGTGAAGATGTCTAACAATCGAAAGAAAATTATGGAGATATGTTCTGTTATAACTATTACGGACATCATTACATTCACAGAGCAAGTACCCCAAAAACTATTTTTTATTGCACACAATGGGAACATTGTCCACTGGGGAGTTCAAAAACATACTCTGAAAAGTTTGCATATTTTTTTGGGCACAATGTTAAAAATTCTGAATTGTATTATTTTAAATTGCCAATAATGGAAATGCACCATATCATATTAACTGATACAAAATGGATTTATTCTGATTCCTTTGTTTCCCGGTTGGCTTTAGAAGGCTATGAATATTGGCTGAAGATGATCGACCTGAAATGTGTATGGGGAACTAAAAATTAGCAAATAAGGAAAAAGGAAGCTTTATTTAGAGCATGTCTGATACCTGTTCAAGTGATATTTTTAAATGAAACTGTACAACAGACAAGTGTTTAGGCTTTGTAAAAATTAAGGAATTGAATGCGCCCAGTATCCCTGCCACTGCTAAATTTTACAAATGGCTAATATGCATTAATGGAACTGAAGATCAGCTCAATCAGTAGGTCCAAAATGGAACATTCAAAATATCACTTTCAGGTCCTGACAGGTGGTTATTGTGGCCAGTGGACACAAATGGTTGTAAAACATGTTTTGAAAACTGCACGGGGTTTTAGAACAAATAGGCCAGACCCACGCTATGTGTCGTTAAAGACAAAATACAGAACAAATACAGAAAAAATACAAGGGATTCGGAGGATTAATGGTCCAGTGCATGCCCTCCTGTGGATACTACTATGCAATGAAATGAAATACACTGTTCCAAAAAAGGAGAGAGAGAAAACACAGGGGAGTCCTAATTTTTAGGAGCAAGAGTCCTCACACACCCGATTGGGTGTCATGCTTCATCATCGGATGTGCTCCTCGTCAGACCGGGGCTGCAATGTCTGATGGGCACCCCCCAAAGGGGGGTGCTTTGCCAGAGATCTTTTCTTGATGATGCCAATACCCCAAGAGTGAGTTTGGAAGAAAGGAAAAAAGGAGAGATCAAAAAAGAAACTAAACTTGGCTCAAGACCCAACCTAAGTAATAATTTTATTAGTCCATGATGGGTGATGGCCAAGGTTAAAAATGAATCAGGAGAGTGAAGTAGAGATAATGCTCAATCACTCTCTACCATATTTATAGGGAATGAGGAGGTCAGGAACTACTAGACCATCCTTAGAATGAGGTCAATATGTTTCGCGTCTCTATGGTCCAAAAGGATCCCAGGACCTAATGAATCTTAACTTCTCCTTCGATAAACTAAATTGACTCCTATAGTCTGAAACTGTCAGTAATAATGTTTCCAGTCACTTACACTAGTCCAGTATGACTTGAACTTGCTATTCCTACAAGTAACCCTGAAAATGAATAAACACAGGTAACATAATGAAGCTTCTTTCTAAATATATCATTACCGGGATAAGTTCATAAATCATGACACAAGAAGAAAAGTGACAAACTGTGCAACACACAGTGATAGTGTTGGTAGTGGCAAACCTATGAATGATCGATAAATATGGGCTTACCCTCCCTAGTCGGGACCGGGCTTCATGGGATCACGCAGGCCTTAAGCTGGGCGGAAAAACTCTGGTAGCAAAGTAAACAAAAGACACACATGCCTGTTACAGTAAAAGATTGTACAAATCAAAATGAGGTACCGTATGTCTTATGGCAAGGTGTGGTTCACTGATACACGGGTTGGAAGGTAATTAGATCACACTGAACATACGTAATGCAATCCAACCCTTTATAGTGTTGATAATAAATTCTTCATGGTAAAATATAAATAGATTAATAAAAATGGTAGTACAGTTTAGTTAAGTAATTCATCGGTCAAGTCACTCTCATAGTAAAATGTAAAGTGCTACACATATGCCCCAAGTCAAGATGAAAAGAAAAAACACATAGATACTTAAACGTACTTTAAATGAATACTCCATATGTAGCCCACAAACTCACAACTGAATTGCAAGTAAAAAAGACTTAACAATCCTAAATTGTCAAAGGAACCCCTCCAAATTGAATCAATTGATCACTAACTAGGGATAAAAAATCCCCTCGATAACCTCCTCCATCAAGGAGACAACAAATGCAGTTTTGCTGGCTGTAATAAACCCTCATGGAGAAACGGGCCGTGAGAATAAGGCATTTGTGTTGAGATACAACACGCGGCGTCAAAGGACACTTACTTCCATGCTCCCAGTGACGGACGAATAACCTACCCGTGGCCGCGCTCCCGAATCATTGAGGAGCCACAGGGCCACAAGGTAGAAAAAGTCCGAGACGCGGAAGTGCGAGCGTCACACTGACGCTCACGTTGCCAAGTAACGAAGCCGAGCGTGTCCGAACAAGACCACGATCGCACTCACGCATAGTAAACATAGAAAAAGGACTATCAATCATCGCTTTGCTTGGCACTACAGAGAGCCGCCATTTCAGTATGATAAAGGTCCGGTCAGACTTCAAAAAGAAAAAAGAAAAATGAAGAAGTATACCATAAACATAGTGCAAAACGGAAAACTATTCCATAAACATTGTACAAAAACACAGATTAACGGAGAAAGCAGCACAACATATGCAGCACAATAACGGAAAAAGCAGCACAATATATGCAACCTTAAACACGGTTAGCTGGAGGTTAACATAAAGAAGGAGGAGGGGCAGGGTAGAGCTACACCAGGGGCAGAGCCAAGGGCAAAATAAATTACAACACAATTGTGGTAAAAAGGATCGAATATTGCTACCATAATCAAGGGTGCTTTAATGAGAAAGGTTAATCCAAGGGATATCATCATTTAATCCTTGAAGATGTGTGTTTAACTTATACACCCAGCGTTGTTCCAGTTCAAAAAGGGATCTCGTCCCTTTGTGTAAGCAAGTCTGAAGAACTATCCACCACATGTCATCCGGGCTATGGTTTACTTCCATGTAGTGGATACTTAGTTTAGTCGTGGCTCTACCGCATCTAATATTACTACGATGCTCATTTATCCTTAGTTTCTCTGCTCTTGTAGTCATTCCTACCTACCGTAAATTGCATGGACATGTGATCAAATAAACGCAATTGCGAGTATTGCAATTGGTATGCTTCAGTAATCGCCATTTCTCTATTGGTTCCAATTCAAGAGAGTCCAAACGTTTAGTGAGTGGGCACACGTTGCAATTACCACAAGGGAAGTGACCCATGACTGGCGGAAGGTCCCAAAGGGACCTTTGTCTGGAAGACACAATTCCAGGTCTTGGTCGGGTGTGGACCAACATATCCTTGATATTGGTGGTCCTTTTGAAAGCGAAGAGCGGTTTAGGAATAATCTCTCCTCCACTACAAAGGATGTCTCATCTCTTGTTAATCGCTTTCTTTATGGTATTGGACATAGGGGTAAAAGTGGACACACAAGTCAGTTTAATATCTGGGGGCCATCATAAGTAATGAGTCCCTATCACAGTACTTAGCTCGTTTATAAGCTGTGCTTACCACTCGATGTGGAGAGTGGCGGTCGCATAATTTATTGAGTAGGTCTATAGCTTGCGTGTCAAATGAGTGAATGTTGCTACAATTCCGACGAAGTTGAAGGAACTAGCCGTACTGCAGATTATCTCTGAGAGCTTTTGGATGATGACTCTCGTACAGCAACAGACTATTGCGATCAGTAGTTTTATGATACGTGCATGTCTTGAGTTTTGCCGCCCTCAATACTGATCAACAGGTCCAAGAATGGGATCCGAGTAGTGGAAACCGAGGAGGTCAATTTAAAAAAAGGATCTAAACCATTGACCCATGCATGAAATGTATTAGTATCACAGGACACATCTTTTAACATATGTGGCACTCTTACAGAAATGACATTCAAAATACCAAGGTATGTTTTGTCTGATTGGTTGAATGCAACCAAGTTAGTGATTCACATGTAGTGATCACTCCAGAATTAACCAACTGCACTGCATGTTTGTCACTTGTGCAATAGCCTGTACAGTGCAAACATGACTTAAGGAAAAGTGGCAACAGACCTGCGGGAGTAAGAGGCCTGTCAGTAGTAAATGTCACACATTGACAATGTGGGTCACTTCACAGTTCACGCACTCAGAGGTACATGAGTACAATCTGCTGGTCCTGCTGGGCGGGATACTTGTTTTTTGGACCAGGGGAGAGCCTGAACTCCAATTCCCAGTAGACTATGTGGCAGGGCGGTCCAACTCTTCACATTTCATATGCCCAGAGGTGCATAAGTTAGTTCTGCTGGTCCTGCTGCGTGGGATGTTCACAGGATGTGCCCGGGCACATGCCCGGGCCAAGACCAGGCCAAGAGTGGGCCCATCTGCACCTCTCTTGGTCCAGGCATTCTGGCATAGAGTTTCCTGATAAATGATGTAGCCCAAATTTACCCTTTTAAGGCATGGATACAAGAAAGGTAAGCACAAACACTAGTGCTGGGGCACAAAGGAAATAAAGGCAAAGGTCTCCATTGCATCTTTCCTTATTATTGCAATGTTTGCCTTAAACACAGAGATTGAAACTGTAGAAGAGAGACTGGGTGTAGTTAAAAAATCGCTCTTTTTCATTTCCTCTTCCCTTGCAAACGATCACTGTCAAGAGGTGTCTGAGGGTGTTCTAGGTGGCAATGTACACGAGGATAATGAGAAAAGGTATGGTCCTAAAGCTATGCAAGCACCAAGTTCCTGTATTGTTCAGGTTGAATTGGGAATTATATCTGGCACTGACCCCTGTTTTCTGATGATAATAACATGCAACCAGATGAAAGTGCTTCCGCTCCCACTAAAAGGAAGAAATCGGGTCAGCGGAATTTGTGTACCTTTAAGACGTCTGGTAATAAGCCTGTTAGACCTGTTTTGGTCATATGCCAGCCGGACCATCCCCAGAATAAGGAACTCTTGAAGTCAGTAGGACCATTAGGATGTCTGACAGGGGACCTTAAGTCCATGGGAGGGGGGGATTTAGGGTTATATTGGAGAGAGCCCTTAACACTTTGGTTGCAGACCTGAATAGCATTGATGCTAGTTTTAAGGAACAGCTTGCATTGTTTAAATCTAAGGAGCTAGCCACTCGGAAATTTTAAAGTGGACATGAGAGGACTTCTCAGATGTTGAAGTGGTGGGTTTATCTATCCTGCCAAGCCGGGATGCTAGTGATACATTTAATAGGAATACTCAGCACAATGAGTCAAACCAGGAAATGGCTATGACCACATACCAATCATTTAGTATTACCGCAGACTGTGGGAAGACATTGGGTGAATCTTTTGGGGCTATGGAGATGCAGGGAGGACCTAATATTGCACATATGTCAAAATCTGGTCCTAGATCTACTGCCATTGATAGACTTTTACACATTGTGCAGCTCCCCTCTGAATGTACACCTTACATTATTGTATTGAAAAACATTCCTGCCTTGCTCCCCTCTTCTAAGGAATAGGTTTTCAACTAAAGAATAAGGCAGTGCAATGGTTTTCTAGCTCACAGAGAGGCATAACCATAAAGACTCTTTTAAGATGCATAATTGGTGTAAGGAGGATACAGTGGTTGTGCTATTCTCAGAAGTGGGCCCCTAGTGAATGCATGGTGGTAAACTTTAAGAACCCCTCTCAGGTGGGATGGACCTTGAATAAGATTGAAAGTCAGCATGGGCTTGCCCATGCTATACAAACTATACCCTTGGGGTATTTGTATCAACCGAAAGTTGTGGATAGGTCTTCGCTATCTCAAGTTTTTGCTTTGCTTTGACAACCTAGAACTGATATGCCCTTTTGGAGGAGGTTGAGTGACTTGGAGGGGGAGATAGGGCGTTCTCTTCCAATAATATTGGAATATTGGGGTATATCCATAATGATAAACCAGATATGTGTAATGGTAACAATGCCCCTAGTGTGCAGAACTGTAATTTGTCGGGAGGTCCGGAGGTTTGGGAATAACATTATATCCCCATCTCATTTAATGAACCAGTTAAAAGGCTTGGTTCTTCCAGGATAAGTAGTGACCTACATGGTGCAATGGGGAGGGGGTGAATATATCTTTCTGAAATGTTACGGGATTAGAGACAAAGTCACCAACAGTGACTGGATTTCCCCGATAGTGGATCAAAAGATAGTCTGTCTTAAAGAAACCTGGACAAACTTGGATGTTTACATTAAACATTTCCAATCCATTTTGATTATGGTGACTCCGACCCCCGCAGGTTAAAGTAGCAAGGACCTATTGACACTTATTAGTACCTCTTTGTCGGCTAAATTGATTAAAACTCAGACCAGTTCTCCCTACTTTCAATTAATAGTCCTGTCCATGAAAGGGTATCCTATGATATTACTTGTTAACTGTTACCATAATAATCTGAAAAGTGATGTGCAAATTGTATATTCTTATGCCTGTAGTATCAAGGACATGGTGACAGCTTTGAAAAATTATATTGTTGTTGTTTGTGTGGGGGGTGATTGTAATCTCACCCTTTACTCTGCTGGGGATGATAGGATATGTGGGAGAGCTGGTAGGGAAGCCACCAATTACTCACATTTTGTGCATTGTTCACATGGGGTAAACTAAATAGCTTGATGATGATATATGATTTAATATTGGGTAGTGATATATCACCTAAGCATTTTGCTCCTCCTGTAACTTTTACAGGAAGGGGGCGAAGATCAGTTATTGATCATGTCATGATGTCTAAGTCTTGGAGTATTAAAAGGATGGATTTGCAGGTTCTTCTTAGTGGACTGAGCGACCATAACCAACTGGTGCTGAGTTGTAATAATGGCTATATGAAGACTGGTAGAACAATATGGGATGCCTTGTTGAATATACAAGAAATAAAAGCACACAATGTAAGTGGTAAAATGCCGACCTCAATGCTCTTCTAACCCAAGTTGTGGTAAGTAATATGGCAAAGTTTGATCAATGTCCAAGTAGTGAATCAGCACCAAGGATGTAGTTGGGAGCATTTGCGTATATCTTTGCATCATTAACACTTGCCTGACATCATCACAATGATCTTATATACAGAAGCCAGAAAAATGGTTTGATAAAGCTTCTGTATGTGCCCACACTGACCTCGTACAGTTCAACCAGAGGAGCCAACTCGAAGTAAGGAAGAACAGAGCCAATATGTAGAAGCATCTAGGTTGAGGAAAAATTAGATTAGGGAGAAGGCCTGGGAGAAGTTAGTTTACACTGCAGCTGTGAACAACGTATCCCAGTTTTGGAAAGTAGGCAGCACTCTTTTTTTTGTCCCTAGTTCCAATAATGGGTTAGAGGTTCTCATTCCGGACATCTCTAGAATGAACATTTTACAAAGGGATATGAAACTAATGGTGAAAAAAATGCCAAATTTGTAATAGATTATACTAATACAGTCAATAGTGAGGAATTGGTCATAAATCTTAATGATGCAATATTGGTGGTTAACAGTTCAATCACAAATAAGGCCCCAGGTCCCGATAAGGTTCGGTCGACCTTTTTAAGAAAAACTTGGACTGATGGGCACCTATTTTTAACAGCATTTTCAGGTGTGCCGTAAGTACTAGCCATCCCTGAGCCTAGGCCAAATTCACCATTGTTCCCATATTTAAAAAAGGTGATTGTAATGACCCAACCTGCTATCAACCAATTTCATTAATAGATGGCACAGCAATTTTTTTTTTGCAGAATTCTCTTAGACCATTTAGAATCCTAAGCATTCAATATATAATATTCTGTTGCTGGCACAGTGTGGCTTTAGGAGGGCTTTGGTAAGGATCCAGCACTTTTTGGTAGAGAAGAACATAGGTGTCAGGCCGGGTTATCAGCGTTTATGGACTTAAGTGTGGTATTTGATAGCAGTGTCAGGAGTAAATTATGGGAAATGTTGATTAAGCAGGGGGCTCACACTAGGAATGTCTACTTAGTTACGCAACTGCATAGTAAAGTGGAAGCCACGGTTGGGTATGGGCTGAATGGAGAATGCTCTTGATTCTTCAAGGTTAGGAAGGGGGGGCAGACAAGAGTATGTTCTCTGCTTGCCCACAATCTCTCTTCCACTAGTGTTTTTTGTGTATAATAGTTTTTGTATAATAGTTTGAACAGGGATCAAGTCATTGTGTAATACATCGAAGCAACATGAAATTGCCATTTACTTAATGCAGAAAGATAATCATCAATTGTTTCTTTTTGTTCCTGTTTTGCATGAAAGAACATGTGCCTGATTTTGTTTCCAAATCATCAAGAACATTCAAGTAAATGTCATCCTCTGTTCTAGTTTTCTTTTCAATTTGATTATATTTGTCCCATGCCCACTGGACTTCAGGAGTGCAATAAAATACATTTCTTTTTTTGTTTTTTTTTTGTTGACAATGCTTCATTCTCAGTTGTTAACATGTAGTTGAAAAATTACTCTTTCCACTCCTGTCATTTCATCTGTGGCTTGACTGGTGCAGGAAAAACTGAAATTAGTGACGTTAATGTGAATGTCTGTACAGCAATCATTATCTCTGTTTAAACTCACTGCGGGGCAATTACTTTCTTCTATATGTGAATGCACAGGTCCTTTGGCAGAACAGTTGCACCAATCAAAGTTTCTGACACAATAACCTTGGAGATGAACTGATGTCACAGTTTTATCATCATCAATATAATATATTGCTTTACGTGGTCACCAACGTTCCTCCACATGATGTTTCTAACTGCCACATTGAAGACATAATTACGCACACTGCTTCAATTTGTTCAGTTTCCTATAGTTGCATAATTTTTTGAAATTATTAAATTACTAGAGAATTTCCTCAGTATGGTGTGCCACTCATCGCTTTCTACCGGCATATGGTTTCCTCAGTCTCCAAATAACTCCTTACTTGTCATAAATGTGAATCCGAAATCACCCAACACTTTAAAATGGCCACTGTTGCATCAGTTTCTTCGACTGTGAACCACCGACTTCCTTACGCGGTGTTAGTTTACTTTTGTGCCTTACTTTTAGGCATGCCCACAGATTTCTATGAGGCTCCTTTTTCTACTGATGGTAAGGCATTTTACTTCTTTGAAATGCATGTGTGTTTCACCCACAGTTGCAGCTCTTCCAATTATTTACTTCAGGTGGTACACCAGATGACTATTTTCTTCACTCTTTAGTGTTTTTAGTTCCACTAAAGTTTCTTCGCTTCTGTGAGAGCTGAGATTTTCCTGATAATTTGTTTTGTCTTTACGTAAATATACTCACAAATTAATGTGTGAATTAATTTAGTGATAATATTGTGTTTATAAGAATTATGACTGAACTGAATGGCCACCATCTTAGCTGATGAAATTATTTTTTCTTTACAATAGAGTGCATTTCTTAACTAAAATAAATTGTGAATTAGATGTGTATTTAGTGGCCTCCGCTGGACTAAAGTAGAAGCAGATGCAAGTTCACTGTACAAACTGTATACAACGTTTCTAGTATGTTCTGTAGTTTTGACTGACTTCATTGTTTGAAGATTTGTTTCTAACTTGTATGAAATATTTTGTAATCGTTTTCCTGTGACTTTGTGTTCCAGTGGAATGGAAACAATGGATGCACAGATAAAGCTGAAGAAGAGGAAGTATAGGATGCAAAAGTATTAGTGTAGTTTTTGCCAATGGAATAACAGAAAATAGAAGAGCTTGGAGTAAACTAATTGTATAATTTTGATATCTGTTAATGTTCTGATTGGTCATAACTTTCTCACCTCATACTTGATTTAATCAATTTCATTTAACAAGTTTAATTTAATGTTCAGTCACCATTATTTGTGGGTCATTTTCGTCTTTGGGATTTTCGTGTATCCTGAGTCCTGAAGATTCTATATCTTTATGATCTGTCAGTTTGACATTTCATGTTTTCCAGATAGTCTAATGACATTCTGGTACTTTATTAGTTTATGTCTGTTCAATATTGAATCTATGCTTAAATTGTTTAGTATATTTTATAGTCCAATTTTTTAAACCATTATCCCTACCGGTGTGCCTGTTCTGATGTTGGTGCCTGATGTTGCTGTCCCACTTATGAAATAGACGTTGTTGCTGATTTTCTGTAGAGATTTGGTAATTGTATGAGATGTGAATTGCTTTTTGTCCTTTGTTTTTCAGATACAGCTGCAATTGTTATTTACTGCTACTTATTTTTTATAACGCCATAGCTTGATGTTTTTCTAAATTTGTCTTACTAAAACTTTTACATGAAGCCAAACGTGTTAATGCTAACGAGTGGTTAGTGAGTTGTTAGTGAGTTGTTAGTCACTTGCTCAGATGTATTCAGTTTCTCTAGCTCAGATTCTTTTGCTATGTTTTTGTGTTATAAATATTGAGATATTTTGTATTTTTGGATAGATTAAACTTGGATATATCCAGCATTCAAATCAGCCTTTGTGGTTTTTCTGTATGTATCATTTGTGCTTGAGAATTATTTTCAGGACTTTAGCATTGTTAATATAGGGAAATAAATCATTCACATCTTAATAAACTGGTGTGGTAATTGAAGCTGATATTGAAGTTGAAATGGTTACCATAAGTTATATGTGATGTTTATGACATATTTGGAATGATATTTTCTCAAAACAGATTTGGTTTGGTTCATCGACCTAGTGTGTGAAATCCACTATCTAGTCTTTGTGGCTAAAATGTAGCTAGGGTTTCTCTGCGACAACAGTTTTGGTAGCAGAGTTCGGTTACGTATCTTTTTAATGCTGTCATTGCTTGCGTCATAAATGGTGAAAATTAATTGGTGCGTTTTTTATTATTATTTTTGAAAATGTTCAAATTTGATAAAATGAGATGCTAAATGACTAAAGTGACTGTCCCCAGTCCTTGGAGGTTCTCTAGGTTGATAGGGAATGTTCTCAGCATATTGTTTTTCTATGCTCTCAGCATATTGTTTTTTATGTTCTTGGCATATTATTGTTAGATTGAGTGAGTTGAATATGCGCTTGCACAGCTTTAACTAACTTGCAGTTGATTGAGTTGTTTGTGAGTATTAGGGAATTGGCGTACTCCAGAAGAAGAAATAATTAAAAAAGAGAGTTGGGGTACTCTGAAGTGTGTGAGTAGGGAAGCCGGCGAACTTCACATGTGTGTGGCGCTTGGTGCTCAGGAAAAATTGTCCACGTGGTTGCTGATAAGACGGACCTAACAGGAGAGGTCTAACACCCCGGAGTATATTGAAAAGTGTAATGAGACATTTGTTTTTTGTTATAATTTGTCTATTTAGAAGACCAATCGGGCGTGGTTAGTATGTCGAGTTTATGAGTTAAGCTTTAGTGTTTGGGAGTTTTCAACTGAGATTTGGGGAGCTCTATGTGCACCAGGACTGTCTCCATTGATCAGTTGAGGGTGAAATTTGCAGATCGAATTTTGCTTGAGAATCTGAGAAACTGAGAAAAAAGAATAACTGCAAGAGCGAAAGCCGACTGAAAAATTTAGAAAGTTCCTGAAGCTATTGTGTTACCCTACCTGTAGTAAATAGACACATTAAAGAAGTGCTCCTGATAAAAAAAAATTACATTAAGTTTGAGTGCTTTCGAGTGTAGGACAAGCCGCAAGACTTTGTCAGCCCCTCTGTGTAAGTGTGATGTCAGTTTTTGTGGCGCACAATGATAGGTTGGTTAGTGAGAAGGGTTGCGCACGGATTGGTGAAAAATTGTGAAGCATAATTGGACAAGAAGGGTGTCAAAGAGGATTGTGGGATTGTAGTCATTTCCTGATCATTGATTTTTTAAATAGATTTTATGGAAAATTAAGTTTTTCAAGGCTTTAAAAAGTGCTCTTAGAGGAGATGAGTATATTCTGGCAAGGGAAGGAGAAATTTGTCTGTCAGAAAGTACTTCGGCATATATCGTGATTGAGGGGAAAGGTACCAGAGAATGTCTTTGGTTAAAATACTGGATTAAGATCACACAAAAAGAAGGTTGTTTGGCTTTTCCTGAAAATGGTACATTTAATTTGAGGATTTTGGAGAATTTGAGGCAGAAGATTTATGGTCTGAGACCTCCATCAAGACCAGCTCAGTTCGAAGCGGTGTGGCTCAAGAAGGTTCTAGTACTAGTGGTATCAATCCTATTGCACTGATATCAGCTGTAGTGTCATAGAGTTCAGTTCAGAGCGATCATAACACAACTGAGAGTTCTGTACAGGTTAATCCTAACGTGAACCAGAGTTCAGGACAGAGTTCACAAAGCTCAGAACAGACTAGTCCTTTAGGGCAAATACTGATGCAGAGTAGTTTTAATCAGTCTGCATACAATAGACAGCTACAGGAGAAAACAACTACTAATTTCGTGGTATCTTTGAGTCAGAATCCACAAGAGCTGATATTGATTCAGAAAGAGCCTACTCAGATATTACCACAGACGCAGAATATGGGAATGATGCAGTCTCAGAATGTAGAAACCAGGAGTCCGGATGCGATTTCAGTATCAATTACATTTGGTCCACCTATGTCCAGGGCAACAAAGGTGTAACGAATCAAGGAGCTCAAAGTCAGTTTGGAAGCATTGGATTAGTGTCATCCATAGGACAGACTCTAAACAAGTCAAGATCTTTATTAGATTTGACTTCTGTTAGAAATTCTGAAATAATTTGATCATGTAGTGGCCAGGAGAGGAGATTATTAACTCCCCAATGTGTGAGTTCAATGCAGCAGCAATTACAAAGTGTTCAGCCTGATAAGGTCTTATTAAAGGTTTTGAATGCATAGGAAATAACAAAATGGTTAGATCATTTGAGTGTTTCAAAAGTACCAGAGAATCAAATTAAGGGAAATAAAGGGCCTGATTCCAACTTTGGAGGAGGTATTAATCCGTCCCAAAAGTGACGGTAAAGTGACGGATATACCACCAGCCGTATTACAAGTCCATTATATCCTATGGAACTCGTAATACAGCTGGTGGTATATCTGTCACTTTACCGTCACTTTTGGGATGGATTAACACCTCCTCCAAAGTTGGAATCAGGCCCAAAGGGTTTAACAAAAGGAGATTGTCCATGGAAGCAGGTGAACTTCTTGAAGGGACAATGGGAATTAATAGACTTTAATCACATACTGAAGCTCGGTTGAGATATTTGTGTTGATTAGTTTTAGAGGGAGCAGCTGAGGTACATCAGCAATTACAAGAATTAGCAGACAAATACAAAATAGATCCCACAAAAACAAATAACCTGAAGAGAAGTTATAGTTTAAATTTTGAGACTGAAGATTTTGAACTCATGACATCTGCACGGATGAAAACATAGAGTTGCTTGAAAGAGTGCAAATCTGGAGGGCATTAGAAAATTTTAAGGCAGATGGGTCAAGGAAAGAGAAAGACCGAGGAAAGGTTCAGATACTCCTCTTGTAGACATAACACAAACAAAAGAGCCAATGAAAATTTTGCTAAGGAGAGAGACTCCGGGAGGGAATTTTGTACATGTACCTTGGAGCAGGAGTGATATTTTGTCATTTACAAATGATTTCCCCAGGTTGAGAGAGAAACCAGTGGAATGGTTTCAGCAGACAGATAGTTTTGTGAAACTTGCAAAATGCCAGTGGAAGGACTTGAATGCTCTCTTTGAGATTGTTATACCAGCATATTTGTGGGCTGAGTGAAAAACGAGTATAGATCAGCCTGCGAGTGAACCACAAAGAGATCAGAAAAGAGGTGCACCATCTCCTGAAGTAATGAAATATTACTATAAGGTTAATGAGTTCCTCAAGACAAGAATTTTGCTGAAAACATTGATTGGCAACACATAGATAGAACAGCTCAGGAAGGGAAAGAATTGATTCATGCGTATTATAAAAGGTTGTGAAAAATGTTTAAACATTACAGTGCTACAGAAATAATCGAGCCAAAAGACATGATTCATTTTGTGTTCAGGTTTGTTGAAGGATTAAGACCAGAGATTAGCCAGATGATTAAGAGTCATTTGATTTGTTGGCAAGCAAAACTGGCTGATGAGGTGTTACAGTATGCAAGATACTGTGGTGATGAGATGGAATTGAAACAGAGAAAGGTGAAGGAGAAAGCAATGATGATGCAGATTAAACCTGCACAGACAGGGATTCAAGGACATTTTCAGCAGCAGCAGCCACAGAGAAATGGTATGTTTCAGAATCAAGGCAGAGGTAGATGATGTGGTGGAATGACACTTCCGTTTGTTAATCGAAGTGTGGATTTGAATTCTGTGATGGTGCAAGGAGAGCAGCAGGGAAAAAGAATGTTACCTTGTCACATTTGTGGGGCAATTGGACATTGGAAACAGCAATGCCCAATGCTACATCAGGGGGGTGTTGTTCAGCAGACAAATTGTATCAATACTTTTCAGAGCATGAGAGGACCAAGAATGAGAGGTCAAATTCAAAATTTCCAGAATGATGTAAATCCAATGCAGAGTTTTCCACCCTTACAGCCAATGCAGCATGTGCAAAATTCATTAGAAGTGGATCAGAAAGGTTCATATGTTGAGGGAAAAGTGCATGGTCACAAAGTTTCTTTTCTGGTTGATATAGGAGCTACAAGCTCAACAGTGAGATATGTAGAGGTTCCAGATTTACCCCTGTCAGGAAAAACAGTTCAGATTGTGATAGTTGCAAAGAAACATTTGACAAATCCTATTATCGACCCAGTTATTGTAAAGATTGGCAATTTTAAGGGTTTGCATACGTTTGTGGTTTGTGACTCAAGTCCTGCGTCATGCTTGGGTAGAGATCTGTTGTGTAAAACAAGATGTTCAATTACTTATACAAATGAGGGAACTGAGATTCAGAGAAACAGTGATGATGAAGACCCAACACTTGTTGTCAATGATGAGTCAGTGTCTTGGGAATTACCTTTGATTAGTTTCAATGAGTCAGAGGTAGAAGAAGAACCTTTGATTAGCTTCTTTCCAGTTTTTGAAATAAAAGATCTTCCGGTTGATTTGCAGAAGACTGTTAAGTCTAGAGTTTGGGATCTGTCAGGAAAGGATATTGGGTTGATCAAAGGAGTAGAACCAATCAGAGTTGCAGAATGTGGTTTTCCCTCAGACTCCACAATATGTGATGACGATTGAAGCAATCGAGGGTGTAAGACCTTTGATAGAGCAGTTTGTGGAGAAGGGAATTTTGAGAGATTTGTTGAGTAGCCATGCAATTAACCAATAACTGGTTTGAGGAAACCATGTGGGAAAATTTGTCTTGTACAGGATCTGAGAAAAATAAATGACATTGTAATTAAGTGTTGTGCAGTTGTGCCAAATCCAGCTGTGATTATGTTTCAGAGCCCATATGATGCTGAATGGTTTACTGTGTTAGACCTGTGTCAAGCATTTTTCTCCGTGCCTCTTCATGAGGAGAATAGATATCTCTTTTGTTTTAAATTCTTGAGCAAAGTCTACTGTTGGTGTAGAATTCCACAGGGGTTTTCATAGTCACCAACTATTTTTAACCAGATCTTGACAAAGAATTTAGAGTCATTGGCAATGCCTTACCAATCAACATTGGTGCAATACATTGATGAGCTATTGATTGCATCAAAGACAAAGGAAGGGTGTAAATATGATGCAATTGCATTGTTGAATTTCATGGGAGACAATGGTCAGAAAGTGTCCCCAACTAAATTACAGTATTGTCAGAGAGAGGTGAAAATATTTGGGTCTTCTAATTGAGAAGGGAACTAGGAGAATGTCAAGAGAGAGAGTTGCGACAATTTTACAGATGAAAGTACCAAGTACAAAAAGATGTGAGGATGTTTTGCGGAACTGTTGGTTACTGTCGCCAGTGGATTCTGAATTTTTCAGTTCTTTCAAAGCTGTTACAGAGACTGACTCATAAAGATGTTTCTGAACCTATAATAATGGATGCAACTTGTATGAAAGCGTTCACTGATCTGAAAGTTTGTGTCAAGCTCCAGCTCTAGGTCTGCCTGATTGCACCAAGAGTTTTCTGTTGTTTTGTCATGAACGTGATGCATGTTCTTTGTCTGTTTTGACTCAGACACATGGTGGTGTCAATCGTCTAGTAGCATATTTTCCATCTACTTTGGATCTGGTCGCAGCAGCTTTACTAGGATGCTTGTGGTCCCTTGCAGCGGTAGAGCAGAGTAAGAAAAAACATAGTGATGTATACCCTTTAACTGTGATGGTTTCCCATTCAATAGAAATCCTGTTGACTTGTTCAAAGACACAGTATCTGATTAATTCTAGACTGACCAGATATGAGACCGCAATCTTTGAATCTCCAAATGTGATGATAAAGAGATATAAAGTGCTTAACCCAGCAACTTTACTTCTGATTGAAAATGCTGGTTCAGATAAATTTGGATGATACTGAACATGATTGTTTGGAAACTACAGAGTTATGTACAAAACCCAGAGCAGATATTAGAGATACCCGCCTGGAAGACAATGATCACATTATTTTTGTTGATGGTTCCTGCTTGAAAGATAATGTGGGCCCTTTGAGAGCACGATATGCAGTATGTACCATCACTGGCATATTGGAAGCTTCATGGCTTCAGGGAGTTTTTTCTGCACCATTGCAGAATTGGTAGGTCTTACTAGAGCATGGCAAACTTTGAGTCAGATGAAAGTGACGATCTTTAAAGATCGTCAATTAGGATTCACCATTGTGCATGACTTTGGCCAGATATGGTCACAGAGAGGTTTCCTAACTTCTGCTGGTTCACCAGTAAGAAATTATGAGAAAATTCATGATTTGTTACAAGCTGTTCAAAAGCCAGAGAAAATTGCTGTGGTGAATTGCAGTGCACATCAGAGATCACAAGATTACGTGTCCTTGGGAAATACATATGCAGATCAGGTTGCAAAGTTTTGTGTCCTGAATGGCATATCTTTCAAAGGAAATTGGGAATTGTTACCTGAAAATGATGAAGTGTAAATGAAGTTCACTATGAAATTATTAATACTTTTGAAGAGCTGAAGTCTCTACAAGATAATGGGTGTCATTACAATTTTGGGGGGGAAACCCGGTGAGATCAGTGCTAACGGTCAACAGAAGAGCACCAGCGCACAGAACCCCCCCGCCGGCCACATAAGGAAAATCCAGCTGCACCAGCGGGCAGAAACAGTGTTTGCGCAAGCTGACCCAGCTGGATGCAGGGCCTGAACATTGACGCTGGCTCCAAATGAAGCCAGCGGCAATGTAGCAGTGTGGCGGATGCAGCAGCACCCGTCACGCATTTCACTGCCCATAAACCGGGCAGTGAACTGCACGGCGGGCTGTGCATGGGGGCCCGAGTCACTCATTCTGCCAGCCTTTCCTAGGCGGTGTAAACTGCCAGGGAAAGGCTGGTAGAACCTGACTCATTATGCGGCGGGCATCGCTGCTTGCAGTGCTGCCCAGTCGGATCAGAAACGCCGCCACCACCAGGCTGCCTGGTGGTGGTGGCATTTCATACGTGGCGGTTCAGCCACGTTCATTATATGGCAGTGTGGACCGCCATGCCGGTGGCGGAAATTATTGCCACCACCGGCATGGTGGTCCAGACCGCCATGTTCGTAATGACGCCAAAGTTTCTAAAGAAGAGCGCAAGGATTGGATCAAGCTTAAATGTGTCCAGAGGGAGGATGATGTCTGGATAACAGGAGAAGGGAAGATAGTCCACTGACTCAAATGGTTAGATACTATCATGGTCAAGCACATATAGGGACAGATGCAATGGTTTGAAGTTTTAAGCAACACTGGTTTGATCCAGTTTAATCCAGTTGCCAAAGCAGTTTGACTTATATACATCGTTTGTCAGCAAATGAACATTGGCAAAGGGACGGTAGTCAATATGGGGCATATTGGCATGGCAGGAGGACCATTTAGCAGAATGCAAATGGATTTCATTGAGATACCTGTATGTGCTGGTTTGCAGTATGTGTTGGTGATTGTGTGCATTTTCAGTCACTGGATTGAGGCTTACCCTACAAGCAGAAATGCTAGTCTCACAAAATTACTGCTTAGAGTTAATTCCACGTTTCAGTTTCCCAGTCTCTTTGGAATCAGATAGAGGGAGTCACTTCAACAATGAAGTGATAAAGTTGCTATCTTCAGCTTTAAACATTGAGCAGAAACGTCATTGTAGTTACAGCCCAGAAGCTTCAGGACTTGTATAGCAGATGAATGGAACTCTAAAGTCCAGACTTTCAAAGATTTGTGCATCCACAAACTTGAAATGGGCAGATGCCAAATTTTGTAGCAAATTTTGACACGGAGAATCCTGATAGTGAATGAACTGTTGAAAAAAACCCACACAAATTAGGAGGGATTAAAGATTGAAAATGTAAGATTTTTGAATTTTTTTGTCTTTTGTTTTGTTTTTGATTTTTGCTGCATAGCCATAATTCTTTTTTTTACTTCTATTTTTTCATTCTTTACAGACCATGATAAACTTTAGTAATCAACACACTAAAAGTAGTCGCTGTAAATGTATAGGTATTAGTTTGGCAATTGTTTGTGTAATAGTATGTTTGTTATTGATTGTGAGTGTTTGTTTTTTAGGCGAATGGAGCCTACCATACTGTAGA
Organism: Pleurodeles waltl; assembly: GCF_031143425.1. Taxonomy (NCBI): domain Eukaryota; kingdom Metazoa; phylum Chordata; class Amphibia; order Caudata; family Salamandridae; genus Pleurodeles; species Pleurodeles waltl. Next base: position 452,619,090 of record NC_090451.1, on the reverse strand, counting down.
AATATTTACAACTGTTAGTCCTTTAGAGTCTACTACTACTCTTTCAGCAATAGATAGGTTTAAAATAGATGATAAATACTTACACAAACAGAAGTAACTTTCTTCTAATGTTTTCTATTGTTTATTGCGTGAGTATGTTGATGTAATGGATGCGAAAGATTGTTATGTCCATATGTAGATTCCAGCATCTGTTGAGGAGGGAATTGCTTATCATAGTTTACTGCTTACTTATGCTATAAGTTGTAGTCTTTCACTAACAGGAATATATTCAATATTTATTTTCTAAATATGACGTAGTATTTTCGTTTTTACCTATAATTAGATATTTAAGTAGATTAGCTAACGGGTTTCTTTGAACCTAAATGAACCTTTGCAACTGCTTTTGCTCATCATAACAAACTTACCTGTTTACTTTCACCTGTAAAAAAGAACTTTCTAGATAACACGGAAGATAGGAGAAGGGCAATCAAAGCTAAGATAGGTAAGGGCGTAGTTCACCAAAGACCTGGGACTGGTCATGCTTACACTGGTATCACTAAATAAGGGAAATAAGGGAAGTTAGCATTAGATGCACAACATGTAGGAAAGCTTTGTATATATAGGCCACAAAGTTACTTTGATAGAATATATGTGGGAACGAGTGAATGTAGACGTGTTTTTGTTTCAAAGTAAATGGAATTTTATGTTAAATGGTCAGGATTCTTCAGTGACTGGAGTATATTATATGTGTGGAAAGAATGCTTATTATCGTTTTCCTAGAGGATGGTATGGCACATGTACAAAAGAGAATCAGTTTCTGGCATTGTGGAAGACATATTTGGAACAATAATTCCTTCAGTGGGAGTTGTTCTGAATTCAATAAAGATACAGAAGTTGTCTACAGTTGTGGATAACATGTTAATGGATTATTCAGGAGCTATTTTCCTCTTAGATACTGAAATGGTTGCTACAAGAGCTATGGCTCTTTAGAACCGCCTTGCGTTAGACATTCTTTTATCAAAAGAGGGTGGAGTTTGCAAATTACTTTATCCACGTCACTGTTGTTCATACATACCGGACAATAGTAAATTAGTTAGAGGTTTGATTAATAATTTAACAACAGATAAAACAGAACTAAAATAATTAACAGAAAATACTGTCTGGGAAAAAGCTGGTAAAGGACTTGATTCAGTGGGAAATTGGCTTGGCAGCTAGGGAGAAGGTATCATAGTAAAATTAGTCAAGTGGATTTCAATTATTGTGTTTTGTCTAATTGGATTTTGGGGAATATATAAAATATTAAAAAACGTTAAAAGAAGAAGATTTTAAAAGAATCAGAGGAGGGTAGATGTTCAAATGGAAAGATTTTATGGGAGGAATTCAAAGAGAAAGAACATTTATAAAAAGGCGAATGAATCAAGATTCTAAATTATGAAAAACAATAAAAACAATTATTTTGGTTTTTTGTGTGATAACATCTATAGTTCTCAGAGGAGGGATTATGAGAGCTGAAATTTTCTTGATAATTTGTTCAGTCAATTGTGTTTTGTAAGTTTGCGCCGTTTTTGTGTCAAAAAGCGTCGCAAATGTGACGCTAAAAAAGTATAATTATGGGCCTTGCTTTGCTTAGAAAAGGCTCTTGTTTAGTAAACCAATTGATATGTGTCTTTTCTGTAATTTTCAAGTAACTGTAAATGCTAAACCTTCTAGTCTAACCTCAAATTGACTTTCAAATCAATAGATGAACAAAGCTTTCCTCAGGACCTTCACATGGCTGTTTCCTAAAAACATAGCTCACGCATCAGTTCAAGTCACTGAGACAGTGTGAAATAGCTAAAAGGTCCCTATGCTGATGTGGAACATGCTTTGTTGCCACATCAGCCATTTTATCTGCAAATACTACTTATGGTGTCACAGAAAGAGTACGTACTTTAACTTGCACTTGACAACCTGTCACATGAGGACTATTTATGTCTATTTTCTTTAGCCTTATGCAATAGTCCTCTATCAAACACTTCTGTCAGCACTACCACTGCCAAACACTCTCTATGCATTATGCTACCTTAATCACACTGCAATACAACATGAGTGCAACTTGAGTGATTGTATACATCACGTATTACTCTACATGTTATAATAAGCAACACCATTCTCATTCATATATGCATGCAACTGCAAAGCATTTGTGGCCACGTTATTAGTCCTTTAAAGTCACAGATCTGACTGCAGTTGGCATAAAGTCTACAATGGTAACGACTAATTAGATATGATTAGTACTAAATAGGAGGAAACAAATGTGCAATCACTCATGAGTGACGTGTAGTTCTTTTAAGGCATATGTAAACAATACACCAAACATGGATACATACCCAGTGCAAAACTGTATGAGCATATTTATGACCCTGGTTTGCATCATGTTTGCACCATGCCACGTGGTACATGCACAACACAAACCTTAAGTGAGATTTATGAAGCCATGCAAGGCCACAAGGTTTCATAAATCCTGACTAATCCAAAACAGCACACATCACTGTGTTGCATTACTTCTCACCAGGGAGGCATTTCCATGGGTGTTACCATGCAACATCCATGGATTTTGGCACAATCCACATTTACCAGAAGTGGTAGACCTGGGAATGTGCCAAAAACCTATGCATCCCCAGGTGAGGCATAAAGAGGAGATATATCTTTATTTCTCCTCATGTTTTCCTTTTTCTATGTGTGGTGCATGTGGAGGTGGGGTACAAGCATCTCCATAGTATTTTCAACATATAAATGTCACAGTTGTTTTCCTGTTGTTAACAGACCCTATAGCAAGGTTTGCAGACAAAAGGACCTGCTAGTAGTCAATAACTCCAAGATTAGTCATGAGGGTTGCAAACCTGGCTCAGAGTCTAAAGAGCAGATACATATAAAAACTGGATGCTTGCAAAGTTGCTAAATTTTCTTTCTTACATTTTTGTAAAAAATATTTAAAATGTTTGAAGTTGCAAAACTTGTGGAACCAATAAAATTTCACTATACTCCAAAAATGCAAATTTCACATATTTCAAAGGCATGAAACATATCTACTCACTCGAAAATACAAGTGGAGAAAATCATACTTATCAGGCTGGAGAGCAGTACATCGACTTAGCCACAGAAGCAATGAAATAGAATCATCTGCATTCTCAAAGGTTCCAAAAGTAGTGAGACTAAAGTAAAAAAAAAAAACACAGGGAAAGGAGAAAAGAGAGCACATAAGGACAACAAGGAAGAAGGAATTGGAAACATAAGAAAAAGAGCCACTGTCATCACTGGTAACAAAGGTACAGAAGTACACATCAATATCATACATAGGCACATTTTTCTTCTTGCTTCCTCCTGCAATTTGTATCCCAAGTAATCAAAGAACAGTGCTGTTGTCGCATATGCAATGTTCATGGTCCACACAGTCCATATTTACATTTAGTATGTCCGATGGTAACTCACAACCCCCACAAGAGATGACAGACTGAGCTCAGTAAAACTTTGGAAGTGGCATCTTATATAGCCTTTAATCTCTGTCTTCCACTTCACAGATTAAACAATCCTTGATCAGTGACATGTTGGTTAATGTACTTTCACCAAGTCTAGCACAGGGATAGTAAGGGTCTGATTTAGATCTTGGCAAAGGGGTTATTCCAGCACAACTGTGACAAATAGCCCATCCGCTAACATCTAAATACCATTGTTTTCCATGGTATTTAGATTTCTGCAGACTGGATATCCTTCACCATTGTGACGGAGTAACCACTCCACCAGGATCTAAATCAGGCATGAAGTCATTAAATAATTATCTTTGTGATAATTATAGTACCTTAGATGGAGCATGTGATCTTATTTACTAACATCACCATGTTTGGTATTCATAGATGTTCTATTTATCAAAAACATAAGTCCATTGTTCCAGTTCTCTTTGTTTGTCAATAAAGGTTTTCCCTGGTGATCTATTATTTATAATCCCTTGCACAGCAGTGCAAAAGAGACATTTGCCTTCAGGCCCGCAACCAGCTCCTGAGACTTTTAACCCCCATTATATGTGGCCTTTACAAAAGTCCATTCCCTGTATTTCTTTGCTCTTTGCAGTCCTGGTGAGATTATTTTTTGGACCACTAGTCAATCAGGGGCCACTAAATTGGTGTTCATTGCTTCTTTCTTTTTCTAAACTATAATAAGCATTTACCGTAAATCAATTGCTATTTTTAACACCTCTATAAGCCAGCCATACATGCGCACAAATTTTGCAGGTGGAACAAGATTCTTGGTATATGGGCCATACCAAGACTTTCCCACTTGCGTGTGGGGAAAAGATAAGACATGGGCTAAGAAGCAGCCATGGATGACTGCATGCCGGCCCTCAATGTTAAACGTCTGACTCAAATCTAAAATTGGTTTGATATTGCTGATAATGTCATTAGGTAAGTCAGTTGCCAGAGATGGGAAAACCTAATTTATGTGCTAGAGATGCTGATCTTTACGGAGGCTTTTTAAAATAGAACTTCAACTAAAGTTCAGTCCCTCTTATGAGCATGCAAATATGTGAATGGAAAGACTGAAGCCCATATTTATACTTTTGTAGCGCCGCATTTGCGCCACTTTTTGATGCAAAAAACGCGCAAACTTTCAAAATACAATTGTATTTTGTAAGTTTGCGCCGTTTTTTGCGTTAAAAAGCGGCGCAAATGCGGCGCTAAAAAAGTATAAATATGGGCCTGAATGACTAAACCAATCCTTCAAACAGTACTTGAGGTGATTCCTTATGAATAATCCATATCCCTGGAGTAGGTGGAGAGTACTTGCACAATATGCCTCCAATAACTCAATGAAGCCATTCTGGGAAGATCTCCCTTCTGCTATAGTTAAAAATATCATCCTCAGGTGTGGTCAATCTGAATTACTACCTCCACAATTCTATCAGTCATGTGCTGCATAAACATTGGCGAAGAATTCAGAAGCTAGTTTATCAACATCTGATACAAGGTAATCTTCAATACTAGAAATATGAACACTGTCACCGAAAAGCAGCAATCAACTTTGTGAAAGGAGAAAAAGTATGCTCCCAACTAGCCATCTGTTCATTTCTGGGTCATACCCTACATTCAATACTAAACTTGACGGTTCATTCAAAACGGAAAGACAGATTGGGTCTTCAACATTTTGAGAGGCACTCACTTCACATCCAACCCTTTTTTGTCAATAGCACTAATTGCTATTTTACCTTTCCTTGCTACCTTCCCTTGCTACTCCGCACCTGAATATTACACTTATGCACCTAGACTGGCAGGACAATTCATAAAACACTTTCTGAAAATGCCTGTCCTTTCACCAATTGTTGGGGAGGGGAATGTTTGGGGGCTGGGTACTGTCAGGATTAGGAAGGTTATAAAAGGGATAGCAGAAATAAGTATATTAAGTAGTAGGTAAGTAAGAAGTCTTGTTTAAGACCATTTATAGTGTCAAATCCATTAGTTAAGTAGCCATTTAATGATATTTGTATTTGAACCTAAGTTTCATCATGTGACTGTTGAATTGTACTAAGTAATCCCAATGGAATATTCAGAGTGATTAATTTATCTGATAGTAATGTCCTTTCTATGGAGTCATAAGTGGTACTAAGTTCAACAAAACAACTGAAAAGAGCCAGATTTACATAAAGAATAGAATATACCATTGGTCCATTTACAACTATACCATACCAAGGAAGATGAATTTTTCCACATTGCATAATCAGTCTAATAAAGGCACACATATGGACAGTCAAATAAGTATTGTTTGGCCCACATATAGTCCATGGTAAATTATCCACACCAGCTATATGAGTTAAATGTATCTGTTCAATAATAGCTTAGATCATGACAGGTGATGGATTTCAGCAGGAGTTTATCAGCCTCACATTTAGAACATCGGAACTCTTGTTCATGACTGTTATATAGTTCCCTGTCATGACTCTTCTATTATGCAATCTAATCTCTCCTGAGAGGAAAAATAAAATCTACGCACTGTTTGGCAGCAATGCGCGTTATCACCACCTCTAAAAGCCTCTCAAAGTAGGTACCAACATTTGGCCTGATATTTTGTATTTGTTTTATTTCACACAATGATTTATAAAAATGAGTTATCTTTACACAATATGATGTACAACCCTGTGACTCACAGCATCAACATCTAACTTTGTCCCTAAACATTTATTTTTCCTGAAGAATCATTTTAATCTCCTCCAGTCTGTCTTACAAAATGGTACTCTAGATCAAAACAGCCAGCTGTCTTATTTATAAAAACAGAGAAACATAAGGGATAAAGTAACCTCAGCAGTACATTATAAGGGTATTGCAAGTCACTGAGGAATTCAAAAACCATATAGTGGAACGAGACTGAAGGGTGAGTTCCTTCATTAGATTATTGAACTCGGGCATGACTTGCAATATCCTTATGATGTAAGCCAGGGGGTACTTTATCCCATATAATACATGGTCCAACCATTACCTTTCCCACAAATCACTTTAATCTTAGAGACAAATTTATCAAGGAGTTGTGTAGCAAAGTAGTTCCTAAGGCAGATTCATCAAGCCCTGCAAGGCCACCTGGAGTGGTCTTGCCAGGCTTCATAAATCTAGAGTAATACAACACATTGCAAATTGCTGCATTGAATTACTCTGCCCTTGGATGGCTTTCGATGGGTGGATCATGGGTGCAGCATACATAGAAAGAATATTATGCCTTAGGGGAATGTTTTCGTGCACAAAGGTGTCCCTTCCTTTACAAAAACAATCCTGCTTTCAATGCAGTCACCCTTCACCATGGTGCGAGAGGACCTACGTTGATGCTAGGCAGCACATTGTGCACCAGCACTGGAAAATGACAGGATTGCACCCTACAATGTTAAGATGGCATGTTCCTGCCCTTACCCTATCACGTAGAGCAGGGAAGAAAGGTGACTTGCTGCACTGTACTGTGCTGCGTGATATATTAGTGAATATGTACCTTAGTGTGTAGTTCTTTCATATGAAAGACTAAGCATGCTTGCAAACATAAAGCATAGAAAAAAAAGCTCCAATGCAATATTAAACACATCAAAACCCTGCTAGTCATTTGTTGCACACAGATATTAGAAACAGTTCAATAGAAGATAAAATGCAGCACTAGCTCGGAAACTTGTAGCAACTTGCAGAACGATTCTCGCTTTTCTCTATCTAACGAGTGCAAAAAATAAACATATTCTCTCTGCTGATCCTTGTAAGGTAAAAACAAATTGAGCAGGAGACAGAAAAGCAATGTTCTGTTTCCCTTGCCTTAAACAACTGCTTCAATTATGCTACATGACCTGACCTGCCTTTCTACTCGGCTGTGAGCTCTGGCAGCATGCCCTGTGACTTCACAATTTGACTGTACTAATGTTTAACAGTCGAGTTCTGACGTCTTTTCTTTATAAATCAGCAAGTGGATCAGTCGCAAGCTGCCGATTATAAAAAACGTACATACTGACATTCATAGAGAGATTTCAGAATCCTATGAATTATGACAAAAGTGCCTCCTCTGGCAGTATTTCAAAGACAGCATCTCAAAGTCTAATGAGTGATATAATTGTAAAGAGAAATCTACCAGAAATGATGGAGTAGTTGACCTATTCTGAAATTGTTTAACATATTTATTTGAAGATTAGTATATCTAGTTTGTAGATGATTGTGGGTAATCTATTGAAAATCAGGTATGAGGACAGATGTAAATTCTGTTGTGTTAAAGAACCTAAATTGAAGAGGGAAATGTTCACTTTTCATTCTGAATGAATTCCAAATTATCAAAGTACATATTCAAATTAATGGTCGGGGTGGAAGATAGATTTCAATCCGCTGAGAGAGTTTGCAGAGTTTTGCCCACTCTGCGCTCTGTGCGGAATGGCACAGAGTGTTTCCTCTTGCTTGTGCTCACCACCTGTAGGTTGTGGAGCAAGAAAAATCAAATAATAAATCACCTCCCAGTGAGATTTCTCAATCTGAGCTGTCGTTGCAGGTCACTACCGCTCACGTTGAGAAGCCTGCCGCTCACGTTGAAGAAGCTGCCATTTGAGTGAAAACTCTATTCTAGAGGCAAAAAGAAGCAGCGCCCACTTGTGCTGTGCATTGTGCCACTCATGCAGATTTCACATGGCCCTTGACAAAGTTCAGCATAGCAGAATTCTGAGAACTCCACCCAGGCCTAATTCAGTGTTAGAGAAACATGATTAATTAAATTAATGGCTTACTGAATCTAAATATTCTGAATTTAGCTGCTTGAATTAAGTCTGCTCGACAGGTTTTTTCATTTGCGTTGCAGTGGTATTTATGGATATTAAGTTAAGAGGTGCACAATGGGGTGGAGGACTTTGAGCAATGTAGACAATGATGATTTGATGAAGCCACTTTCTCAAGAGCATTTATGACTGTTGGAAAATGGGTTATTGGTAAGGGCAGGTAGGTACCTACACTTAGCAATAGGCCACTAACCTCCACTTAGGTCCAGTTAGGTCTCAGTAAATTAAACCCAGCTCAACCCTTGGTAGCTTGGCAACGAGCGTCAAGGCTTAACTTAGGAGACAGAGTGTAAAGCATTCAAATATCACAAAACAGTAATTAAATAAAAAACAGGAAACAGTTTAAAAATAGATTATATTTTTATCTTTAAAATGACACCAAAACGAATAAAATCGGAGAAGGGGAACCGGAGATATGAATTTTTAAAGATTTTTTTTTTTTTTGGCGCCTAGAAACTAAAAGTGCCAATCGGGTCATCTGGTTGCACCTTGACCGGGGCAAAGTCAAAGTTTAAGGCCTACCGCAATGGAGCCCTGCTCGGCTACAGGCCGCGGGAGGCCTCGGTTAAAAGTTTACCTTCACACTTAGGGGGTGATTCCGAGACTGGCGGGCGGCGGAGGCCGTCCGCCAGTCTACCCCCGACAAAATACCGCTCCGCGGTCGCAAGACCGCGGAGGGTATTTTGAGATTTGCCCTGGGCTGGCAGACGGCCGCCAAAAGGCCGCCCGCCAGCCCAGGGCAAATCTACCTTCCCACGAGGACGCCGGCTCCGAATGGAGCCGGCGTGGTGGGAAGGTGCGACGGGTGCTGTTGCACCCGTCGCGTATTTCAGTGTCTGCTTTGCAGACACTGAAATACTTTGTGGGGCCCCCAGGGGCCCCGCGGCACCACCTACCGCCATCCTGTTCCTGGCGGGAGACCCGCCAGGAACAGGATGGCGGTAGGGGGTGTCAGAATCCCCATGGCTGCGGCGCGCGCTCCGCAGCCATGGAGGATTCTCCCGAGCAGCGGAAAGTCGGCGGGAGACCGCCGACTTTCCGTTTCTGACCGCGGCTGAACCGCCGCGGTCAGAATGCTCGAGGGAGCACCGCCAGCCTGTTGGCAGTGCTCCCGTGGTAGGTGACCCTGGCGGTCACTGGCCGGAATCTTTTCGAAGATTTTCTTCAGCGGGACGAACCTGCCAGTCCAATCCGACCTCCTGGAGCCCTTCTCCGGATACGCGATGCGGGAATCCTCGGTGGAGATTTTTACCTTCGGACTTAGTCGTTTTTTCGAGGTGAAAATCCTTCGACGGGGGTAAACCTGGATCTTGATCCGACATCTCTGGAGCCCTCTTCGGATACGCTGGCTGGGAGATCCCAGTCAACTTTTTACCTTCGGACTTAGGGGGTCATTCTGACCTCGGCGGTAAAAGGCCCATACCGCCGGTCAGAAGTCCGCCATTCTACCGCCGCAGCCGCGGTAAACCGCCACGGTCATTCTGACCACCAACTGTGAAACCGCCAAAAATCCGACATCCAAGGAAGGCCGCCTCATCAGCGGGCCGCGGAAAACTGGAGATGACCAAACCTCCACCGTCACGCCAACACAAACACGCCCATGCCATTCTGACCCACGAATCCACGCGGCGGGCTTTCAACCGCGGTATTCCATTGGCGGTACACACCGCCGCGCTCAAAATACACACACAGCTCCAAAACACAGCCACATTGGACAATTTGAAATACACACACCTGACACACATACAAACAACACTCCCACGCATCCAATCAACTATAAAACACACACCCACATCACCCACAAACCCCCACTAGTTGGAAATCGGAGAGAAGGCGATAGAGATAGAGATAGAGAGAGCGAGCACAGCAATCGAAAACCCCAACACACACAGGAACCCAACTTCATCACCCACACCACATTTACGCACACATCACCACATATCACCACGCACATCACCACAAACACCACCCCACACCTCATCCACACCACCCCATGGCACCCCAAAGACACCCCAGGTTCTCGGACCAAGAACTCAGGGTCATGGTGGAGGAAATCATAAGGGTTGAGCCCCAACTCTTCGGCACACAGGTGCAGCACACCACTATAGCAAGGAAGGCTGAGCTATGGCAAAGGATCGTAGACAGGGTCAATGCTGTGGGACAGCATCCCAGAAATCGGGAAGATATCAGAAAGCGATGGAACGACCTACGGGGGAAGGTGCGCTCGATGGTGTTGCGACACAACATCGCTGTGCAGAAGACTGGCGGCGGACCCCCACCCACTCCACCCCAATTCACAGCATGGGAGCAAGAGGTAGTAAACATCCTGCATCCTGATGGCCTCGCTGGAGTACACGGAGGAATGGACTCTGGTAAGTCGAATCTCAACTACTTCACCCCCCCCAACCACCAGCATGCCAACCCCCCCCCACCCCCAATCTCAACCCCCCAGCACACAACCTCCCTGCCAATGTCTCACCAGCACAACTCACCCTAAACAACACCAACCCCTGAATGCCAACACAAACCATAGACAGCCACCACCAAAGCATGACCATTGCACATACCCATACACCCCCCCCCACCACCCTCACAACACCTCCCACAAGGGAATGCCAGCACTGGGGGACAAGGGCACTCAAAATGCACGCCATGGCACACACAGAAACAATAACCATACTCCTTTACCCCTGCAGGGCCCGAACGCCAACACACCGCCACGGAGGGTCCAGATTTGTCCATCCCACCCCCAGAACAGGCCCCCAGCGAGGACAGCAGCTCTGTCGACCTAGAACCTGATGACCAGCCCGGACCATCGGGGACCTCTGGACAGTCGGTTCCCCACACACAGACACAGGCCACAGCAGACCCAACCCCCCCTGGGAACACCAGCACAGCTCCCACCCAGCGAGCCCATGCCTCTGTCTCGCGGACGCATCAATCAGCGGTGTGTCCGCCACTACAGGGCACCCAGGCTGACCCAACACCCCAACAACAACAGGGACCTGGGGGCAGTGGTAGTGGGCACACCGTCCAGGGGACAGAGGCCCGGGGAAACAGGGCAACTGGGAGGGCTGCTGTGCGACAGGGGGGGGAGGACAGGCCCAGGGAACCCACTCTCCAAGAGGCCCTCACCACCATCATGGGAGCATACCATCACTCCCAGGAGACGATGGCGACGGTACTGGCCAGGTTCACCGAGATCCAGGCACAGCAGGAGGAACGGTACATGGGGTTCAGCAATGAACTTAGGAACATCGCTACCGCTATGGGGACCATAGTCCAGGCCCTCAACCGGATAGAAACCACATTGCGGGACCATGTGGCACCACAAAGGGCCCCTGTCACTAGCCAGGAACAGCCTACCACCTCCGCCGGCGCTAGTGGTCAGGAGGCCCCCACAGAACGACGGGCCACCAGAACCCCACCTCCTGCTGAAGAACAACCACCCCGCAAGAGGAACCTGAGATCTCACAGGAAGACAGAGTAGGATGCCAAGACCCCTGCCAGCATAAGATACCCCCTGATGTCATCCCACTGTCCCACAGTGTCACCCTGTCCAACCTTGAACTGCCCCTGCTCCATCCTTCCACAGGCATATGGAAAATGCACCTGTGAAACTGAGAACTGGGCTCTGCCATGGACATAACTCCACCCTCACACATCACCGTTTTAATATCATGTACCAATATCTAGCACTAAAAATAAATCACTCATTGCACTGAAATCATTCAGGAGTCAGCCTGTATTATTTACAAATGTATAACACATTACTGATCAATAATGTTCTGTTATTTTTGTGATGACAACATACCGATGTCAATAAGCATTAGTCCATGGGCTAACAAAGCAGAAGTCACGCAGTGGGTCATACAGCACTGAAAAGGGAAGGGAAAATCAAACATCAGTTTAAAAGAACTGAGGGGAAATACACAAAGTAAAGATGCAGGGGGCTTTCAGTAAATGTTAAATGGCGTGGGTGATTCTTACCTGTGTGCTACTGAAAATCCTGTTGGATAACTCTGTCCCTGTTGTCTGGGTCGTCCTCTTCGTCTTCCTCCTCTTCACTCTCCGCAGGCTCCACAGCTGCTTCAACACCACCATCTGGACCATCCTCCTGCAGGAAAGGCACCTGACGTCGCAATGCCAGATTGTGAAGCATACAGCAGGCCACGATGATCTGGCACACCTTCTTTGGTGAGTACATCAGGGATCCCCCTGTCATATGCAGGCACCTAAACCTGGCCTTCAGGAGGCCAAAGGTTCTTTCTATGATCCTCCTAGTTCGCCCATGGGCCTCATTGTACCGTTCCTCTGCCCTGGTCCAGGGATTCCTCACTGGGGTCAATAGCCAAGGCAGGTTGGGGTAACCAGAGTCACCAATTAGCCACACACGTTGTCTCTGTAGCTGTTCCATCACATAAGGGATGCTGCTATTACGCATCACATACGCGTCATGCACTGACCCAGGGAACTTGGCATTCACATGGGAGATGTACTGGTCAGCCAAACAGACCACCAGGACGTTCATAGAATGGTAACTTTTCCTGTTTCTGTACACCTGCTCATCGTCTTTTGGGGGTACTAAAGCCACATGGGTCCCATCAATGGCACCAATTATGTTGGGGATATGTCCAAGGGCATAAAAATCACCCTTCACAGTGGCCAAATCGACCTCCTCAGGGAATACAATGTAGCTCCGCATGTGTTTCGTCAGGGCAGACAACACTCTAGACAAAATTTTTGAAAACATAGGCTGAGACATTCCAGATGACATGGCCACTGTTGTCTGGAATGAGCCACTTGCCAAAAAATGGAGGACTGACAGAACCTGCACTAGAGGGGGAATTCCTGTGGGTTGGCGGATGGGGGACATCAGGGCTGGCTCCAGCTGGGCACACAGTTCATGTATAGTAGCTCGGTCAAGTCGGTATCGTAGTATGATATGGCGTTCTTCCATTGTCGACAGGTCCACCAGCGGTCGGTACACACGAGGATTCATCCTTCTCCTCGCAAGTCCCAGCGGACGGTGCCTAGGAAGGACAACATGGAGCACAGAGTCAAGCAAATCACAGGTACGTTCACCACAGCATGCCGAGCACACGATTATCTATGTATTGAAAGGCGTGTATGTGCGGCAATGCAAGGCCTAGGCCTGTGTGACGCAGTACAAATTATGCCATGTGGGCCCTTGAAATGGCGGCTGCCTGACCTGTGAAGTGGGACAATGGGATGTGAGGTCAATGCTCTGGCGTGGCACACCGTGGCGGTAGGCGGTCGAAGACCGCTATACGAAGCCGCATTGGCTAACATTGAAGCCTATGGGTTTCAGGAGCCAATGACGAGGTGCGCCGGCGGTCGCGGTACGCACTACCGCGGTACGCACCGCCGCGGGCGTTCCCGCCATTTTCTATCTGCTTAATCACTCGAGACCTGATCATCCACAGGAGAGGACCTATACTGCAAGTGCTGCTGTGACCTCGGTCTGGAAGTGACAATGGCTGCTGCGACTGGGGAAAGGGCCCCTGCCTTCACGTCTGAGGAGTTGGAGAAACTTGTGGATGGGGTCCTCCCCCAGTATGCGTTACTCTACGGTCCTCCAGACCAACAGGTAAGTACACTGGGTGCACAATGAATGGGCTATGCCTGTGTGGAGTGGGGTGGATGTAAGTTGGTGGGGTGGGGGGCGAATGAGGAGTGCAACGCATGACAGATGAGAGCATGTGCCATATGGCAAGGTTGGGGAGGAGGGGCCAATCGCATCTAACATGCAGAAAATTGATGAATTTTTCCTTCCCACCCTGTACATGTCAAATAGGTCAGCGCCCAGCAGAAAGTGGACATTTGGCGTGCCATCGCCAAGGAAGTCCGGGCCCTGGGGGTCCACGTCAGACGGAGCACCCACTGCCGCAAGAGGTGGGAGGACATCCTCCGCGGGACCAGGAAGACCGCCGAGTCACTGCTGGGGATGGCCTCCCAACCTAGGAGGGGTGCCAGTCGTACCCTGACCCCCCTGATGTCCCGGATCCTGGCGGTGGCCTACCCTGATTTGGATGGGCGCTTGAGGACATCACAGCAGACACAAGGGGGTGAGTATCAGCACATTCTGCTATCTCTCTGCGCAGTGGAGGCGTCTGGGTTGGGGAGGAGGGTTGTGGGTGACATTAGGCCAGGGCGCTTTCTGTAGTGTAGTCCTCTCCTTTAGGCATGGCCCTGTGCTCCCGGCCCCCACCTCTGTAGGGTGACAAGTACAGCTATCAATGGTCCAGCATCACACATGTGCGCGTTTGTCGTCTCTAGACCTGTTGTCCTAGTCAGAAGTACTGAGTAGTGTACCCCGAATGCGCGGCTTAGTGCATGAGGCTCCTGTGTCTGTCCTCTCCGCCAACGGTGTTGACATTGCATGCACTCAACCTGGTCTTCGTTTTTCTCCCCCCACCCTTCTTCTTCATCTTCTTGTGCATGTGTGCATTAGCATCATCAGGCGGAGGAGAATTGGCATCGGAGCACGAGGGATCTGCAAGTCACAAGGCCCCGGTGGGCCCAGGAACAGACACCGAGGGCACCAGTGATCCGGAGGGCGAGGGGAGCACCACAACGGGGACCGGTGGTGACACCAGCGACACCGACACGTCCTCGGATGGGAGCTCCCTAGCGGTGGCGGCAACATCCGGGCCCCCCGCCTCTACAGGTACAGCCGCCACCCAGCGCACCAGCCCCGCCCTCCCAGCAGCCCCTCAGCCTACGCTCCGTGCCCGCTCGCCCAGGAAGGCGGGCGTCTCCTTCGCCCCAGGCACCTCAGCCCCTGCCCCTGTTACCCCTGCTGCCCTCAGTGAGGAGGTCATTGACCTCCTTCAGACCATCATTGTTGGCCAGACTACCCTTTTGAATGCCATCCAGGGGGTAGAAAGGGAGGTGCATCAGAGCAATGCCTACCTGGAGGGCATTCATTCGGGTCAGGCTGCCCATCAACGATCGTTCAATGCTCTGGCCTCAGCACTGACAGCAGCCATTGTCCTGGTTTCCAGCCTCCCTCTTCTGACTGCCTCCAGCCTGTCTCTGTCTCCTGTTCCTCAGCCTATCCCATCCACACCATCAGACCAGCCTGCACACACCTCAACACCCAAGGGCAGCTCATCCAGACACAAGCACCACAGAACCAACAAGCATTCACGCAAGCAACACCCAGATGCAGACATTCCAACAGTCACTACCACCTCTGTGTCCCCCTCCTCCTCGTCTCCCTCCTCCCTCCCTGTGACGTCTACACTCACACCTGCATGCACACCACCATCAGCCAGTGCTTCCATCACCAGCACACCCTCCAGTACAGTCCGCACAAGTGCAGTCACCACCCCCACTACCATTTACACGTCCCCTGTGTCCTCTCCCACTGTGTCTGTCACCCCCTCTTCCAAGAAACACAAACGCAGGCAGACACCCACCCAACAGCCATCCACCTCACGACAGCCTCCAGCACAAGCACCTGCACCCAAAGACAGTACACCTGACTCTCCTACAACCACATCCTCTTCCTCCACTCCCATCACCACTTCTCCAACCCTTTACCTTGGTCCTAAAAAACTTTTCCTCGCTAATCTTAACCTCTTTCCCTCCACTGACCCACCCCCTCCATCTGCAAAGAGTCCCAAGAGCACCTCAGCCACCACCAGCCCAGCTTCGAGTGTCACTGTGGTGCATGGGTTCTGGAGTCCACCCTTTGCCAGCAGTGA
Organism: Pleurodeles waltl; assembly: GCF_031143425.1. Lineage (NCBI taxonomy): Eukaryota > Metazoa > Chordata > Amphibia > Caudata > Salamandridae > Pleurodeles > Pleurodeles waltl. The sequence continues at coordinate 452,603,070 of NC_090451.1, read as the reverse complement.
CACTTCAATCAGCAGCAAGGGGACAGCCCCCAAGGAGCAAAGTTCGCCCACTTCACCAGCCACAACATCTAGGGGAGGCAAGGGCCCGAGAGCCCCATCTAAGGAGTGGAAGGGCAGCAGGGCGGAGAAGTCAGCCAGCAGGAGCGCGGAGCAGGAGGGGCCCACAAGCCCCATCCCGGGTGTTAGGGAGGACACCAAAGGGCCCAGGACTCTGTCACCGAAGGGTCCAGCAACAGCACGGTCGGAGGGCGACTGAGCAGGGAGTCCAGGCCAGGTCTGGCTCCCTTGACTTACTGGACGAGCACCGCTGAACAGGGCCCCGCCGTGCAGAAGAGCACCGCTGAACAGGGCCCCGCCGTGCAGAAGAGCACCGCTGAACAGGGCCCCGCCGTGCAGAAGAGCACCGCTGAACAGGGCCCCGCCGTGCAGAAGAGCACCGCTGAACAGGGCCCCGCCGTGCAGAAGAGCACCGCTGAACAGGGCCCCACCGTGCAGAAGAGCACCGCTGAACAGGGCCCCGCCGTGCAGAAGAGGACCGCTGAACAGGGCCCCGCCGTGCAGAAGAGCACCGCTGAACAGGGCCCCGCCGTGCAGAAGAGCACCGCTCCGCTGGGCCCCGCCGTCTCAAGCACCGCTCCGCTGGGCCCTTCCTGTCAAGCACCGCTCCGCTGGGCCCTTCCTGTCAAGCACCGCTCCGCTGGGCACCGCCGTCTCAAGCACCGCTCCGCTGGGCCCTTCCTGCATGCACTGTTAACGGTTCACTGTGCCCACCATGCCTCCTCCTTGACCAGTGGAGACTGTAATCCACCTGATGGACTGTGGCTTTGCACTCCCCAGGATGGAACAGTGGGCAACCCACCTACTGTATAGACTTGAGAGACTGTGGCTTTGCACTCCCCAGGATGGCACAGTGGGCAACACACAAACTGTAGAGACTTGAGAGACTGTGGCTTTGCACTCCCCAGGATGGAACAGTGGGCAACCCACCTACTGTAGAGACTTGAGAGACTGTTGCTTTGCACTCCCCAGGATGGCACAGTAGACATGGTGGCCCCTTCGTGGATCTGGCGTCGTGGACTCATGTGGCTGTGGTGCCCCCCCCTTCCCTTCCCCCTAAGGTGCCTGTAGTTTTTTCATCAGATGCCCCTGCAGTGTTCTCTCCACTGTGTGGGCTTTGCCCTTGTGTTGTTACACTTTGGCCCACGGACACTTCGATTTTCTTTTGATGTGCAGGACTAATTGCCTCGGTTATCCATTGCACTGTATATAGAATTATTTTGATATTGATTTTTTGGCTAGTTGACCATTACTTTTCAGAGCCTATTTTGTACATAAATTTTTATTCACAATTTAATTATGTCTTTGCATTTTTCAGGGGGGTTTGGGTGGTGTCACTATGACTTGTTGCTCTGCATTGGTGTGTACATAGTTTGGGGGGTGGGGGTCGCATATGTGTGTGCCGTAAGCTTTCCTCCTCCCCCCTCCCGTGTGTCGTAGGTGCAGTACTCACCGTTGTCGTCTGCGCCGGCTTTCGTACTCGTGGTAGATGAGCAGGTAGACGAGAGCAGGTAGGATGTTTAATTCGGGTTCCATGCTGTCCTCCTTCCTCGTGGAGTGCGTAGAGGTGAGCGTTTTCCCGTTCGTAGTCTGTTTCCGCCGTGTTTTTATCGGCGGGTTTCCCACCCCGGAAAAGGTGGCGGATTGGTGAGTTATGATACTGTGGGCGGTACATTGTCTGCCGCCTGTCTGTTGGCGGTGACCGCCGCGCTGTTAGTCTGTACCGCCGTGGCGGGCGGAGTGTTAATGTGGCGGGCTGTGTTGGCGGTTCCCGCCAGGGTCAGAATTCCATTTTTTGGACCGCCAGCCTGTTGGCGGGTTGGCCGCCGCTTTATCACCAACCGCCAGGGTTAGAATCACCCCCTTAGTCTCTTTTTCGGAGATTTTCTTTACCGGGACAAACCAGCAAATCAGTCCGGGTCACGGTTGAGGCAAGCTGGCTAGAGTTGTCGTGGCGGGTCGGTCCCTCTATGGTTCTACGGTTCTCCAAACTTCTCCAAACTTCTGGGGCTTCTCCTAGATGTCCCTGTAAGGTTCTTTTGAGGTCCACAGCTCACCCTAAGGGTCCAGAAGTTCTGAGATGGTCCTTTGGGGGGGTGCAGACTACAACTCCCAGAATGCACCTGCCGCACACTCCTTTTTGGCCACTGGACAGTGGTCAGCTGGTCGCTTTCTTCAGGAGTTGGTGCAGGGGACTATGGTCAGCAATTTTTCACCTGTAGCAAACAGGGAGTCCCTCCTTGAACCAGTTGAAGCCAGGCAAAGTACATCTTGTGGTGAAGCCTAGGTGTGCAGCTGGTGCAGTCCTTCTGAGTGCAGGTTCCAGGTGCAGGCCAGGGGTCCAGCAGGGCAGTCCTTCTTCTTCTGTAGTTCTTCCTTGTTGGATGTGGTAGGGAACTGAGGTGTGGGTGCAGGTCTGCCAGTTTTATCCTTGCTCCTGGGTGAAAAGCAGGGGGGTCCTGGTTCTCCAATCAGGTGCAGGGTCCTTCCCCCTGTGATGACCACTTCCTGGGAAGTGTGGCAAAAATCAATCCCAGGAGGCAACATTCTCCAAAAATCCATCATGGCTGAATCTGATTTTTGGAGGTTACATCTGGCTGAGCCCACCCACCGGTGTGGCTAAAAATCATAAACACACCCCTCTCCTGCCCTCTCCTAATCTAATCAAGGGGGCACCTAGTTGTCTGGGTTTGCAGGGTGTGGGGGTGTTGCTGGTTGCTCCAAATGTCCTTCTCTGCCTTTGAAGACCAGTTTGGCAGCCCTACCCCTTCCTGCCTCATCATCTGCTGAGGGGAGATTCCCTCCCACAGGCACATTCCTCTGTGTGAAGCCAGGCCACTTCACACCTCGTCAAGGCAGCCTGGCCAGGCTTCTAGAGGCTGGCCAATCAGAGCGCAGCAGCAAAAACAATGCAGGGCTGAAATTGGCAACTTTTCAGGTAAAGTTTAAAACTCTCTACTTGAACAAGTTATATTAAATCCCACAACTGGAAGTTGTGGGATTTATTACAACAATTAATTTGATACCAAACTCTTGGTATGCATAATTTAAGGAGACGTTAAAAATTAAAATAAAGTCTCCCCATTCTAGCCTATGATGGCCTTTTACTACAATGAGGGAAAAACTAATTTGGCTGTTTTTACCTCACCAGGGCTTATAAAACTATTTTATAAGGTCCCTGCTTATAGTTACATGGCACCCAACCCTAGGGGCACATAGGGCACACCTTAGGGGTGACTTATATGTAAAAATAAGGTAATTTAAGACTTTGGAACTACTTTTAATTCCAAAGTCGAATTTGCATATAACTTTAATTTAAAAGCAGCACGCAAGGCAGTCCTGCCTTTAAAATTACACTTGGCACCTCAGCAGTGCACCTATGGGTGCACTACCTATGCTGTGGTCCCTAAACCTACATGCCCTACCATATACTAGGGACTTATAGGTAGGTTAACTTAGCCAATTATAATTAGCCTAATTTGCATATCCATTTTACACAGAGCACAGGCCCTGGGACTGGTTAGCAGTACCCAGGGCACCATCAGAGTCAGGAAAACACCAGCAAAAAGTGAAAAATGGGGGCAAAAAGTTAGGGGGCCTCTGCAATCAGCCCTGTTTTCTCACAATGACCCAGATGGCAAGGTTATCAGTGCTTTGTTCCAGGTGGGACCAAAGCCAAAGTGAGTGGAGAAGAGAGAATCAGCAAACTTGGAGAGAGCGGTCATCAGTTTTTGTTGGGTACCCTTTGGATTGACTGCAGGAGCAGTGGAAGGAGGAAGTGAGGGATTATATAATTTAAATGTGTGGGATTGTCATCCTTTTAGCCCTGATCATCCCCATTTTTTAATGGTACTGGTGGTTACTAAATCTGACTGTGCCCTGGGCTCTGCTAACCAGGCCCAGGGCCAGTGCTCTGTTTAAAAAGTATTTGGTAAATAGGCATAATTGTAACTGACTCTAACAACCTACCTGTAAGTCTCTAGTAAATGGTAGGGCATGCACGTTTAGGGACCCCAGTGGAGTTAAGTCACTTATGGGTGCACTGCTGTGGTGTCTGATGTCATTTTAAAGGCAGGCCTGCCTTGCTGACTGCTTTTTAAACACAATTAAACCTAAATTCGACTTCGGAATTAAAAGTACCTCCAAAGTCTTAAACTACCTTATTTTTACATATGTCACCCCTAAGGTCTACCCTAAGGGCTGCAAGGGTAGGGTGCAATGTATTCATAAGGAGGAACATTATAAAAGTTGTTTTATAAGCCCTGGTGAGGGAAAAACAGCCACTTTTGTTTTACCCCACTGCAGTGCATTGGCTTCATAGGCTAAAGTGGGAGGGTTTAATTTAAAATTCTAAAGTCTTATTTTTGATAGGAGTGAGCTAAAAAATGTTATTCAAGGTATCAAAATTTCAGTTAGAATAAATCCAACAACCTGCCAATGTTAGATTTATTATAACTATTGCAGGTAAAGGGTTTTAGAACTCTTTTATAAAGTTACTTAAATTCAGTCATGTAGTAGCCTTTCCTGATTGGCCAGTCTTTGACAAACTGAGCCAAGTTGCCTTAATGAGGTGTGAAGTGGACTGGGCTGAAACAAAGGAGCAATCTGGTGGGATGAGACCTGCAGAAGCAGATGCCAGAGCAAGCAGGGGTCTGGGTGGCCATACTATTCTTCAAAGGAGGGGAAGACACTTATAACAGAAAACAGACCTCCCCATTTCCTGCACTCTCAATCAGATGGGAGCCCATGTAATTAGATTAGGAGAGGGGCTGGAAGGAGACTGTAGGGGAAAGTGAGCCACACCTGTGGATGGACTTAGGGCCAGATGTATGAAAACATGAGCTTGCGAATCGCAAATAGCGATTTTTAAGAAATCGCTATTTCTGAGTCGCAATTGGCCATGTAAAAAAATTGCGATTCGCAATTGGCGATTTCTTAAAAATCGCTATTTGTGGTTTGCGAGGCCCATTTACCGAATCGCAATTTGCATTTCTCGCAAATTGCAATTTTTTCGCGATTCAGTAAAAAATCGCAAAAGTTCGAGAATGTATACCTGGAGGAGCCTGATGACATCACCAGCAGGAAATGAGTCATCCCAGGCAGTTTCAGGTGCCAAACCCAAACCAGCATCCTGAGAGAGAGCAGCCAAGCCACACAGAGCAGCACTCAGAAGGAGCAAGAACACCTGAGCCAGGATGGAGACCCCAGGCCAAGCACAGGAGAAGGCTGAAAGGAAGCGCAAGCTTAAATTCAGTGAACAGGAGCTTGAGGTCCTAACTGAGGAGGTGGTGAGGAGCCATGACCGCCTGTTTGGAAAAAGCTCACTCCAGGTGCCTGAGAGTGAAAAGAGATTATAGCTGGACATACAGTCCAAAATCAGCGCCATTGGAGTGGCACAGCGCTCCATCGAAGAAATAAAAAAAAGGTGGTACGACCTGAGCTCCCATGCAAAGGAGAGGGTGGCAAGAAGACTTGCGGAGGCCAGGGGTACTGGTGGCGGACCACCAACAGAAGCACCATCAACACCATTGGAGGACCTGGTGGAATCCACACTCCTCCCTGAAGCTGTGACTGGGGTCACAGACATCGACACCTCCGGCACACCGAGTAACAGCCAAGGTAAGTGCAATGAGATTAGGAACCCTATATGTGTATGCACCAAAGCCCCTTAGGAATTAGCATGTAATGTGAAGCAGTGTGTGAAGTAGTCCAGTCCACATCTTAGAAGCAGCACACCAATGCATTTTGGGAGTGGCAGTCCACAAACTAGTACAGACAGTAGCACAACAATGTAATGAAGTATAGTGACACCCAAGGTAACACAACACACACAACACTGTGTAGAGCAGTACCTGTACCTTTATTGCCATTTTCTGACAGATTATGTAACATACAGAACTGACATTTTTGTTGCAGGTTGGCCAGGCCCAGCAGCCACACCAACTACATGTGTAGGAGAGACGGACACCCATCAGCCCTCGGATACAAAACACCAGTGGGTCCCTCCACATGCCCACTGTCCGACGCAGGCACAAGGCACTGCCACTACCAGAGTTCAGCGGCGACTCTGATGAGCACTTGGAAGGGCCAAGCACACCGTCAGCACTAGACAGGCGCAGCCAGATTCTTGAGGGCAGGGATCATCCAACAACAGCACCACACAGGATTGCGAAAGAGTCCCAGGCACAACATCATGAGGCAGGTGAGGGTCCCTCCTTATTTGGGGGCCTTGAAGCTGCTATGTTGCAGCAGCAGCATCTGCAAAATAACCGGATCCTCAGTTTAGACAGAAACCTGCGAGTACACAACCGCAACATGATAGGCCTGCATCGCCAACTGGACGCACTCAATGGCAATATTTTACAGCTGCATGAGGGACAGGTGCAGGCTTCAGAGGACACCAGGGACCTAACAAGTGCTGACCGTGACCTCTGCCAGGAGCTGCGCCATGAGAGGGTTAGCCGGCGCAGACAGGAGCACAGATTCCAGACAATGTTTGGCAGCTACTGCAGGTCCTCTAACAGGATGGCAAATTCCACTGCATTGATCGCCCGTCGCGCAATGGCGGCACAAGTGGAGGCTTCACATAGCAGCAGGGACGTTGTCCAGGGACTAGTTCAAATCACAAATGTGATAGAACACATAATGGGACAAAGATCTGCCACTCCAAGTGAGGTAGCCTTGGGGGACACTGAGGACAGTTCAAGCCTCAGCAGTGTTGCTGTACCAGCAGCAGACACCAGACGGCGCAGTGCCAGGCACAGCACTGCCACTGAAGGTGACGATAGAGGTGCCAGTGACTTAACTGGGCACCCCAGTGGTGTGCGTGGGTAAAAAAAGTGACTCTTGCCGCCATTACACTGCTGTTGCCACTATGAGGGAATGGTGCATGACTATGGTCATTAGTTTATTTGCGTTTGTCACATCACCTGTTTCATTTATTTCTCAATCATACATTACCTGACGTAAGGTAATAAATTTATGTCACTACAGGTACAGTTGTCAGTGGATTTGTGTCATTCATACTCATGTCTGAAATGGTTGTGTGTGATGTCGGCACGCCTTTGCCTTCTCTCTGCTGCACTGGTCCTGTCTGCTGGCTGTAGAGGTGGTATGGGATCGTCATCCTCATCTGATTCAGTGTCACTAATTTCTATAGAAATGCCCCTGGTTGTAGCTATATTATGCAAGATTGCACAAGTAGCCACTATTCTACATGTGGTCTCTGGACTGTACTGTAGTGCCCCTCCACTTTTGTGGAGGCAACGGAAGCGACTCTTCAGCAGGCCAAATGTGCACTCCACCACGTTGCGGGTTGCCCTGTGTGCTGCATTGTATCTCCATTCTGCTGGTGTTGTGGGATTGAGGTAGGGCATCATCATGTAGGTGCGCAATACGTAGGCACTGTCTTCTGGAAGGAACAGAGGATACAATGAGTAAGTGAGCCATCAGACGTCACTACTGCAGAAATGCACCAGTGTACAGAGGGAAAATACCTAGTAGATATCCTTCACCAAACTCCCCAGCTAGCAGTCTTGTGTGAATGCCGCTGTGGCGAAAGATGTACGAATCATGGGTGCTCCCTGGGTACCTGGCCACGAGATCAGTTATGATATAGGAGGCATTGCATATCACCTGCATATTCATGGAATGTTGGTATTTACGGTTTCGGTACACATACTCTGTGGCTGATGGTGGACAGATTGCCACATGTGTGCCATCTCTGGCACATAGGACGTGGATGAACTGTGCTATCTGGTAAAACTCTATTTTTGTCTGCTGTATTTCCTGTGGGGTGTGGGGGAATCTGATGTACTGTTGGAGTTTGCTCAGCATGGCGTTGATGAAAGAATTAAAACATCTGGAGAGGGTACTCTGTGAAACCGCTCTAGCTGCTGCTATGAACCGTTGATAGCTCCCTGAGGCGAGTAGGTGTAGGATATGGGTGCACATGGGTGAGTATGCTGTGAGTACTTAGTGTTTTGCGCTGCAGTATGGGTTGTAGCTCAGCTATCAGGTCAAGTATCATGGCTGAGTTCAACCTAAACTTCTCATATACTTCCTCCTCTGTCAGGTCAAAAAGTGTAATGCTTACTCTGAAAATGCGCTCCTGTCTCCTCCTCCTCCCTCTTCTCAAACCTGCAAAGATCCTCATCCTCCTCGCCATGACGTAGAGTGCAGCCATTGTGGAAAAGAGGCTGAGGCATTCTGGGCCTCTTTATATAGGTTGCACCTGGTTACCACCTGGTTTCACTTAGTGGTATTTTGCATGTGCAAAATGCCATTTTGCGAAAAATCGCAATTAGCGATTTTTTGATGCATCTATTTGCGACTTGGATTTTGTGAATTGCATTTTGCGCCTCACAATTTCCTACTGGAAATACCGAATCGCAAAAAGCGACTCGCTAAACCAGGTCGCAACGCAAAAAAACGCAAAAATTGCGATTTCTTATTTTTGGTCTGCGAATGCCTTTTGTGCATTGCAGACCACGTTTTTGCACTCGCAAAAGGCCGATTTTTGCGATTCGCACCGTTGTGAGTGCAAAACCTTTTCATACATCTGGCCCTTCTCAGACCTGAACCTTCAGGAGAGATTGTCTCCATCTTGAATTTTATGGATTTAAATGTGCTACACTTCATAAGAAATGGTCATCAAAGAGGGTGGCAACTTGCACTCTATTGGTCAGAGGTGTCCCGCTGCTTCCCAGCCCAGAAACGTTGATAAAAGTTGAAGAGCTTCCCAGCAACTCAGAACCCTGCTGGAAGAAATCAGAAGAAGTACTGCCCTGCTGAACCCCTGCTCTGCACCATTAAGGACTTCATCCTAAAGTACTGCACCTGCTGTACACTGGGTTTCTCCAAAGAAACGACTTTGCCCTGCTTTTAAAGATTCAAGAGTGGACTCCCTGTAAGCAAGAGGTACAAAGGAGCCACCAAGAGTCCCCTGCATCAAGTCCTGCAAGAAGAGCCCAGATGACCAGCGTTCAGTAGACTTTTAAGGAATTGACCATGTGCATTGTAGAAGTTGCAGTCCCACCTCCAAGGAGCAACTCAGAGTTTCTGGAACCTTGAATCAAGTTTCTGGACACTTCATGGCCCCAAAAGGACCTTCTGGAAAATGATAAAGAAACTTGGGGCATTTTTGGGAAAAAAGCTCTATAGGGTGACTGACTCGGTATCAAGAACCATGCCGACAATGTTGAACCGTGGTGTGGCCTAAATTTCAAGTTTGTCCCTCTGAAGCTCCAGAGCTTTTCACCGTTGATGACACCTCCAGGACCTGACTGGAACATCACTCTGAGCCAAGCCTCTGCCCGCAAGCCAGCCTGAGGATGAGACCTCCTCAACAATGGGAGAAACATTTGCAAAAAAAAGACTAAAGGCCTGATTTGGAGTTTGGCAGATGGGGTTTCTTCTTCACAAATATAATGAATATCCTGTCTGCTGTACTATGATTCCATTATATGCTAAGTAAATTGTTATCGGTGGATTGAATATCCGTCATGTTTGTGACAGAGTAACCCATCCACCAAACTCTAAATTAGGCTCTTAGTCAGAAGATAACATTTTGACCAAGGCCTAATGCTCAGTGTATCTGACTGTGGCTCAATTGCAGTTTGCCTCAAAATTTTACTTTGGGCATAATTCTGGGTTTGGTGGGCTGACCATGGGCCCGCCAGACCCCTGGGAGGAGACTGTCGCGAATCTGGATGTCTCCCCCCGGCCCAATTACAATGTTTCCAATGGGCTGGCCGGTGAAAACGTCTGTATTAGCCCTGTTGAAACTGTGTGGTGGCATTGGCCAGGGATCCAATGCAAATGCCATCGCACATATGGTGCCCACAGCACCCTCAGCATGCACAATCTGCCGAGGCAGACAGTACGAATTTAGAGAGCGCTGGTCACAGGGGGCTCTGCACTGCCCACCACATGGTCGTGGGCAATGCAGGGGCCCCCTATGGCCACAAGTACTCCCTCTCCACCATCCTTTTCATGGCAGGGACCCCACCATGAAAAGGTTGGCAGAAAGGGAACTTGTGATCAGCGTGGCGGCACTGAATTCAGTGCCGCTGTTTCTGACCACGACTTGAACCACCACCAACCAGTCAGGATCCCTGATCCTGGTGGTTGTGGTGGTCTGCTGGCGTTCCAACCGCAAGGATCATAATCTGGTGGTCGGACCACCAGGATATTGGTGGCCTGACTGCCACTGGTAGTTTGGCAGACGCCAGATTACCAAACCCATAATTCTGCCCCTTGTCCCAGTCAGGTGCACCCAGATGTCAGCTGTTGGCGCTTTTTGCTTTTAAGCACTAGAAAGCACATTGTTTTATTTAATCTTTAAAAATTCCTATTTCTGGTTCCCTACATGTTTGTTTTAATTTTATGTGAAAGATAACACTATTTCCTATTGTTGTTGGATTTTTATTGTGTGTTGTGCCTTTTTTATTTACTGTTTTGTTGATATTAAATGTTTGTGATGTGCCTTATTAGTAAGTGTAAGTACCCACCTGCCCTTACTAATAAATCATTCTCCAACAAAAAAGGTACTCCATAGTGGTAGTCCACAGAATATGATGGATTTTTAAAAGACTCAAAAATTTTACTACATTAAAAAGATTGCTAACACAATATCGACTTTTAAATATCCACTTGCAACAATATTGTCACTAACTATTGGCTTCCAGAGTTATTTTAAGGTAGATAAATGTAAATATAATTTAAAAGATAAATCTACGAGGGAACATGGCGGCCACGTGAGGTCCGCGGTCGGGAGCTCAACTGGTTCTGATCGGCGAGCGGTAACGGAGGTGATTGTGCAGCGAGTGGAGGCTCGAGTGGTCGGGCATTTTCCTTCTGCCCTTCTAATTTTTTGTTTTTTGGTTCCCGGCGTGTCGCAAGTGGCAGTGCGGGGAGACTGTGGCGGAGAGCGGGCGGAGTTCTGGAGTCTCGGGCACGGCGCTGTGGATGGAAGCGGAACACAGCGTGTGCCACTGGAGACGCTGCCGGATTTTCTGCAACCCTCACGGGTCGTGAATTGGGAAACTTCCTGGCGCAATGAAGGGGAAGGAAAAGGTATTCCCCGACTACAGTAATTCGCCCCCTGATACTACGTTAAGGGCCAGTTAAGTTTAGGTCTCGTGCAACTTTTAGAAGCCCCACCAGCATTTACTCAGCAGCAGTACACCATAGGGAAGGGCGAGGAGGCTCCCTCGGGATTAGTTTTTGGACCCTGTAAGGAAATCCCTCCTTGGCATGGTTACCCCCTGACTTTTTGCCTTTGCTGATGCCAAGTTATGATTTGAAAGTGTGCTGGGACCCTGCTAACCAGGCCCCAGCACCAGTGTTCTTTCCCTAAACTGTACCTTTGTCTCCACAATTGGCACAACCCTGGCACCCAGGTAAGTCCCTTGTCACTGGTACCCCTGGTACCAAGGGCCCTGATGCCAGGGAAAGTCTCTTAGGGCTGCAGCATGTCTTATGCCACCCAAGGGACCCCGCACATACGCACTGCTTGCCAGCTTGTGTGTGCTGGTGGGGAGAAAATGACTAAGTCGACATGGCACTCCCCTCAGAGTGCCATGCCAACCTCACACTGCCTGTGGCATAGTTAAGTCACCCCTCTAGCAGGCCTTACAGCCCTAAGGCAGGGTGCACTATACCACAGGTGAGGGCATATGTGCATGAGCACTATGCCCCTACAGTGTCTAAGCAAAACCTTAGACATTGTAAGTGCAGGGTAGCCATAAGAGTATATGGTTTGGGAGTCTGTCATACACGAACTCCACAGCACCATAATGGCTACACTGAATACTGGGAAGTTTGGTAGCAAACTTCTCAGTGCAAAAAATGCACACGGATGCCAGTGTGCACTTTCTTGTAAAAATACACCCAGAGGGCATGTTAGAGATGCCTTCTGAAAACATACCCGACTTCCAGTGTGGGCTGACTAGTTTTTGCCAGCCTGCCACACACCAGACATCTTGCTGGCCACATGGGGAGAGTGCCTTTGTCACTCTGTGGCCAGGAACAAAGCCTGTACTGGGTGGAGGTGCTTCTCACCTCCCCCTGCAGGAAATGTAACACCTGGCGATGAGCCTCAAAGGCTTACCCCCTTTGTTACAGCACCACAGGGCATCGCAGCTAGTGGAGATGCCCGCCCCTCCCGCCACTGCCCCCACTTTTGGCGGCAAGGCTGGAGGAGATAATGAGAAAAACAAGGAGTCACCCCCCAGTCAGGACAGCCCCTAAGATGTCCTGAGCTGAGGTGACTCTTTTAGAAATCCTCCATCTTGTAGAAGGAGGATTCCCCAAATAGGATTAGGGATGTGCCCCCCTCCCCACAGGGAGGAGGCACAAAGAGGGTGTAGCCACCCTCAGGGCCAGTAGCCATTGGCTTCTGCCCTCCCAGACCTAAACACACCCCTAAATTGAGTATTTAGGGGCTCCCAGAACCGGGGAAGATAGCTTCCTGCAACCTAAAGAAGAAGAAGGACTGCTGACCTGAAGCCCTGCAGTGAAGACAGAGACAACAACTGATTTGGCCCCAGCCCCACCGGTCTGTCTCCCTACTTCGAAGAAAACTGCAACAGCGACGCATCCAACAGGGTCCAGCAACCTCTGAAGCCTCAGAGGACTACCCTGCATCTAAAGGACCAATAAGCTCCCGAGAACAGCGGCCCTGTTCAAGAAACTGCAACTTTTTGAAACAAAGAAGCAACTTTTTAAGACCACACGTTTCCCGCCGGAAGCGTGAGACTTTCCACTCTGCACCTGAAGCCCCCGGCTCGACCTGCGGAAGACTAACACTACAGGGAGGACTCCCCGGCGACTGCGAGCCCGTGAGTAGCCAGAGTTGACCCCCCTGAGCCCTCATAGCGACACCTGCAGAGGAAACCCAGAGGCTCCCCCTGACTGCGACTGCCTGCTTCAGTGAACCCGACGCCTGGAAATCACTCTACACCCACAGCCCCCAGGACCTGAAGGAACCGAACTCCAGTGCAGGAGTGACCCCCAGGTGACCCTCTGCCTAGCCCAGGTAGTGGCTACCCCGAGGAGCCCCCCTGTGTCTGCCTTCATCGTTGAAGAGACCCCAGGGTCTCCCTATTGATTCCTATTAGAAATCTGTCACCTGTTTGCACTCTGCACCCGGTTGACCCTGTGCCGCTGATGGTGTACTTTCTGTGCCTGCTTGTGTCCCCCCGATGCCCTACAAAATCCGCCTGGTCTGCCCTCCGAAGACACGGGTACTTACCTGCTGGCAGACTGGAACCAGGGCACCCCTATTTCTATTGGAGCCTATGTGTTTTGGGCACCACTTTGACCTCTGCACCTGACTGGCACTGAGCTGCTGGTGTGGTAACGTTGGGATTGCCTTGAACCCCCAATGATGGGTTACCTTGGACCCAACTTTGAACCCTGTAAGTGTTTTACTTACCTGTGAACTTAACATTTACTTACCTCCCCCAGGAACTGTTGATTTTTGCACTGTGTCCACTTTTAAAATAGCTTATTGTCATTTTTGTCAAAACTGTACATGCTATTGTGATTATTCAAAGTTCCTAGAATACCTGAGTGAAATACCTTTCAATTAAAGTATTGTTTGTAAATCTTGAACCTGTGGTGTTTAAAATAAACTAAAAAAATATAACCTATTGGCCTGGAATTTGTCTTTGAGTGTGTGTTCCTCATTTATTGCCTGTGTGTGTACAACAAGTGCTTAACACTGCTCTCTGATAAGCCTACTGCTCGACCACACTACCACAAAATAGAGGATTAGAATTATCTCTTTTTGCCACTATTTTCCCTCTAAGGGGAACCCTTGGACTCTGTGCACAGTATTTCTTACTTTGAAATAGTATATACAGAGCCAACTTCCTACAGACCCCTCACGGGGCTGGGAAGGGTGGCCTTGGCAACAAGAAAGGTCATGGGAAACTGGCGGCTAACATTAAAAAGGGGAATCACCTGGCAAAAGCACAGCCTGAAATTAAATTACAAAAGAGGCACGGCAACAAACCAGGCTTTAATCCCAATTTGAGTAAGACTATCCTTGCGCAGGTCCAGCTGTTAGAGGGTGGTAGGACGATCTCCCCTCTAGCCCCTTTTATGAGGAGTCTTTCTGGAGGCTCGGAAATGCTGCTTTCACAGACTCTCGCTTCCGCCTCCCCACCCAAGATTGATACTAGCGGGGGGCAAGGCAGTGATAAAGTGGCTGCACAAGGTCAATCTGCTAAACCAATAGACGTGCCTGCCCCCATATTAGTTGGGGTGCCAGAGACTGCTTCACAATCACAGGACTCCGTTGTTCAGAATCTCCTGGTATCATTAACAAATGAGATCAGAGGAAAGTTCGAGGTCTCTGAGCATAACCAGGAGAAAATTAGAGAGTCCTGTGTAGCTTTGCAAACCTAATTGAATATGTTAACTGAGAGAATTAGCAGGATAAAGACAGTGGTTGCGGAGCATGAAACATGTTTACTAGTCAATTCTCAATTGGTACGTAATGAAAAAGTGTTTTAAGAAAAGCTGGAACCCTTAGAGAATAATCTGCGGAGGAATAATATCAGACTGTAGAATGTTCCTGAAGGCATAGGGGACGAAGACATTAAGGGCTACATAATAACTTTGTTCAGGATTTTTTTTCCATCTGTGGCACATTTAAATCTGGAAGAGGATATACAGATAATTCACCAAGATCCCTTCAAAAGGAAGCCTGATAGGAAGGTGCCTGGGAAAATTCTTATTAATTTTGGTACATATTCTATATAGGAGACAATCCTTTCTGAATCTCTTAAGGCAGGTAGCTTTTCTATGGGCGAATGGTCCTTTCGGATACGTTCAGATGTTTCCAAAGCGACTCTAGATAGGCAGTGGGAGCTGGGCAAGTTCATGCAAGAACTTAGATCCTTTGGCGCCACCGTGCAAATGAGATTTCAGGCATTTTTAAAATTTATGTGGAACAATACAATGTACAACATTAGGGATCCTGACGAAGTTCAGGTCCTGATTGAGAAGATGAAAAGATCACCTTGACGGAGAGATTTTCTTTAGAAATAAGTCGACCAGAACTGTACTGAGCTCATGTGGGTTGTTGTCCAGTTAAAAGGGCAGGGAGGGTTCCCGCGGGGGCAACACGAGGGGTTTCTTTTGATATTGGATGGTGTTTTTTTCTCACTAGGAGGGCGGTAGGGGGAGGTAGGGTAAAAAATTGGGTATATAAAGGTCCTCAAGAATGCTGTGGAGGGAGCAGCTATGGGTTTGTCAGTTTATCTATATCCCGGTCTTTCTTTGTTTTTTGTTTTTCTCTCACTAGCGATTTAGACAATGGCTAGTCATAAGGGAGTTTTGTTGAAATTTCTTTCATGGAATATCAATGGTTTAAGGGTTTAAGGGAGGAGGAGGAAAATCTTTGAGTTCCTAAATGGGATAGATGAGGAAGTGATTATTTTACAAGAGACTCACCTAATACAGTCCGAGTGGAATGAATGTCTTAAACGTTTGAATTGGGTGGGCTTTAGTGCATGTACAATCAATCTTGCGCTGTGAACGGTGTGGCGACTTGAATCTCAGGTGGCATTTCTACAGGAAGCAATCTTTAATGATCATACAGGTGAGGGAAACCAGCTGGGCACTTTTGGATGGCCAACTAGATTCTGCTAAAGCAGACCTATCTTTGTTCTTGGAGGGGAAAATTAGGAGGAGCTGGGACAGTAGCCGGTATGCTCATTATGAGTACGGAGAAGGCTGTGGTAAACGTTTAGCCTGGCAAACTAAAACAGATCACTCCAAGAGCTAAATTACATCTATTAAATCGGAGACCACCAGAACATTATGCACAGTTGCATCTGAGATAGAGGAGGCCTTTGTAGCTTTTTTTCAGGATCTCTATACCGATGATTTACATTGATTGGAAATATTGGTTAGGGGTTATTTAGAAGGGGTACATCTCCCCCAGCTAATGGAAGCAGAACAGTTACATTTGGTGAGGAGGATAGATGCAGGAGAGGTAAAGGCAGCAACTCAAATTTAAAAAAAAGGGGAAGGCCTCAGGCCTGGATGGGCTCCCCAATGAGCTATACTGTGCACTTTGTCATGAGCTTGTCCCAATTTTAGTGGAGTTGTTTAATTTTCTTCTACAGGAAGGTGTAGATATGCTATACGGTGGAATGAAGAGGTCATATGCCTTCTCTTAAGGCCCGGGAAAGACCCGGCATTGTGTAGCTCATACAGACCAATATCTTTGTTGAACTCAGATTATAAACTTTATACGTATGTTTTGTCTAAGAGACTCCAAGTTCCAATTATGAGGTTGATCAATGAAGACCAAACAGGGTTTTTTTAGGGGGCGGCAACTGCATGAGTTAACTCATGACTTAGATGCAGTAGATTTGGCTAGTCTAGGAAGGGTCCCTTTGATGGTTCTCACCTTTGATGCTGCTAAAGCATTTGATAGGGTGAATTGGTATTTTTTACAGAGTGTCATGAAGGGCTACAACTTGGTTTCAAAATTTATCAGAGCAGTTCAGGCTATCTATAAAGCCCCGGTTGCCAGTATCTTAATCAATGATAGAACATCTTTGAAATTTAAGATCAAAAGAGGGACC
This sequence comes from Pleurodeles waltl, assembly GCF_031143425.1. Lineage (NCBI taxonomy): Eukaryota > Metazoa > Chordata > Amphibia > Caudata > Salamandridae > Pleurodeles > Pleurodeles waltl. Next base: position 452,586,406 of record NC_090451.1, on the reverse strand, counting down.
CGTCAGGGCTGTCCACTGTCCCCTCTCCTTTTTGATTTGTATATTGAGCCCTTGGCTGCAATAGTAAGAGCTGATAGCCAGATAGATCCCTTCTTTTTTCAATATCAAGGCTGGGCAAAGAAGGTTGCTTTATATGCCAATGACTTGTTGATTTATACTGGTGACCTGACGCATGTCTTTCCTAGAATTATACAACATTTAAATGATTTTGGTAAAGTGTCAGGTTACTCTGTGAATCCAGAGAAAACTGAAATTATGTGTTGGAACACTACTTACAATAGTCCCCTAGTTAAACAACAAATTAGATATTTAGGGATTCAAGTTACTGCTTGCCTTCAAGCAATAGGTAAGATACATTTTGATAAGGCGTATATAGAGACTCGTAGACTGCTTAGAACTTGGGCGGGCCTTCCATTGTCTTTTCTTGGAAGAGTTAATATTCTTAAAATGATCATCCTCCCAAAGTTCACTTTTCTGTTTAACTCAATCCTTCTGGAATTTAAGAAGCGTTGGTTCACAAAAATACAGGCAGATTTAACTTTGTTTGTGTGGTCATCCAGGGGGGCTAGGATCACCTGGCAGAAATTATGTAGAACAAAAGAAAAAGGCGGGATTGCGGCTCCAGACTTTTATAAATATTATTTAGTTTTTCATTTGATGAATGTGCAGATTTTGCTACGTGATGGATCGGAATATTCTATTTTTTTGGTTTGCAATGACTCAGGAATTGTTATAGGCTGGCAGGCATTTTTTGTACAAGTTTGGTCATCATAAATTTTTTAAAAGATTTGTTTGAAGATCCTCAAGGATGCCGCTAGAGTATGGTGGCTGGTTCGACAAGCATCAGAAATTAAGTACTATAGTTCCCTGGCCCCGGTTTGGGATTCCCCTGGCACCCCAGAATGTCTTACAGATAAATTAGCACTTTCATTAAAAGGGGTGGGTTGTTGGGGGCAAATCCTGGAAGATTCAAAGTTGGTGTCATGGTATGGGCTCAAGGAACTAACCGAAAACAGGATTTCAAAGTTTAAATATTATCAGTTAGTTAGCTGGGCTGCAACTCTTCTGGATGAGGGGGTTATGAAGAATGCTTTGGAGGAGAAATTAGCTCAGGTTTCAGATCATAAAGAAATTGCGGTCTGGTATCAGGCAATACTAGAAGCCTCCGATTCAAGCTTTCTTCTACCTGAGAAGAAATGGGGTGCTGTGTTACCAACTTTGGATGTGGCAAAGATTTGGGAAACCTCTTGCTCCATGCTTTGGTCTGTTATTAAGCCAGCCCTGTTAAAGGAAAATCACTTGTTTACCTTGTACAGGGCCTACTGGTCCCCTCAGAGGCTGTCAGCTTTGGGAAAGTCAGAAAGAAGCTGTTCATGTTGTGGGGAGGTTAACACAAATGATATTGATATGTTTTGGAGCTGCGTCAGCCTCAGAGGTTTTTTGGACATTATAGGAATAATTCTTAAACATATTATAGACCCTGATATAGAGGTAACTCTTCCATGAGTGATCTTTGGGGTAACACCTGGGTGTCAAAACTCTCCAAACCTTATAAGGATTTTATGTTTTTTATTGATTCTATTGGCTAGAAGACAAATATGCTTCAGGTGTATCTCTTCTTCCCCCCCCTCTGTATCTGGCTGGTTGATATCGGTAAATTATTATTGTCGCCTGGAGTGTCTTGGCCCGCTCGGTGAAAGGGATGATTGCTGAGCCATATGGAAAGATTTTCAGCAGAGTGGCGATTCCCTTCTTTCTATAGTCCAATGATTATTGGCCCCTTGTCTAGAAGGTTAACCCCATAAGTCTGGATAGCCTATATAATATGATACGCCGATCAACAGGCTTGGAGATCTGGTCGAGACCGGGAGAGGTGAGAATGTATGTGCCTCCCTTTGCTGGGGGACACAGGTTGATGACCCTCATCTGGAAACATGGGCTTCTATGCAGACAAAAACTAAAATAATAATAATCTACATGCCCCAAAGGATACTTACCTTGCTGATACTCTCCAAGGCTAGTGAATAGCTCCAACTCTATATAATTGTAGGGCACTACATTTGTATCCGATATTTTACTATGCAATCCAATGTGAACATCATAATGGCTATGTGGAATTATATCTTGGTTGATGGATAGATAGGTGAATGCATGATAAATCTCACAAGAGTATGGACGGATAGCCAAATGAAGGGATGCATGTATGTGTGAATCGATAACCTCAGACACACAGAGATAAATGCATAGATGAGTAAACCCATACACAGATATTGGTATTTCTACCTATATTAATAGGCACATAGATGCAAACACTGTTAATTAGACACATACATGGAAATAATCAGAAACATATTTGAAATTCTCCATATGGCGAAATGCACTTTTATTAAGTATTTAAAATGAAAAAAATAGTATCATCCGTTGTGGCCAAATTTGGTCCTTTGTTTGATGTATAAATTGCATGCATTGGCATCGAAAAATAAAATCAGCCTTGAGCACCACTGCTAAATATTAATGCACAAATAAATGTTGAGAGCTCTGAAACCGACTTAGTTTAGAAAGAGTGAAATCCTAGCATTGCATTTTGAAACGAATTTATCCTGGCGTGCAAATTAAGCCTTATTGTTGCAACAGGGAAACACATCAGTTAAATGACCTGGAAATATCCCAGGGCTGCTACTAAGAAAGCACTAAGAGATTGAGATTGGCAGTCCAGTGTCTGCTCTTGCTGTCCAATTCTTGCTTTTTTGTCTTAATGTTGTTTTCAGTATTCACAGAGGAATCGCAATATATTCAGAATGTATTACTTATGCAGGCTTTTGAGTTTGACTTTAAGTGACCACTTTTGTGCTCTTCACAGCAAGTTTATGAAATCTTTAAGGCAAACTGTGAATGAATGTAATAAATTCAAGGAATAAAGCTGTCGAGAGCCACACTTGCGCTGTGTCCCAGTGGAAATACCGCCAAGTCCACTGCAAAGAACTGCTACGGTGTTCCATTGAACTCTTTATGAAGCTTAGATGCTAAGGCGTAAAGATATGGATTTACAATGCTATAGAGAATAAAAAGTTCTATCAAATATTGCACAGAAAGGCAAACGATACACGTTGCACGGTATATGAGAAAAGCATTTCACTGTATACATTTGTAGATTGTATTACACAAACGCCAGAATCTCATTGCCATTTAGGAGCTTCAAGACAGCCATGAAATATCTTTATACTTTATTCAAATCACATGCTTACTGTGAATAAATCTTGTTACTGCATTATGATCTGTTTTTAAAGAGGTGCGTCTTATAGTTTTTACTAAATTGGAGCAGTATTGGGGTAGTAATTAAGGAAATGGGATGGTGGTATTTGCAGAACCAATCTGCAGTTTTCTTTCACAGCACCAGGTCACACTTTTAGGGTACCTGCTTGTGCTTTACACATTTGTATGCATTTGTGAGAGACTGTGGTCTATTATATGATGTGGTTGTGCAACCTCACTGTGTAATAACAACACAATCGCTTAGGTCTAGTCAAGTTCGTAGGCAAAACCTTACCTCAGTTGTGGATAGCGGTGACACAGAGCAGTTAGACTTTATCAAATGAAGAAGTGTAATGCATTAAGAACTGGCAAAATAGTAAATACGAAGAAAACATATTACAATAAAACTCAAATATCAACTTATAAGAATAGGTTCTACTTTTCTCATTAAATAGACACTTGAATTACAAAATCTCACCAGAGAGATCAGGAGACACAAATGTTAAAAGAAACAAGGGCCTACTGTTTTTCACTCTATGCAATAAATCACTGTGAGAGCAGCTTAGGGTTAGGCATCGCAAGCAACTTGAAAACAGCTGTATAGGCATTGTTGGACATGCCAACTCTGCCTGGGAGCCAGTCAGAGGAACTAAACATGTCCATGAGGGACAGCTATCTGTCATTTTTAGCAGTTTCCTGACCAGCTCTAAATTCTTAAGTCAAACTGATTTGAAGTCATTAGAGTAGTCCTGATGCAAGGGATACCAGGTGCTGACGGATGCTGAAGATGCTCCAGCAGACACAGGGGGCCTGTGCCTGCTCTCTACCAAGCTGTCTAAGACAGCTAAGTGGAGAGGTTTAAACTGCACATGCGAAGATGGCTGGCTCAAGACAGCCGGCAAAACTGCCATGCGTAGTGTAAACTGGAGGAGCAGCCCCACCTCCAAATACTGCTTGAACTGGAAGCGGTGAAAAACAAAATGGTAATTCTTTTTATTACCATTTTATTGTTCAATGGTTTTGCTGCCCTGGCACCAAGGGGGCAACGCTCCCATGTCCTAATGGGAGGGGCTGACACTGGATTAAAAAAAACAGCAACATTAGTTTACATTTTTGGGGGTTATCATGCAAAAACAGGAATTTCCATACGTGGGTCCCTCCAGATAAAAAAGTGATAATTAAATAACTTATACCCTAGATGCTTTTATCATCTAAGTAGAAGAACATGGTTAAAGCTATCTGTATTAGCATGGTCTCTCCCAAATTCAAAGTTCCGTTGTAAAGTGCATACTGTGTTGGGGAATGGGCTATGTCTACAATTTGGGATTTTCTCCTCTCATCTGCATGAGCCACTTGAGAGGCCCATGGTCAGTTTGAACTGTGAAGTGAGTCCCAACCAAGTATGATCTCAGCTTCTTCAAGGACCACACCACAGCAAAGGCTTCCCTCTCAATGACACTCCAGCATTGCCCCCTGGGTAGGAATCACCTACTGATGAATACATATGTTTGATCTTGGCTCTCTTCATTTACCTGTTACAACACTGCCCAAAGCCCATGTTCAGAAGCATCTATTCGTACAAGGAACTCCCTGCTGTAGTCAGGTGCTCTTAGGACTTTTTATGATCATGTAGCCTCTGACAGGGTGTCAAAGGACTTATGACAATCTTCAGTCCAAAATACTTTCTTTGGCTGCTTTGTGGAAGTGAGTGAGTTTAGTCAGTGGTTCTCCTGTAGTACCAAGTCAGGCCAAGAAAAGCTTTCACTATGGACCTGTGTCTTTGAAGTCTCCAAATCCAGTATGGTCTGGATTTAAGGTTGGAGAGGTTGCACATGGTCTACACCTAGAAGGTTGCACAGGTATAGTAACAGAGCCTTCCCCTATTTGGTACTTGCCTTAATAGTCTTGCCAGATGCAGGGCCAGAAGCACTTGCTTCAGGTGGACTAAGTGCTCTTCCCAGATGGCAATAAGTACAGCAATATCATCCAGATATGCTACTCTGGAAGCTTCAAATCCTGACCAGGTTCTATTCTCTAACCTTTGAAGGTGAAAGGACATTTTCATACCAAAGGGCATCACTTTGAACTGAAAGTGGCATTTTGAGGTTGAAAATGTACTCTTCTCCTTGAATTTTTGGGTGAGGGCTATCAGTCAGTAACCTGAAGTCAAATCAAATGCACTTAAGTGCACAGCAGGCCCAGGCTTGTCAAACAATTCATCAGCCCTTGGAATGGGGTGACCATCAGCCTTGGTGACTGCATTTAGGTCTATGTAGTCTACACAGAAGCATATTCCTGGTTGCCATATTTTGGGTAAGTCTGGGCAGCAACACCACCGGACTCCGTCAATGACAACTAAAAGGATCAATTACCCCTAGCTCTAGCATTATAGCAACCTCAGCCTTAATGCTAGCTTTGACGTGACCAAACAGCCTATAAATCTTACATTTGGCAGGCAAGCTGTCCATTGTGTCCACATCATGGACACACCACTGTGTCTGACCTGAGATCAAAGAAAGCCGGCCAGCAACTGCCTCAATAGGCTGTGACAGTCTTGCTTTTGTTGGTCTGCCAAAGTGGAGGGGATCACAACTCCATACACTGAACCTTTCTTGGCATTGCAGTACAAAATATCAGGGAAATGCTTTCTTTCTTCTTCTTGTCCCCCCTCCATCACTATGAACATGGTCAAGTCAGGCCAACCATAGTGTGGTTTTATTCAGTTTACATGAATCATCCTTTAGGGTGTCTATGGGGTACCCAGGCCTGCCAAATAGGTGACTTCCCCTTTCTTCTCCTAGACCAGGTAGGATCCAGTCCCACACCATTTGACCTGGCTGGTACTGAAACAGTGAGCCTTTAGCTTGCCTCCTTTCTTGCAACCGGCTTGACGGGTGTCACAGGAGCCACAGAACTCCTCCACATTTTCTGACAACAGGAATATTTGTCTAGCCTGTCCCAGGTCTTAGTCTGTCCCAGATGTCCAACCAGAGGACTGTCATGGGCTAGGTTGAAAATAAATGATCTGTCCTGTTGGGGGACCAACACTCTCATGGTTATTCCTGGTCTTGGGTCCCTTGACTCACTGTACAGCACTTCCTCATCCCTGGATACCCTGTGGGTACAATTGTCATCTCCCTTCAATTGCCACTCAGCCAACTGCCTAATCTGTGTTACACTTCTTAGAATCCAGTCTGATAGTAGCCTGAGGTGTGCTGAGGGCCGTAAGAGATGGTGAGTTTTTCTGCAAGCTAAGTTGAGGTGCTGGTAATGAAGGCAATGTCAATGATGCAGCTGGTTTTGAAGATGATGCAGGCATGCAAGGAGAACTAATGCAGTTCCATCAGGATTGGGGTAATGGAAGTATATTTCTTATGGCCCTCAACACGACCTGCAAGGGTTTGTAGAGTCCCCTTAAGGGGCACAGTGGGGATTCTGGGAGTCCATGAAGCAGGACGTTAGCACCATCTATATGCAAGATGAGACAGATTGAACAACAATTCTGAATTTAATTTCTTTAGAGAGTTAGAAGTAGGTGTAGGCTGACTTTGTTTGTTTGGTAATATGTCCTTTGAGGTTGAGGATGGTATTCAAAGTCAATCTAAATGACTGTCAAGGTTCATGATAATGAGCCAGAGTTGTACTATGTCCTACATGTCATTCTAGGCAAGTTACAGGAATTCTGCATTGGTTGGATTAAGCTTCAGGTATGTGTTGGACATTGAGGTCTGGATGCAGTGCAGGCAGATTTTGAGGCCTTCAGCTAGAGCAGAATATCAGGTAAACTTGTATATCATGAGCGTATTAATGTCATCCTGGACATCTCCCGCCACTGCCACATCACAGACCACCTGAAAAACCTGTACTGGCTCCCAGTCATGAAGAGAATAACCGTCAAACTCCTCACCCACGCTCACAAAGCGCTGCACAACACCGGACCAGAATACCTCAACAGACGACTCTCCTTCTACACCCCGACTCGGCATCTCCGCTCCGCCGACCTCACCCTGGCAACCATTCCACGCGTCCGCAGAACTACAACCAGCAGTAGATCATTCTTGCACCTCACCGCCAAAATGTGGAACACTCTTCCCACCTACCTATGCAAGACCAAAGACCTCCTTACCTTCAGGAAACTTCTCAAGAACTGGCTCTTCGAACAGTAGCAGCACCTCACCCCCCTTGTTCCCCCTTCCCTCCTCAGCACCTTGAGACCCTCGCAGGTGAGTAGTGCACTTTACAAATTCCTGATTGATTGATGAATCTTGTTTTGAATATATATGAGTACAGCACTAACGGGCTTCAATGTAAATGTTGAAGAATACAGGAGACAGTTCAGAACCCAAGAGGATTTCAAAGGTGATAGGATCTTTTGGGGCCTGGAGGTATTCATGTGAACAAACAGATGTTGAATAGAAGGCTAGGTGGAGAACGAGAGAAGCACATTGCCAGCAAACCCTACTTGAGACACCAAGGTATATATGAGCTTGGGGTGATCGATTGTAGTGAAGGCAGCCATGAGGTCCAGCAACATCAGGAGAAAGGGGTCATCTTCTGTGATCAGGAGAGTGTCATCCATGGTGTTTAAGGAAGCAGTGCCCAGACTTAAGTGGGATCTGCAGCCACACTGGTAGACATGCAGGAGACGGTTCACACCGATGTGATCTTGGAGATTAACATAGAATATTTTTAAATGATCTTGCCAATGTAGGGTAGGTGAGTGTTGGGACAGTAGTTGACAATGTCATTGGTATATAATATACATTTCTATATTAGTGAGAGAATCAGGCCTGTCTTGAGAGATTCTGGGAAAAGCCCCAGAGTGGGGGGGCACCCAGATAATGCTATGTAGGAGTGAGACAACTTCCCCGGATAGCTTTGATAAAGGACAAGGGTAAGACATCATCTTCACAGAAAGTGGCTTTAAGTGTGTTGAGGATAACAGTAAAATGTTTTACAGACAGGGCATTAAAGCATGAAAATAGTGTTTTTATATGAGAAGGGGTGGACATAATAGGAAAAACATATTTTGTGCTGTCAGTGTGTTGCTGGAGATTCTTTAGTTTTCACTGAAGAAGAGGTTGATGGCATTGCACTTGTCTGTGGAGGTTGGTCAGACAGGACGTTGTCTTTGGATGTTGGTCACACATGGAGTTGGTGCAGCGCTCAATTGTTTCCTCAAAAATTAAAAAGGCATTACACAGAACACCACATTGTCATGTTCAGCAGATCAAAGTAGATATTCCAACTTAAATATTTCCCCAAGTTCGTTCAACATTCTTCACATGGAAGGTAAACAATATCTATATATTTCATTCAATGTCCTGGCTATTGTTGTCTGTACAATGCAAATATCAGCTGAAGATGACCTACTTATGGTGATGAAAAATATACATATGAAATTGTAAAAGGCATGATGTCTAACACAGTTAATGGTCCTTTTAGTGCTGGGTTTATAGAATCATAAACTCATTGAGCATTGTAGACGATGGAGTAGCTCCAGGCTTCAAGTGGCTGATATAAGCCTGGAGCTCCAACATACCAATGTTCGTCTTTCACAACAACAGCTGTGAACAAAGGCCTTACTGAGCCCAAGGTGATTTCAACCCCTTCGGCTCCATAAGGCCTTTGTTTTACTAATTAGAACATTCTGCCTTGATGGGGAGGAATGTTTTAATAGCTTAATAGCCCACCGCAGCTGGGCTATCTTAGCCATTAAAGGCACGCTTCCTTATTAATGGCCCTAGCCTTCGGCTGGGGCCTTTAATACTGGAGCAGGCCTTTAATGGACAGTATAGCCAGCAACAGCAGGCCATACATTTATTTATAATAAAGTCATGGGCAGATACTTTCCCATTGGGCTAACCTTTGTATTTATACATGGTTCCCTTTAGCTAAACCATTTTAAAATTATGTTTTGTGAAGTTGCACCATTATCAAAAGTTCATTAATGGTGTGTTTAATTGTTGATGTGTTGGCCAGGATCCTCTAAAAATGTTTCTTTAGTCACACCCATCAACAGTTGTCACTTACAGAAAGGTAACTATAAGGGTCAGATTTACTATTCGATTTTAACCCAGATCTGTGACTCCGTCCGTCATTTTATTTTGTGATGTTGCTCAGATTTACTATCCTGCAGGCCAGTGAGCACTACACAAAATCTGGAACAGCTACTTAGCATAAAGGACAGAAAATAGTGCAGTTCTAGATTGAACAAGAGTTGCTTGCTGATTATTTCATCTGCAGTGCTTTTGCTAAATCTGGTATTTATGCTTTGTGCAATGCCTTGGGTGGTAGTCCAAAGGTGACTCTTCACTATCTAGTTCAAGATTTATACACAAAGCACACCGTCAATGCAGATTCCTAGGTGTAGCACTCAGAACAGGAGCCAAATAGGTAAGCTGTGAGGTTTAGAGTAAAGCACATGCTACATGTAGCGATATCAGGAGACATCCAGATTGAACCAAGCAAGTGCTAACTTTTCTTCAGCATTAGGATTTTTGGCAGAGCCATATCAAGTTAAATGAATAAAACTGGCTTTGCACTAAAATCTAAGGTCATTGTACTGCTAGCATACATCAGTAGAGGGCTGGTGCAAAAGAGTTTAGACACAGTGGGAAGGTGAATTCTTGGTGGCATATAGCTTTTGTGTGTGAAAGTTGATCCATTGCAGCTGTTTAACCTGCTTTGCAATGGCTCACAGTGCATTGCATCACTTTGCATTGTACAAGAGCCGTCACAAGCTTTTGGTAAATTTAGCCCTAAAGGTCCAGGTTGTGGATACCTACTAAGAGGGTTTTTGACTTCAAGAATGTAGTGTTGCATTCAGTTTCATGTTTAGCATTTACACTATGCTCTGCAGAAATTTGTAAATACTTCAAACTTCAGAGCGTGGGTAGGGACACTAGCTTCTTCTATACACCAATATGTGGATGGTGTCAGCAACAAATAACAAGTCTTTCAGTATGCTCAAATGTATTGTTAGTTCTTCAAGAGTTACCAAATAGATAGAGACTCACAGATAAATGACACAATTTAGCCACAGCTAAACATTTTAAGATCTCTTTGGGCCAGGAAAAAAACAGGAACTGCCACCTTACCTGTACTCCAATAAAAAGCTCTCAATATCTATTCGTACACCTCAGTGCGCAAAGAGTGTGACTTATCCTTTTCCTTTTGCAGGTGTTTGCCTCACCACGCTGCCACCTAGCATTTAAGGTCAGAGCATGTTTGTGCTTTCACCAAATAGGAGTTCCTTTTTGCTGAGGTTGTTCAGAGTGTCATAACCACCCTCAGCAGGGATTCTAAATGTATTTTCTCAGACTCCAGTTTGTCAAAAATCCCCTTGCTCTGTTCCATCAATTACTACTGCCCACCCTTCAGCCTGCTATGTCTCATATATTGGCTCACAGTCAGACAAGTCCCTTTGTATTTGTTGTGCATTTAATGTTGTATTCCTTTGTAAGTTATAAAATCAGAAGAACTGGAGCTATGCACAGCATAGTTTATAACTGCTGTCATCTTGTTAGCAAGCTAGGAATCAAAAATAACAAGCTTATGCAGTAAACCATCAAACAACACATTGTAGAATAACAATGAACAAAGCACTGATCATAAAAATATTGCTATTGTTTGAACTTGTTTTATTAGGGTTTCCATATCCAATCAAAGATCAGTGGAACAAAAACATTTGCAATAATTACAAGTTATCATGTAAATACTGTTCCAGTGATCGCTGGGTAGTGGCACCTCTACATGTTCCTGAATGGCGCAGCTTAATCAGAAAAATGCTGTAGTATGTAGTTACAGAGGTGCATATGGTAACGTAGCATGTTCCGATAAGTCCACTCTGTTTATTAGGATTGAGCCCTTAAACTGAGGGGGAGAAGGGTGACTATGATTTGGATTCGACAGTAGGCAGGACCGTATATGCAACAGGTGTACTAGTAGGGCCAGAGCTGAGTTTCAGCCATGTCATGTTGGGCGTCGCGAGTGGATCTGAGGTTTATGTTGCTTCCTAGCATCTCTTATCTGAAGTAGAAAATAAGAATGTGGTGGATGGGTGATTTGGGGAGATGCAGTGGTGTGTGATTGGGGACACATAGAGCAGTGAGCTCTGGTTCAGCCTATCCTTCTAATGAAACTGAAATTCAAATTGATTTGTTTGTATTGCGCGCAAATGCCAATGGCATCTTGGCGCTGATAAATACTACACTGAGTAGGGAACTTTTACGTAATGAGGACACAGAAAGCTTCAGACATAAATGTATTATAGATATCCATCAGCAACCCCTTTACACATCTTATCTCTTCGGCCACAACCTGCATTCTCAAATCCTGAAGTTCTATATGGAACATACCAATTCCGACTCTCCATTGCATAGACTAAACACATCCCTTTCCTCCATTTACTTAAAACATCTAATTATTGTGTTTTTTAGAGTTTACACTACAACAAACTACAATAATAAGAAAAATAATAAGTAATATAATGATACATCAGTTCAAACAAGAAGAATGTTCAGCTATAGAGGAATAGTACTGACAAAAACAACATATTGATTTATTCTACAACATCAACTCGAAGCCATCATGGTCTCCGTCTGTTTCTCCTGCATCTTTCTGTCTTTTGAACCTTGTCCCCAAGCTTTAGACCCCTATCCGGTAATTCTTTATTTACAGATTTCGTGTTCCAATTTACTACACACAGATACTTTTCAGGTATTCCAGTTTTTACCATCCTCCAAACACACGTTGTTCCCCAATACTTCCTTTACTTCTTTTGGCCTGGACCATTTCGAACCTGACAATCATTGGTTACCAATTAGTTGAACTCTCACTAAATCTCCCTTGACAAACTTGTGTGCCTTGACATTACATTTGCTATTATGTCTTAGCATATATTTCTTCTGGTATTCTGACACTCTTTGTTCCAAAACCACCCTGTCAGTCATGCTTTTATCAGTCTTTTTCATCCGAGCAGGGGTAACCCTCATGCATGCAAATATTCCTTTGAGTAAGAAAAGGGTTGTTTCCTTGGTGGCTATATGAGGTGTGTTCCAGTAATTAAATAACATCTCTTTGACCATGTTTTTACAGTCCATGCCACTTTTATTGGCCAATTTAATGCACCTATTTAATACTCTATTAAACCTCTCAGCCAAACCATTTTCCCTGTGATGATAAACAGCTGTCCTATAATGGAGTACCCCTTCCTCCTTTAGAAACTTTTGAAATTCATTGGGCACAAACTGTGGACTATTGACTGTGACTATGCACTCAGGACATCCTTCTCTTATAAAGAATTCCTGGCAAAAATCTATTACGCAAGATGCATTGGTTTCCTTAACGAATGCCACCTCAGGCCACTTGGAAAAATAATCGATCAAAACTAAAACATATTTCCCTTCTATACCTCTGCTGTTCACATATGTCCATTGCCAATTTTGGCCAAGGTTTTTTTTTTGTAATCTTGTAGGTGTGATAGAAGACTGCTCAACATTGTGCGATTTTCACTGCACATGCATGCCACGCAGTGACGCACAAACCTTTCAATGCCTTTTTCCATCCCAGGCCACCAAAATTCCATGTGGGCTCTTTTCTTCATCCCCAACATCCTCCCATGACCTTCATGCCATAATTCCAATAATCTGGGTCTCAATGTTGTAGGTACCCCCAATCTTTCATTCCTTCTCATGACACCATTTGCATAAGATTATTCTGCCCATATCATCCTGTAATCCATCAATTGTTTTTTGACATGGTCCATCTGACTCGTGTCATGAGATAAACACTCCACAATTTGCTTCAATGCATCATCATAACTCACATCACTCATCCATCCATCACATGTTATAGCTCCTCTGCATGCTTCACTCACACTGGCTACTAACCATTCAGCAAAATCAAATTTGTCATCTAGACTGTTTTGCTGAGGCAATGACAGATGCAACAAACAGTCCGCGTTTACATTCTTGACACTAGGCACATACTTTAATGTAAAAATGTATTCCTGCAGGCGATACAGCCATTTGGCTAGTTAGGATGTTGCTTTCCTGCTCCTTTGCTGTAAAACACCTCCACCAAAGGTCAATGATCAGCCCACAATTCAAAAGTTGGTCCCCATATATAAGTTTTGAAATACATCACACCCCACCAGCATGCAAGCGTTTCCCTCTCTATTACAGAGTAGATTCCTTCAGAACCCTTTAATGTGTGCGAAGCGAACACTATGATTCTTTCACCACCATTTTTCTTCTGCATCAATATGTCCCCTAAATTGTATGTACTGGCGTCTACCACAACAATGGTCTCATCTTAGGGCTCAAAAGGCCTTAAAGCTACAGCATTTAATATGGCTACTCTGATTCTTTCAAATGCATGTTGACACTCTTCAGTCCATTCAAATTTTATTCCATTTTTCATCAATGATCTTAGCACATGTTCCTTTTTAGCAAAGCAATGCACACATTTTGAATAATACCCCTAGAAAGGAATGCAGTTTTTCCTTTTCTGTGGGAGCAGGTGCGTGTTCTGTGGCATCAAGTTATTTCAATTAGGGTATATCCTCTCTCCTGACAACATGTGGCCTAGATATTCTATTTGTTTCACCCCAAACTTCCATTTGTATATGATGACTGTCAGACCAGCATCTTGGAGTTTTCTTAACACTGTATCCAAAGTGCTGTCATGCTTTTCCTTATCGGCACCACATACTAGGATGTTATTTTGGAAAACCAGCACATTGTCAATTCCTTTCAACACGCTACTTATAAGTCTCTGAAAAACCATGGACACTGAAGGTAAACTGAATGGCATTGGCACAAACCAGAAAGCTCCTTCCGGAGTTATTAAATGTTCAGATTCAGAATGCAGTGGCACCTGATGGTATGTGCTAGATAAATCTATGGAAGAAAACTACTTGGCTACCTTGGCACTTTATATCATCTCATTGATATGCAGGAAGGGATGTCGTTCTATCCATATATTTAGATTTAAATCCCTCAGGTCAATGCACATCAGGTCATGGTGTTGGCCATGTCTGCCAGCACCCCTGCAATAGTGACCAGGGTGGTGTTGATGGACTTCAAGTCCTCCCTGATCCACAGTTATTGTTCCACCTGCAGCCGCTGGGTCTCCTGAAACTTGGCCAGTACCATGCCCATGGTCTCCTAGGAATTATGGTATGCTCCCATGATGTTTGAGAGTGCCTTGAACTCCGTCCACCAGGGGAAGGGCGATTGGGGGTCTCTGTATGTGGGTCAAGTTGACTGAAGTGGGCAGGGTAAAGGAAATCACTATTGACTCCTGTGACATCCTTGCAATAGCAATATGGCCTATCACAGGCACTCCGGTGTTATGTATTAACATTTATAATAGGCCAGGTCCATCTAACCGCCAGTCTGGAACTATTCATCTGTTGCACAAATTTTTAACCGAACTTTATTCTAAATATTGTGTTATTATTGCAGGTGACCTCAATGCCCAAATTGAATTCGATTCAGCTTTTGTCGAGTCTATCCAGGCCGAAGATGAAGTATGGAATCTTCCCCCGCTTTCAATCCAACCAGTGTCATGTACTCCTCCCCTCAGGGTCATGCAGATAATAGACCTTGTAGTAACTCATGGACTGCGTTTTGGAAATGGCCGTTTTTTAAATGACAACTCTAGACCCACCTTCTACAGAGGCCACTACAGCAGCACTCTGGATTACGTTATTTTTGATCTACGAGTTTGGCACTTTATAATCAATGTTGAGGTTGGTTCTCGGTACACTAGCGACCATGCCCCCTTACAAATTGAATATAATGCAACCCTTTTTTCAGGGCTCACTCCACCTTATGTTCTGGATGCCCCCAATGATTTACTGGAATTATCCAGCAATAGGCGTGTGGTGAGATGGTCTTCGTTTTTGGAATTCTAACCTGCTTAATGACAAGCTTTATGACCTAGTCTCTTGCCACCAGCTTTTTGATGACTCTACTGTTTTATCTCCCTCAGAAGTTATGTCCTCTCAATCAACTCTTTTTATGGATCTCAAGGAGCTTTTTACTAAACCCCCCTCAACCCAAAACAACTCCTCCTTGCCCATTTGTAAGTGGTTTGATAAGGAGTGTCGGGAGGCTAAAAGCCTTTTGTCCAAAGCTCTAAAGCTAAAGAGCCGGGATGCTATCATATACGCAAGAAGGAACTATGCTTCCATTTGTAAGTCATCTAAACTTAAATACGAAGATAAATTGTGGGAGCGTCTGCTTTAGGCAGCTAGTGCCTGTGACCTCAAACTTTTTTGGACCCTGGTCTCACGTAGAGACCCCACCCTTCCATCTATTCCTGAAAGTCATATTGATGCAGAATCCTGGCTCTCCCATTTTCGGGAATTATATGGGTCTTGCCCCAATCCGAACAACTCTCCTATTGATTCTTCACTGTGCCTTTCCCCTATGCCACCCTTTACCCTAAAAGAAACTGAGCTGGCAATCCGTGCTCAACGAACAGGGAAGGCTCCTGGCTCAGACAGTGTCCCTTCGGACCTGTATAAATCAGATTTATCTTTTTGGACCCGGTACATTAATAGGCTATCGAATACTGTTTTGATAACTCGTTCTTATCCAGATTCGTGGAAGGTGGCTATTAGCGTCCCTATACATAAAAAAGGAGATAAAAGCTCCCCTGGGAACTACAGACCGATTAGTCTATTAGATAACCTGCAAAAAATATTCTCTTTCCAGTTGTTGTCCAGATTAAAACACTGGATAACAAAAAATCAGGTTTTAACCCATCTCCAGGCTGGTTTCCGGGACAAGGTCAGTACCATCGATCAGGTCTTCCGATTTACTACCATCAAGTGGAAGACCGTAGATGCAGACAAAGGCCATATGTTTGTGGCCTTTGTCGATTTAAAATCTGCATTTGACCTTGTCCCGTGTGCCAAGCTCTGGGAGGTCTTGAGTAACATTGGAGTTCCGGGATTCTTTGATTAATGTTATCCAAGATCTTTACTCTGACAATTATGCCAGAGTGCGCTGGGGTTTGGCTGGTGAGTTGACCCCAGCTTTTTCTACAATGCGAGGTGTGAGGCAGGAGTGCGTTCTCGCGCCCACCCTATTCCTATTGTTTATTAACGCTTGCATCCCATACCTCTTAGATTGCTATAGTGATGCCCCGAATTTGGGTGGCCAGAAGTTCCCCTGTCTACTGTTCACAGACGACACCCTGTTACTCTCGCGAACTGCCATGGGCCTTTCCAGGTTGCTATCACGATTTTTGGAGTTTTGTAAAGACCATAGGTTGGAAATCAACTCAGCAAAAAAAAATATATGGTCTTTGGGGACAGTAGGTGTAAAATGAAGAGACCAGTATACCTAGATGGTGCTCCCTTGGAAAGAGTGGGCACCTTTGACTATTTAGGTATCAAACTGGAAGACTCACACCTTTGGCATGCACACCGCCAGAAATCTCTATTGTGCTTGAAGCAAAGGGCGGGTGGCATTGTAAGATTCGCTTCTAGATCTCCCAAGTTTACAATGTCTCCCGCCCTTAAAATATATAAATCCCAAGCCCGTGGGGGGGCCTTATATGGTGCTGAACTTTTGGGCCATTGTAACCTGGTGGATTTGGAAAGGGCGGAAAATCAATTTCTGAAATCATTGTTAAAAGTTCCTTCTAGCACTCCATCTCTGCCCATCCGTATGGATCTAAATCTTTTTTCTATTTTGCATATTGCTGCTTTAAGGCCCTTGCTGTATTGGATCCGGCTCGGGATAACAGATGCCTTGTCTCCATTTCGTTGTGGGCTTCTCAAACTGGTGGGCAATAACACTATCAGTAAAACGAAATGGTGTACTTATGTCAAAGAGTCCTTATTCCATCTAGGTTTTGGATCCTATTGGTCACACCCTCCTTCTATTCCTAAAAATGCTGTGCAGCTATTGAAGGATGCTTTTTGGCTCAACGCTCAGACTGAGCAATTTACTAAGATTGTTCCGTTGTCAATGTGTGATAATTATTTATCACTCAAATGCCACTATGAATTTGAGCCTTATATGGATATGGCATTATCTCCATTTGCGTGAGCTCTTTTTGTTAGATTCAGAATAGGGTCCCTCCCCTTGTGTTCCCTAACGTACAATTGGCATTGTTCCACTAACAGTTCCAAGCTCTGCCCGATGGGCTGCCAACGTGAAGAGTCTATCTCCCATGTTCTCTTTTATTGTCATGTATATCGCAAACAAAGCGCTTGCTGGATTATCCCGCTCTGCAAATCTATAGGCGCCAGGTCTCATTTGCATGCTGAGAGAATTTTTTTATCTGATCCATCTCCCGAGGTAGTTTTACCAGTGGCAAAATTCCTCGAATCAATCTGGCGCCTTAGACTAGCAACTTTAAAGAATATGACTGGATAGCTAACTTTAAGATCTATGTATGCATCTTAATTGACTTTTTGATGTCTGATTTTAGTATTTAATTTTTAATATTAAGATACTGTTTTATTGCATTATTGAATTCCCATGGGCATAGGGAATAGGGTCCTTGTTGTGCGGTACACTTTAAATTTAGGAGATATATATTGTGATCATTTTGTCTGAATTTTAACTTTCTATTATCTCTTTTACATTTTTACTGTGCTAATATTTTTAAGTCTTTTATCAATTTCCAAAATTAACAATTTATGATGCTTGTATTGTACTTTTATGGTATGTTTTTACTTACCGAAATAAAGTTAAATGATGATGATGATGAGAGTGCCTTGTGGACAGTGGGTTCCCTGGGCCTGACCTCCCCCTGTCGCACAGCAGTCCTCCCAGTTTCCCTGTTATCCTGTGCCTCTGTCCCCTGAACCGTGTGCCCACTGCCACTGACCACTTGTCCCTGATTGTCTTGGGTGGGTGGTTTTGCCTGGGGCCCATGTAGTGGTGGACACACTGCTGATTGACGTGTTCTGGGGCAGAGGGATGGGCTCGCTGGGTGGGTGCTGTGGTGGTGTTTCCTGAGGGGTGGGGTTCAGTGGTGGTTTGTGACTGTGGCAGGGGAACCGACTGTCCAGAGGTCCCTGATGGGCCGGGCTAGTCATCTTGATCCAGGCGTGCAGAGCTGCTGTCATCACTGTGGGCCTCTTCTGTGGGGGGACTTGATATGTCTGGCACTTCCTGTCCGGTGACGTTGGGTATGGGTCCTGTTGAGGTGTAAATGCATAGTTATTGTATCTGTGTGTGCCATCTTGTGCAATGGGTGAGTTACCCTGTACTCCTGTGCTTGCATTCATGTGTTTGCCCTTGTGTGATTAGTGATTTTGGGGTCTGGGTGGGTATCTGTACAGGACATGCTTTGGTGATGGGGGTCCATGCCATAATGTGGTGTGGGTGATGTGTGAGGTGCTGTTTGCTGTGCTGTGTGATGTGTTCTGTTGGTGTGTGTTCTTTGAGGTGCATGGATGTTGTATGAGTGATGGTGTTGTGTGCCTGTGGATGTTGGTGTTGTGTTTGCTATTCTCTCTCTCTTTCTCTGCTTCTTCAAAAATATGCTGTTGTAAGGGGTTGTGGGTAATGTGGGTGTGTGTTTTATAGTGTTGTGGGTGGGTGGGTGTGGTGTGTGTAGGTGTATCAGGTGTGTGTATTTGGAATTGTCCAATGTGGTTGTGTTTTGTAAATGTGTGCGCATTTTGAGCTTGGCGGTGTGTACTGCCAATGGATTACCACGGTTAAAAGACCGCTGCATTTATTTGTGGGTCATGATAGTGTGGGCGTATTACTGTTGGCGTGATGGTGTAGGTTTTGTTATCGCCAGTTTATCACTGACCTTTGGTGTGGCAGACTTGTGTGGGTGTCTGTATTGTGGCGGATTACGAGATGTAGGTCGTAATACCTGTAGCGGATTTCCGCTGCGCCCATGCTATGTTGGCACCCCTCAGCACGGCGGTAAGCAGGATTTACCGCCAGGGTTGTAATGACAGCCATGGTCTTTCCGTGATCAAAAAAAGTAACACCGATTATAAATGTATACATTAATCCTAACCGAGAAAACAAACAGACAAAATTTAAGTCAATCCCGTCCACACTAAAGGAATATGTATATGAGTATCTGGAGCATGAACTTCTAATCGCAGGAGACTTCAACAACCAACATCTCGGACAAGTTCTGAGTCTCCCTGGAGAACTCTTAAGAACCGCCATAGAAACCTTTTTCATAGAACATCAACTGAGATTATCACGTGTAAAAACCATGAGGCCGGGCCCAACTATTCCAACTTTTAAAAATATTTCTACATTGGACAATATTTTTTTGAGCCAGGCCTTATGCCATGGATGCCTAAATCACAAGGTGACTTGAAGATCTGAGAGTGACCACAGCCCTGTCATTAATAGAAATAGCCCTCGAAGGAGCAAGACTGCCTTCCTATTGACAAAAGTCAAAAGGTATGGATGTCCACCGCAACAAGGGAATATATTCAAAGCAGACAAAAGTACAGGCAGTTAGAAAGAAGATACAGAAAGAATAAATTCCCGGCAGTAAAAACTCTCAGGAGACAGATAAGGAAAGATATCAAGGGCAAGGCATAAAAACTGAAGTGAAAGGAGATTGAAGAACGATTCATCCACTTACAAGCTTTGTTCCCCCCCCGAACAAAAGCAGAGAGTTTTGGGACAAAATCAACTCACTAGAATATGGGTCAGTAAGTAAAGCCAATGCAATTTCCGCCAGCGCTTGGGAAACACACGTGGGCTCCCTTTACGTGGATTCTGGATGCACAGAAGCACAGAGCATTACGGGGAGACAAATCGATTTTGAACGCCTGGAAAATACCACACTAATGGTCACAGTTAAATCGACTAAAATGGTTCTTAACAGCATTAGGCGGGATGATGCCTCAGGCCCAAATGGTCTTCCCTGGAGCATATTCAAAGGCTTTCACATACTTGGGACAAAAAACTTTGAAACCAACCGCTCAACCCGTTTGCGTGTTTCATTGATTATAGTGCTGCCTTCAATGGCGTAGAACGCCACGCACTTTGGAAACAGCTGGCTACCTGGGGGATACAAGGGAACTTATTAGCAGCTATAATGGCTCTTTATTCTGACACATGGGTGAGAGTCAAGGTCTCACCTACGTATGTGACTAGAAGAATATACACTAATAAAGGCATAAATCAAGGATGTGTCATTGCTCCAACTCTCTTCAATCTATAATTGGCCGACCTCGGCAACGTTTTACTTAGAGGAAACACATTTCCCCCACAATTGGGAAAGACTGTGCTCCCAATAATCCAATATGCCAACGACATAGTCCTACTTGCTCAGACTCAGTTAGGCTTGAAAAGGAGCTTGGCTATCATGCACGATTACAACAAAATAAATACATTGAAGGTCAATGCAGCAAAAACCAAGGTCCTAGTGTTCAGACGGCAGATGCGTAAATACCCAAGAGTGTGGAAGATTGGTGCATTGTGTATAGACATGTAAAAGAAAAGTATCAGTACCTGGGAGTGTGGCTATCTAACACTGGTAATACTGCTCACCAGGTAACAGCACTGAGAAGTAAGGCAGAGAGAACCATCTATGCTTCAGCTAAACTCCATCTCCGGCTTCAATCACCTACAACCGAACCAATAAGGAGAGTTATAAAAGCACCATTTTTACCCAAGATTACGTATGGCCATATAGCATATCCTGGCAGGTTAATGGTATTCCTGGAGAAATGCCAAATGAGAGCATATAAAAGGATCTTTCAAGTTCCCAAATTCACCAGACAGGCAGAGATCGGCTTAGAATCTAACATAACAAACATGGATATAAACTGCAAAAAGCATATAATCAAGTTATCGTATGATTTCTCTAGGGCTAATACCGACAGTTTGAGAAGCTCGCTTAAAGTAATCTTTGATGATGCCTCTAGGAGCTTGGCCAACTACTTGAGGCAAGCTGTGGTTCCTTTTGTCCTAGACACCACGTTTCTATCAGATCCCCGAATTTCGAAGGCCCATCTGAAAAAGATAGTGAAAGAATATGGCACACAAATCTCCAGACAGAAGGACATTGCCACAATCAGGGAAATTAGGGGGCTGAGGGCTTAGCCAAGTCATATAGCTCGGCCAACCTCCAGCCGTATATGAAGGCAGCCCTTAGAGTTCGAACATTTCAGGGCATTCTACACATCCGGCTTCTAACTCTACCTGCTTGGGAATTCAGATGTAGGTGGAAGCCAAAATGGTATCTCTCTCAGTAATGCATACTTTGTAACTATGACATCGAATCCATTAGTCCTTTAATATGTTGTTGCCCAGGATTGGCCCCAGACAGACGTCAACTTTTAAAACCCATTTTCCTGAAACACAGCCTACGGACATGTAAAGATGTTAAATATATATTTACTGCTGAAATTCTCATGGAGATGGCCCGCCTCAGGAAATTCTTCACCATTACGAGGAAAAAACTACTGCTTGCACATGCCCTCAGAGGCTCAGAAATCAAATAGGGAGTGGCAGTACCTAAAGCTACGTTACTAACAAAGTGGCTTATGCATCCACCGCAATCCTGACCCTGATCAGCTTTAATGTAGGATAACTCCTTGATGTACTGGTCATTGCCACAGGGGGATGTGCTGTGTGGTGGAGGTCACTCCGTCGCAGGACACTCGTAATCTAATTTTAAATTGTTAAAGAACTTTTAAATATCTTTTCAATTTAATCTTCTCTGCATATTTCTTTACAATCTCTCTTTAGGCACAAGGTGCAGCATTTACGTAACAAACATTTTCACCTACGTCTCGTAGGCACCAAGAGAGTTTTAGGAAATGGTGTGATGATAGATGTTGAGAAGGTTATGGCTTTTAAAGATGCATACATTAGCTTGGTGGTAACCATAATAATTTTATTTTATGTATTATGTTTTTGCAAAGGTTTTAATTAATCAGGCAAATAAAGTTATTCATTCATTCATTCAACAGATTATTATTATTTTTTCAATTATTTTTTATTCTCATGTTATGCAAAACATAAAAACAATAAAGCTAGAGCCAACAGCAGGCATGCAAAGCAAGACACCTCCCATGGATTATAAACATCATAATTGCACAGAATGAAAAGAGAAAGCAAAATATAATTTACAAATGGAGGTTCCTCTATCATCTTACATGACTCCCACACTTGCACTGGACAGATGTACTCCTTCTGTTTGCCTGAGCCATGTGAACCCTCCAAAGAGTGCCAGGCCTCCCATATCTTAGCAAACTTCCGGGGCCATCCCTTTTCTTATACACCATTTCCTCTGCTTTCATACAACACTCCATGTTGGTCTCATAGAGGGCCAAGGTAGGCACCCCCATACTCTCCCAAAGGCACATATCACACTTGTGACTGCGAGCACCACATTGCACAGGAGGAGCATTGTATTTGTTCAAGGTCCTTTTGCTCCATATTCCCAATGATACTCATTGAGGGGTAAGGGCCATTTTGTCCCCAATCAGCGAGGGTAATACATGAGCAACTGCCTACCAATATCTCTGTATTCAGGGACAGCACCAAAGAGTGTGTAGCAGTATCCTAATGTGATTGCAATCCTGGAGACAGAGCTCACAATTCCTTCCACCCAGAGATACAATATAGCCTGGAGAGTGTGTAATAGGCAATGTGGAGGATCTTCAGTTGAACCAGGCAGAAGCCTGCCTTCATAGTCACCACAGTAGGGTGGTGATTGGCCTCCCACCACAAATAAATCATCATCCACTACCTCTAGGTCCCTTTCCCACCTATCCTTCAGAGCAGTCAGGGGAGGGAGACCATGCGTTAACAAAGTTCTGTAGAACTATTAATTGACGAGTATCATCAAGGGGACTTCCGGGAATTCCACTACATCCTGCATCAGGTCCTCATATCCCTGTAGAATATGTCAAAACCAGTGATACCTTAAGTACTGATTTCCTGTAAGATCATATTGCTTTTGCAGGTCAGGGATGAACATCGGTCCAGTGTCTGCTCATATACCAACGAACATGGTGATACCTACAAGGTCCCCTTTATGGTGACCATCCGCTAGCTGAAGGCTTTTGGGTAAGTCAGTATCCCACAGGGCATCTCCAGTGTAACCCCAGTGTTTCAGACATGTTGATTTGCCACCCTCCTCCATACTGGTACTGCCAGTGAAGTAGGGCTTGGGAGAGCCCTCAAACAGCTTGTTTCATACAGCAAATGCACACACACCCCTGGGTCCATTGCCCTCTTGTCTGCCATTAGTGGGGGCTCCCATTGTGTGGCAAAGATCCAATCATTAACAGCCAGCAACTAGGATGCTCCTGGTCATTGTTGTTAGTGCTATCTGTGCAGCCCCCAACCACCAACAATAGTCCTGTTACCCTGTTGTAATAATTGTGGCAAACAATTTGAGGGCATATCTGTAAAACATATATGAACTTGGGTAGGTATATCATTTTCTAAAGGGCCGCATTCCCCATTAAAGACAGGGCCAGGGATTGCCAGTGGCCCATGTCCCTCCAAAAGTCCTCCAGTATTCTGTCTAGAGTACGGTTGTAGAGCAACACTGGGTTAGGTGCAACATATATCCCTAAGTAAGTGACCCCTGCCCGCTCCAACACTAGGGGTTACGGCCATTCCATGGTCGTGCCCTAGTCTGTCAGTGGGTATAAATCCGATGTGCACCAGTTGATATTCACCACAGAATATTCCAAGAAGATCCCCGGGATTTTGAGGACTCTTGGGACAGAGGGGTTGGGATCTACCAAATACAAGACCATGTTGTCAGCATATAAAGATATCACATCCTTCCAACCAGGCTCCCATTTCAGACAGTGGATCAGGGACTCACCCAAGTCACCAGATGCTCCAGTACCACTGCAAAAAGCATGGGGTACTGGGGACACCAGTGTTTCATCCCTCTTCCGAGCTGGAATGCCTCAGAGAGTGTCCAATTAACTATGCAACTGGCAATTGATTATTTATACAGCAGTTTGACCCATTTCAAGAAGAAGGGGCCAAAGCCAATTTTGTCCAGCAACTGTCACTGGAATGATGGAATTGAATGCCTTTTTGGTGTCAAGGTTCAACAGCACTGCCTGCTCCCTGCCTGCGTGGAGATTGTGCCTGGTCGCCCTGTAGGGAATAAACTCATTTTAACTGGTGCTAAGATGGTATCCACTCTTTGACCGAGGCAGTTGGCTAGGACCTTTGCCAAGACCTTTGTCTCCACATTTAGGAGTGAGAGCAACATGTACAAGTCTCTAGGTAGTTTCCCTTTTTGTGTATAAAGTACTATGTTAGCCTATCTGAGGTCTCTGGGAAGTATCCCCTCTGTCCTAGCAGCATAAAACAGCTAAGTTGTTTTTCACACATTTAAATACTCCTGAGGAAACTCATTAGGTCCCAGGGCTTTCCTACAATGCAGCTATGTCAGGGCCTCTGAAATTTCTGCCTCTCTCAGTTCACCTCCAGCAGTGTCCTGACTTCTTCCCCCAGTGCGGTAGTTGGAAGTTTCCTTATAGTACTGTCTAAGTCACCAACCATCAAACCAGCACCAGAAGAGTACAAGTCACCCAGATAATTCAGGCCTGTGCAATGTCCCCACCTGACTGGGCCTTCCTGCCCCTTTCTGTGTTCACCGCCTCCACCCATTTTTGTCCCTTCTCCTCGCAGGACAGCCAGGCCAGGATTTTCCCTGCTTTATTGCCCATCTAATAGAGTCTACTCTGTTGGGCATGTTACTGAGCTCTCGCCTCCTCCATCACATCACCTATTATCCTCCCTCGCCATATCTATACAAATTGGCAAGTCAGCAGGTAGGGGGGTCACATGTGTTAATTCTCCAAGTCAACCAGCTGATTCTCCATCTCCCTTCCTCCTATTCGCAGCAACATGGGCTATCAATTTTCCCCAAACACTGATTTGTAGGCATCCCATACAACGCTTTTTTAGTCCACTGTTCCCTTGTTTTTCTTATAATAGTGATCCATTACTTCCAGGACCAACTTCCTCGTGTCCCATTCTGTGAGCTCTCAGGAGTCAAGACACTGCAAAGGTTCAGACTGCTGTGTTGATGACCGAGGCTTGTCACTAAGGGTGATCAGAGATGCCCTCCATGGATACTCCGTACCATCATGTCTACCCTGTTGCCATGTGGGCACAAGCATGTAGTTGAGGTGTGACATAGGCTGCATCTTGTTTGAAACATGGGAACATTGCTGCTGGGAAGGATGTGTTACTCGCCAAAGGTAGACAAGACCAAAGGCCCTGCTGAAGGTGGAAATACAGTCACCATTTCTGGGGATGGTTTTGAAACTGGTAACCCAGCCCAGTACACAGTGCACTGTGAAGTTCAGGTTCCCCCAATCATAAGGAGGACACTCGGGACCTTTGTCATCCAGGTTACCAACTGTTACACCCCCTTGTCTGAAGACCCAAAGGGAAGTACCAGTATTCATTACCAGGTTCTTCCTATTCCAAGTCCCACTCACCACTGCCTGGCAGCCCCCTTGGTCAACCCAGGTGTTAGTGATGACTTAAAATGGGAGTGATTGGCAGACTATGACTCCCCTGGAGTCTGCTGAAAACACAGAGCGCACCAACATGTTGTATATGCCCCATCCCAAAACTCTCATTTATCTCTAGCCTGGGGGCTCTCCTGTAGGAGAATCACAAACGCGTTATGTTAGAGGAGGTACCTCATCATGACTTCCTCGGTTCTCTTTGTTCCTAAAGCCCAATAACAATCCAGGAGAGGATCCTCAGAGTCTGGCTACTCCAATCAGAGCTATGTGCCCCAGTCATCAATGTGAACCTGTCCATGTGGGAGGTCATACTCCCCCACTTGTCTGGATGTCAAAACTCCCACATCCCAAACAAACCATCCCACTCCACAACTGTGTGCTGTGGACTTAAAACTACTCATCACTTCAGTAATCAAGGTATCTTTAGCCCCCCTAGTGTAACTGCCTCTGTGGCAAGCATGAAATTAGTAATTCTTTCAGCAAGGCATTGCCGCAGTAGGCTTAGGATATATTGTACCAATCTCTCCCACTTGTCCATGGTCTCTCCCAAAGCCCCGTCCCCTGCACCCTCAGTGCACCACAAGACAGCATCAAGGTGAAGTCAGATAATGGAATCTGAGGTCATTGGAGTGATCACCAGCGGGGGCAGATCCAATTCCCTTTCAGAGCCCATGGGCTCTGTATCAGATTTGACAGGGTTTATGTTCAGTGCATCCCACTGGTTAGTTTTTCAACAGACTGTGGTGAATGTTTGCCACCAGTTTGGACTCTCCTCCTCAGCCTGGTCCCACGGGGAAGCTGCCTTCATGTGACTGCAGGCTTGGCAGTGTGACCCCTTCCTACTCCAGCCTGGGGAGCAATCACAGGCCCCCTCACTGGGTGCAGGGTGCCCTCTACCCTCCACCCAGTCCCAAACCTCTGCTGCCATAGTGAAGAAAAACGACTCTCCCAGTTTGAAAATGTGCAATTTAGCTGGAAAAAGCTGCGTTTCTTCACAGTGAAGAATGTCTCACATTGCCTCTGGATGGTGGTAGTATAGTCCGGATAAATGTTCATGGAATGCTCCTGTTGACACCATGGTCAGTGTGTCCTGAACACTTGCATAATATTGTCCATGTCTTGAAAGCTGAGCAACCCCACCACTATCAGTTGTGGGGTGCCTCTGGGACCAGCAGCTGGCCATGCACCCTGTGCGCCCACTCCATTATGTAGAGCTTGGAAGCCTTAACCTTAAGACAGTCAATAGCAGTTAATCCTCCACAAGGAGCCCCAAACAGGGGGCCTGTGTTTGCTCTGCCATCCCCATTGTGGGGAAATTGTTGCGCCTTGAGCACCTTCCTGCATCTTCCAGTTTAACGCTAAGTAAGGTCACCAGCTTTTGTAAGGTGGCCAGATGGGTCTGAGTCTCCGTCACAGTCAGGCTAATCTACGTGACTTGTCTACCAGATTCCTGTGTTCTCACGCAGTACATCAAGATCATGGGCCATAGGGTCCGCCTTTGCTTCCAATACAGTTTTGTATTAAAGGATCGCACCAGGGGTTTGGTTATGGCATCAAGCCTGTCATCCAGAGACCTTGGACCTGGCCCCATACTCTCCCCCACATTCCATCAGGTGAAGCATCTGGAATCATCCTGGGGCACAAAAGTGAGGGTAGGATCTTCCAGCAAGCAGCAAAGGAGGGACACAAAGGAATGAGGGTCACGTTCCAATACCCCCAGCACCACAGACACCAGCTATCCAATGGATGTGGGGCATTGATGAGTACAGGGCTGCTACCCCTGCTCCACAGGCCAGTCAAGACTCTTCCATTATTGGCAGGGCAAGCTCCCAGGAGGCAGCAAGCCATACTCCCTGAAGAGGCTGATCCACCCCACTGAGACCCAAGAACTGGTCGTGCCCCGAGCGAGGACCCAGCAAGCAGGCAGGGCAAGTCCCCACAGAAGCCACTGCACTGATCCCCCAAGGGGCATGAGCACCTGTGTCTATTCCCAGCACCAGCACCAGCCACACTCAACACTTGTCACTACTCTTACCAATCCCTAGTGGGCCATCTCAGGAGGGGCCTCTCTCCACCTTGCTTCTCCCGGCTCGCCAGGGCACCTCAATCAGCCACTCCTCGAATACCAAAGGCTTCCCACCATGTGTGCTGGCAACAGCACAAGGGCAGCCACCACATGCCCCGTGATCTGGAGGCTCCAGAGGGCATCACGGAATCAAAGCAAATCAGGTACTGCCATCTTGCCCGTGCCACTACATCTGCACTCATCCTACTCCTCAGGATCTAAGCAGTAGGCAAATGGCAGCAATCACCTCAATTGGTGCATCCCTCCCCTCCAGGGAGAACTATTGTGCCCTGCTAGTACTCCGGGAGGCAAATGGGACCGCTAATATAACCACTTGTGGGTCTGCCTGCACCAGAACACAGAATTAAGTGACCATCAATCTCTGGCCAAGCCACTCCACCTTCAAGTCAAAATATTAAGGTAAAAACCCCTTATCCCAATAGCCACCCATAAGATGGGCAGAAATATTGCACTTCCCCTTTTATGTGTTTATATGTCCAGACACCTGGATGGACTGCCTTCCAATAGTTTGCTGCAGAGGTGTGCCGAGATCTCACAGGATCACAGCAAGTCTCAGCAGCAATCATGGGCGCTGCTGAATTCGTACCATGCAGAAGTCCACAAGGCCTGCTTTGCCTCAAACACACGACCACAAGAAGCATCTGCTGTCACATCGCTGGCTGAGGACAACAGTAGAAACCAGAATACTCACTACAGTTGGGACGCCAAAGTCCTGCCAGATCGCCTTGATCGTCAAATCATTGTTGCAATACTTTCCTGATGCCTTCATTTTGAATTTGGAAACATGTAAGAATCAAACAAAAATAGTATTTCACAAGGTACTGTTTCTATTATATATGCACACAAACACATGAACAAGCGTGAGAGCACCCAGAAGCAAAAAGTTACATTAATCAAGAGAGTAAGAGAATCAGGCGTGATTATTTCATGGTACATGTGATCATTGTTTTTTTATAAAGCCACAAACCATAAGACTGCATTGTGCAATGCACTTAGAACCCTGCAAGGTTGAACGTTGAAATACTATGTGTATATTCACAGGGAACCTGTGTGCTTAGAGGGTGTGTTTCTACCATTCTCTTTAATAGGAACTCTTAACAAGAAGGACATTTTATAGGAGGTTGGCTCTTTGTATATATCAACATGAGATGTATTGTGCAAATAGTCCAGGTGTTCCCTTGCTAGTAGATAGGGACTTGCTCTGGCAATCTGAAAGTGCCCTTTTAGGGGGTAGTGTAGTTGAGCAGCCTTAGGCTCATCAGAGAGGAGTGTTAGGCATCTCTAAATGCACACACACAATCAGTGAAAAACAATCAATAAGGAGATCGCACAAATTTACAAAAATAACAAGTATCTTTATGTATGTTTTGGCGCCAGACTATTTACATTTTAGAAAAGTCAACAGTGCAATTCTTCAAAGCTGCAAAGTTATCCTATGGAGGAATAACAAATACTGCAAACAGGTATAGTATATTGACTTACTGGACCAATCTCCTGGACTTAAGGTAGGTATGGGGCAAGGTCTAAAGCCACTCCAACAGGTCACACTGGGCGGGACTGTGGTGGCTTGGCGCAGAGGTGAAGTACAGCAACAGGTGCTAAATGTTAGTCAATAGGGATCATCCCAGTTGAAGAGAGGACCCCTACTCTGCCTCCTTGTATTATTTTTTTATTATTTACTCCAGCACAGGGGAGTTCTGTAATGGCTGCCAGCAAAGTTTTTCTCATCTTGCTAGCAACCAATGAGACTGTTAGTTTTCACTGGAGTCTGACTCCAATGTTCTATTTTTTGAACTCACACTTCTGCAAGAGTCTCTGGATTCTCTAGCGGAACCAACTGTCTACACATACAAATAATTTTGACCCTCACTTTCTAATAAACAGATTTACTCCAAATCACAAAAAGTAAAATCTGTGGATTAAAATCTAGGGGTGGGCAGAGCTCATGGACTTTAACTCTGTGGAATTCCGTGGAGTTGGCTTAAAATTCCATGGAATTCTGCAGAGTTCCACATGCTGTGGGGTGCCGCCTGCCCTACTGGCACCCTAGCCCAAATTCCCCTGATTTCTCAAGCATTAGTCAGGGTTGGACCTGACCTTGCTTAACACTTTTGCGATCAGGCACATTCAGGTCAGAGCCTAGGCAGCAAAAGCTGCCGTTTCAGGACACTTGTGCTGACACAGCCCACCAGTTTGGAGCCTGCAGCTCTTCACACCTGCACATGCCACTTCATCAACTGACCTCTTTCAGAAACTTTCAACGGAGGGCCAAGCACACCCTCTGTCTTGCACCAGCCTTGCAAATGCTTCCTGGGCACTTACACACAGCCTCAGACCACCCTTTCTTTAGGGCCTAGCACTAGCATCATCAAACCAGCTCAGCACTAGCAGCCTAGTATTTTCACAAAGTGCTCAGCCTGGCTTGCCACTGGTCTCTAAGCCACTCTCTCAGGCAACAAACATCTTTATCTGGTGGGCTGCTGGACTACCACTCAGCACACAACTGATGCTCCCCAGTCTCCAGCTGATGCTCCCCTGGTCTCCAGCTCTCCCTGTTGGCCTCAGCACCATACCTCATAACACCACTTCCTTTCCCAGGGACTCTAGGGAGACAGGTTCTTTTCAAGTGGTGCTCTGATGGCGAGATTCCTTCTCCACACTCATAGGGAAAACCTGTCTATGCCCATTGCCGGCCTCTGTGTGCACATAGAAGAGAAAGCAAAACATGGGTCTTACCTGGGTCCCAAGGTCCCCGTTGCCAGTGGCCTGGCTCTCTGCCTCCCTCTGCATCCTGGTACCGGGCTGCTGAGGGCATTGAAAGGAAGGAGGCCTGGATCTGGAGCTGGCACTGGTGCAGCCCCGCAGCTTGCAGCAGCTCAATGTGACGTTGGTTTGAGTGCGCACTGCAGCCCAGTTATAGGCCACACAGCACAAGTGAAGACTATCTGCGCTTGGCCTGTGTGGCCCATAACTGATCTGCAGTGCACACATGATGCTAGCATAATTTCTGCCCAAAGTCCAGGCTCCAAGCAGAGTGCGAAAGACTCCATTAACTTTGCCAGCAGAGCAGAGCTCACCACCCACCCCCATTAAAATCCAGCTTCCCGCCCAATTTGGTGCAGTTGTATACAACAGTTTTTCCACAGCTTTTGCTGAAGAAGTCCTTGGAAAATGCATGGGAATTTTGCAGTTTTAAGACCCCCCTTATTTCTCCAACCCCTCTTGACAGATCACCCGGAAACATTTCATAAACAACTAGTGAAAAATAGTACCTTTTTGGAATGTTTTGTAGAGATTCGTCATACAGTGCCAAAGTTATTAGCAATATAAAAAATGCTTTTCCTACGGAACAGCTGACCTAACAAGGCTGACAACACGTCCTTGCTGAAGTGTTGTCAGCCAATCATATCTCAGCACAAGATTGTCAGGAGTTATGAATCCTTCACTTCCCTAGATATACACATTTGTTTTCCCCTTAATTTCTCAAAATCTACTGAATGGAATTACACCAAAACAAAAAAGCACTCTTTCTGGGCCAGGACCTCCCTCCTACCAAATTTGGTATAATCCTGTCCAGTAGTTTTTGCGCTATTGCTGTTCAAAACCCCTATGGAAAATGAAAGAGGAAATGTGTGGGAGCCGCTTTTTTCTTGCCACCCCTGGATGGATGACCCTAAAACTTTCCAGGCAGCAGGTGATGGGACGGGCAAATTGTTTTGGAAGGTTATGTGAAGATTCACCAATCAAAGCCATGCCAAAGATACAGACAAGTAGAAACTGGATCCTAACTATAACTTCCTAGTGGTGACTGCCACTAGGTAATATATATATATATATATATATATATATATATATATATACACACACATTATACAGATACAGGTGGAGCCGGGGGCAGCGTCATTA
This sequence comes from Pleurodeles waltl, assembly GCF_031143425.1. Classification (NCBI taxonomy): domain Eukaryota; kingdom Metazoa; phylum Chordata; class Amphibia; order Caudata; family Salamandridae; genus Pleurodeles; species Pleurodeles waltl. Next base: position 452,554,673 of record NC_090451.1, on the reverse strand, counting down.
CCACAGGGCAGGAGCCCTTTAAAACTATGTTGCGCTCCCGCCGTCGCGGGACGCGCATTGGTGGAGCCGGTGGCAGCGTCATTACCACAGGGCAGGAGCCCTTTAAAACTACGTTGTGCTCCCGCCGTCGCGGGACGCGCAAGGGCGGCGCCCGGGCCAAGGGCGGGCCCGTCCTTTGCCCGTCAGCGCCCGGAAGAGGCTGGGCTGGGCCATACTCCTTAATCTTTCTGTTTTTGTCCTGCGTTGACCAGTGGTGACTTGTGGTGCTGAGTAAGTTTCCTTCTTTTTTCTCTTCCCTATTCTCTATTTAGCATGGGAAAGCGCAAGGTTCGTTCTAGTCCTGACCCGGCTATAGCCAAATCCAAAAGCTCTAAATCCAACAGAGCAACGCAATTCCACTCCAATCGCGTTTCTAGAGAAATTGATAACTTAATTGAGGAAGTGGAATCCATCCTCAAGGAAAAAGAGGGCAATGCCTGTAAGAAACTGAAAACAGGATCTTTACTTCCATTTCTAACGACTGGCTCCACTAAACCTATTGACATTCAGCCTCAGAAAACTTTAGCCCAGGTTGCTGTCCCTCCCAGCTCGACTGGTCTGGCTAATTCCTCGCTTTCGCCTGGCACTAGTTCTAATTTGGACGTAATCCGTTCTGTTTCCATTATCAATGAGATTCCATGTACAAATCGTTTTTCTGTTTTGGACCAACCAGAATTTGCAAGTGCCATACAGCCTTCGCTCCCTGTGCCTGTGCCTTTTAAACCCATTTTTGATCCTCCTAGTGATGATGTCTTAGCTTTGGTATCTAGCCTAAAGCGTGAAGTCGAGGAATTGAAGAGTCTTTTATTTGAGGTCCTTAAACTACTCAAAAAATCTTACCTAACTCCTCAGTTTATCCCGAATTCAGTCATTGCACAAGCTTCTCGGCCATTGGTTCCTGTTGCTCTGCCAGTAGATTCCCCACTGCCACGGGAAACGGTCAAGGGTCCTAGTTATAGTCATCATCAAGGAAATCACTCGACCTCTGCTCAAGCAAATTTGTCACTCTTTCCTTTTAATCCGGGCCAATCTGTGGCCCATTCTACTCATGTGCCCAACCGAAATTGCATCGACATGTGTAACGTCCCTCGACTTCCATCCCATACGAGGGAAGACACTTCCTCTCTTATTAACAAGGTGTCGTATTGGATTCGCCACACTAGGGGTTGTGGCTCTATCATCCACTCGGATATTGCCTTTGCTTCTCGTGTGCGAGGCCCTGGCGGGCGGGACACTATCACACTTCATCTTGCCAGCCTCGCTTTAGTTAAAGGGATTTTGCAGATGGAGGCTCGTAATTTATCAAGATCTGACTCTGACATTTTTTTTAGAGAAAGTTTGCCTGCTATGGGTCACAAGATCATGTCCTTGCGTCCACCTGGTGCCAACCCAATTCCTCAAAATGTCTCTGTTTTAACTGTCTCCCCTGTCTTGTTGCCTCTTCCAGGCGATGGGGCTGCTTTGGTTTGCAACAATAAAGGTACCTTCACACAAGACCCCGTCACCTCAGGGGATACATCTGATGTGGATTGACTATGTCATTCTAATTCTTCCAAACATAATGTTCCACATGTCTGGGCAACAACACTTAAAAGATCTTCATTCGGTTTGGGTGACAATACTACAAGGGCTTTACCCTGCACCACTAATGGGACTTCCAATTCTGCTCCTGATGCCGACTCTTGTATGTCAGCTTGTAGCATTACAACAAGGAAAATGTTGTCTTGGAATGTGGCTGGCATCAAGAGCAAATTACCTGATCCGGACTGGGGGGCTTATGTTGAATCTTTTTCCATATGCATGTTTCAGGAAACTTGGGCTATGGATTGTGTGTATAGGCAACGCTATTGTTGTTTCACTAAAAAGGCGACTCCGTCCACTAGGGGAAGGGTGCTTGGGGGTCTATGTACTTGGGTCAAGCTGATTGAAGTGGGCAGGGTAAAGGAAAACACTGTTGACTCTTGCGATCTTCTTGCAATAGCAATATGGCCTATCACAGGCACTCCGGTGTTATGTATTAATATTTATAATAGGCCAGGCCCATCTAACCGCCAGTCTGGTACTATTCATCTGTTGCACAAATTTTTATCCGATTTTTATTCTAAATATTGTGTTATTATTGCAGGTGATCTCAATGCCCATATTGAATTCGATTCAGCTTTTGTCGAGTCTTTCCAGGCCGAAGATGAAGTATGGAATCTTCCCCCGCTTTCAATCCAACCAGTGTCATGTACTCCTCCCCTTAGGGTCATGCAGATAATAGACCTTGTAGTAACTTATGGCCTTCGTTTTGGAAATGGTTGTTTTTTAAATGACAACTCTAGACCCACCTTCTACAGAGGCCACTATAGCAGCACTCTGGATTACCTTATTTTTGATCTGCGAGTCTGGCATTTTATAATCAATGTTGAGGTTGGTTCTCGGTACACTAGCGACCATGCCCCTCTACAAATTGAATATAATGCAACTCTTTTTTCAGGGCTCACTCCACCTTATGTGTTGGATGCTCCCAATGATTGGCTGGAATTATCCAGCAATAGGCGCGTGGTGAGATGGTCTTCGTTTTCGAAATCCAACTTGCTTAATGACAAGCTTCACGACCTAGTTTCTTGCCACCAGCTTTTTGAAGACTCTATTGTTTTATCTCCCTCAGAAGTTATGTCCTTTCATGCGACTCTTTTTATGGATCTTAAGGAGCTCTTTACTAAACCCCCTCAACCCAAAACAATTCCTCCTTGCCCAATTGTAAGTGGTTTGATAAGGAGTGTCGGGAGGCCAAGAGCCTTTTGTCCAAAGCTCTGAAGCTAAAAAGTCGGGATGCTATCACACATGCAAGAAGGAACTATGCTTCTACTTGTAAGTCATCTAAACTTAAATACGAAGAAAAATTGTGGGAGCGTCTGCTGGAGGCAGCTAGTGCCTTTGACCTTAAACTTTTTTGGACCCTGGTCTCACGCAGAGACCCCGCCCTCTCATCTACTCCTGAATGTCACATCGATGCAGAATCCTGGCTCTCCCATTTTCGGGAACTCTATGGGTCTTGTTCCAATTCGAACAACTCTCCTATTGATACTTCATTGTGCTTTTCCCCTGTGTCACCCTTTACCCTAAAGGAAACTGAGTTGGCAATCCGTGCTCAAAGAACAGGGAAGGCTCCTGGCTTAGACAGTGTCCCATCAGACCTGTATAAATCAGATTTATCTGTTTGGACCCGGTACATTAATAGGCTATCGAATATTGTTCTGACAACTCGTTCTTACCCAGATACGTGGAAGGTGGCTATTATTGTCCCCATACATAAAAAAGGAGATAAGAGCTCTCCTGGGAATTACAGACCGATTAGTTTATTAGATATCCTGCAAAAAATATTCTCCTTCCAGTTGTTATCCAGATTAAAACACTGGATAACAAAAAATCAGGTTTTAAGCCATCTCCAGGCTGGTTTCCGGGACAAGGTCAGTACCATCGATCAGGTCTTCCGATTTACTACCATCAAGTGGAAGACAGTAGACGCAGACAATGGCCATCTATTTGTGGCCTTTGTCGATTTGAAATCTGCGTTTGACCTTGTCCCACGTGCTAAGCTCTGGGAGGTCCTGAGCAATATTGGAGTTCCGGGTTCTTTGATTAATATTATCCAAGATCTTTATTCTGATAAGTATGCCAGAGTGCGCTGGGGTTCGGCTGGTGACCTGACCCCAGCTTTTTCTACAACGCGAGGTGCGAGGCAGGGGTGCGTCCTTGCGCCCACCCTATTCCTATTGTTTATTAATGCTTGCATCCCATACCTCTTAGATTGTTATGGTGATGCCCCGAATTTGGGTGGCCAGAAGCTACCTTGTCTTTTGTTCGCAAATGACACCTTGTTACTCTCGCGAACTGCCCTGGGCCTTTCCAGATAGCTATCAGGATTTTTGGTGTTTTGCAAAGACCATGGGTTGGAAATCAACTCAGCAAAAACAAAGTACATGGTCTTTGGGGACAATAGGTGCAAAATGAAGAGACCAGTATACCTAGATGGTGCCCCCTTGGAAAGAGTGGGCACTTTCGACTACTTAGGTATTAAACTGGAAGACTCACACCTTTGGTATGCACACTGCCAGAAATCCTTTTTGTGCCTGAAGCAAAGGGCGGGTGGCATCGTAAGATTTGCTTCTAGATCTCCCAAGTTTGCAATGTCTCCCACCCTTGAAATATATAAATCTCAAGCCCGGGGGGGGGGGCCTTATATGGTGTTGAACTTTGGGGCCATTGTAAACTGGTGGATTTGGCAAGGGCGGAAAATCAATTTTTGAAATCATTGCTAAAAGTTCCTTCTAGCACTCCATCTCTGTCCATCCGTATGGATTTAAATCTTTTTTCTATTTCGCAGATTGCTGCTTTAAGGCCCTTGCTATATTGGATCCGCCTCTGGATAACAGATGCCCTTTCTCCATTTCGTTGTGGGCTTCTCAAATTGGTGGGTAGCAACACCATTAGTAAAACGAAATGGTGTACCTATGTCAAAGAATCCTTAATCCATCTAGGTTTAGGGTCCTATTGGTTGGACCCTATTTCCATTCCTAAAAATGCTGTGCAGCTATTAAAGGATGCTTTTTGGCACAACGCTCAGATTGTGCAATTTATTAAGATTGTTCTGCTGTCAATGTCTGATAATTATTTATTAATCAAATGCAACTATGAATTTGAGCCTTATATGGATATATATATATTAATAATTACTGGCAGTCACCAGTAGGCAGTTATAGTTAGGACCATGTTTCCATAGAAAATTTGTTTTTTTGGCAGGCCTATATCTTTGTCACTGTTTGATGAATCTTCATGAAATTTTCCTTAAAAAGTGCCTGGTAATTCATATTGCGCAGTGAGAGTTTCGGGGGTGATCTGTCAAGCAGGGACCGAGAAAAAGGGGAGGTCAAAAGAGTTGTGATTCCCATGTTAATACCCATAAGACCTTTAGACACGACTGCAGCCCGAGCCACTGGAGGGAATTACACCAAATTTGGCAGAAAGCTAGCTTTTGGTACGCAGATTGTGCTTTTGATTATTTGGTGTAAATCTGTTCAGTAGTTAATGAGTAATTAAGGAAAAGACAAATTTGTATATCTCTGGCAGCAAATTTATCAAAAATATTCATGTTATATAAAAAAACTCTAACTATAACATGTGAGTTTCTATGGTTTTGTACAAGTAAATTCAGAGCTTAACTATAACGTCCTTGTAACCTTTGTTTTTGTTTTTTTAAGTGAATATATACATAAATATATATATATATATATATATATATACACACATAAACATATATATAGATGTATATATATATATATATATATATATATATATACATGAAACTTCAGAAATTCACTGAAAAAACACAAACTTTAAAGTGATGTTATAGTTTGGGTTGGTAACAATATCTTACTTTGCCCTAAAATACCTTAGAAATTCACCATAAGGAAGGTTCAAATTATATTATAGTTAGGTGAAAATGGCATCACTAAAAACACAATTTTAGCTTAAATAGCCAATGTAAATCATTGTTTTAGTTTACTGAGCTAACTATAATTTGCGCCCCACAATATATTGCTTATGGCCTCACATGTTACATGACTCATAACATATTCAATGACTCAATTGATGACATAACTGATAACGTCATTCATTAATCTTCTGTCCAATCTGATCACTCTAAAGTATGAATGAAAAAGCTGCACTACGGTTCTCCCCGAGCTCATGTACCGATCCCTGTCTGACAGCAGATAAAAGAATGGGAGAGCGACATATCATGCTGCATCTTTATAGAAGGGCAAGCCACCTGCCCTTTCAATCCGTAGATAGCCATCAGTCCCACATGTGGACAACAAACCAGGTGTTTGCTCCATTTGTTCCTGACCCCACTGACCGGGGTCTGAAGTCATTCAGATGCTCACTGTCTTAATTCAGTAAGGGCACCTCCCCCACCTGCAGGAGTCCACCATCAGAAGATTCCAGAAGAATAATAATGATATTCATGTGCCTGGTCGAACCATATTGTACCTGCCCTTCAGAAAGTCCTGATGAAGTCTGTAGAAAGATGTTTGGACAGAAACGTGCACTAATTTTAAGATCCTTCCAATCACACAGTGAAAAATAAGAACTTGAAACTCCGATGGGACAAAAATGCAGGACAAATCATTCTGCACTATCTCTTGCGAAATTAGGCGTATCTATTACAAAATTGCTCCAACTAAGGAGCAAGAGCCTTTGAATTTTATATACAAGAACGCAAGGGCTCATAAACTATGAAAACCAATTCATTTTACAGAGTTTTTTCACAATAGGTTTTTCCTTGCTGTTTGTATTTGAATTAATACAAGAAATGTGTATAGCGACATGTTCGAATACATGGAATGGTACTTTGAAATTTGAAAATAATTCCATGGGGAATATATTCTCATGTATTGTTTATTAATTCACAGTTCCGTTTTTTCATGTAACATTATTTTTAGTTTATTTTCTCAAACTATCAGGGGTTACAGGGAAAACCCCACACCTATTCTCAAAATTCTTTGCATGGCGCAGCCATTGTTATAGTTTGGAAAAACCTGCTCCAGTGAAGTGGTATGAAATTTCTAGTGTACGGGTCCAGTGAAATCGCTACATTTATACATATTAAAGAAGATCAATGACTTATAAGCAGCAGATCGTGTCTCAAAACGCTGTTTTCCCACTCTTGCTCTGATCCAACAATCTTGATATAGTATTTACTGGCGCAAACATTGTTTTCTTCATTCTCTATTTCGCAGGACTAAGCAGAAACTGTACATTAAATCCCTGTTCAATTCTATTAACCAGTGAAAACGTTATGAAAAAAAAGTCTCCAGAACCAAAGTAACGTTCTACATCATCGTTAGTGACGGGCATGGACAACTATCTAAGGTTTTCAGCTGATTTTCAGCTGATCTACCCTTTCACGTAGTGTTTGGTAATAATACATTTTTTTGTATTTATTATTTTTCTTTAGTAATACTAGTAATGCAAGCAGTTAGTAATATTATTATTATTATTGTTATTAGATTTTGTATTTGATATTTGCATAGTGTACACCTAACCACATGTGCAATACTGCACAAGTAACAGAGAAAACATAAATGCAGTAACGTTTTCAAATAAATATAAAGGAATATCAATTTTAGATTTCTAGGTGTATTAGAAACAGCCCTATAGCCTACTTTCAGTAAAGCAAAGCTGAGAACTGTCTTATAACTTCAGGCCAGTTTTAACTTCTAAACTTATCTTGGCTGTTCGCAACTTAAATGTTGGGACATATGACTTCTAAGACATATCATATTTTACGTACCACAACCTTCAAACCTCTTGAAAATGAAGTTTGCTTTTCGTTTGAGCAGAATTAAATGGATACTGTGCTGTCTTTACTATTTTTCCCTAGTGAATTGGTAATTGTAGTGCATTTCTTTTGTACAAAGAAAATAGGAGTATTAGACAAATTGGCAATGTGTTCACTGTCTAAATATTGTGTCCTTCCTAAATATGTCAAAATATATTTATAATCTATAGGGTGATTATTAATAACATGAAAACTTTCGTGAGATCAAGCTCCACAAGACAAAAAGTAAAATTGGCAGAACTGCTTAACCACAATTACCAACTCATCATTTTTTCCGGACTGATATGACACCCAGTGAGTGTTCCATTGCTGAATGCATAAGGTTGGTTCAAAGGCAATAAACCATTATGGACATACCGTTGCATTCTATAGATGAGGTACTCTGAGTTAACCTTTTTGCAGAACGGATGCAAATCCATCAAACTCGTCAGTGGCTAATGAGTTTCTAATTATGAATTAGTCAACCAAATTAATAATATATTATGTACCCAAACCTGTCAACCAACAGACAGCAACATTTGCCAGCCCACCTGACAGTTTGATGCATGTCTTTTTAAATATCTGACCTTGACTATCCTAATTAAACTTCAATCCTGTTCTATTTTTAACAACCGTTTTGAAATATATACAGCTGCTTCTAATGATCTCACTTACTTATTCATAATTCTCAAGGTGGCAACCAATGCGATTGTCTATCGAACTCTGTGGACCTCATACGTATGGAGCAAAATTAGTTCAAGTTATTTATTCCTTTCTTTATTTATTTTGGCAGCATTTCAATACACAGTACAATTTTAAAGTTAGGTTAGTGCATTAAGCCCTTTGCAGCAGGTAAAGCACAGCTGTGATATTGCTGTTCGTTGAGCACATTACAACCTTTTAGAAATACAGTAGAAGTTTGTGTTTTACATGGAACCTCTGTTAAAGATCAAACATTGTGTTAACGCGTACTGCGTTCCTGACCAAATGTTTGCATCAGCCCCAGAAGGCTATGCATGTTTTTTTTCTTCATACAGTATATCTTTTTGTAGTATCTAGTAGATTTACTTGCAATTTGTCAGTGCCATAAAGTCCCACAGTGCCTTCAGCTGCTTACATTAAAAGAGATACAAATGAACCGAAGTCTACAAAGCAGGAGAAAAGAATCGTTTTTGAGATAGCTAGCAGCATATTGATAAAGTAGCCAAAGTATTAATTAAAATGCATTGCAATGTACAAAAAGGACATAAAAGTAAAAAGCACATAACTAAAGTGTGTTTCCCAGTAATTCAATTTCTGAAAAAAAAGTCGTAGGTAGGCTGGTCCTAAAAAGAGGTACCCCACCAAACACCATATAATGCCCCATTATCACTGGAATTTTGTCATGATAAACAACCAATTTACAATGAGAACCGAGTGCCACCTTGTGGGAGATCAGGTCGAATAGCAAAAGAAAAACATAGCTTATTAGAAGCGTAGCTTGTAAATCGACAAAATAAGTTTGGCTGGGGAAGTAACGACTACCATGATTTGTGATGTAGGGAGCTTTGGGCGACAGAAGGGATGTTGACCTATCTTTTCTCAAGTTTGAAGAACACTCTAGCTTAGCACCCATTGAAAGTTGCAAAAAAGTAAAACACACTTTACTTTATAAGTGATGGTATAGTATCATACATCAGTAGTGCAGCATAAACATACACACACCCACACACACCCACGGGGAAAATGAGGCATTTAGTAATCTCATAGTCGCTTATATTTTGGCATCCGCCTTAACTGTGTCAGCGGCAATCAAGGACAACATACTCAAAAAAGGTATAACGTACAGAGTGGAAAAGATAATATATAAATATAAATGCAAATAGACAAAGATAGGGAACAAATTGAGGCAACACCACAAATGATGGCCATAAAAAGATGCAATACTAGCTATTAGATGTAAAAAGAAAAGTAAACAGCAAGGGTCAGATGTTCAACATAATGGTAATAGCTTTGAAATTCAGACCAAGATGAAGAAACCTGGATTCTCAAAATTGAATCCTGGGGTGTTGCGAACTATAGATGGTATGTGGTAACTACATATTGCCTCATATTTACGAGAATTAGTCAGCATATTTGGAGAACTAAATTGAACACTTAGCAGTGCAGTAGCTAGATCAAAACAAGAGTTGAAAAAGCCATAATTGATGTGTTTAGAAATTGCCCTCTGCCCATGCTGTTTTTGATTTCTAGGACATACTTGTTCATCGTTTGCTTGTGTCTGAGAAGGCAGGGTGCTTTACATTAAAGGTATGGATATATAAGTGCAAGGTTATATGTCCCTATATTGGATTTTTCCATTAAAGGCTACTATAACTAAATGATAGTCCATAGGATAAAATCGGCTGGCACATGGGCAATGGGCAAACCCAGGGTCACCATCATGGTACCACTGAAATGGATCATTTTTTGGTATCAAACAGCATGTCTTCTATCCCCTGACACGACTCTTGTGTCGTGAGGGATGTGCCATGGACCCAGAGAGCAACCTTAGAGGTTTGCTACTGCGTTGCCCCAGTTTTCCCCTGCTCTGGCTGCCAGCTTGCAGCAGTTGCCACCAATACAGGAACGCTCCAGGGTTAAGGACAATGGCCCAAACCGGAAGGAGATCACTCCTTCCTCCCTCCCACGAAGGCTAGTGAAGTGTAACATCAAGATGGTGAGCCTTAAAGGGCACACAACCTCTGAAGTGCAAACAGGCTGTCCCCCTGTCGAGGACAAAGCTGTCCCCCTGCCCCAGGCACATTTGCACCCAGGCAGGTGGGAAAAATAACTAGACAGGAGACATAAGACCCAGATGGCAAGCCACTCCTCTACTGTGAGCAGTCTAGTCTATACAGCTAAAAAAGATTTCTGCTATCTTGTAAAGAGGTAAAATAGAGAGTTCTCGGGAGAAAAGGTGCCACAACCCATCGGACGTGGTCACCTCAGGGGCACATTAGTTACTGAGGCAAGTAGCCCATTAGGTACATGCAACAACACCATTAAACACCCCTAAATCAGAATTTAAAGGCTTCCCTGCCACCAGAACTGCAGATCTGCAACAACTTGCAAAGAAAGGACAACAGAAGACCCACATGGATGACAACAGGAACCTGCACTAATTAAAAGCTAGATACCTTGAACCTGTGGCAACCTTCCTGGAACTGTTTGACTGCAGTTTGTCTAGGGCCAAAGAATGATTACCCCAGCAAAAGGGAACCCTTTGTGAGCCAAAGGTAGGACCAGACTACCTTTGACTTGTGGCATTATTCCCGGACCCACCGCAGGTAAAAAGAGTACCTACTGGATCTGAAGAAACGCTTGCCATTGGGCCCTCTGAAGGATCACCCAAAGACAGATGGTCCAGTGCATGTGGGAAGCGTAGTCCAGCTCCCTGCCAAGTTACAGCCAGTTACCATTTTCTACTGGACCCCCGAAAGGGGAGATAACATCTCCTTCACCATACCACTGCCAAGGCTTGTTGATGACCAGTCCGATCATCCACACCTTTAATAGATGCTGTAACTCGAAGGCACATCACAACACCTTCATCTGACATCACCTGTAGCTTGGTTGTCATGTTTTTGCATCTCCTTCATTTCCCGCACCATCTCAGTGGTAAAATCACCAAACACAGCTGCTGTTCACACCACGGATAGCCAAGCACACCTCTGCACCCAAGATGTACAAGCTAGGTAGAATTGTTTTGCCTGGTGAATCTTGGTCCAGGGGCCCACATAAACTTACCTCCCAGTGGGCTCCCTAAACTCGACCTACAAGTGACAGAGCTTCACAAGTACCATTTTTCAGCACCTCTGGCTCATGCGTGAAGCACCAAGGGCATCCAAGACACCTCTGCACTGGGGTACCATGAGCCAGGTAAAATTGGTCTGACTGTGGCATCTTGGTCGTGGGAACTGCACAACCTCAACTACCATTAGGTCCTCTGAGCTAGGCCTGGGTGGAGTATGTAAGTTGCGCTATTCGTAACTATGCTAAGTGGTAAAATAACTCCACCTAGCTAAGTGAAGTTCTGCAAGTGGGTGGAGTTTCTTGCCTCGCCCAATTGTGTGATGTTTTACATCAATGGCAATGCAAAATGCATTCTTGGGCTGGAAGTCTAGGGTGAACAGCACCATGTTGTTCGCATGGGAGCATACATCTTTATCTTTGCTCTGTTTATATTGCTGGGGCCTACTTCAACCCCTCATTAATCTCTTTCATCCTATAACTATAAAACATATTTTCCCCTCATTTTTATTTGTGATCTTACCTTTTCTCTTAGTGTTTGTGTATATTATGCTTTTTCAAATTTTTGGTGCCTTTTGAGACTTTTTTACTTTTGTACTTTTTAATTTTTTACTTTACTTTCCTATTTTTACTTCCTTGCTTCTTTTTCCTTTCTTCTATCTTCCCCTCAGTGCCCAGCTCCATGGCAGAGAAGGGGAGTGGTAGCACCAAGCCACCCTGAACTACCAGATGCCTTTCTTGCGGGCAGCGACACCGTGAAGGGGTGCAGCCCTGTGCCATTTTTTTCTGAGGTGGCAGAAGAGGGCAGGCATGGGATGGGTACGGCCTTTGGGAGCACAGGAAAACCTAGGAGAGGGTGTGCTGGGGTGCGCACCACTGTTCTGGGGTTCGGCGCACTCAACAACAGCTGACGCACCAGTTACCATACATTCTATATTGGGAGACGGACCTGCTCGACCTGCTAGTGTGGCGGTTGTGGGGCTTGGTGAATAACTAATAATTATTTATTAGATGTGTTCTATGCTAATATTTGTTTCCCAAATAGCAAGCGTGCTGCTCATATGCACATAGGTTAAGTTATGTTACAAATATTATGTGATCATCATCTAGACCGGTGGTCAGAGCTATCTAATCATACTTGTTGGTGCTTGCTTGGGCTGATTATTTAAGAAGTAATGCAAAGATTCCTGTGTCCTGTCCTGTCAATAAGATAGTGATAGTTATTAGTATTGGTGGGTTAGTGCATTCCCTCATTTCTCTGCACCTTTATTTTTTGTAGCTCGTACAGTGACAAGCAATTTCCCAGTGATGTGTAGTACACATGCATGCATCCATCTATGCATTAAAAAATTAAGACTGAGATGGCCCGTCAAAGGGGGTTGAGAGATTGAGAATGAGATGAGAAACAATAATAATTAATTGCAATATGGTAGTAATTCCAAAATGTAGCTTAGGAAATTTGGAATAGGGTTAGGTTTAGGAAATGTGGAATAGGATGGTCCATGATACTAGTACTATACCGGCGATCTGATTTAGAAAAGTTCAATGTTACTGCGTTTGCCTTTTCCTGCCAAATATATATTTTTGGAGAGATTGTTAACTGTACCACTCATCTTTCAAATTAGTTTTCTTTATTTCTTACATCAACATCCAGGGGCAAGAAGAGGGTTGGTCAGACTGGAGAGGGTACTGCAGGTGCCCCTCCAGAAGGGCTGTGGCAGATGGCTCTACTGCTCCAGTAAGTCCTACTGTTGTAATATCAATATTTATTTCTTTAACTCTTTTCGCTCCACATTTGGAATTATTTTTTTACTTTTACTTTCCCTGAGTCCTACTTTTTTTCAACTCCTCTTTGGTTTATCTGTTTCCCAAATTCTTCTTATCCCTGCATTATCCCATTTACTTATTTTCTATATTTCATGTTATTGTATTTTACTTCAAACTGTCTGTCGGAACTAGTCTGTCTGTCGCTTTCTTTCTTGTGCTTTGTCAATAAGCTTTCCCTTTCCCCTTATATAACTTGTGGACTGGTGGTACTGTAAGGCTCAGAGAACCTATTTTAGGTCAGGTAGTCTACTGTGATGATTGCATGCCCATGTAAGGTATTCTACACATGTGTGCTGAGAAGGTCTTTTTTTTCTGGCTCCTGCTCAATCAGTGGTGGATATGGCTATATAACTGGACCCTCCAATGTTGTGTATGTATTATTATTATTATAGTATACCAGAAATTGATGACCATACATCAAGGCTGGAAGTATGAGGAGGACGGCCCCATTGCATTTGCCAACAAACGCCAGGAGGAACATTACGACCCCGGCGGTAAAAACCACCTACCGCTGCGGCGACGGCCGCCAAAAGACAGTTGCTGCAGCTACCAGCCATCCACCCTATTATTACCACAGCTGGATTACTGCCAGAAGGATGGCAGAAATCTGGCTGTGGCCATGCCGGCGGATGGCGGTAAGGTAGTGCTGCTGCCAGTAGCAGCTCCACGCCAGTAGACCGCCACAGACCATATCATGACCCATGATATGGACTGGAGGTGTTCTGCTGGCGGACGCTGCTGCTGGCAGCAGCGCCCCATCCCGTCTCATGCCGGAGGACCACCTGACAACAGGTAAGTCGGGTGCTCCGACAGGGGAGGGGGTGTTGTGTGTGTGTGTGGGGGTGTTTGTGTGTATGTCTGAGCGTGGGTGTATGCGGGTGTGTGTTGCATGTTGTATGTGTGTGCATGTATGGATGTGTGCGTGCGTGTGTGTTGTGTTGTGTGAATGCATGTGTGCTTGTATGTACGTCAGTTTGTGTGGATGTGTGTGAATGGATGTACGCATGTGTGTATACATGTTTGAATGAGTGAGTATATGTGTGTGTTTGTGTGTGAATGAAGGTGTGTGTAAGTAGTGGGGGGTCTGAAGAGGAGGGGTGTGGGGGAAATCTGGGGAGGGAGAAGGGGCAGAGAAGACCTCTATCAGTGACAGGGAAGGGATCCCCTTTCACTGATAGTGCCTACCGCTATGGTTCTGTGGTGGTAAGTTTGCCTCAAAAACCATGGCAGTAGGTGGGGTTGTAACCCCACAGGTGGGCAAGTGACGGCCGCCAGGCTGGAGACTGAAGTCTCACACCTGGCGGTCATTACCGCCGTGGTGGTCAGTGTGGTACATTGGCGGTTTGGCTTTAGCCAAACTGCCAATGTCTTAATATGGAGAAAAGTACTGCCATCCTGTTGGCAGTACTTTCCTCCATATTAACGCCATCCACTGGGGTCATAATGACCCCCATATGTCATTCATTGACCAATTCTTGCACTCTTTTATTTCTCTTCAAAAACTCAGATTCATCAATAGGTCTGCCATTACAAAAAGTTTTTGTTTTGCTTGACTACCTGGCTTTTCAAAAATTGCCAACCAACAAAATGCCCACTCGATATTTTCATATAAAATACTGTAACCAAATTCTAGTGATGTATTGTGGTTTCTGGCATCCAAAATGTGTATTTCTTTTTTCCAGTAGCACTGCCCACCAGTGCCAGGGCCATCAGTGCCAGCACAGCAGCAGATGCAACAGCGGTCGGAGGAGGGGTATCAGCCGCAGCAGTAGTGGGCATGGTAACTCATATTGCTTGCTTATTGACAGTAATATACTCACTGCAAGGTTGCACTAGTGTTGATTCACTTGTGAACACTCAGCTTTAGCAGATACAGTGGGAGCTGTGTATTAATGGCATTGTCTATCTGCAGCTCAGCAGACAAAGCTTCATAATGAACTTTCACTTTGATGGGTTGATGGAAAAGGGAAAAATGATGGACAGAGAAAGGATGGGTGAAACATAATATGAGTGAAAGGATGTGTGGGTGTAAGGGTGCATATATGTGGGTGACAGGGTGCATGGGTGAGTGAAGTTCGGATGAAAGGACATACGGGTGAAAGGATGCCTGCCTGGGTGAGCGAAAGGGTATAGGTGAAAGGATGCTTTCCTGGACGGTTGAAAGGAATCCTCAGATGGGTTGGATGGGTGAATTGGTGAAAGGGTGCATGGGTGGGTATTGGGTAAATGGATGTTGGCAAAAGGTTCATTGATAGCCATGTTTGGAATTTGGATGGATGTGGGTGATTTTCAGTGGTGGAAGACTGGATGAGAGAATGTAAAGCTTAAATGCAGTGTAACAAAGCCAAGGGTGAAGAATAAAAATACTAGAAGAGCAATGCAATGATGAATGGGTAAATGCTTGGAATGAAGAAACAAGGAGGCTCTTCTGGTTAGGGACATTCTTCTCACCTACTTTACTTACTTGAAATGGTTTTATCAAAGCTTTGATTCAAAGGGTTGGGGGGTATTTCTGACTACTCCCTTGATTCACAGTATTTTTCAAGTGAGGCAAATATTATGTACCCCGCCCATCATCAATCATCACCTCCCTCCCTACCTATGGCATTTAAGCAGTGCCACCTAACAGCTGCACAGTTCAATTTGGCACTGCAGTGTTAAGTTAAGGTAATGTGCCATTTATCTACAAAGTTTTCAATACATGGCAATACAATAACAAGGTGTGTTTCCTTTCCTCCCCAGTGTCCACTCAGTCACTTCCTAGTACTTCACTCTTTTTATCTTTCTTAAGTTCTGTCCCAACCTTCCAAAAAACTTGAAAAAAACATTCTTTGCTTGCACCACATTTTGTAGCCAATTGATATATTTCATTATGACTTCCATGATGGATTTAAGTCTGTTCAATTTTTTTCCTTTCAACATTTACCAACCACAGTGACTCGCTACTAGCTGAACTTTAGGTACTTGATGATGATGATCAGTAAAGTGTCTACCTACCTAGCCTAATACCCTCTACCTATCCTGCAGTAGAGTAAGCTACAATTCCTTTCCCTACTGCCAATCAAATATATTTTCGGGAACAAAAGTAATTACAAAGTGTGGTTGGGGAGGGTGAGGCCAAGGAGTAAAGTGGGACTAAGTAAGTACCTTGAATTTTGCGGATGGGATAGTCTGTTATAAACTTGCCACATACAATGTATATCCTGTTCCATAATCTTCTCCCTGTACTGCACTGCATCGCTTTTCCCACATCTCCTTACAGCAGACTGGATGTCTGCATGATTGATTTTATAGTATGTGACATGTATCATTCATAGTATTCATCTGCCTTGTACTCAGGGTAAAATTAAAAGGCATTTTTGAGAAGAGCAGGTCCTTTGGAAAAAGATATTTGCATATTAGAGCTGCCCCAGATATAGACAGTAGCAAAGTACGACTAACAAGTATGACTAGGGTGCCAGCTGAGCTAGCATGCCTCCATTAATTTAGCACAACAGGAGAGAGAAGAATACTGGTACTCCACAGTGCATAATGGCTGCGACTCCAATCACATCAAGACCGAATGGCCTGAGGGGACAAGCAAATGTACTACTACTGAGCCACTACATAATTTTAAACAATTGTTTTTTACAGAGCTTTGTTTAAAATGTACCTTTTTATTTTCTTGATATAACTACTCCTGCTGGTCGACCTTCCAGGTAGGAAAAAGCAGCCTGGCTGCAGCAGCAGAAGCTGGAAGCAATCAGGGCTGAATAGCAATGGCTGGTGGTCCTGGAGGAGGTAGCTGCCAAATTCTAAGGCCCCAGCCAGTCCCCAGCACCTCCAACACCAAGTATGCAGTCCGCTGGCAGCCGCCCACCAACGTTCCATCACTGCTGCCCCTCTCCCCAGGCTGCACATTTCAATGCTCTGTTCTGTGAAGGCTGGCACAGATAGAAACCAGTTAGGCACATATGGAGGGGCTCCTGAAAAAGCTCCTGGCCTGTCATTAGTGCCCTCTTCTGTCTCTTTTTTATCCTTTGTTTTGGTGTGTGGGACTTGTGGGTGGAGAGGGTGGGAATGTAGGTTTTTGGTACCAGTACAGTTGGACCTTTGTTTTATCCTGGATAGTTGAGTTTTGTGGATATTGGTTGGGTACAGGGAGATTTGTTTGATGGGTGGGGTGAAAGGGGTGGGTTTTATATTATTGCCCACCACACATCTTCAAGAACATTCTTTTATCTTCTTCTGCTGCCACACTTGTAAGAAGAATCATTAACAACACTTTAACTATAGGAACTTCTCCTGTAGACCACAAAAAGTCATACATATGACTGTTATTGAAGAAAACAATCCTAGAGCCACAGGACCCCAACAACTACAGACCAATAGCAAATTGACCTTTCCTGGTCAAACTGAGAGAAAGAGCAGCATTCGCCCAGATGTCACAATTCATTGAAGACAATTCCATACTTTCAGACTACCAAACTGGATTCTGCCCAGGAAGAGGCCCTGAATCGGCACTCATAACAATCTCGGATGATCTTAAAAACACTTCTTGCTCAAACCCTACCTCACAAAAGCAGAGGTCCTCCAAGGATCAGTCATCTCACCTATACTTTTCAACATCTACATGATATCATTAACAAAATTGATCAATGAATTTCAACACACATGCTACAACTATGCAGATGACACACAAATACTACTTAAAGTAGAATGCCCCAAAACATTGAAAACTCACACATCTTCAGTTGCCTCAAAGCCATTGATCAGTGGATGACTTGGAGCCATCTCAAACTAAATGCCTCCAAAACAGAAATACTCATATGTGGTGACTGAAAAAATTATGACCCACTGTGCGTCTAGCCTGACGATCTCTGACCACCTCCTCAATTATCCGAGGAAGTTAAAAACCTTGGAATTACCATGGACTCCAAGTTAACAATGAATGCCCAAGTGGACAAATTAGCAC
Source organism: Pleurodeles waltl (assembly GCF_031143425.1). Classification (NCBI taxonomy): domain Eukaryota; kingdom Metazoa; phylum Chordata; class Amphibia; order Caudata; family Salamandridae; genus Pleurodeles; species Pleurodeles waltl. Next base: position 452,536,716 of record NC_090451.1, on the reverse strand, counting down.
AAACAAGCTTCATCACCTTGAAGACTCTACGATGCATCTTCCCCCACCTCGGATTTTCACACAAGGTGCAGGCTACTATCTTGTTTGTACTATCCAAACTGGATTCTGCCAACGGCCTCTACCATGGACCATCTCTATCTAATATGAAAAAACTACAACGTATTCAGAACTCCACTACCAGGCTTCTATTACATGTAAAGCCACAAGCTCACATCACACCTGCCTTGAGAGCACTACACTGGTTTCCTGTTGCCAGAAGATGCACCTTCAAGATGCTTTTTGTCACCCACAAAGCTGTACATGGAACAGGACCGCTGTTTATCAGAATCAAAATAACCAAATATATTCAACAAAGAAACCTCCGCTCAAGATTGGCACCCCGCCTTAGAACACCACTGTACAAGGAAAAGATTATAGGTTCAAGCAGCCAAACTATGGAATTCATTACCCCCAGATATAAGATCCACAGATAACTATCTTGTCTTTAGAAGACTATTCAAGAGTTGTCTCTTTCCTTCATAACCACCATATTCAAACAGCTATGGATTGCATATGCCTGTGTTGATACATATTTTTAATCAGATAATGTGTATATTCTAGATATGTATAGTTCTTTAGGAAATATGTATCGCTACTATGCCATAACAATAAATCAGACACATTCTCTTTAAACCTGTTTAACTAATGTATATTTACTCATGGTTTAAATATGTATATGTATGTATATACATATATATGTATGTGTATATATATATATCTATGCTTAACATGTTCATAGGTCATTGCATAGCTCCTAGATAAGTTGTTATATTAGATACTTATGAATTCCTTCTCTCATTTTATATCACACTTGTCAAATGTTTTATTATCAGAAGCATTTGGCTATTCAAAAGTTGAGTAAAGATGAATAAATGTTAGAAAAGTACACTTTTGAATTAACTTCAAATATTACAAATCTTGAAAGTCTCTGTTTATACAATACTACTTTTCTTCTCATAATATACCCATTATCATATTCCTTGAACGTATATTCCCTTACTATGTATTTACATATCTATTTATTTATTACTCTAGTCTTACTGTAGAAGAGAAAAATTAAATAAAAATTAAATGAAATCTATAAATAAAATTCAAATTATCAATATGTAAAGTAAAATGTTTTATTAATAATAATAATGAATAAATCACTTAAATAAAAATAATGATAAACAATGTGTGTGTGTGCGGGTAAATATATTATATATTTATATATATATATATAAAATTATAAATAAAAAATACTATATTTTCACTCTCTTGTAGGCTTTACTTTGTCTACCCATCACCAAATGTCATGTCTCGATCAATCTATCCTCCATCCCCACTCTGACGCATCCCAAACCCATTCTACTACTTTCATCTCCTAAATAACCTTGCCTAAGCTCTTTCCTCCTCTTCCACATGTAACTCACCCAAACCTCGGTTTACTTTCATGATATCCCAAACAACCCCACTAAATTATCCCTCATTTATTTCACCTTTGACTCATCCAAAACCCCTCCTGCTACTATGATTTCCCTAAACCTTTCCACAGACTCTTCCCTCTTCCAGCCCCCTTTACTCATCCCAAGCCTCATCCTATTACTATAAACTCCCAATTAACACTTCTGGATTCCTCCCTGCTCTACCCCCCCCAATTACGCCAGTCAATCCAACTAACAAACTCACATATCTGGGCCTCAAATTAACTCATAATGATACTAAAACTGTACTCATATTTTCCTATCCTAATCCACCACTAATTCCTTTTAGGTCCTGGAGTAGGGCGCTACTCGCCAAAAAGCGCTTCGTCGCCTCGTCAGGGGTAGTAAGCGCTATATAAATTCTATTGCACTTACAATAAATATGTATTTAATGTTATTTATGCCTCAAATCTTTTTGTGGTGTTTTTTCACACTGCTGCCTTTTAGCATAGTGTGTATTTAAAATCTGGTGATAGTGTGTAACAATTAGTTATGCAGTTAGGTACCCTTGCCCTACTACTCTCCTAGTCTCTGCACTGACGTCTGCAACTATAGTGACCCTTACGGAGTGGAGGGAGAGATTTGCCATTGCCTATTATATTGCCTAAAAGTACAACAAAGATCCACAGTTCTCTTACCTGAATAGATGAAGTGAGGGCTGGATGGTGTTCCGAGGTACCATAGTAGTGATAGTACAGTGAAGGCATCAGAAGTGAGGTCCCACTTGCATCTAAGTGAACTCAAACTGTAGGATTAATTGCACTATCGCATGCAACTAAATTGAAATAAAAACTGAGTTAGTGGGTTACATAATAATATATCATAGCTTTACCAACAATTGAGACTTGACTATTACACAACAAATAATACCTGATATATAATATATAATAAGCAATGCTAAATTAAATTATTCAGAACAATGATGACCTAGTATTTCACTAAAGTAATTAAATACTTGAATCATGATTCAAGAAGTGGACTCAAACTCCGAAGTGGACAAGTGTAAGCGTTTATGCAACTACAACACAGTGCCTGAACAATGATGATGGCAATTGATGTTCTTGGGAATTATCAATCACTTTTTATGCATGGGTGGGTAGATGGGGCAAGTGTAGGCTACATACAGCTAAAGATCCTTCATACTGAGTTGGTGTTGCCTTGACCCTATCTGCCCCACCAAGTGTGTGATCAATTAATGGTGTAAAGTATTAAGCCACACCTGATTAAATCACACAGCCCAGAGAAAGAGGGTTAGGGATTTGATGAATGGATGGGAAAGGGGATTTAGGGAAAGGTGTGACAAAAAGACAAACACAATATTCATCTGGGCAATCACCAGCACCCTCTCAAGAGAGAAACAGAGATGAATAAGTATGACATAGTTAACGTAAATGCATTGCAAACAGTCCATCAGCCCCAGAGAGACCCAAGTCATATTCCTAAATTTTCTGTCACCTCGGTTTAAAAAATAGTAAACACAAATAATGTTGCTATGAAGTAAAGACAAACAGTTCTAAAAAAAGGTTATTAAAAGAAAAATGATACTGTCTTGCCAAATTGGGTGTTGCACCTGCATCCTTATTATATTTTCCCATCTTGAGTGCCTGCCTGGCTGAGCATGAGTGTTATGGTACTTTTGCCTTTTGTGCAGAAGAAAAAAAGTCCTGCAGATTGTAAAACAGAAATGATTATCATGATATTGCAGAATCAAGAAGAAGGATAGAATGGAAGGTGAGCTTCATGAGGAGTAATTTACCAAAAAGGATCAGAGGAGGCAGAGCAAGAGCATAGTCCTTTGTAATCATTCATTTTATGACTGATGTGTGACAATTAAGTGAGAGCAATTACAACAACTAACAATCACAGACAAGTGGCTGCATGTATCGGGCTGATCAAACTCACAACTGAGATGATGATGATCATCATCATAACATTTATCCTAGAGCATGTGCATAGTGTGAAGATGTGACATCATCCATCACATGTCTGTCTCCAGTTACCTACAACAACAGGACCCCCACCAACCACATAGTTTCAAATTTGAGCCAGCCAGCACACACATGCTGCAGCATTGTATTTCTCAAATCAAGTGATCAATGAGCCTCTCACCGGTCAACAGAGTTGAGTAGGTCTCTTAGAGTCATCATTCATGTTGATTTCCGTGAAGTTGATATCTTCCTTCTTCTGGCAGTTGTTAAAGTTGTCAATGTACGCCCTGAGTCCTTCCATCATCCTCTTGACTCTGATTAGAGATTATGCCCAACTCCATACCAACTCCTCCCAAGAGTCCCAGTCTCCCCAACCAATGGAGAGAGAGTGACCTGTAGTGCAATGCTGTGATGTACAATAAGAGAAACATTGAGTAGTTTTTTTTGTGGAAACTAGATTTGTGTTTGTTAGCTAAATGGACTGGTAGGGTCGTTGAGGAGTGTGAAGCAGAAAACAAAGCAGTATGAAACTGGCAAACAAATCTCGCTGTGTCAAAGGGGATGGAAAAATATCACCTTCACAGGAAAGATCACCATTAGGCCATCAACATTGTAAATCAATCACAAACACAATCAAGCATAATAATTTTAGTTAAACAATAAACACCCACTCTCGCTGTCTGCCACCACATGAATCATATCAACTTTGAAACAAGAATCACTCATATATCACTAATTGGTGCACAGCATTCTTTATCTGTTCCAATCAAGCACGGTGGTATACTGCTGATCCTTTTGATTCACGAAACACACATTGGCCAGTCTAAGCAGTAAATCAAATATTCTGTGGTTGTCCTGTTAGGGGATAAAAGAAAGGATAGGCATGAGATGGAGGCAGGCATTGTTTCTCAAATGTCATTGAAGAGATTTCGGGGAGGCTTCTTCACTGCACACTGGTCCAACTCCAATCCAGCTATACATGTGTCTAAAACAGTGGCAGTTCATTAGTCAGTGAGACGCAAACAAACAAAATCATAATGTTCTCCTAGCTAGCTATATCCTTTTATTCTTTTTGGTTTTTTTTCAAAGCAGTTTGTTGATAGAAACATCTATGGGGATCCAGGTCTACTCAGTAGTCAAGGAAGTAAAGATGGTCCTCAAATTCAGGTGGTTCACCCAGAAGTTGTTTATCTAACACACTACCATGACCTTAGTCTGACCAATCACCCTCATCCTCCTCCTGTTGTACTTCAGGTATGTTGTAATTTGGGGCTAACAGTGCTGATTCATTTTGATCGTGGTCAGCTTCTTGACATTTTGGGGTGAGAAACTGGTCCTTCTCCCTGTGACAACTACACCAGCTGCACTGAACACATGCTCAACAGACACACTGGTTACAGGGCAACCCAGCTACTTTCTTGCCAGCCTGTTGAGCACTGGCCATTTGCACCTCTTCCCCTACCAATATACTGATGGGTTTTGATCCAGATAGACCTCCGTTGGGTCATCCAGGTAGCCCCGGACCATCCTCTCAACAGTCATTGGTGCTTCACCTTGCTTGCTCTCTTTGCATTTGCCTCTGCACTGGCCTTAAACCCTGCCTTTAGAAACCAATCAAATGCAGATTTTGGGGCTGCTGCTCCTGTTTCTGCTGTTGTTGCTGGTGTTGGTTTTGGCTGCTGTGAGCCAACAGCACTGTCCACAGGCTCTGTAGAAATTGGAGAGTGCACCCCAGAACTTTCCATGTAAGTGGACCTCTAATTCCCAGCCATTCTTTTTCCAGGTCACTCATGTGCTGAGCAATCCACATGTTATAGGTTGAAACATCCCCATCTGAAAAAGGAATGAAAGTGACCAATAATTGTTTGCAATATGGGTCAAGAATTGTGGCACAGATGTAATGTTTGGATGACAAAATGTTCCCTTGCAGCCTATAATTAACAGATAAGTGAAGGATTAAGCACTCAGGCAACTCCTGTGCATCTGTTTTTTTATCCACACCTGCGTACATTTCAGACACCTCCTTTAGCAGTTTCTGCAGCATGTGCAACAATGGGATAACTTGGCCCATGGTACAGTCTTCCTTACTGACTTCCCGTATGGAAATTTCTAAAGGAATCAGCATCTCTGGCTGGCATTTAAACAGGCTTCATTGATCCATCTAATGATCATGCCTTCCACAGTTGCATACCCTCTTTGCACGACATATACATTGATCGGTCTGTACTGCTGAAAAAGACATTGCAACATGTAATAAGTTGAATTCTAACATGTTGGCACCTCCTGTATCTCATTCTATTATCATGCTGGCTAATCCTCAACAGCTTCTGGGTTTTAAAAGACTAGCTAAAATGAGTGCAGATCCTTCTGCATGTGGACAGTAAGTTGCTGACTCAGTGTTCTTTTTTGAGAAAGTCCTGTACAATTATGTTAATGCAGTGCACCAAACACAGGACCCTGAAATAACCATCATCTGACATAGCCTTAACTATATTACTATCATTGTCCGTAGCAAAAACTCCAATGTTAAGCCCTCTGGGTAGCAGCCATTCAAATACCTTGTAGTGAAAGTCATCCAAGATGTTTGCAGCTGTTTGGGATTTCTCCATATCAAGCATAGCTACTGTTGTATGCTTCAGAGCACCGTTACATTAAAACTTTCAGCAGTGAAACACCTGCAAATATAATTTCTCTAACCCCCACAAAAGAGATCCAGTGTGCAGTGATGCACATGCAATCAGTGTCTTGGCAACTGGATGAAGTCTGTCATCAGGCGGATTGTGTGGAACCACTCTGCTGCAAAACTTATCCAACCAATTTCAGCACATTGTGATGTGACGCTTAAACAGCAACTTTGGCAAAATAGGTCCAGCTGGGAACCTTCCATTCTGAGGAGATGGCTGCCAGAAATTTTAGAAAACCCACTCCTTCTCCAAAAGAAAAAGAGAATAGGTCCAGCGCTAACATTTTAGCAAGCTTTCTGTAGTAGAAATGTGCCGTTGGGTGATTGCATTCGTACTGACCCTCCTACCTAAACATGGCAGTAATCGTGGATTATTTTTCTTTACTGGTGCCACTGAAACAGGCAACTTCATGAAAGCAGAAGGTGGTAGTAGGCTTAATCTGTGTCTCAGCGGGCAGCCACTGTACGCTCTTGCCTTGGTGTCTTAACCTGACCCTGAGTCTTGTGCAATTGCAACGTTGCTGATGTAGACGATGATACTACTGCGCTGCTGGGGACAGGGTTGATTTACCCTGATTAACAACTGCTCAGCAAATGGAGCATATGGCAATGTTCGGCTCCTTTTCACTAATTCTAAAGAAGTCCAAAATTTGGGAGGTCATCTTTCTAGCACTGGTGCCACTGCAAATGTCAGAAGAAGTGGTGGTAGGTGGGTGTTTTTAAGATGTTTGCCTCTCTGCAGTGCCTACTTCTACTGAGGTGGCTGTGGATGTAGTTCACAGCCGGGGCTTTGTTGTAAATATAGAAGCTGGCAGTGGTGGTGGTAGTATCTGTGCCACATCCCTCAGGGCAGTTTGAGAAGATGGGGTAATTTCGGACTTCACTAGGGCTGGGCTAACATCCATGATGACTGGCTCATCAGACTTGTCATCCTCCTCTTCTTCATCCATAACTCTAAGGCTTCCAGGAACCTTCCTAGTGACTCACTGCCTCTCCTAGCATGTCTCAGACTGAGGAGTCATCCAAGTGGAGTCTTGATCATCAGAAGGGGAGCTTGAAGAAGAAAAGGGCAGAAATCTGAAGACAGGGGATCTTGTAAAAGTGGGGATTGTTTGACTTCCTCAGCTTGAAGCTCAATATCCTGGAGTGCCCCTACTATTGCTGACTGTGGCTGCTATTGTTCAGTGATCTGAGTTTCCAGCAAAAATTGGGCACTACTTTGAGAAAGAGATAAGTCCAACTCAACGTCACTTCTCATTGGCATTGCTGTGATTAGAGTGGCTGCCTCTGTGCCAGGCATGGACTTGGGCCTAATTTGGAGTTGGGCTGCTGATGCTGAAGTGCTGCTTGCAGGCACACAATTTTATGGCAGACACACGTTTGTTGTGGTGACATACCACAGGTAGGAAACTTCTTGTTATCACAGCACACTTTCTTGGCAGCACCTTTCTTTGGGGCCATCTTGAAACTGTCAGTTAGTAATATCACTTATCTTCATAAGCTGAAGAGACATCCGTGTCGTGAGTGTGGTCACACATCTCGTCATGCACAGGCCTCCTGTCTGACAGTACTGTGGGTAATGTCTCTTCTCTTGAGCACCTAAAAGCAAACATGCAAGAAGATCAGTACAATGTGTCATTATTGCAGTTGAATTGATAGTACCAACAAATAGTATTTAGTGGTTAATTAAATTATGAATAATTAATAATACAGTATATCCATTCATAAAACCACACCAAAATAAACTTACATTATCATATAAAGGATAAGAAAAAGCAACAACATACAGATATAACTGTTACCTTTATGTGCATCAAGTTGGTATGTGGCACTCAGGGAGGTGCTTTTGACAATGGAATAATTCTCAGGGAATGAATGCTGTTGTGCGGTTGTGGCCCTCTGGCAGACATGAGGCTGATGGGGAAACTTGAAAAGAAGAAAAGGATTGTTTTTTTAAAAATTTAAACATTAAAGTTAAAAGTAAATAAATACAAGTTAAAGTACAAAAATATTATTTAAAAAAAAATTAGAAATAAGATGAAAATGTAAGGAAAACAACACATTGAAAAAAAACAATCAAATAAAAAATATTTATGAAAACCATACTGTTGAAAAATAATTAAAAAAATGTAATTGCTGATGTATTAGGGGAAGGGGACTACCATGTGAAACCACTGGGATTTGGTAGGCAAGCAGTGGTGCGGATGAAAAATGCAAAAAAAGTATATAACAGAACATAAAACATCGTTCTTACAGTACAAATTTGGCATGAGCATTGAGCTACTAGGCCTCAAGCAAAACACACCAAATGGCCGCCAACCACATGGTCAAAGAACAACAACCAGCTAAGAGGCATGTCCACAACAAAGAACACATGGAAGCCTATGGCAAAAGCACACGGGCTGCATACACAAAATAGCTGTGAGACACAAGGTCAATCAACAACAACAACCAACAAGGGGGCATTGCCAAAACAAAGAACACATGCAGGCCTATGGCAAAAGCACACTGGCTACCTACACAAAATGACCACCAGCCACATGGTCAAACAACAACAACAACCAGCAAGAAGGCATGGCCACAACAAAGAAAAGAACACATGTAGGCCTCTGACAAAAGCTCACTGGCTACCTAAACAAAGTAGCCATAAGTCACATAGTCAAACAACAACAACCAGCAAAGAGGCATGTCCACAACAAAAAACACATGCATGCTTATGGCAAAAGCACACTGGTTGCCTTCTCAAAATGGCTGCCAGCCACATGGTCAAACAAAAACCAGCAAGGAGGCATGACCACTACAAAGAACATGTGCAGGCCTATAGCAAAAGCACACCGGCTGCATACACAAAATGTCCGCTAGCCACATGGTCAATCAGCAACAACAACCAACAAGGAGGCATGGCCACAACAAAGAACACATGCAGGCCTAAGACAAAAGCACACTGGCTGCCTACACAAAATCTCCACCAGCTACATGGTCAAACAATAACCAGCAAGGAGGCATGGCCACAACAAAGAACATGTGTAGGCCTATGGAAAAAGCACACTGGCTGCCTATGCAAAATGGCCACCAGCCACATGATCAAACAGTAACGACAACTAGCAAGGATGCATGGCCACACAAAAGAACACATGCAGAACTATGGCAAAAGAACACTGGCTGCCTAAACAAACTAGTTGCCAGCCACATGGAGAAATAACAAGCAGGATGAATAGAAAACAAAGAACATATATAGGACTATGGACATTGACTATACAAACAAATGGCCCCTGACCACATGGCATGGGGAACAAAGACAAATAGTAGCCTATGGCAAACACAGTCACACACTGGCCAGATAAAGGAGGCATTGTTAACACAGGAAAAAACACAATTAGGTCAGCAATGCCAAAAACAAAAATTAAATGGCCTAAAATTACATTTTACAATAACACACATTCCATACAAAGGCATAAAATAGATTAACCCACCATACACTGTTTGCAGGAAAGAAAACTTGGAATACCACCAAACAACATTTTATGATTTAATCCAGTGCCACCCCTGGTCTAAATGATGCTTCATTTCAACAGACACCGCAAAAAAGTTGTTTCATCATGCACTCATGACTAGTACTGGGCTGACAGCTGTAAGGTGCATTAGCAGACTAGGCCACACAGGGGGTCATTCTGACCCTGGCGGTCTTCGACCGCCAGGGCCACGAATGACGGAAGCACCGCGAACAGACTGGCGGTGCTTCCTTGCCCATTCTGACTGCGGCGGTAAAGCCGCGGTCAGAAAACCGGGGCCGGCGGTTTCCCGCCGATTTAGCCCCGGTTGGGCGAATCCGCCATGGCAGCGCTGCAAGCAGCGCTGCCATGGGAATTCTGACCCCCTTCCCGCCAGCCTGTTTCTGGCGGTTGTCACCGCCAGGTAGAGGCTGGCGGGAACGGGTGTCCTGGGGCCCCTGGGGGCCCCTGCACTGCCCATGCCCTGGCATGGGCAGTGCAGGGGCCCCCTAACAGGGCCCCAGCCAGCTTTTCACTGTCTGCCTAGCAGACAGTGAAAAGCGCAACGGGTGCAACTGCACCCGTCACACGGCCGCAACACCGCCGGCTCCATTCGGAGCCGGCTCCTGTGTTGCAGCCCTCCTTCCCGCTGGGCCGACGGGCGCTAACATAGTTAGCGCCCGCCGGCCCAGCGGGAAGGTCTGAATGCCATCAGCAGTCTTTTGACCGTGTAGCGGCCCATTGCCGGTTCCTGCCTGGCGGGCGGCAACCGCCGCCCGCCAGAGTAGGAATGAGGGCCATAGTGACTTAAATGAATGTTGCAAATTTATTTAAAAACATGGAGAAAATGTACTGAACTGTGCAATATATTTCTTTTGAATAAGAAACATTACGAGCAAAACAATAACTAGGCCCCTACTAAAACTGCAGGCCACCTAACACAATACATTTTAAAAATCAAATAAAAGTACAAATAAGTCCTGGTGCACATCCTCTATGAAACAAACAAGTTGTACAACAACCTTATATAAGATATTTTGAGCTTGCTTGTGGAATCTCAAATTCAAAGACCTTAAATCCAATGCCATATATGTAGCAGACAAGGAGAGTGATCCTTCCAGCTCCAAAGCCAATTGAAAAGTGACCAGGAGATAGACAAAGCACTGGGAGGAACCTGCTAGACAGGAAAGGGAAGTTGGAGTCTCTTGTTGTAAAAAAAAGTAAAATTAAAAAAGTACTCCTCCTCACACAAAAAACCAATGCAAATGGTCCATTAGAGACAATTTTTAACTCAAAATCATTTTCTAGAGGAGATTTAGGTGCATATTTATACTCTGTTTGCATCGAATTAGTGTCATTTTTTTTTACTCTAATTCGGTGCAAAACTAACTCCATATTTATACTTTGGTGCTAGACCCCTCTAGCACCAAATTTATGGAGTTAAAGTCATTTTTTGAAAGTGGAGACCTACCTTGCCTTAATGAGATGCAAGGTAGGCATTCCCGTGCAAAAAATGACTCTATGGCCTTAACGCCATATTTAGGGGCATATTTATACTCTGCGGCATATTTATACTCTGTTTGCACCGAATTAGCGTCATTTTTTTAACTCTAATTCGGTGCAAAACTAACTCCATATTTATACTTTGGTGCTAGACCTATCTAGCACCAAGGCCCTGATTTATACTTTTTTTGCACCGCATTAACGTCATTTTTTTACGCAAAAGTGGCGCAAACTTACAAACTATTGGCCCTTATTTATACTTTTTGCTGCAAAACTGCACTAACTCAGTTTTGCACCAAAAAGTTTAGCACCGGCTTGCACCATTTCTGTGCACCAGCCAGGCACCATATTTATGGAATGGTGAAAGCCGGTGCAAAGGGTAGGCTAGAGTTTTAAAAAATGACTTTAGTCGGGTGGGGCTGGCAGTATAGAAGAAGAGGGTTTAGCACCAAAAAATGGCTTTAGGCAGGTTAGAGTAAAAAAAAATGACTCTAACCAGATTAGCGTCATTTTATGGTGCTAAACCTACCATGCCACATGACTCCTGCCTTAGAAAAGGCAGGAGTCATGCCCACCACCCCAATGGCCAGCACAGAGGACAGGGGTCCCCTGGGCATGACCATTGCACCCTGTGCCATGTATGAGGGCCCATTTCAGGGCCCCCTATGGCACTTTCAAAAATAAAATACACTTACCTGTACTTACCTGGGATGGGGTCCCCCATCCTCGCAGTCCCTCTAGTGTGGGTGGGGGTGCCCCTGGGGCCTAGGGAGGGCACCTCTGGGCTTATTCCATGGTGTTCCACCATGGAAATAGGCCCACAGGTCCCCTAAGGCCTGCCCTGACCCAGGTCTTAAAAAATGGGGCAAAGCAAGCTTTGCCCCATTTTTTGACCCCTCCTTCCTCCCTTGCACCATTTTTGCATGGGAGTATAAATATGGCGTTAAGGCCATAGAGTCATTTTTTGCACTGGAACGCCTACCTTGCATCTCATTAAGGCAAGGTAGGTTTCCACTTCCAAAAAGTGACTTTAACTCCATAAATTTGGTGCTAGACGGGTCTAGCACCAAAGTATAAATATGGAGTGAGTTTTGCACTGAATTATAATTTTTTTAAAATGATGCTAATTCAGTGCAAACAGAGTATAAATATGCCCCTTAGCGTCAAAAAATGATGCTAATCTGGTCAGAATCATTTATTTTGACTCAAACCTGCCTAACATAATTTATTTTTAAGCTAGCATACCCTTTGCACCGGTTTGCACCATTCCATAAATATAGTGCCCAGCTGGTGCTAAAAAATGGTGCAAGCCAGTGCAAAACTTTTTGGTGCAAAACTGCGTTAGTGCAGTTTTGCACCAAAAAGTATAAATAAGGCCCTTAGCCTCTTCTTGCTGAGAGAATCATCTCTAAGTTGCAGCCATGGTTGATCGCTCTCACTTGCGCTTGCCTACGACAAAAAAGAAGCTCCGGAAGTCGCTGGTGTGGCCTAAAGCCGCACTAGTGGATGAAAAATCTTCTGGTAGATCATGCATGGCTAGAAAATCTTGTTTGCCCTCATGAGTGCCCGGCAAGTCTCTTATCATTCTTTTCTGCGTGCGCAAATTATATTAAGAGTGCACCAATGGAAAAAAAACTCAATTCTGTTGAGGAGTGTGGAGTTTATCAGCAAAGTTGCCAAATTCCACAAATTTCACAAGGGGAGCGAAGTTTTACACCCAGGCTTACTCTGAACTCATCCAGCAAGTGGCAGAGTGTCACTAGTGAATTTCTTCATTGACCGCAATATTAAAGTTTGACAGCTAGTAAATGTACTGATTTTATTTTCACTTTAAAACACATAACTTCTGTTATATGTATCTGATCGACTTTGTTTTGCTGTCTAAAACTATGAAAATATTTTCATAAATTGGTGTTGGATTTCTTTTGAGTCGTGTCAGTTACTTATTGTCCATGTTGGTACTCTGAAATGCTTAACACATGTTTCTCTAGTAAAGACTGACTGCCCCTTGCCACACTACCAGCAATGAGCTAAGGATTTATTATTGTAAACCCAAATGACCATCTTTGGGCTATTTTGAGCGTATTACATAGTGAAGCAGCACAAAAGAATGATGGGCGGAGTGCTGAACAATGCAAACACTCACCCCCAGTCACAGATCTGGGTTCAATCCATTGTTCTTTTGTTCACCATGCCACCCCAGTTTGGACCCAGCCATATGCAAATCAGTCTTGACCCTGTTCCTCATGGGAACAGTCCAGCCCGAACTGTCAAGCCGGGTCCTCCCTGGACCTGAAACAAGCATCCTGGGATCAGTTTCAGGTTTTCACCCTTCATCAGCCAGACTAACTTAAATCCAGTGGCACACTCAGCAAGGGACCCACGTCTGGGCATACCCTTCCCACTTAAGGCAACTTTAGCAACACAAAAGGATGATGGCCATAGTGCTGAACAATGCAAACACTCACCCCCAGTCACAGATCTGGGTTTAATCCATCATTCTTTTGCTAATTTTGCCACCCCAGTTTGGACCCAGTCATATACAAATCAGCCTTGACCCTGTTCCTCATGGGAACAGTCCAGCCCAAACTGCCAAACCTGGTCCTCACTGGACCAGAAACAAGCATCCTAGGACCTGTTTCAGAGTATCACCCTTCATCAGCACTTCTACCTTGACTCCAGTGGCACAGTGAGCACGGGACCCACGTCTGGGCAACTTTAACAACACAAAAGGATGATAGACAGAGTGCTGAACAATGCAAACACTCACCCTCAGTCACAAATCTGGGTTTAATCCATCGTTCTTTTGCTGACCTCCCATTTTCAAAGGTTGCCATTGATGAAAGCACAGAGATTTGAGGCAGGTTCATGAAGTACAAGTATAACTCAACTTTGAAAACCTAAAGTGTCCTTTTTGTTCTGCCACTCTACAACATGTATCTCTCGTCCTCTGATGGTCTTCACAGATGGGAGATTTATGCCTTTGAAAATATCTGCACTGAACTGGTTAGAGTGTTGAAGCAGCTGATGAGTAGCAGAAAGCTATTTTCCACTGCAAAAAACTGTAAAATGTTGGTTTTTTTTTCTGAAGGAGGCTTTGGGAGTCTTATAGTGCCACAATTAAATTACACAGAGTGAAACTTACCTGTCACTGAAGTGAATGCATAATTGGAGGTGAAGGCAATGGTTTATGAGTTTAGTTTAGGGACAACCAGATGTGACAAACTGGAATTTCCACCTAAGGATCATGTTTAGCTCTCATTGAGGAGGCAAACTCTGAAAGCAAGAAGCACAGAAAGGTGAAATCCCAGTTGCTCATTTGATAGAACTTCCTAGAAACTAGGTAAAACCTTCCATTTGAATTATTGTTCTGGAAATATTCTGCACTTTAAAAAGACACCTTCAGATTTTAACCCAGGAGTAGAGAGGGGTGTGTCTGTTATGGACTATATTATACTTGAGTAACTTGTCTCTTTGGAGCTTTCATACATGAAGAGGGAGAATTGTGTGTTAAATTGAGAAGCTAACACAATGGACTGGTAATCGGGGTTGTTAATTTTAGATCCTTGGGTACATGCAACTATAGTGTGCGGCCACTTTGATGTCTGCCACTTCTACTTGGGCAAGGCATTAACCTTGTTTCTAAGAAGTGCAGTTTCTGAAAACCCGCACTTCAGATGAAACCAGTTGGTCACTTCATTTTGTTTTTCATTTTGTCTTCTTTTAGACTTGTGTGCATGAGCTAAGAATCATCAGATTCTTTGATCTAAGGTGATTAACTCTACTGGGTCCTTTACAGTGTCTGTAAAATAAAACATTATTTTGATTTGGTGATATTGTTATGGGATCTTATGCAGGTTTTTCATGACAAAACCTTGATTTGGAATTTCCTGATCACCAGGGTGAACAAATATTATTAATCTGTAAAGTATCACTCTTATTTGTCAATGTCACAGACTTGTCCTGTTATAAGATTGTTCTGCAAAAAGGATTGGTCAGGCATTGTCACTATCCCTATCTGCCCTTATGGACGTATTTTTGGATGTTGATGTTCATCCTGACCTGCCGAAGCATTTTAAAAAATATAAACAGTTGAACTAGGTGACTCACCCCTTACAGGTTGCCATGGGCAGGGGGTCCTGAGGTTTCCTAATGTGCCAATGCAATCCATCTGAGAAATGTTCCAGCCAGAAAACTAGCATTCAAGTAAGGAGCAAACTTGTAGTACGTTGTTGATGTTAAATTGTAGTCAACATTGGTGGACATAGCCACACAGGTGTGATGAACTTCGGAGCATATAGATTCTCATCGCTATTGCCAAAGACTGCACCTACTGCTTTGTTTGCACATTGTCTAGTTTTTGCTGTTTCTGTGCAATTTTAGGGGATTTTTGGTTAAAACAGTATTCAATGTCTGGCAGAAGCAGGATATCCACCAATAATAGTTGATGTCTCGCCCGCTTTAATTAGAACCTTACATGGCTATACAGTTTCTAAAGGATGGTCAGGACACATACCTACTTAGGTGGGAGTTCCTCAAATACCAAATTGTAAATGTTACTCTGTGTCTTGATGGGCACTCCTTTCATCATAATTTCAAATGAATATTGATTTCTTCCATCATTCTGTGTGGGCCTGATTTGCAAAAGTAAACTTACGCCTTTGAGTACATAAAAAAAAAATATAATTCACAAACTACGATCTAATTGAAAGTTTATAACTGTGTTCTCAACCCCGACTGTGGAGTCTCCGCAGTTGTAAACTTACTACTAACCCATTGTTTGTGAATACAAAAAAACAAGTAAACATCCGCAACAGCCTAAGTTTACCTTTGTGAATCAGGCCCTATACTTTGACTAGGAAAATGTAGTAGTACTCTGTTTACATAATAGGTTTTGTAGTCTCACTCGTAGCTCAAAGACTGTCTGCAACACTCACTGTTCTTTTCATGTTTCATTTAAGCTTGTGTGGTGAAAAAACTCTTCCTGAGAATACCAAAGTAGTCTTAACTTTAGCAGATATTTCCAATGTATTTTCCTGCACTTTATAAAATCATGCCCGCCCCCTCCGGCCACGGCCCCACTTTTGGCGGCAAGGCCAGAGGAGATAATGAGAAAAGCAAGGAGGAGTCACTGGCCAGTCAGGACAACCCCTAAGGTGTCCTTAGCTGAGGTGACTCTGACTTTTAGAAATGCTCCATCTTGCAGATGGAGGATTCCCCCAATAGGATTAGGGATGTGCCCCCATCCCCTCAGGGAGGAGGCACAAAGAGGGTGTAGCCACCCTCAGGGCTAGTAGCCATTCGTTACTAACCCCCCAGACCTAAACACCCCCCTAAATTGGGTATTTAGGGGCCCCCAGAACCTAAGAAAACAGATTCCTGCAACCTGAAGATGAAGAAGGACTGCTGACCTGAAGCCCTGCAGAGAAGACGGAGACACCAACTGCTTTGGCCCCAGCCCTACGGGCCTGTCTCCCCACTTCAAGAAAAACTGCAACAGCGACGTGTCCCCCAGGGTCTAGCGACCTCTGAAGCCTCAGAGGACTACCCTGCATCTAAAAGGACCAAGAACTCCAGAGGACAGCGGCCCTGTTCCACAAAGACTGCAACTTTGCAACAAAGAAGCAACTTTTAAAGACCACACATTTCCCGCCGGAAGCGTGAGACTTTCCACTCTGCACCCGACGCCCCCGGCTCGACCTGCGGAGAACCAACACTACAGGGAGGACTCCCTGCGACTGCGAGTCCGTGAGTAGCCAGAGTTGACCCCCCTGATCCCCCACAGCGACGCCTGCAGAGGGAATTCAAAGGCTCCCCCTGATCGCGACTGCCTGCTTCCAAGGACCCGACGTCTGGTAAAGACACTGCACCCGCAGCCCCCAGGACCTGAAGGATCCGACCTCCAGTGCAGAAGCGACCCCCAGGTGGCCCTCTCCCTTACCCAGGTGGTGGCTACCCCGAGGAGCCCCCCCCCCTTGTCTGCCTGCTTCGCTGAAGAGACCCCTGGGTCTCCCATTGAAACCAATTGCAAACCCGACGGCTGTTTGCACTCTGCACCAGGCCGCCCCTGTGCCGCTGAGGGTGTACTTTTTGTGCTGACTTGTGTGTCCCCTGGTGCCCTACAAAACCCCCCTGGTCTGCCCTCCGAAGTCGCGGGTACTTACCTGCTGGCAGACTGGAACCGGGGCACCCCCTTCTCCATTGAAGCCTAGGCGTTTTGGGCACCACTTTGACCTCTGCACCTGACCGGCCCTGAGCTGCTGGTGTGGTAACTTTGGGGTTGCCCTGAACCCCCAACATTGGGCTACCTTAGACCCAACTTTGAACCCTGTAGGTGGTTTACTTACCTGCAAAACTAACAAATACTTACCTCCCCCAGGAACTGTTGAAATTTGCACTGTCTAGTTTTAAAATAGCTTATTGCCAGTTTTGCCAAAATTGTACATGCTATTTTGCTGATTCAAAGTTCCTATGATACCTAAGTGAAGTACCTTTCATTTGAAGTAATGATTGTAAATCTTGAACCTTTGGTTCTTAAAATAAACTAAGAAAAGATATTTTTCTATACAAAAACCTATTGGCCTGGAATTGTCTTTGAGTGTGTGTTCCTCATTTATTGCCTGTGTGTGTACAACAAATGCTTAACTCTACCCTCTGATAAGCCTACTGCTCGAACATACTACCACAAAATAAGAGCATTAGAATTATCTCTTTTTGCCACTATCTTACTGTTGAAGTAAGTCTCAGCAAGGCCTACTAGTGCAAGCGGTTCACCTTTCTCTGCACAAAGTCCTCAGACCATGTAGGAAGAAGTTGGCACAGAAACTGAAATAAAAGACAAAGGGGCATATTTATACTTCGTTTGCGCGAATGTGCGTCAAAATTTTGACGCACTTTCAGCGCAAACGTTGCCCCATATTTAAACCCTGACGCCCGATCCGGCGCACAAGGAAAATGGCGCTATGTGCGCCAGTTTTTGGAAGCGGCACCCCGCCCTGCGTTAATGACATGCAGGGTAGGCGTTCCCGTCCAAAAACCGACGCACACAGCGGTGCGTCGTATTTATGCTTCCGGGCAAAAATCACTCCCGCGCGGCAGGCGGCGCAAAAAAATTACGCAAAGCACGAATATCGTGAAATTTTAACGCCTGGGTCAGGGCAGGCGTTAAAATGGTGCAAACACACCTGTACTTAATCAGAACACACAGAACAAACAACAGAGCAGCAGAGCAGCAGAGCAGCAACAGGGAGACATGGAGGTGCTTTTTCTTCAGCGTGCACGTAGACGCAGAGCCCTGCAGCAACAACAGCAGCTACAACAACAACAGCAGGGACCCCAAAGACAGCGCAGAAGGCAGGAGAGGATATTCCGCCCAAGAACAACCCTGCATGGCCTCAGGGAACGAGACATCATCCAGAGGTACCGGTTGAACTGCCAGGCCATTCAGCAGCTGCTGACAAATATTGAACAGCAATTGGCCCCCACTTTAGTGAATCCACGCACTATCCCAAGAGAAACAAAGCTGCTTGCCGTACTTCACATGCTGGCAAGTGGCTCCTTTCAGACAACTGGTGCCCTGGTTCGTGGAATATCACAACCATCTTTCTCCGCATGCCTGCCTAAAGTACTGGATGCCATCATTGGACTGACACCCCGCCACATCTGCTTCCCTAACACACTGCAGAAGCAGCAGGAAACCAAACAGGGGTTCTACGCCATCAGTGGCTTCCCGCACGTCCTTGGTGCAATCGACTGCAACACGTACGCCTTGTGCCACCTGCTGCGACTGAACACCTATACCGCAATAGGAAGCACACACATTCCATCAACGTGCAGGCCATAGTCGATCACCAAGGACTGATCAGCAACATTGTGGCTAAATATCCTGGGAGTGTACATGACGCATTCATCTTCCGTCACTGCACCATCAACCAACACTTCCAGGATGGACGGTATGGCAATGGACTACTTGTTGGTAAGGACAACAATCTACTTATATACTCACTGCACAGAAACCCTCTAGGATAAACAACCCATACACCACAATAGCAACACCTAGACAGGAACACACTGAGGTACTCACATCACTAGCCATGTTTCACAAGTCACCATTGAACCTCTCACACATTGGAATTTACTCTACAGCTTAGTGTGAAGACATTAATGACTGTGGTTGTCTAAATGTCACCTTGCAAATTTGAAGGCTCACAATAACCTGTACAGTAATACAATGCATAAGTTTTAAGGGATGGGATGGCCTGGGTATGTTCATATGAACGTTTCTAATACACTTTCATGTTTCAACTCTGCATGGAACTGTCATCACACCCCCAGTGAGGACACACGGACACCTGTGTCACAAGTCACAATGCAAGGGAGGGCACACTGTACTTGAGAAACCAATACATCCTGCTGACAAACAGTTAGCCAACAAACACTTGCTCAGCCAAGGAAAAAAAACAATGCCAAAGTTTTCACCAACAACCATAGGTTGTCACATTAGTACACAAAATAGTCACAGACAACACAACACAACTACTTCCATCAAAGATACGTACAACAGTGCCTCCTACTTGTAATTGATACCATTCTGTGCTTCTCTTTCAGCTGATCAGGGGTATGGCATCCAGCCTTGGATAATGACACCATATGGGAACCCAAATACTGCTGCTGAGCGGGCATACAATGACGCCCACAAGAGGACACGCAGCATTGTGGAGCGGACCTTTGGGATCCTAAAGTCAAGGTTCCGCTGCCTTGACATCACTGGCGGTAGCCTACTCTATTCCCCAGAGATGGTCTGTAAGATCATACTCACTTGTGCCATATTACACAATATTTGTGTGAAAAGGAACATTCCCCTCCTTGAACCGGACCCAGACATGCCTGAGGATGACGATGAGGAGGATGCTGGCCTGCAACAGGAGGGGGAACAACCTAACATGGCAGCAGGAGTGCGTAGGCGCCAACAGATTGTCAACAATTTTTTTACTTAAGTTATTATAATCACTTGTAATCCACACTTGTAAATAAACACAGATAACAAACACCACATCATGCTTTGGCCTATTCATTTCAGACCACCTTTAGTTTGAAATTGCTGAAGATGAATGTCGTCTCATTGAGCAAGAATGCTATAACATTCATCACACCAAAAATAAACATCACAAATGTATGCACAGAGGGTAGGATGTGACATGATACATTACCATACACAGAGCCCAACAAGAGTACAAATGTGACAATTACAGATGCCGGATCCAAACAACTGAAACAGTCTCTCATCCAGCCCAAAATTGGAGATCATTTGAAAGTCACATCACACGTGTTCAGAGACAGGGTGGGACCATCCATGTGTACGTGACCATGTCATCAATGGCTTCTCTCAAGTGTGTGATATGAGCAATACACAATTGGTACAACATCAGCTGCCACTAACTCAGGAGGAGACCTTGAAGTTACAGTGACAACATACACCCAGACAGGTGATAGTGGATCCACATTCCCACACACATGTACACATATGTCATACAATCAACCTAATATTTGAAAGTAGACCATCACAGTTGTGTCCCAGTTTGAACCTAGCAGGAAGATTGTAACATGACACTAAACCAGTTTATGCAGAAAGGGACTCAGACAACCAAAAAATTATTCTCATTATCACATCGGGAACGCTGAGAGTCTTGCAAACATAGTCATAGGAAAATGGTATGCAAGTTAGCTCCAATTCATCATTACTGCAAACGTCAAATGGGCTAATGAGATGAATGAATGGTCAACAGTCATTCATACCATATGGCCTTACATTAGCCTGCTGCTGCAGGTTTGCCATGATATAATAAATATACTCCATGGATACAGTAGCTATTCTGGATGGTCAAATCCTAGGGTGCTGGGGGCCTAAGTCCACCTCTACCGCCCCCAAAACATACAAGAATCAAGTACTTGTGAACTAAACACATGCATAAGGCACATGTGTGGCCTCCATGTCATAAGTCAAACACAAACCTGAAACACAAATTCATAATGGGACATGGTTAGCCCCATAAAAACTGTAAGTGACTCTTCCACTCCATGTTAGGACTACAGATAAAAGCATCACCATCATAAATGTGGACACATTTTGGAGACGGAATACATAATGGTATCCCATCCATCATTTAAAAATAGCCATCAGCAATTACACCAAATATGCCGTCAAATATGGTCAATACATTAGTTAACGTATCCCAAACATTACAGTGTGAATGCCTTCTATACATAAAACAACGGACATGTGTCATATCCAAACACAAATGTGTATCACATCGCACCGTTTGACCATGACAAATCACCTTTCCAAAGGTAAAAACATGAAGACATAAGGATAAATTTGCTCCATATTCTACGCATACAGCATGGGCGTCATAATTTGTTCACGTACATGAGTGCACACAATGCAGAGTCAAATACAAATGTATCCAAAAGTGTCTTAATATTTCGCCTTCAAAGTATATTTTACATCCACAATATTTTTGACTCTGCATCATGTGCACTACTGTACGTGCAAAAAAATTGACGCCCATGATGTATGCGTGGTAAAATTGACGCTACATGGACAATATGTTGGTCATCTCATGTACATATAAAATTATTAATATTCATATCATATTTTTTCACTCCGCATCATGTGCACTACTGTACGTGTAAAAAAATTGACGCCCATGATGTATGCGTGGTAAAATTGACGCTACATGGACAATATGTTGGTCATCTCATGTACATAAAAAATTATTAATATTCATATCATATTTTTTCACTCCGCATCATGTGCACTACTGTACGTGTAAAAAAAATTACGCCCATGATGTATGCGTGGTAAAATTGACACTACATGGACAATATGTTGGTCATCTCATGGACATAAAAAATTATTAATATCCATATAATATTTTTTCACTCCGCATCATGTGCACTACTGTACGTGTAAAAAAATTGACGCCCATGATGTATGCGTGGTAAAATTGACGCTACATGGACAATATGTTGGTCATCTCATGTACATAAAAAATTATTAATATTCATATCATATTTTTTCACTCTGCATCATGTGCACTGTAATGCGTAAAAAAAAATGACGCACAACTGTGTATGCGTGAAAATATGACGCATAACGGGAAAATAAAAACGGCGGCCATTTTATGCAGGAAGTGATGTAATAGGATATCCTGTTTACCAAATCTGTACTGGGAGTTAACTTTCACTTTCACTTTGCAGTCTCAGATTTATCTAGACTGTGTGGTTGTGTGAAAGGTGTTGTCCTGTGTTTTACTGCTTTAGTGTCCTGTGTGCCTTGTACTTTGTCTTAGTGTCAATCTATTATTGTTGTATAATATTGTCTCAGTCTGTTTAGTCTTGTTTTGTCTATACCTGTGATAGTTTGTATTGTTTGTGGGAGTCTGTTGTGGGTAGTATAGTTTGGGGGGTTAGTTGGGCTATTTTTCTCCTTCTTCTTTTTCTTTCACACCTCTACCTTTCCCCATTTCCCACTTTTACTTTCATATTTCATTTGTCCATTTTTAGACCTCTCAATATGTCAGGTAGGCCTCGCCTGTCCAGGATGGGTGAAGACGAATTGGGGGGGTTCATATGGCTAGTAAGCCATTTCCTCCCACTGATGCTGGAGGCTGGGGGCCGTGTGATACAGGGGTATCACACGGAGGCGAGGAAAATCCGGTGGGAGAAGGTGCGCCATCACCTGGTCTGGGTCTACGGGAGTCTGCGAAATGTCCATCAACTCAAGCACCGCTGGGCAGATCTGATCACCAGGGAACAGGACCTGCTGGACCACCTGGGACTCCGGATTGGTGGCCATGTTGGTGAGTACAAATCAATTACATGGGAATAATAGAAATCTGTGTGTGAACATGTGATGATTGTTAGCCAATCTGCAAAATAAGTAGCTGACTGTGTGTAATGCTAGGGAAACCTAGGCCCATGGTTATACACATAAATCCCCATTTTTGCAACACATGTACACGCAATAACAGCAGTAAAATCCAACATCTATTTGTATTTTGCTAAGTAGCCCCCTCTCTGCGTCACAAAATGATGCAAATGCTGCGCTACAAAGGTATACATATGTGTCCTAATGTGTATTTGTTGCAGAATGTGTATGAAGACCTATGCTACCAGTCCGATGGCTGATTTTTGCAACACATACCAGATGCCTGTAGCTGCATGTAATGTAGTGTTGCATTTGTGTCAGAAAAGCAACACGTGAACTGCTCTATTTGTACTCTACTGGTCATAATGGCCAGTGAGTACGTCATGTAGAAACAACATACCTACATATGTAGACGCCATAGCTAGACAGAAAATTGGAAACACATGATGATGCTATACATGTGTGTTGCCTTCACGTCACATGAAGTTAGTCATGTTGTCCACACATATGTCACATGTGTGTCTGGTTGCTGTGTGTTGAACCTGTCCACATAGCCTGTTTGATTGTGAGTGGTCATGCAGTCCTCATGGAACCAGTTTTGGAATGTCTCTCTGGGATGCACATGCTGAGATGTATGGATAACATTATTGTTGGGGCATACTAATGGAGGATTAACTTGGACGACACATGACTGTCCTGGCAACTGCATGAGTGCAGTAGGGTGTGTCACTGGAGCAGGAGACTCATCCAATGATAATGTTGAATACAAAGTCATCCATGCAGGATGAGCATGTGTGAAAGTGTATCATTACCATGTCATATTCACACAGTGTCATTGTAACAGAAATTATTTGTCCGTTCACCCAGTCTGAGTATATTCTTCCTTTCATGCTTTACAGGTGGACCAGCCCCGTACACCGTGGCAGAGGTGGCCCATTTTGACGACCCCGATACCTACAGTGAGTGTCGCCTGAGTGCTATTTTCATTGTTTGGTAATGAAGCATGATGGATTACTGTGTGTTCAAGAGAATTCATGATTTGATGTGCTGGCCGTTCATTGGCTTTGTTGTTTTAGTGTGATATCAAATAGGAATAATGTTTATGTAAAGCAATACCTAGTCATCTCTCAGATTGAGGGGGTGTAGGTCATTCAATTAGGGCGGCAATTGGGAATGGTATGACTCATTTGGAATACACTGGTCAATGTTAGACTTGGTCAGGGACTTGCCATTAACTGAGTCTGCATATCAGACTGACAGTCTCCCAGATAGCTTAGGCACATGGCTTTGATGACAAGTGCTTCTTCCTAGTTGAGGATGGACTGTGTACACTGTAGGTCGGATCTTCCGGGGGCATGTACTTCCACAAGGTGAACTCGAAGTGTGTGTGACTTGAGTGCAATGGCCTAGGTGTTCTGTTGAATCATGTGAATGGGTGTTCTACCTCCTCTGTGTGTGTTGTAAAACATGCCTCACTAATAGTATGTTATGTTGGGCTAAGTCATATCATTTTGACATGTGTGGACCTGGGATGTGACAAGGTTGGGCTGACTACAACGTGTTGCTAGCCCTTCATAGGTGTTGTGTGTGAAGGCACATACTTGTTGAACTTTCTGTACACTCCTGGGTGTGCATTGAACATGGGATTGTTGGTTGTTCTTCACACACCACCCACAAAGACTGGGATGTTACTGTGAAACAGGGTACTTAGGACTGTAGCAACCAGTATGTTACACATACTTAACACCTTTTGTGACTTGAGTTAGTACCTAGGGCCAGATGTAGCAAAATGTCTACACGTTGCAAATGGCATAAATTTCTGTTTGTGAGTTGCAAACGTCTGTTTCCTATTTGTATTTGGTGGTCATGTACATATTAGCAAAATGCTTTTCAAAATGCAAATAATAAAGGGGTTTACCAGACCTACTTGCAACTCACAGTGGTAGGCAATCCCATTTGCAACCGAGTACATGGTTGCAAAGTGAGTAGCTGTTATCATCCACTTGAAGTGGATGGTAACCAACTTGCTGACTGGAAGGGGTCCTCATTGTAAAACTTCACCTTTGTGAGTGGACCAAAATAATCCTGCGCAAAACAGCCAGTGGTCTAAGGGACCAATAATTACTGTGAACATTTCCAAGTTGAATTGTTGTGATTTTTAACTAATTGCAGCTCATTTACCTTTCAGGTAAACGGCCTACACTTGGGGAAAAATAACTTGCTTTATTTAAAAGCAGTCACGTCTATGGAGTTCTGCTGTTCCCAGCAGGCCTCCATCCCCGTGAGTGCCCATAGTTGCTAAAGTGGGGCAACTTGGAACCCACATCATTGATGTTCATGAGGTGGGTTTTAGGGACCCCATAGCGACTCGCAGACGGTGTCAGAGACACCGTTCTGCTTTGCAAATTGCTAGTTGATTTTTCAAAATTCCTACATCTGGCCCCTAGTGTGGACATATGATTCTGGGCCAGGGGTTCAATCTTAGCACACAACTAATTCCAAATGCCATTGAGTGAGGAGTGTGATTGTTATCACATAGAATGACATATGTAGTGAAGTCAGTATGCGGAAGAGCTGGTGCCATAATGTCTAATGCCTTAGGTATGATTTGGATGAGTAGTTTAGTGTGATGTCATCCATCATGTAGAGACATGGATATGCTATGTGTGATATGCCCTTATGTATGCATGATTCACATGTACTTCCTCTGAGCCTTTCCGTGAACTATGTTGTAACAATTGCTGCAACCAATACATTTCTAGTAATGGACAAATGACCCATTGTGGTATTCAACCCACTGTAAATTCAATGCTCAATATTTCCCTTTTCTCTTCACAGCTGCAAACCTGAGTGCCGCAGATCGCAACCATTTCGAGCGCCGTGCCATGAGGTACAGGCACATCCTGCAGGTGCAGTGTGGGTATCGGAGGATGGCCCGCAGATATCATTCGGATCGGGCCTCCGGGGCGTGGTATGCCACACCACAGGCTCCCCCAACGGTGCCACCAACAACCACCGCCACTACATCCACCAGGTCTGCCCAAGTGGACCCAGCAACGGACCAAGCATCTTCCTCCAGACATGGACCCAGCCGTGTGGTGGGAGCAGGGCTGTCCCGTGGTCACACAACTCCAGCAACAACATCCACCTCCACCGGCACGCAAACCAGCACTGACCCTCCTATCGACACTGCGGCCTTCCAGGCATTGTCCCGAAAATTGGACAGGTTGATTCAAAAGGTTGACAACCTGACGGAGGACATGAATGAGGTCAAGAAGAAGGTGCGCTCCATCCGGCGCACACTACGGAGGGCAAATCTGTAGTCATTTTGCCCTCCTGAACTTTTACCCCTCCCCTCTCACCTCTTTTCTATTTCATACTGTTAGTTGGGTTTGGGGGGTTAGTTATAGGATAAGAATAGGAAATTAGCTTAGTTAGTGTTAGGTAAGAGGGTGGGGGGTCCTTATTCTTTCTATCTTATATTTTTGTGTGGGTGGGTGGGTGGGGGGCAATGTTGGGATTCCTGTTTAAAAAAAAAAAAAAAAAAAATTGTTTGTTTAGGATAGTATAGTATGTGTGTAGGTTAGTACGTGTTGTCCTGCATGTGTCTTGTCTCATAATGGTGGGTGGGGGGTTGATGTTTAGATCGTTTCGTTACATGTGTAGAGTAAGTTTAGCTTAGGTTAGTTAGGGACAGTTGTGGGTTAGTAGTAGTCAGGTTAGATTAGTGTAGGTTTACCTTTCCCTTAGTTGCCTCTTTTATTACTACTTTGAAATAAAAATTTTGTTAACCCTTTACATGATGCGTTAGGTGCTACCTTTTCATGGCCTTGACATCAGTGTAGCAGAAAGTTTTAGTATGACATTTGTGTCCTATGCTCGCTATCCCCAGGCTATTGAGGTTTAACATGCCAGCTACCCGTGTGCTAACTTGGTAAGTATCCACCATGTGGGAGAGCCACCATTGGTAGTGTGCATTGATCATCAAGGTTTGGGGTTGGTATGTATCCTACTTCACAAAGAGTGCTTCCAGACTTGTTATTGTAGGTAAATAGATAGGTCGGACAGCAGTGTGAAGTTCAGGTAGATCTTTGTAGATGAGGATTTGTTCACACTCTTGTCTTGTTGCTGTCATTGCTGACCTACATCATGTGTGTACTGATTCAGCATGACTTTCCTTCATGGAAGTATACGCCGTAAGGGTGATTGATGCAGTGTAATTTGTTTATCATTCCTTTCATTTTACAGCATAATTTCTAATTTTAGTATTGCATGGTGCCTACATTTCTCAGCCACCATTAGTTGTCTAGAATAGCTATAGATGGTGCATCATTCTGTCCAACACAGCATGATTGTGTGTGCTTTGTCCCTTCATCAGTTATTTTCCTCAGTATAGTAAAGCTATGATGCAATCCTGGCCACTGCACAGATGTTTCAGTATACATGAAATCAGGACAGTAGTATAGAGAATCGACATGGTTGCCACACAGCCACTTTGGAGTTATGTACTGCACAGTTGAAGTGTGAAATAACACAGAGACACAATAGGTGTGCAAGTGATATTTATTTTTAGGTGGTGTAGTGCAAAATGTCCATTCACAATGTTAGCTGAGTCCGTTCTGGTGCATTCTTACATGGTGATCCTACAGACGGGGTGTGGATGATGCTCCTGACATGCTGGGGTGATGTCACAGACAGTGCAGAGGAACAGGAATTGCCAAATAGTAGGAGAGAAACATTCACTGCCAATGGGGACAAGTCATACAGTGGATTGCCGAACAGTCATTGAGGGTAGTTGTAGTGAGACTGGCATGTGTCAAAACGTAGGACCTTGGTCAGAGTAGGCCATGGTGCAGGGACTAGGGCTTCCGGGTACTCTTGTGTGTGAATGTTATCTGTTCCATGTCTTCTTCTTCTGATGTGTGTGTTGCCTGGTGTATCCTTGGTTGTGAAGGGGCAACACACACCTCAGTGTTAGAAGACATGGAGGCAGACATCCCAGGGGCTGATCCCTGTCGAGTAATGAAGGGCAGTACTGCAGCAAGGAGGGCCTGCTGGTTTTTCAGAATGGCAGCCACATCCCGATGGTAGGCAGCCAGGTCGGCCCTGAAGGGTTCTATGTTGCATTCGTGCACACGTTGACTGGCTTGCAGTTGGAGTTGTTGTATCAACTGGATGACAGCTGTGCAGATTTCCTTCTGTGTTTTTAAAAGTTCCTCCAAGAGCGATGTTCTGGCTTGCATTGCAGCTGCCTGATCAGCAGTTGACAACAAGCACGAACGCACCCCCTCAAGGCTGGCTGCCATAGTTTGCATCCCCACCCGCACCTCCTTGGCCAGCTCCCACTGGACCCCAATGACTGGTCTTTCGAAGCTGGTGCCAGTGTCGTCAGAGTCCTCAGCTGTGTTGGAGCTGGCAGGTCTTACAATTGGGGTGGCGGGTGGTTCTACTGTGGTGGCTGCTTCTTCTGTGCTCCTCCTTGTGACTGAAGGTGGGGTTTGGAGGCTTTCAAGGACCATGTCAATGGTCTCTTGTGGGAGGTTGATGGTCTCGTCATCCATGTCATCAGGAAACTCATGGACAGGCATATCAGCAGGAGATACGTGTTCCTCTGCAATGAAACAGGGTACAATTAGTGTGTCTGTGTTGTGACAATTTTGCACTAAGATACAAGCCTTTGGATGCCTTAACTTTGTACTCTGTGTTTGTCTTGGTATCTGCTGTCCGTCATAGGGCATTGTTGTAGGCCTATGGCCCACCTGTGTGTCACATGTATGATATGGAGCTATCAGACATGTCTGCCAGGTCGCCTCTAGGTGTTGCTTTGTAATTATTTAGGAATGGGCGTGTTTTTGTCCTACTCCTCCCTCGGTGTTTCACTATTGTTATGGAGGGACATTTTGTTGGGTGGGCTCTCATTATCCTACATGTGATTCTTGGCTTTCTAGGCAGCAGGATAGCTAATGGTGTGGGGGACTAAGTTTGACCCACTTGTAAATAACTCTGTCACCCAGATATTCAATTTAGCTCAGACAGACTAGCAGTGCCTCTGGTCTCCCACATCAAAGGAATGTTTAGACATCCGAGCGCATGACATCTTTGGAACTTCTCAGGGAAGTGGTGGTCACTCAGATCCTACACAATTCTATCTTTTCCGGTATGTTCCCATACACAAATGACAAAGACAGTATTTGTTTAATATGAAGTTTCATTGTACAACTGAGTTGTAGAAATTTAGGTGTGAGCCCCAATAACCCAAACAATACACACTGTTAGATTGAAATAGTCCGCAGGAGAGTAATACATTAGTACACAGCTATCATGGTGCCTAACAGTTTCTACTCTCCCTCTGCTTGTTCTATGTATAGCACAGCATCTTAAGTTTGGAGCTTGCCTGTCTGAATCACAGGGGAGACATCATCCCTCATATCAGAGGAATGGGCTGGGATCTGGTTGTGCATCAGCAGCAAGGCAGGCAGCATCTAGTTGTGATTTTCTGTTTGGAAACTCCCCCATGCGTGTCTTGGGACGAGAAAGTGAATTTAAAAGACATATGTCATGGTGATGACAAAGTTTCCCTACGCAGGAATGCCAAACCTTAACCCCTACCACATCTATCAGCAACGTACCAGACGGTATCCTTGACTGGGGCACATAGTGAATATGTTCTGGCAAACTCCAGTGCAGAAGTAGGCAAAACAGTGTGATTTGACTAATTGACAACACCTTAGGATTGACTATTTGATACATTAACTGATAGGAAGGGCAATGAGATTCATTTAGTGCAAAGTGCTCTTAGGCTCTTAGATGTGAGCAAATGAGTATAAGTACATTCAGGGTAAGATGCACAAAGGCCTCCAGCCTGAGGCTAATGCGCAAAGTATACGTTTCACTTGCCACACTACACTTTGACTGACTGTGGGTGTTGTGACTGCCCTGCCAGCACACTTGCCTCTCAGGCCCTGCCCCATACACTTTTTATTCACATTGCATGATCTGTACCTGTTACGTGGCATTACCTATGCATGTCAATGTTAGGATGTGGTATGGATGTAAACATTGTTGATGTTTGAATATGATGGGGTATCATGTGTGTCTTACTGGATTGGCCTGTTTATCGTATGAATGTCCTATTTGTTTGTCAGACTGTGCAGATGTGTTTCAGTGACCAGTTGCCTGTGTCCCCTCCTCAATGTTATTGTCTGAGCAGTATGACATTAGTGATGTAGCCTTGTTAGCCAGGCACGTGAGGGACCCTGACGTATGCAGCATGTGTGTGTCGTTAGTGCTGTGTGGCTCCTATTGATGTTTACTTAGGCTTATGTATGTGTCAGTTATGGACATTCGGCATTTGAGTGTACTGGTACCTTTGTCTTATTTCTAGGAGTAGTTGCAGATGTCATCCTCACCCCCTAATTTAGGTATGTTTGTTCCAGGGTGGGGTTCCTGCCATTTGGTACTATAGCTGCACAGAGATGAGAGGTGTTATTGTCAACTGTTGTGGCAGTTACGTTGCAGTTGTTGTATTTGCTACTGCATTACAGGTAGGGACCTAGTTGATGTAGAATAGATTTTGCAATACAAGTGCCTGGATGTGGATTTGAGGTAGTGTCCTTCCCACCTGTCACTGCTTTCCCTTGGCTCTCTTGTTGTAATTACAGGATGTCCCCGTGGGACTGTTGTTGTTGCTGTATTTTGTCGTGCCCCAGCTTCGGTCAGTACTGGGCATGCCCCCCTGCCGTGCCCCTTTCCCCATGCCACTTCATATATGTGCTAAGTTACATGCATTGTGTAGTAGGTATCCCCCCCCTGCTTACAGTCCCCATTATTGCATTTGAACTCCCCATGCGACTTACCCTGCATGTGCGTTGTGTCGTGGTAGTCTGCGCTGTCCAGTCCTTGAATCCCTGTGACGATCTCCTCCGGGATGACGGCTGCGACCATCTCCTCCATGTGGTCCAGGGCCTCCTGTTGTGCTGGACTCCCCCCTCCAGTCTGCATTGCTGCCTTCCTGTTCCTGGCCATTTTCTCTTTGGTCCTACGTTTGCAGTCATGCCAGCATTTCTTACACTCGGTGACTGTCCGGCGTTCTTCAGCCACACTGTTAATCTTGTCCACAATTTGTTTCCAGATGGCCTCTCTCCTACTGAGTGGCAATTTTGAGGAGATGAAAAGTTGGTGCAGGTGTTCAGTCACCTCTTTCACCAGGATTTCCTGCTCCTCTGCACTGAAGCGACACTTTCTTTTTTTTTTTTAAATGTCCTGGTTCCTGTATGGATCCTCCTGGCTGGTTCCTGGTCTGCTCTCATCCTCCTGGGGTCTGTTGGGGCATCTAGGATCCATTTTGGCTCTCCTCTGCTGAAAGGGCAGTTTTCGCGCAAAAATTAAACGCAATAGCGTGAAAAAAAACGGCTTTTTCACGATTGCGCTGTCGTAAATTGACCCACAGTGCTGTGCATCGCATTTACGCTGGTTTCCTTTACGACAGACCGACGCTGTGTGCGTCACGAAATAATGACTCCCACCTGTTGGTTGCGCCGCCGTACGTCAAAGTATAAATTTGACGCCCGCATGGCGCTTCAAAATGGCGTTAGACGGCGCAATTTTTTTTTACGCAAAACTGCGTTAGCGCAGTTTTGCGTCAAAAAGTATAAATATGGCCCAAAGTTTATTAACCTCATGAGGTGGTACTACAGTTCAAACAGTACCCTTCGGTAATGTTTGAAGTAGCACACTGAACTGAGAGAGCATGGTCCTTTTATACCCACGCAGGGGCTAAAAGGAGGTGGTACAATTATAGAAGCAAGACTTGCATACATGTAAGGTCATGTGGAAATGCACAGTCGACAGGCAGGAGGAGCTAACAGTTTTCAAGGACAAACAGCTGCAGACCTTACTGAGCATGTGCGAAAGTGGGAGATGCTAAATATAACTTGTCACTAGGCAGATTTTCAAGAGTAGTTAACAGAAAGGTAGGACAGAGCACATGGTGAGCACATGGCAGCATGTGGCAAAGAAAATGGCTGCCATGAATACAAAATGGATTCCACGAAATGTTCACAATAGTTACTAAATACAAGATGTCTTCTGCTAATGCTTAATCTAATCGCTGCTAAACTACAACATTACCTCTAAGGGGAACCCTTGGACTCTGTGCATGCTCATACCAAATTTGTAAGAGAGAGCACATGCACTTTAGCACTGGTTGGCAGTGAAAAAGTGCTCAGAGTCAAAACGTCAGCCAACAAAGGTCAGAAAAATACAGAGGCAAAAGCAAAAAGTCTGGGGAATGACCCTGTAAAAGGGCCAGGTCCAACACTAGCCATATCTTATTTCTCTGTGAAGCCACAAAAAGCAATGAAGGATATTAATTGATCTCAAGAAGTTACGGACAGGATGAAAAAGAAAAGAAGATAACATATGGAGAGGCATGTGTTCCTTCTGTTTGGGAGAAATTTATTTAATTTTGTCCACAGTGTCAAACTGTCTGGGCTCTGATCCTGAGCAGAGCCAGACAAATATGACAATCTGGTACAATCCATAAAGTGTAAAGGTATGATGTTTGAACCAGCATATATAAACTGGGGGCACACTATCCACCCCAGTTTCATACATCACAGTACTTTCTAGGTCTAGGGGAAACAAAACTGCAGATTTCCTCCTAAGTGTATAAGAAAGTGTCCATAGACAAAACAGAAATTCATACTGACTTTCCATATGAGTGCCCGCTAATATTGCTGTGTCACAGCAGCCTTATCTTAAAATGCGGACAATGGCAGTAAACATGCACAGTCCATTTACCTTGTGATTACCGTGGGTAAGACACATGTAGTGATAATCACCCAGAGTAAAAAGTCTAAAACCTGGTTATCGAAAAGCAAATCAAATCTGGCCAAACCAAGGGGGCGGAATCCATCTTACAACACTTGGGCCCATATTTATACTTTTTGATGCAAAACTGCGCCAACGCAGTTTTGCGTAAAAAAAATTAGCGCCGGCTAACGCCATTCTGAAGCGCCATGCGGGCGCCGTATTTATTCAATGACGTTAGCCGGCGTTAGCCGCCGGCGCTGTCTGGTGTGCGTTAAAAAAAACGACGTACACCAGGCAGCGCCGGCATAGGGGGAAAATGGCGTATGGGCGTCCAGAAATGGTGCAAGTCAGGCTGAGGCAAAAAAATCGCCACAACCCGATTTGCGCCATTTTTTTACGACGCCCATCCCCCATTGAAATGACTCCTGTCTTAGCAAAGACAGGAGTCATGCCCCCTTGCCCAATGGCCATGCCCAGGGGACTTCTGTCCCCTGGGCATGGTCATTGGGCATAGTGGCATGTAGGGGGGCACAAATCAGGCCCCCCTATGCCACAAAAAATAAATAAAAAAATACTTACCTGGACTTACCTTAATGTCCCTGGGGTGGGTTCCTCCATCCTTGGGTGTCCTCCTGGGGTGGGCAAGGGTGGCAGGGGGTGTCCCTGGGGGCAGGGGAGGGCACCTCTGGGCTCATTCTGAGCCCAAAAGGTTTCTTAACGCCTGCCCTGACCCAGGCGCTAAAATCTGGCGCAAATGCGGGTTTTTTAGACCCGCCCACTCCCGGGCGTCATTTTTGCCCGGGAGTATAAATACGACGCATATGCATCGCAGTCATTTTTTAAGACGGGAACGCCTACCTTGCATATCATTAACGCAAGGAAGGTGTTCACGCAAAAAAATGACGCTAACTCCATGAACTTTGGCGCTAGACGTGTCTAACGCCAAAGTATAAATATGGAGTTAGTTTTGCGTCAAATTTGCGTCGAAAAAAATGACGCAAATTCGGCGCAAACGGAGTATAAATATGCCCCTTGGTTTCATTTGAAGCAGTATGGTGGGCAAAACATTTACCTGTAGTTAAACAAATTGCAAGAACTTCTCCCATCACTTGATGTAATTCCCTAAATGGCCAAGGATATACCCTGACATGGGTCCCTTGCTCACTGTGCAACTGGAACCAAGTTGCATCCGGCTGAAGAGACCCAATGAAGCCTACCCAGGTCTTGGGTTGCTTTGGTCCATTCAGAAAGGATCTGGCTTGGCAGTTGGGTCAGGACAGTTCCTAATGGGGCAGTTCTAAAACTGATTTGCCTATAGCATGGTCTAATCTGAGATGTCATGGTGGACAAAAGGACAATGGTTTGGAATGCTACCCTGAGTGATTGTCAGTGGTCAGAATATTGTAAGTACTTCTCCCATCATCTTTAATGTTTTATGTCATGATTACAGACAACATAGCAATGAAGAGGGAGGTACAACAAAGCATGTCATGGCATCATTTTTGTTTTCAAGATTGATATCAATGTTTCTTCAATGGAACAATTGTTCAATAACTGTGGTCCACAGCATGAAACAGCAATCATTAGCTAGAACTAACTTGGTCTTGAATTAAATTTGGGCGGGAAGTTTCAGATTAGGCACTATTCTGTTGACTAGTTTTACCAGTGAATAAATTCCACTTCCCCATTCTGCTTAGTCACCTGTTTGTCTGTGTGCCTGTAAGTGAGTCAGCATTTGTTTGTCCTCTTATCACCTGAGATATAAGTGTGAACACCCTCCTGATCCATCTACCCCTCAAGCTTACATCGGGCCCTAGACAGATAATGTTTTGAGTCAAGGAATCACACAATGCCCTGCATGGCTGACAGCTGACCAATAGATATAATCATTGGACATCATAGCCTTCCATCAGATCCCAAACTTACCTAGGCTCCACCTCACTCCACTTCCATTTAATCTTGTCATCCAGTTCTCTAAAATATCTTGCAGAGTTCCACCACTCCTGCCACATTGGGGGAGAGGACTGACACCATGCTTTGCATATCTCTCTCCTTGCCAGCAAAATAAGAAAAAATATCCACATATTTTGAGATATAGTAGAGGCCCTCGAGCCAGGTGCATAGTAGATCATACTGAACACAATAAGCAGTGGCCTTCCCTCCACTGTGAATCCAGTAATGTCAGAGATTGTCTTGCCCACAATCAGCAAACATATGCACATCATCCATGTCTTGAACCCTGCATTGCTCACACTTGCTGAGCCCAGCTTCTCTCATCTTAGACAATTTCACCGGAGTCCAATGCGCTCTGTGCAAAGTGAAAAAATGATTTCTTCTTAGGGCAGCAGATTTAACCACAGTGGATAGCATGCTTATAGATATGTGTCATAACTCTTCCAGGTCTGCGTTTGGCACGTATTCCTGTCAGATCAAATGTGAAGCTCTCATTTTTCCTTCTGCGGCTGCCACCAAGTGTCCATACCAACACAATACTCCTTTTTTCCTTGGTTTTGGATCTTGAAGATCCTTTTCCATTTATGTTAATTCCATCCCCAACCACCACTGTTTCTGCAGCCAGGAAGATATTTGATAGCACTTGTTGGTAGTGGCCCTTTTTGTGTGGTCATCCCCAAACGTTTTGCCTCCGTCCTTCTATCTTCTGTGACCAGTTTTTGTTGGCTTTAGGACACTGGGCACTTAACCACTGCTAACCAGAGCTAAAGTGCCTTTGCTCTCTGTGTAAATTGTATTGGTGATTGGTTTATCCATGGTTGGCATATTTGATTGACTGGTAAGTCCCTAGTAAAGTGTACTAGAGGTGCCCAGGGCCTGTAAATCAAATGCTACTAGTGGGCCTGCACCACTGATTGTGCCACCCACATGAGTAGCCCTGTAAACATGGGTCAGACCTGCCACTGAAGTGTCTGTGTGTGCAGTTTTAAACTACCAATTCGACCTGGCAAGGGTACCCACTTGCAATGCCCAAATGTTCCCTTTTTGTACATGTAATGCACCCCCTAAGGTAGACCCTAGGTAGCCCGATGGGCAGGGCACAGTGTATGTTAAAGGTAGGGCATGTACTGATGGGTTTCACATGTCCTGACAGTGAAATACTGCCAAATTCGTTTTTCACTGTTGCAAGGCCTATCTCTCTCATAGGTTAATATGGGGACTGTTTAATATCGGTTAAGCATAGTTTCTCGTTGGGAGCAGATAGAGATTAAGAGTTTGGAGTCTCTGAACTCACAATTTAAAAATACATCTTTTGTTAAAGTTGGTTTTTAGATTGTCAGTTTGAAAATGCCACTTTTTAAAAGTGAACATTTTCTTCCATAATCACTCTGTGCCTCCTTGTGTATTTCATGTCTGGGTCACACTGACAGTTGAGCTGTTGTGAATTCCCTCAATACAGTGACAAAAAGAAAGCAGGGGTGTAGTCTGCATATACTGATGACTCTGCTGGGCTATAGTGGGGAGGGAGGAGCTGACACTTACGCCTGAAAGGGCTGTTCCTGTCCTCAAACAATGCAGTCTTCAACCCCCTGGTGTGTGTCTGGGGCAAGGCAGGATCTTGTCAACAACAGAGACTTTCCTTTGAAGTTTGCCTACTTCAAAGGCAGAAAGGAGCATAAGCAGTGGACCCAAAACCCCAGACTTTTAGATTATTTCTGGACTCAAAAGGAACCTCTTCCAAGGAGAAGAGCTGAAGAACTGTAGGAGGGGTAGTGCCCCTTTGCCTGTGACTGTGCTTTGCTGGGTTAGCCTGCAGTTGCTGCTTCGGCCTGAAAGAGGACAAAGACTGAACTTTGTGGTATATTCATAATTGTGAAGTGCCTCCAAGGGCTTGGACTGAGCTTGCCTCCTGTTTTGAAGTCTCCGGCCATAAAAGACTTCCTCTGCCTGCAACTGGACTCTCTGCTGAGACTCCTACCATGCCAAGTGGTGCCCACTCCAGTCCCTGGGAACTTGAAAGGTGAAGCTGGTGGAACCACGGAGGAAATCCACACACAGGAGCCGTGTGGGGAAATATTTAATGCAGCCTCTGCAACGCTGCTGTAAAAACAACGCACCACCTGCATTGTGGCTGAGAAATCGACTTATCACCTGCATCGCAGCTGGAGAAATTATGCAATACCCACCTATGGCTGCTGAAAATGACACTCATCACCATGCAGCCAGATTCCGCACGCATTGTTTCTGGGCGTCAACGTGAACCTGCCCAGATCTGTGGTGCCCGTCTGGAAATCAAAACACCTATCTCTTGCGGTAGAGAAAAATTAGGCATTGACCACCCGACCGGAGAAGAAATGATGCATGGCCTCACTTGTGAGCAAGGAATTGACGCATCACAGACTTTTCTGATGCACGCTCACCTTTGCAGCTTTATTTTTGATGCAAACCAGGTACTTGTGTGACATCAACGCATCTATTGTTTTCTATGGAGTAAGAGTCTTTTTAATTAAAAAATTCAAAACTTTACTTGTGTATGTTGGATTTTTGTCATTTCGGTTTTGTTTGATTTAGATAAATATTGGCTGTTTTCTAAACTGGAGGGGTGTCAATTTCATAGTGTTTTCACTGTATTACTGTGTGTTTTTCTTACAAATACTTTACACATTGAGATGAGCCTGATTGCTTTTGCCAAGCCACAAAGGGCATGAGCGGGGTTTATCTTAAGTGTTTATCTCCAGTGCTCTGATTAGAGTGAGGGTCCCTGCTTGGACAAAGTGTAAACTGACTGCCAACCAGAGACCTCATTTCTGACAGTATTTAAACCTGGTGAGTGTCCCATTCATCAATTAGCTCCACCTGTCCGAAGTCAGGTCCTTACCTTTCTTCACCATCTGCCCCCAACATGTTATTCCTGCAGCTCTCAGAGGTCTAGCTAAGTTGTATGACAAGCATGCCAAACTCTCTGGTGAGTCCCACACCTTGGTCCCCCTATTATAATATGGAATATGCAAGAGAGACTAGACTTGGAACCACAGTTTCACTGCTGCTTTCAAACACTTCAGCCTTACATTTTTTTTAAACTTGGGTGCTCCAAATTTGTACTTGTAGCCAACCTTGGACACTTTTTCCAGCATAGCACTGTACATGAGGCCAACTACCAAGCCGTCTGGGTGATCCAGTAAAATTCTGTTGTTCTTAATCTGGTACGCCCAGCAATACAGCTGGAAGTCTGGCAATCCCAACCCTCTAGTCTCCATATTCCTCTTCAACTTATTCCTAGAAAGCCTGACCCCTTGTTAGCCTAGAAAAAATTATGTTACTCTCCATTGGACCTTGGCAAGGAGTTTCTCATCAAATTCCAATAGGATATTGTCAAATAAAAAAGTAAGCATTGGGAGAATGGGCATCTTTACCATATTTATCCTGCTGTACAAAGGAAGTGGGAGCTTTCGCCACTTTTTGCATTATATCGACCTCCTTATATACTTTCCCCATATTCACTTCAGGTATTCTCTCCAGGTCATGCAGTATCGTTATCCCAAGATACCTTAATTCCTCTGATATCTGACAGTCCTGATACTCCTGATCCCATATCATAGTCTCTGTCCCACTATCATTAATTTCATGCCCGGACAGTCTCCCAAAAGACCTCATCTCTTTCATCAGGCATGGTAGAGTATCTACAACATTTGAGGTATATAAGATAAGATAACCTGCATGAAGAACTGTTTTCCTTGAAAAGGCTTCCATCACAAAAGGCTCAATTTCACTATTTAACATCAAGCTTTGTGCCAGGGGCTCAATATATAATCATACAGGATAGGGAACAGGGGACAGCCCTGCCTCATCCCCCTGCTTATTTTTACTATGGTGGTAAGCCTAACTCTATATCTTATTTAACACACCTCTCATCTCCCACCCCAAACCTCTTTAATATGTCTGCAAGATACTTCCAATTTATCCAATGAAAGGCTTTAGACGTGTCTAACGTATCTACCGCCAAAAGAACTCCTTGTGCTACGGCTAGGTCTTTTGAGCCTATTAATGAATGGATAAGATCCCTCATCTGCCTCCTAGGTAAAAAGCTCTTTTGATCTTCGTTTATTAGCTTCCCCAATGCCTTACTGGGACGTGTGGCCAAGATGCTCGTGAAGATCTTAGAGTTGCAGTTCAACAACAATATCGGTCAGTGAGATTGGCACTGCATAGGATCTTTGTCCAGCTTTAGAATCAACAAAATCACTGCCTCATCCCAGGACTCTAGCAATGGAAAGTCCTTCAATAAAATTGTATTGAATAACTCAACCCATGCAGGTAGCACTACTCCCAACATCAGGATAAAAAATTAATTCAGGATTCTATTTGGGCCTGCCACTTTTCCCCTTAGCTGCTGTCAGAATTTCGTCCCACATGATCTCTCTGCATGATTCCTGGTTGCAGAGACAATCTCCTATCTACACTGCCACTCTGCATAGCCTGACAGATTGACACCTGGAGTTTCAGCAGTACCGCTGCAAGATCAGAAAATATGTATCTGGAGGTACTCCATGTCCAAAGCTCTCTCAACCTCCCCTTCATCAATAAAGAAATAATTCTAGATTAATTGCCATTCTATTTACTATGAAAGAAATATGATCTATTCTGTTCCCTTAATCTAAGCCATGCATCACAAAGATTCAGGTTTTGTAGCATAGAAAAAAGATATGACCTCATTTTTGGGATGCTAATTTGTACACATGCTGGTGACCTATCCAGGTTATTGTTGAACAAGACATTAAAATTCCCACCCACTATAATTAGTGCTTCAAAGTCTAATAATTCCAAAAAAGGGGAAGCCAATGACATAACATCATCTACATTAGGACTGCAGCAGCTAGTCAAAGTGTACCGATTCTGTAAAATCGTAACTTGAGACACCGTCCAGCACCCTCCCCCATCTGCTTTATAGTTCACCACTTCCGCCCCATTATTCACTTTAAAAAAAATGGCTATCACCCTTGTACTGCATGACTGGTCTATAGCCACCACCTTCTCCATCCATTGATGCTTCTTAAAAAGACTCATGCATTCCGACCGTAATAGATGAGTCTCTTGTAAAATGATAACCTGGGCAGATGTATCTCTCAGATATTATATTACCAGAGACTGGCTCCTCTTAACCCGTAATCCATTCATATTCTAGCATAGAAAAGAGAGGCAAACCCCGCTTAGCAGTTCATCATCCACTGTCATAAATCTCTCCCAGGCCCCCCCTTGTCCTTATACCCTTACTTGGTCTTTTTGAAGCCCTTACTGAGGACATTTTGTTTATTTTTTCCCTATACTCCCCATCATGTGAACCCCCCTGAGAACCCTCACAACCCTTTCACCTAAGCATATTCTGCCTATATAAGCTGCTACCCGAGGGAGCTGCTTACTCTTTACTCTCACTTACTAAAAGTAACTCATCTTTGTCATTGATTCACCCTCTCATTTGCCCCAAACATCATTCTGCATTTCTGAGCTATAAAGTCATCAACTTCCTCTAGGACTAGGATATTATACATTTTATTGGCCCACATGACTTTCAGGATCACTGGGAACCTTCACTACACCACTGCCCCCATACATATGAGGATCTCCAGTTGCTTGCCTATATCTCACTGCCTATCTTCAGTTGTTCTGAAGATGTCAGACTTGATCTTAAATGAGTTGTCTTCAACTTCTGATGATTTATCCCTCAAAGCTACTCCCAGAATTATCTCCTTCCCTACATATGTCAATAAATTAACTAAGATCTTCCTGGGCCTCTTACATACTGGGTTCCATGTGAATGGATCTCTAGGCACCCTTTGAAGTCCAGTCACTTGGGGGAAGCCTTGGTGAGAAGATCTACCACAAAATGTTGTACATCACTCCCCTCGGCCTGCTCTTTAACATCTAGGATTCTGACATCAATATGCCTTGAGTTGTTCTCTATTATCTCCAACTTGTCTGCCAGCTCCTTCTCTCGAAGTCTAAGCTTGGCTACCTCTTTTACATTTACATCCACTGCTAGGCTTGGCTTGTGAATGCTCCTCTCTAATACGCCTGTATGTTTGGTCAGGTTAGACAGTTTGTCCTCTAGGCTGAGATATATGGCCTATATCTCTTGGTTCATCTCTGAGATTAAGAAATGTTCCTTGATCTCCTGAAATAGCATATTAAGCATAACCTGAACTACTTCCTAACCTACCAGATCTGCTGGGCAACCACCCCCACTAGGTGTGCCCTGCTCCGACTGTCTTGCTACTCCCGATACCTTGAGGGTTGCTGTTGCCTCTGTTTCTCTTCTCAATCATTCCTTGAGCCAGATCAACACTCACCAATCAAATTGTTATTGTTAGACTTGGCATGGTTTCCCCTGACGTTTTTGCCTTCTGACCTCCAGTTTTGCTAACTTCATTTTTGTTGCCTTTAGAATTCTGGGCACTTTGCCACTGCTGACGAGTGCTAAATTATATGAGCTCTCTACTACTGTAGCAACATTGGCTTATCCACAATTGCCATGTTTTTTTACTTATACACCCCTTGTAAATTACACTACCTAAGCCCAGGGCCTGTAAATTAAATGCTGCTGGTGGACCTGCAGCACTGATTGTGCCACTTTCTTTAGTAGCCATTTAAACATGCCTTAGGCCTGCCACTGCAGAGCTTGTATGTGCAGTTTTAAACTGCCATATCAACCTTTAAGTTAACCCTCTTTCTGGGCCCAAACTTTCATTTTTAAAACATATATGCCACCCCTAATGTAGGCCCTGAATGGCCCCAAAGGAAGGGGGCAGTGTATTTAATAAGTTGGACATTAACTTTTATGTTTTGAATGTCCAGATATTGAAAAAATCAGATTTTGATTTTTTTTCACTACT
The DNA here is from genome assembly GCF_031143425.1 of Pleurodeles waltl. NCBI lineage: Eukaryota > Metazoa > Chordata > Amphibia > Caudata > Salamandridae > Pleurodeles > Pleurodeles waltl. The sequence goes on along the minus strand of NC_090451.1, from coordinate 452,495,027 downwards.
GCATGTCCTCTCTCTCCCATAGACTAGCATTCGGATTGCCCTATTAACCCCCTGTGTTTGGTGTCTCTCTAGTGTAGGAGGCTGGCCTGGCTTATAGTGGGTACATGATGGTACTTACACCTTGTGCCAGGTCCAGTTATCGCTTATTAGTAGATTAGTAGTGTTCTAGCAGCTTAGGCTGATAGAGGTAGCTATAGCAGAGCAGGTTAGGCTGAACTAGGAGGCATGCAAAGCTCCTACTATACCACTTATATCATATAGTACTATATCACAAGAAAGCACAATACTCAGAGTTACTAAAAATAAAGGTACTTTATTTTAGTGACAATATGCCAAAAGTATCTCAGAGGATATACTCCCTTAGGAGGTAAGTAATATACACAAAATATACACACAAACCAAAATCAGGTAAGTAAACAGTTAGAAAAGTAGTGCAAACACTGTAGAACACAATAGAATGCAATAGGAGACAATAGGCCTAGGGGCAACACAAACCATATACTCCAAAAGTGGAGTGCGAATGGACCTCAGGCCTAGTGTAGTGTGTAGAAGGTAGCTGGGAGTGTGAGAAAATACTAAGGGTGACCAAGAGACCCCAACCCAAGACCCTGAAAAGTAGGAGTAAAGTTACCCTACTACCCAAGAAAGACAATAAAGTCGAGATAGGGGATTCTGCAAAGACAACAACTGACTGCAAAGCACTGAAGACAGATTCCTGGACCTGAGGACCTGCAAAGGAAGGGGACCAAGTCCAAGAGTCACACAAGTGTCCAGGGGGGGCAGGAGCCCACTAAACCCCGGATGAAGGTGCAAAAGGGCTGCCTCTGGGTCGAAGAAGCCAAAGATTCTGCAACAACGGAAGGTGCTAGGAACCTCTCCTTTGGTCAGAAGATTTACTACGGTGTGCTGGAGGATGCAGAGTTGTTTCCATGCAGAAGGACCACAAACAAGCCTTGCTAGCTGCAAGAGTCGTGGTGGAGGATTTTGGGTGCTGCCAGGGCCCAGGAAGGACCAGGAGGTCGCCCCTTGGAGGAGGAGACAGAGGGGACGCACAGCAACACATAGAGCAGGCAGCACCCACAGAAGCACCTAAACAGGCATTCATAAGATCTGAGCACTGTGGTCGTCTCAGAACAACAAAAGGGAGTCCCACAAAGTCGGAGGTCAACTCAGTGAGTTGGGCAATGCAGGATGGAGTGCTGGGAACCTGGGCTGTGCTGTGTATGAAGGATGTCTTGCAAAAGTGCGCAGAAGCCCTAGCAGCTGCAGTTCACACAGTACACAGGATTCCTGTCTGGCATGGGGAGGCAAGGACTTACCTCCACCAAATTTGGACAGAAGCGCCACTGGACTGTCGGGGACACTTGGATACAGCTCCTGTGTTCCAGGGACCACACTCATTACGATGAGAGAGGACCCAGAGGACCAGTGATGCAGAAGTTTGGTGCCTGCATTGGCAGGGGGAAGATTCCGTCGACCCACAGGAGATTTCTTCTTCGCTTCCATTGCAGGGTGAAGGCAGACAGCCCTCAGAGCATGCACCACCAGGAAACAGTTGAGAAAGCCGGCAGGATGAGGGGCTACAACGTTGCTGGTATTCTTCTTGCTCCTTTGTTGCGGTTTTGCAGGTGTCCTGGGCAGTCAGCGGTCGATCCTTGGCAGAAGTCGAAGAGAGAAGTGCGGAGGAACTCTGGGGAGCTCTTGCATTCATTATCTGATGAGGAACCCACTGGAGAGATCCTAAATAGCCCTTAGAGGCGGATTGGCTACAGAGAGAGGTAAACATCTATCAGAAGGGGTGCCTGACGTCACCTGCTGGCACTGGCCACTCAGAGGTCTCCATTGTGCCCTCAAACCTCTGCATTCAAGATGGCAGAGGTCTGGGACACACTGGAGGAGCTCTGGGCACCTCCCCTGGGGAGGTGCTGGTCAGGGGAGTGGTCACTCCCCTTTCCTTTGTCCAGTTCCGTGCCAGAGCAGGGCTGGGGGGATCCCTGAACCGGTGTAGACTGGCTTATGCAAGGAGGGCACCATCTGTGACCTTCAAAGCATTTCCAGAGGCCAGGAGAGGCTCCTCCTCTCAGGCCCTTAACACCTATTTCCAAAGGGAGAAGGTGTAATACCCCTCTCAGAGGAAATTCTTTGTTCTGCCTTCCTGGGACTGGGCTGACCACACCCCGGGGGCATGAACCTGTCTGAGGGTTGGCAGCAGCAGTAGCTGCAGAGAAAACCCCATAGAGTTAGTTTGGCAGTACCCGGGCTCGATGCTGGAGCCCCGGGGATGCATGGAATTGTCCTCCCAATACAAGAATGGTATTGGGGTGACAATTACATGATTCTAGACATGTTACATGGCCATGTTTGGAGTTACCATTGTGATGCTACATATAGGTATTTACCTATATGTAGTGCACGCGTGAAATGGTGTCCCCGCACTCACAAAGTCCAGGGAAATTGTCCTGAACAATGTGGGGGCACCTTGGCTAGTGCCAGGGTGCCCTTACACTAAGTAACTTTGCACCTAACCTTCACTAAGTGAGGGTTAGACATATAGGTGACTGATAAGTTACTTAAGAGCAGTGTAAAATGGCTGTGAAATAACGTGGACGTTATTTCACTAAGGCTCCAGTGGCAGTCCTGTGTAAGAATTGTCTGAGCTCCCTATAGGTGGCAAAAGAAATGCTGCAGCCCATAGGCATCTCCTGGAATCCCAACACCCTGGGTACCTAGGTACCATATACAAAGGAATTATAAGGGTGTTCCAGTGTGCCAATCAGAATTGGTCAAATTAGTCACTTGCCTGCAGTGACAATTTTAAAAGCAGAAAGAGCAGAAACACTGAGGTTCTGGTTAGCAGAGCCTCAGTGATACAGTTAGGCACCACACAGGGAACACATGCAGGGCACACTTTATGCGCAGTGGGGTCCTGGCTACCAGGATCCCAGAGACACAGGCAAAAAACAAACATACATACAAGTAAAAAATGGGGGCATCATGCCAGGCAAGATGGCACATTCCTACATCTAGTACCGCAATTTAAAACCACAGCTTATGGTGAAGTTAGATATCTGAAATAGTTATTCTGAAAATGCCACTTTTAGAAAGTTGGCATTTTCTTATTTTAAATCATTTAGGGGGGCATTCTGACTTTGACGGGCGGTGGAGGCCGCCCGCCAAAGTCCCGCCGGCAGCATACCGCTGCGCTGTCAAAAGACCGCCGCGGTAATTCTGAGTTTCCCGCTGGGCTGGCGGGCGACCGCCAGAAGGCCGCCCGCCAGCCCAGCGGGAAACCCCCTTCCATGAGGATGCCGGCTCCGAATGGAGCCGGCGGAGTGGAAGGGGTGCGACGGGTGCAGTTGCACCCGTCGCGATTTTCAGTGTCTGCTTGGAAGACACTGAAAATCTTGGTGGGGCCCTGTTAGGGGGCCCCTGCAGTGCCCATGCCATTGGCATGGGCACTGCAGGGGCCCCCAGGGGCCCCACGACACCCGTTACCGCCAGCCAGGTTCTGGCGGTCAAAACTGCCAGAACCAGGCTGGCGGTAAGGGGGTCGGAATCCCCATGGCGGCGCTGCTTGCAGCGCCGCCATGGAGGATTCCCTTGGGCAGCGGGAAACCGGCGGGACACTGCCGGTTTCCCGTTTCTGACCGCGGCTGTACCGCCGCGGTCAGAATGCCCATGGGAGCACCGCCAGCCTGTTGGCGGTGCTCCCGCGGTCGTAGGCCCTGGTGGTCCATGACCGCCATGGTCAGAATGACCCCCTTAGTGTCTTTTGCCTGTCTGTGAATACACGTCTGCGTGGGTGACAGCTGTGCTCTTGTGCATTCCCTCTAGACATCCACATATACACAGAACTTAGGTGTAATAGAGTGGCAGTGGCCACCTACATGTCTATGACTCTCCCTGCTCAGGATGGAAGGGAGAAGCTGACACAGCTGATTCTGCAGGGTCCTGGGCCCTCTCAAAGGGCCTCATTTTCCCAGTAGTGTGTCTGGAGCCAGGGCATGAAGTGCAGTCTTGGTGCACTTCGAGCCTTGCCCACTTCAAGGGCACCACTGGTAGTAAGAGCTGGACTTCTGATCCTGCCAAATCAGTACACTTCTGGACCTGAGGACAGAAGGACTGCTGGGCTGATGAAGGGAATGCCACTGTGCTGGAAGTCTGCTAGACTTTGATGAGTTCTAGCTTTGCTGTGCCTGTTCAGCTGCCCTCCTTGCCTGGGAGTGAGAAGGACTGGACCTGCATCTCTACATCACCAGAACCAAAGTGACTCCAATGGCTTGCTGGCTTGCCTCCTATTCTGAAGTCTCATGCGTGGTTCAGAACTGACTCATCAACTCCTATGTTCCGTGGATCAAAACTTCAACATTGACACAACTCTCCACACAAAGTACTGTTTTAGCAGCTCAAGGTTGGTCCCTCTAGCTCAGTCTAGTGTGACCAGATGGTCGCAAATGGCACTTTGAGATTTTAAGCTCTACAATTGTAGCTATTCTGTAAAAATATTCATATCTCGTCTTAAGCTTATTATAGTTTTGTTGTTTTGGCCTTATTTTGGTCAATTTTTATAACTTTTGTGTTTTCACTGTTTTACTCTATTAAGTGTCGCAAATAGTTGCCAATTGCATCTTAAGTTAAGCCTGCCTGCTCTTTGCCAAGCTATCAGAGGGTGGGCACAGGCTAATTTATGGTGTGTAACTGACAACCTGACTAGGATTGTGGTCCCTACTTGGAAAGGGTGCATCCCTCTGTCAGCTAGACATCTATGACAAATGTTCCCTAGGGCATGGACTAGAAACCTCTGACTCATTTGAGCAGAGATGCTGCACAGATTTCGAATGCTTTTGTTAGAATGCTGTGGAGTTCATGCTCTTTGAGAAGAAGAATCTTGGCTGAGTTTTGGCAATAGAATTTTGGGTTTCTTTTTGTGTAATTTCTCTAAAATTTGACCAGGTTGTGTTTGTGAATGACTATAATTTGATTCCATTTCTAGCTGTTTTGTGATTATGAGCCCTGTGTCTTTATGTTCTGTTCTTTGATATTTGCTAATTTTTTGCAACTTTTGTTAGGATTCTTGATAAGGATTGAAGAAAAAAACATGTTTATGCTACCTCACTGTCCCAAACAACTTTCTGTGATGCTGTTTGCCTTCACTTATATCCATTCTGATAAAAGTTAATACAGTCGCAAAACTACGTCTTTGTGTATATTTTCCTTTGGTCAAAGCTCTTTGTTGAGGCATTTTGATGAAGACTTTTCTATGTTCATAGTATCTTTTAAGAAACACAGAGGCAGTTGTTTGGTTTTGACACTTGGGGCCGTATTTATACTCCGTTTGCGCCGAATTTGCGTCGTTTTTTTCGACGCAAATTCGACGCTAAACTAACGCCAACTAACGCCATATTTATACTATGGCGTTAGAGGCGAATAGCGCCAAAGTTCCCGGAATGTGCGTCATTTTTTAGCGTGAACCCCTTCCTTGCGTTAATGATATGCAAGGGAGGCGTTCCCGTCTAAAAAATGACTCCCAGGCCTTTACGTGGTATTTATACTCCCGGGCAAAAGAGACGCCCGGGAGTGGGCGTGGCTAAAAACAGCGCATTTGCTCCGCTTTTTAACGCCTGGGTCAGGCATGGCGTTAAGGGACAAGTGGGCTCAAAATGAGCCCAGAGTGCCCTCCCCTGCCCCCAGGGACCCCCCCTGCCACCCTTGCCCACCCCAGGAGGACACCCAAGGCTGGAGGGACCCACCCCAGGGACATTCAGGTAAGTATTTTTTTATTTTTTTTTAATAATTTTTTTTGGCATAGGGGGGCCTGATTTGTGCCCCCCTACATGCCACTATGCCCAATGACCATGCCCAGGGGACAGAAGTCCCCTGGGCATGGCCATTGGGCAAGGGGGCATGACTCCTATCTTTACAATGATAGGAGTCATGTTGATGGGGGATGGGCGTCGAAAATAAATGGCGCAAGTCGGGTTACGACGATTTTTTCGACGTAACCTGACTTGCCCCATTTTAAGACGCCCATGCGCCATTTTCCCCCTACGCCGGCGCTGCCTGGTGTACGTGGTTTTTCTCGCGCACACCAGGCAGCGCCGGTCTGCTTGCGCCGGCTAACGCCATTCAATAAATACGGCGCCCGCATGGCGCTTCAGAATGGCGTTAGCCGGCGCAAAACTTTTTGACGCTAAACTGCGTTAGCGCAGTTTAGCGTCAAAAAGTATAAATATGGGCCTTGGTTTCATTATTTTGAAGGGATGGATTCTCAAACATGGGTTCCTCTGATTGACACATGAAAACACAGATTGGGACAGATATAAGAAGCCCCCAGCACCACCTTACGCCACATTTGCTTCAATTATTATAAGCAAATGTGGCGTTTAGGTTGCATTTTCCCATCACCATATTTACAAAGTGGCACAATACATGCATTGCGCCACTTTGCAACCCCTTGGCCACATTATACCTGCAGCAGGCAAAATGTATTCAAGGGGGGCGTCCATAATTAGGGGGCCTGAACAAATGGCGGAGTGAAATTTAACAGTCATTTTTAACGCCTACTTCGCTTTAGAACTATTTAAATAAAATCTCACCAAACTCATTGCCCTCCTCTGAAATTAAAAGCAACTAGGTCTCTTTAATTTAGTGTGAACCATCTTCCCATCGCATATCCATTCAATCAGTCAAAAGGTGTTCTGGACGCATCCTTTAAACTGGTTTGTCTTGGAAACAGCACTTTCAAATTATTATTCTATCAAACAGCAGAGTTTTAGTGTGTGCAGAGAACGGTAGCACTTTGGAAGAACCAAGTGATTGGAGAATTGATTGAGGCTTCTAGGTGCACCCAGAGGGGAACAAACAAGAGCGCTGTGGTCAATATTGTACCATTAATAGGTTATTGGATATTCTAAAGCTTGCTCCATTCCGCTAATGAGCATTTCAGACTTCACTAAAGCTGAAAGTAATGTACCTTAATTTTCTCAAAAATGTTTCACTGTTTCTAATTTCTAATGTGGGAGTTCAGATAATGGAAGTAAAGTGCAAGAGTTTAGTCACAACAGCTAATTTTGCATGTAAATGCGCTGTTCCCGAAGAATGGAAGCGTACAACAATCAAACATTTCTGAATTTGTATAATTATTTTTAACATTCATGGTGTGTAAGCTACAGAGAGAATATAAGTTCCGATTTAGATCGACTGTTCTTCCTAAAAAAAAGGATTAAGCAACAGAACTGTATTTGATGCGACAAACTACCTAAAGAAAATGAAAGTATAATAAATGTTTCAAAACGTGAAATAAATACTGAGGTTGTTTTAATCAGCCCATACTATTATTCTTTTTTCATGGTGAAAGCAGTATGTCCTCTGACATAAAGTACAACCGTACATTATTATTTTTTCTGGTATTAGGCCATAACAATGCACAGTATAGCTGGGTGCTGGTTAAGATGCATATATTTGAATTTACATTTAGAGGTGAATTTGTTGAACTTGGCCCCCTCTGCCACATTTGCTATTCATTGATGAGCGGATTTACTAATATTTTCTGTCATGGTTGTGTTTCACTTTTCTGGTGCAGCCATGATGTAAAATGCTAGTTATAAATTACTAAGCTATACAAGATCCGACTTGTGTCACCTTGCGTGGCTTGGTAAAGAGAACGTATCACAAAGCATAGCCTCTTGGGCTCCTTGTGTTACTCTACACCACAGAGCTGTTCTAATGGATTTTGGTGCATTTCCAGATTTACTAAAGCTCTTAAACCTGAACTTGCAAAAAAACGCCATGCCTTCCCCAGTGAGGGGTAACAAGGAGAAATATCTTTCTATGCATGATGCATTCTCCATCAAATAGGAAATTGCCTTACACATTTTGTTTTGTGCAGGAAAGTGTCCTTGGATGCAATATTGATATAATGTAGGCACCTTGCAGTATGGTGCAAGGATGTCTTCATTGGTGCCAGAAAGCCACAAGTATGTCAGTGTCAGGAGGAAGCTCAAGAGGACCATATCTTATTAGATATGGTGCTTTTCAGCTCTCTCCAGTTCATGCTAGGCAATGCAGCATCTTTTCTTGCTGCTATGTGTTGTGTGAATTTTTGATCAAAATAACCCTAGATATTTATACACATATGTTTCTGTCTTTTCTGTGCTTGAGATGAACTGCACAGAACCTGAAAAAGCTGATATGCAACAGAGTAATTTAAGATTCTTCCTACAAGGTTGTCTGATATCACAAACCATCATAACAAGATAGCATGCTTTCCTCCTTGGCAAATCTATTATTCCATTATAAAACCATAACTCTTTGGGCCAGATGTATGAAAAAAACCCTTAGCGAATTGCAAATAGTGATTTTTAAGAAATCGCTATTTCTGAGTCGCAAAATGCAATGCAACAAAATTGTGATTCGGAAATAGCAATTTCTTAAAATTCGCTAATGCAATTTGCGAGGCCGAAATACAGAATCGCAAAAATATTTGCGATTCGGTATTTGAAAATCGCAAATTGTGAAAACGCACACCTGGCACAGCCTGATGACATCACAAGCAGGAAGAGAGTCAGCCCAGGCTGTTTCCCGGAGCCACACCCAAAGGAGCAATGAGAGAGACACAGCCCAGCCCCAGGGAGCAAGTCTGTGAGCAAGCCAGGACTTTACATCACAATGGCCAATGCTGCTAATGGGAAGGAGAAGGGAGAGAGGAAGAGAAAACTGAAGTTCAGTGAGCAAGATCTAGAGGTGCTCACTGAGGAAGTGGTGAGGAGCCATGACCGGCTTTTTGGGAAGAGCTCACTCCAGGTCCCAGAGAGTGAGAAGCGCAAACTGTGGGCTGACATACAGACCAGAATCTGCTCAGTAGGGGTTGCGCAGTGCTCAGTGGAGGAGATAAGAAAGAGGTGGTATGACCTGCTTTCCTGTGCCAAGGAGAGGGTGGTCAGGAGATTACAGGAGGCAAGGAGCACAGGAGGCGGACCATCCACCCAGACACCCTCCACCCCCATGGAAGACCTGGTGGAGTCCACACTGCTCCCAGAAGCTGTCAGTGGGGTCACTGACATAGACACGTCCGGCACACCCAGCACCAGTAAAGGTAAGTTCAATAATGAAATGTAACCCCATATGTGTATGTACAAATGCCCCTTGGGAAATAGCAAGTAGTGCAAACCATTGTCATAAGTACTCCATTTCACATCTTAGATGCGGCACAACAATGCCTTATGAGAGTGGTAGTCCACAACCCAGGGCTGAAAGTGGCACAGTGAATGTAATTAAGTAGAGCGACACCCAGTAGAACACAACACCCACTACATAGTGATACGATGTAACTGTACATTTATTACCATTGTACAACATTTGGTGATACATACATAAATGGCATGCTGCACATTGTCATTGCAGATGGCCCAGGCCCAGCAGCAGCAGATTGTGCCATTGTGGGGGATGCTGAAACACAGCCTCCATCAGACTCCAACACCAGCGAGTCAGTGAGTATTGCGCCAATCAGACGCAGGGCAAGGATTGTACCTCTCCCCGATTTGAGCCTGGACTCGGATGACATGCAGGATGAAGGCCACACTCCATTCCCAGAAGCCAAATCCACCGTAAGGCAGCAGTCCCTGCCCCAGCGTCACTCAACACCCCGCAGGAGGCCTCACGATGCAGGCACACAGCACGTGGAAGTAGGTGAGGGCCCATCATTCTTCGGTGGCCTGGAATCATCAATGCTTAAAGTGCAGGGCCTGCCCAACAAAAATATTAGGGCAGTGCACAGGCAGATGCAGGCACACAATGCCAACATGGGGGGCTGCAGAAGCAATTGGAGTGCCTTAATACGAACATTTGCAAGCTGCATGAGGGCCAGCTGACAGCTGCGGAGAACACCAGGGAACTGACCAATGCATTAAAGGAACTCTTTACAAAGATCAGGCATGAGCGAGTCAGCCACCGCAGGCATGAAAGGTGATTCATGGGGATGTTCAGTGGCTTTTGTCGATCAGTCAATCGCCTTGTGACATCACGGCGTGCTGTGGCCGCACAGGTGGAGGCAGCACACAGCAGTCGGGATGTAGCCCAGGGACTGGTCCAGATTACAAACGTTCTAGCAGTGCTACACCCAGTGAACTTGGACTAGGGGATACTGAGGAGTCATCTAGTCTCAGCAGCCTTGCAGTGCCCACAACAGATCCTAGGCGTCGCAGTGCCAGGCACAGCACTGCCCCTGAGGCTGACACAAGAGGTGCCGGCGAGGCCACTGCGCACTCGAGTGGAATGCGTAGCTGTAAAAAGTGACTTTGATGGTCACAGAGGACTGACTGCACATGTTGATTTACAGTAAGCTATGAAGGCAATAGTGCGATGCTGTAAATGGCTCATTTATGACACATGTGTATTGTTTTGTCCTAGTGACATGTATGTTACCTGAAGTCAAGGTAATAAAGGTGCTAACTACCAGAACACGTCAGTGAGGTTGTGTTGTCATGACTCACATCTGAAATGGTTGTGCATGATGTCAGTACGCCTTTGCCTGCCCTCTGCTGCACTGGTCCTGTCTGCTGGCTGTAGGGGTGGTATGGGACCATCATCCTCATCTGAGTGTGGTTCCGATATTTCCACAGGTATGCCCCTGGTGGTAGCTATATTGTGCAAGATCGCACATGTGGCCACTATTCTACAGGTCGTGTCTGGGCTGTACTGTAGTGCCCCTCCACTTTTGTGGATGCACCGGAAGCGACTCTTCAGCAGGCCAAAGGTGCGCTCCACCACATTGCGGGTTGCTCTGTGTGCTGAATTGTATCTCCGCTCTGCTGGTGTTGCAGGATTTAGGTAGGGAGCTTCATCATGTAGGTACACACTGCGTAGGCACTGTCTCCTGGAAGGAACAGAGGATATAATGAATAGCTGAGCCATCAGACGTCACACTGCAATCAATGCACCTTTGTAAAGCAGGAAAATACCTAGTTGACATCCTTCACCAAATTACCCAGCTAGCAGTCTTGTGTGAATCCCACTGTGGCGAAAGATGTACGAATCATGTGTGCTCCCTGGGTACCTGGCCATGAGATCAGTTATGATGTAGGAGGCATTGCATATCACCTGTATATTCATGGAATGTTGGTATTTACGGTTGCGGTACACATACTCTGTGGCCGATGGTGGACAGATTGCAACATGTGTCCCATCTATGGCACCTAGGACGTGGGGGAACTGTGCTTTCTGGTAGAAATCTATTTTTGTCTGCTGTATTTCCTGTTGGGTGTGGGGGAATCTGATGTACTGGTGTATCCTACTCAGCATGGTGTTTAGAAATGCATTGAAAAATCTAGAGAGGATACTCTGTGATACCCCTCCAGCTGCTGCTATGACCCCTTAATAGTTCCCTGAGGCATGTAGTTGCAGGGAGCATAATACCTGCACATGGGTAGGTATGCTATTGGTCCTGTGTGTTGTGCGCTGCAGTATGGGTTGTAGCTCAGCTATCAGGTCAAGTATCATGGCTGAGTTCAACCTGTACTTCTCATATATTTCCTCCTCAGCCTGGTCAAAAAGGGTAATGCACACTCGGAAAATGCACTCCTGTCTCCTCCTCCCTCTCCTCAAACCTGCCAAGATCCTTATTCTCCTCGCCATGACGTAGAGTGCAGCCATTGTGGAAAAGAGTCTGAGGCATTCTGGGCCTCTTCATATAGGTTGCACCTGGCTACCACCTGGTTTCACTCTGTGGTAATTTGCATGGGCAAAAGGCCATTCTGCAAAATATTTGCAATTTGCGAATTTTTGATGCATCGAATTGCAACATGGTTTTGCGTGTCGCATTTTGCGTCTCGCAATTGCTGACGTGAAATAACGAATCTGTATTTGCAAGTCGCTATTCCGACTCGTAATTTGCGAAATGCTAATAGTGAATCAGTATTTCATGTCGCAAAACCATGTTGCTTCGCAAAAAATCGCAAATTTTGCGATTCCTTGTTTTTGGCCTGCGAATGCCTTTCATGCATCACAGACCACGTTTTTGCGTTCACAAACGGTCAAATTCTGCAATTCGCACCATTTGCGAATGCAAAATAGTTTGATACATCTGGCCCTTTGTTTCCAACAACAGACAATTGATTATATCAACAAATATGTAAATCAAACTTTAACCCTCCTCCATACTTCCTCTAGCACAATTCTTACCTCCCTTGTCAGTGATTATCTAACATATGCTGCTTTTTAGAACATTTCCTTTATCCCAGATAAAACCCTTTTAGGTTATTCACCCACTGTGTATAGTTTGGGATGCAGGGCTGTTGGTACTAACTATATCATTCTAGGATGACTTGGGAGGATCAGTTCCCAGAAAACTCTATTGACTAATATTGCAATATGAGTGTCCACTCACACTCATAGTGTTCTGTCTTTCAATAGACTTTGCAAGTTTCTCCATATTAAGATGGTTCCAAATAGGGTCAGTGGCATTATATAAAATCTACTCTCAGGCATCTTATAATTAGTCAAATGACTCTTCGCCTCTTTAGTGTGGTGGCTGCCAGATTTAAATGAATGTGAACAGAAGCAAAAGAATTACACTTCTTTCATCTCTCAGGTGAGTATTGCTATTTCTTCTTTGTCCTTGAAGAAATGAAGTCAGATGAGAACATTGAGGGGTGTATCCTTAGGCACCATGTCCCAACCAGTGTCAATGGTGGGGGGTCCTCTGGCCTGCTCTAATGTGCTGCCTAGGTTCACAAGCAAACACTTGGATATCCAGACCCTGAGCTTCCCCTGCTGAGCCTTAACTTCCAATGTTGTTGTTCTCGATCTGATTTCTACATCATTGCATTTACTTTGTAATTCCATATTTTGTTTCTGTAGTCAGTGTACCATTTCCCAGAGTTGGGGTTCTTCCCGTAACAGTCATGTACTGTTCTCTCCGTGTCACTCATAAGGGAACCAAGGAGCCTAGATCATCTTTCATTTCTTTGAAACATACATTGCAGTCTGAATTGGTTCTGCCCATATGCAATTTAATCTTTAATCTCAAGGAGGAACTTCTGAATTGTGCCTGGAGTGCTAATCATCCTTAAAGGGTCTCTTACGTGCTTTTCTGATGAGGGTTGTTAAGACCTGGGTGGATTTTGCTCTTTGTCTCTTTTAGATTTGTCAGTAGTGAGCACGCCCTTGGTCGATGACTCCAGACATCCACAGACTCCATTCCTCTCATCTCAGTGAGGGGAATTCCCTCGGGGTTATCTCTTCTGGAAGTAGATTATTCAGATCTCTTAGTGGAATCTGCCTCCAAACCACTTGGTTACATCACCTGCTATTGCTGTCACCTTTGTGCATCAATGCACTGCTGTCTATGGAGGATCCTGCTTGGAAGGGCTAAACAGGTCCAGGGTTGCTTGTGTTCTGGTTTAGGGAGGAGATGGCTTGGCATGTCAGGCTGGACTGTTCCCAGTTGAGATTAAGAGCCTCATTACGAGTTTCGTGGTGTCATGACCCCCATGTTGGCAGTGGCGGTCTGGTGGAGGGTACCGCCGTATCATGAGTTTGATGGTAGTACCCACAGAAGACTGCCTGTGGTCTGCCGCCAGGCAGCACAAAATGCCACGTTGCAGAGGAAGCATAAACAGGATGGTGGAGCCTGTGTTTCTGCAGGACCCATCACAAGGTTGCACACCGCCAATGTGACTGTGGCAGTCCAACCACCATGCATCAGAAGACAGAAACAGACAGTATAAAAGGAAACACTCAGCTGCAGGCAGCTACACACGTCCAGAGCTGGCAGGGAGCCCTTTCAAAACATGACACTGCTCATGCTTGCTGACAGACAACGAAATCATCACAGCAGTTGATGACAGCAACCGAAAGTACACACATCTACCTTTGTCATTAACCCTCAAAACTGCACTCATCATGAGGGGACGCAGCTACCGTTTTATACAATACACACTCACTGACACACAGCAACACGGGTACATACACACTCACAATACTTTGGCCAGCACACTCGCACTGCACGGCAACACCACACACATACATATGGCCACACAGCTCAGGTACAGGTACACTGAAGACTACACAACATTGAGACACACAGCAACAACAACACACCTATAGCACATATACAATTACAACTCATACACTCACAATCAGCACTGGCCAGGAACTGTCCACACATACAACACACATACCTATTGATGTGGAATGCAACACAAACAACACCACCATGAAACAACCCAGCAGTGAACACACACATACACATATCACACCACAATGGAAGAACAATGGCATGGACAACAGAAAGAGAGACAAATAGTTAACATAGACAAAGTGCACCATACCATCAGTACCTGCACAGTTGGGATGGGAGCATCAGGAGCATACATGGAGGGAGGCAGCAATGGGACACATGTCATGTTGAACAGGCCCCTCAAACAACATGCGGACATGACATTGCCCCTCATGGATATCTGTGACAAACAATACAAAAACCAATTGTTATGCACAGCTGCACAATGGGGAAGGGCAAGTCAAGAGGTCAACAAGGCACATACAACTACAACACCATGGGACATAATTCTACATGAACTAGCTGCAAGGACACATACCTAAATGGACACATGCACACCCAAATGCTAAGCAACCTAGCACAACTGAACGTACTCCATGTCTGCACAAACAAAACTAAAACATACACACACCACATGTTAACAATAGCTATATGAAGGGGACAAGTCCAACATAATACATGCCGACATTGGACAACACAAAAAATACTTACGATACCAAACAGTGCACAATGCCATGAAACCAACATTGCATATACACACATACCTAACACACAGCATGTGCTCTTCCCTTGGGGGACAACAGCACTGCACACAAACTCACATACTGAGACAATAGCACATGGAGCAGCAAGCAGGAACAAACACAGACAACTGGACACACACCACCAATGTCACTCAGGAACAGCATCAACCTAGGAAAGAAATTGCAGGGCAAAAGTATAGCCAAAAAAATCAATTCAGTGGCTTTAATGCCAACAACAATTATGACAAAAACTACGTACAAAGGCCATTGGCTAGTCCAATAAGGACCAAGGTCCAGATGTAGTAAGCCGTTTGCATGTCGCAAACTGCAAAAATCACAGTTTGCGGCATGCAAACGGCCGAACGCGATGCTCATTCCCAAATTGCAAGTCGGTACCGACTCGCAATTTGGGAATGCGACTCGCAAATAGGAAGGGGTGTTCCCTTCCTATTTGCGACCGCATCACAATTTAGAGTTGCTTTGAGACCGCGAATGCGGTCGCAAACCAACTCGCAGTTACCACCAGTGTCACACCTGTGGTAACTCATTCGCAAAAGGGAAGGGTTCCCTTTGTGAATGTCGAAAAAAATGTCCTATGGACCACTGCCTACTCTGAAAAAAACGAAACCAAATGGTTTCAGTTTAGTTTTCATTTTTCAACTAGTTTTCCTTTAAGGAAAACGGGCTGCAAAATGAAAAAAAAAAACTGCTTTATTTATAAAGCAGTAACAGACATGGAGGTCTGCTGACTACAGCAGGCCACCATCCCTGTGAGTGCAGGGACTCGCTATGGGGTCGCAAAAAGTGACCCACCTCATGAATATTGATGAGGTGGGTCTTTGCGACCCCAAAGCGAGTCGCAGACGGTGTCTGACACACCGTTCTGCATCCTGAATTGCGACCTGCAAATTGCGAGTCGCAATTCATGGATTTCATGGATTTCTTACATCTGGCCCCAAATCACTTACTTGATTTCTGACTGCCATGTAACCTCCACAGTAAGGGGCATCAAGGGGCCAGGCAGTCACCTCAGGGATTATCTGGGGTGGTGGGATTAGATGTGGGAGTTGGGTTGTGTTTGGCCTGGGAGGAGGGGCCCCTTTTTTAGAGGTGTGGGTCTTTGCATGGGTGGCAGGGGAGGCCTTGGAGGTGGAAGGGAAGGCTTTGGAGATGGATGCAGACCTTTTAGCTGTGACACGGGAGGAGAACAGGGGTATGGTCTGGGTCACAAAGGAAACATTTTTTGGACACACAGGGATGGTCATTAGAAGGGGGTTGGGATTTGGATGTTGAGGGAGTGGCTGTCTGTGTTGTTGTGGATGTCTTGGGTACATGTTTCTAGGAGGTATGTTTGTGTGTGGTGGGTGTCTGTTGAGTGGGTGAATGAGGGCATTTATGTGTCTTGGAACGGGGGTGGAGGTGCTGGGGGATGCCATGGTGGGTGGGTGGTTGTCTGTTGCGGTGGTGACTGCAGGTTTGGTGGATGTGCTGAATGTGGGAGTGTCAGTAACTGTGGTGTCTGCAGGTGTGTTGTTTGGGGTGGATGTCTGCTGGGGTGGTTTCTGGTTGTAGGATGGGTGTGGTGCCTGTGTCTGTGACTGTTGTGGTGGTGTCTGTAGATAAGCCTGATGTCATATGTGATGCTGTGAGTGGTGGGGGTGTCAGGGAAAGCAGTGACTGTTGCTGTGACTGCAGGTGGATGTTATTTGTATGCGTGCCAATGGTGTGTCTTGTGGTGCTTGTGTTTGTGTGTGCTACCTTTGTCGGTCAAGGTGGATGCCTGAGAATATGTATGTGTGCATTGGGTTGGTAGTGGAGGGGGGATTTGGACTGGCAAAAGGGAGGTAGAGGGAGGATGGAAGGTGGACGGTGACTAGCTGACATTAGTGTAGAGACCAGAGCCTGATAAGATCTCTATAGGGCAGCCATTGCACCATGAATGCCTTCCACAAATGCATTGGTCTGTTGGAGTTGACCTGCCAATCCCTGGATGGCTTTCGCAGTGTGTAGGAAGTTGGCTCTGTATGTACTATTTCAAAGTAAGAAATAGTATGCACAGAGTCCAAGGGTTCCCCTTAGAGGTAAGATAGTGGCAAAAAGAGATAATTCTAATGCTCTATTTTGTGGTAGTGTGGTAGAGCAGTAGGCTTATCAGAGGGTAGTGTTTAGCATTTGTTGTACACACACAGGCAATAAACGAGGAACACACTCAAAGACAATTCCAGCCCAATAGGTTTTTATATAGAAAAAAATATTTTCTTAGTTTATTTTAAGAACAACAGGTTCAAGATTTACAATCAATACTTCAAATGAAAGGTACTTCACTTAGGTATCATAGGAACTTTGAATCAGCAAAATAGCATGTACAGTTTTGGCAAAAATGGCAATGAGCTATTTTAAAACTAGACATTTCAACAGTTCCTGGGGGAGGTAAGTATTTGTTAGTTTTGCAGGTAAGTAAACCACCTACAGGGTTCAAAGTTGGGTCCAAGGTAGCCCACCGTTGGGGGTTCAGGGCAACCCCAAAGTTACCACACCAGCAGCTCAGGGCCGGTCAGGTTCAGAGGTCAAAGTGGTACCCAAAACACATAAGCTTCAATGGAGAAGGGGGTGCCCCTGTTCCAGTCTGCCAGCAGGTAAGTACCCGTGACTTCGGAGGGCAGACCAGGGGGGTATTGTAGGGCACCAGGGGGGACACAAGTCAGCACAGAAAGTTCACCCTCAGCGGCACGGGGGCGGCCGGGTGCAGAGTGCAAACAGGCGTCGGGTTTGCAGTAGGTTTCAATGGGAGACCCAGGGGTCTCTTCAGCGTAGCAGGCAGGCAAGGGGGGGCTCCTTGGGTAGCCATCACCTGGGCAAGGGAGAGGGACACCTGGGGGTCACTCCTGCACTGGAGGTCGGACCCTTCAGGTCCTGGGGGCTGCGGGTGCAGTGTCTTTACCAGGCATCAGGTTCTTGGAAGCAGGCAATCGCGGTCAGGGGGAGCCTCTGGGTTCCCTCTGCAGGTGTCACTGGGGGGCTCAGGGGGATCAACTCTGGCTACTCACAGGGTCGCAGTCGCCGGGGAGTCCTCCCTGTAGTGTTTTTTCTCCACAGGTTGAGCCGGGGGCGTCAGGTGCAGAGTGGAAAGTCTCACGCTACCAGCGGGAAACGTGTGGTCTTTAAAAGTTGCTTCTTTGTTGCAAAGTTGCAGTCTTTGTGGAACAGGGCCGCTGTCCTCGGGAGTTCTTGGTCCTTTTAGATGCAGGGTAGTCCTCTGAGGCTTCAGAGGTCGCTGGACCCTGGGGAGCGTGTCGCTGTTGCAGTTTCTCTTAAAGTGGGGAGACAGGCCAGTAGGGCTGGGGCCAAAGCAGTTGGTGTCTTCTCTGCAGGGCTTCAGGTCAGCAGTCCTTCTTCGTCTTAGGTTGCAGGAATCTGTCTTCCTAGGTTCTGGGGGCCCCTAAATACTCAATTTGGGGGTGTGTTTAGGTATGGGGGGTTAGTAGCCAATGGCTAATAGCCCTGAGGGTGGCTACACCCTCTTTGTGCCTCCTCCCTGAGGGTAGGGGGGCACATCCCTACTCCTATTGGGGGAATCCTCCATCTGCAAGATGGAGGATTTCTAAAAGTCAGATTTACCTCAGCTCAGGACACCTTAGGGGTTGTCCTGACTGGCCAGCGACGGCTCCTTGTTTTTCTCATTATCTCCTCCGGCCTTGCTGCCAAAAGTGGGGCCGTGGCCGGAGGGGGCGGGCATCTCCAATAACTGGAATGCCCTGTGGCGCTGTAACAAAGGGGGTGAGCCTTTGAGGCTCACCGCCAGGTGTTACAGCTCCTGCAGAGGGAAGGTGAGAAGCACCTCCACCCAGTACAGGCTTTGTTACTAGCCACAGAGTGACAAAGGCACTCTCCCCATGTGGCCAGCAACATGTCTGGTGTGTGGCAGGCTGGTAAAACTAGTCAGCCCACACTGGAAGTTGGGTATGTTTTCAGGGGGCATCTCCAAGATGCCCTCTGGGGTGTATTTCACAATGAAATGTACACTGGCATCAGTGTACATTTATTGTGCTGAGAGGTTTAATACCAAACTTCCCAGTTTTCAATGTAGCTATTATGGTGCTGTGGAGTTCGTGCATGACAGACTCCCAGACCATATACTCTTATGGCTACCCTGCACTTACAATGTCTAAGGTTTTGCTTAGACACTGTAGGGGCATGGTGCTCATGCACCTATGCCCTCACCTATGGTATAGTGCAACCTGCCTTAGGGCTGTAAGGCCTGCTAGAGGGGTGACTTATCTATGCCATGGGCAGCGTGAGGTTGGCATGGCACCCAGAGGGGAGTGCCATCGACGTAGTAATTTTCTCCCCACCAGCACACACAAGCTGGCAAGCAGTGTGTCTGTGCTGAGTGAGGGGTCCCCAGGGTGGCATAAGACATGCTGAAACCCTTAGAGACCTTCCCTGGCATCAGGGCCCTTGGTACCAGGGGTACCAGTTACAAGGGACTTACCTGGATGCCAGGGTGTGCCAATTGTGGAGACAAAGGTACAGTTTTAGGGAAAGAACACTGGTGCTGGGGCCTGTTTAGCAGGCCTCAGCACACTTTCAAATCATAACTTGGCATCAGCAAAGGCAAAAAGTCAGGGGGTAACCATGCCAAGGAGGCATTTCCTTACACAGTGGTGGACTGACCAACATAGGTTCTTCTCAGGAGGTCAATAGCCTCCTCACTGAGAGTAGCAGGGCTAACAGTGTCGCTAACAGTGTTGCAGAGGCTCTCATTATTCTGAGGCCTGACAAGAAATCTTGAAAGTCAGTGGTGTTAGACAAGAGATTGAGGTGTTTTTTAACCGCGATTAGTGAGGATGATTTTAGCCACTGTTTTCCTACACTATACGTCATAATGATATCTGCATGTTCTGGCGATATATAGCAAGGGTCTGGCCTACTCGTCCTAAAACCCCGAGGAGTTAATGAAACTTTGATGACACCCATTGGTATCTATTTGCCACAATAATTACCCGCCTGGACGTGTCAGTGAAGCATTAAACGTACCATTCTGGACACACTCATTGAGCTCATCTTTAGTTGCATTCATGTATTTTTGCCATTTGTCAAATTTTGCAGTGGCAGGTATACTGGGCATGTTTAATTCTCTGATTGTTGCTAGGCCTAAACAACTCGTTTGTTGCACAGTTTCATTTAAGAAGATCATCTGAACAGGAATAAGACATGCTCTAAACAATGTTTCTATTCCCTTAATTTGCGAATTTTTTGTTCCCCAGACACTTTTCAGATCAATTGATTTGGACCAATATTCACAGCCTTCTATTCATAACCGGGAAACAAAGGACTCCGAATATATACATTTCGTATTAGTGAATAACATATTCATACCCTTAGTAAAAATATGCAAACTTTTCAGAATATGTTTTAGAACTCCCTTGCGGTGGAGTTGGACAATGTTCCCATTGCGTGTAATTAAATACCATTTTGGGACTGCTCGTTCTATGTATGAAGTAGTGCCCATAATAATTACAGCAAAACATATCACCATAATTTTCTTTGAATTGGTAAACATTTTCGCTTTTGAAGACAGTATAATATTGCAATTCTGTCATCATAGAATCAACTGTTTTCACATCCCAATCATCAAATACCATGCCTGGTATTATTATATAATTCATTGATAATTTAAACACATACGGTATTTGAATAATTTCCATGGGACCATATATATCAAACATTACTTTGTCCCATACAATCCCATCAGGAATTGCCACTGCGGAAATGTTCACAAATGATAAATCTCTTCGGACTTTGTGTGACGAAAAATGTTTTTTCACAACCTTCTCCACCTGTTCAACTGTTAATCTTTCAGGAAGAAAATGACCATGTATCAATAAGAAAAAGGTAATAACAAAGCCAATCCAAAGTAGAAAAGCTAGGACAGTCAGATAAAGCCATATAAAGTTCCATGGAAAAATGAAATATGTTTCTTTAAGCCAGTTTGTTAGCTTACATGCATTTGACAAATCAGCTGTCGAAGAGGCGAATGAGTCTGAGAAATCATCGTTGAAGTCGGCAATATAACCAGAGGCAGCTCGTGCAAATAGCGTAGCCATTGTCAGTGGTGGAGTTGGTGTTTCCTGTGGTGGTACACTATAGACATCACCATCCGTTTGGCTTGTAGTCAAGTTGAATTGGTCAAATGTTTCAAAATGAGTTGATGTTAGTGGAACTAACGCAAGATCATCTTCCACCCTCCCCAAACTCGGAGAGGTATCAGTGTTGGTATAAGCAACTTGTAGTGGAACTTCTTTGCCAGTAGTGAGAAGGATTCGGGAACTACTGGATGTTCCTCTTGGTCGACTGTGCAGGATCGGCCACATGGTGTAATTTGACATTGTCAATTGAGACAAAACGATTTTCTTTGGCACCTTCCAACGGTGGTAGAATAACAGTTCTGGTACCATGTATCCCCTGTACAGGGACTGGTGCTCGACAAGAAGGGCCAAATTCCTTATTCACTGTGACTTTCTCACGTACAAGATCCCCAACTCTGGGAATCCAGACGTTACATGTTACTGGCACATCCTTAATTCCTGTGGAGGCGGCATTTTTGGAAGAATTATCATCACGGAACTGTTGCAATTCCTGTAAGACAGTGACACGTTCATTTATGTCAAAAGGTGTTTCTGCTGCCTCCACGCCAGGACCAACAAGATCCGGAACATACATTTGAGTTCCGAACAGGCACTCATATGAAGTACGACCCCCAAGGGACCGTCTAGGCAGGTTATTTTGTGCTCTCTGGACTCCATACAGGTGATTAAGCCAACTACAACCTGTACCTAAGACTCTGGCTGTTAAGGATTGCTTTAAATTGCGGTTTAATCTCTCCACAACACTATTTCCCTCAGGATGAAATGGAGACGAGTACTGCAGTTGGACCCCCAATGAAGCCATGGTGTCTCTGAATGCCCTTGAGGCGAAAGCAGGGCCCTGGTCCGAATGGAACGCTGCAACTGCATATGTACCGATAAAGACTCGCAAATCTTTAATAACAGTCCGAGCGTCAGCCGAGCGTTGTGGCCACATCCATACAAATCTGGAGCATGAATCAACAGCGACTAATATGTATTTGTATGCACTATCAGGTGATAGAGGACCGCAGTGGTCCAAGTACACACTCTGTAACGGTTTGTTTGAAATTAAGAGAGGTGTCTGCGGCGGGCGCTTGCCCGTGGAAACTTTAATTTGTTGACAGATGTCACAACAAAGGACATACTGCTTAGTCTCTTTGTAGAGACCTGGCCACCAATAATGGGCCTGCAAGATTGAAAATGTAGCCGCCACACCAGCATGTGCAGATGCCACTCCCTCATGCGCTGCTTTAATCAATTGTGGTCTTATGTCTTTGTTAGGGATGTCCCGTATGCCTACGCCTGGTATCTTAACTTCAGCATTTAGCATGATTCCCATGTGATAATGATATTTGTTAGGAAATCCTTTAGGATAGGGTGTACCATCAGCCGTAGCTTTCACGGCATCGCAAATGTCTGTGTCTGGTTTAGAACTCGAGCAAGTCACTGCAGCTACAGTGGCTACTGCCACTGCTGACTTTGCAGCTTCATCAGCCAATGTATTTCCAGCAATGTGTATTCCAACGCGCTGGTGTCCACGTGTATGTACAACATGGACATTCGGTAGCATCTCTTTCAGGTCAGCTACTTTCCCCTACAGTAGTCTGTGTTTAATGGTGTTGCCTTTTGAGTCTCTAAACCCACTCTGGCGCCAATAATGCAAGTATTCATTAAAGGACTGGACACAATGATATGAATCACAAACAATCAGCGTAGGATGTGCCGTATCCGTGTGTTCCAGTGCCATCAGCAGAGGTTTTAGCTCAGCCAATTGTGCTGTACAATCCCCTAGGGTCTGTGTAAAGGTATATAGAGGACAAAATGTATCCCCTTCCATATAGCCACTTACGACTGCACAAGCAGCAGAATATTGATTTTTAGTTCCAATTGCAGGTTGTGCAGAGCCATCGGTGTACATGACTCCATGATACTGATCAATAGGCAAGGTATTTGCTGGAACTGGATATTCTACTTCATATTGTAGGAATTCCTGAGTTTGTAAGTTTGGGTAAAAAATGTAGTCTACATCAGTGGCTGTTAGAGACGTAGCCAATTGTATCCAACGTGGATGTATTGCTTTTGTAACAGCCTCTAGGGGGTGTATTGGAGAAACAATAATAATGCGTTTTCCTTGGGCAAGAGGTCTTTCTTTAATAACAGCCATCTGTACGGCAGTGAGAATTTTCTCTGTGGGAGCAAAGCGTTGTTCAGCTGCTGAATACAAATGTGATTTGTATGCAATCAGGACTGTCTCACCTTCATTAAATGTCACATAGGTGAAACCTATGGCCCCAGCTATTACCCTGATGACGAAATGTGTTTTGTTGTCCCTTGTGTGTAAATGTTGTGCTGCAAGCATGTCTGTCTGCAATTCTCTAAGGATGCATGTATGTTCAGTTGTCCAGAATTTACTTGAAAAATTGGGACGTATTAAGTCATATAAAGGTTTTATGTGCATAGCATAATCTGGAATGTAGGTTCTGCCAAAATTTAAGAAACACAATAATGATTGGAGTTTTTTAATCATATTCGGTGTTTGTAACTGTGCGCACTTTTCTAAAAATTGTGGCGGTAGGCTCTTCCCTTCACTTGACAGCTATATCCTAGAATCAGGATGCTGAGGAAGGCAATTTTTGATTTTTTTAAGTAAAATTTGTAGCCAAATTTGGCAAACCCTACACCAATGCGGGCTACCCGTCTTAAATGTTGTAGTAATTCATCATCCATGAGATATATATCATCTACATAGGACAATGCTTCAGGGTCGATCTCGTGTAAGATAGCTGTGACACGAGCCGCGAACAGTCCTGGGCTGTTCTTATACCCCTGAGGTAAACAACAAAAAAAATTCTGAGAGCCTAGCGCGCTAAAGTTTCTTAAGTTTCTGCTTTCAGGTACTATATTCTTGCAGAAAACCCATTGGAAATGTCTAGTGTTGTTTTGTATTTTTTACGCACTATGTTGCTCATTAGTGCAGTGCTATGTGAGTTTTGTATAGCATCGGTGCGTGTATGACTATTTAGATGTCTGTAGTCTAAGACTATTCTGTATGAATGGCCCGGTTTAGCTATGGGGAATAAAGGGTTATTCATTGGCGAGACACAAGGTTCAATCACACCCTGGTACTCTATTTGCCTGAGTATTTCTCTCACTGGTGCTTTTGCTTCATGTTTTATAGGATACTGTGGTTGTGGCTGAGGTTCACTTTTAAAGGGAATTACATGGGAGGGGGAGTCTTTATCCCATCCTACGTGATTTCTGTATAATGCAGGTGCTTGTGCTAGAGCCCATTCAATGGAATAGGATTCAGCTAGTTCCTCTGGAACAAGGGGCGAGAAGGAAGGCTTAATTACATCTTCTCCATATGGGCAGGTACGGACAAAGTCAGAAGGCCACTCTTGTTCGGCCAACAAGACATCATGCACTTTTACTATGCGATCCCAAAAGGTTGCGTTTATTGTGCGTTCAATGTCTCCTTCTAATTGGCAGCGTTACTTTTTACACCCTATCAGGCTTGGAGACACGCATGTCCGCTGTTTCTACTTGTATAAAGTCATCAGTTGCTTTCACCTCCAGATACTCTAGAAGATTCTGGAGAACTATTGTGACCTCTGCCGCGCTGTCAAGCAATGCTAGAGCCCAATTCTTGTTCTTCAAGAGGACCCTCTTCCTGTGTGGCATGTCGAACTGAGACTGCTGCCACCTTTTTCTTTTTAAATTGTTGTTTTTGCTGGGCAGGTTTCTCTTCCTTTTTAACAGAAACCTCCGAAGAACGTTGTAATTCCTGTCTAGGTTTCACGTAGTCTGTTCTTCGCTCTGATCGCCCACCCCTCTCATTTCTCTTTTCCGATGAGTCCTGAAAGGAATGAGATTGGTGTGTATCAGTATATTGATATCTATCAGGCATTTTGATATTATCTCTATTTCTGAGATTATACCTATTCTGTGGGGTCTCCGTACGTGGAGATTCTCCCCTTTCTTTTTTAGGCGTTTGTTGCTTTTTATCCCAGCGTTTCTTATTACCCTCAGGTTGTTGTTTGGAGTTATCTTTATTTGATTTATCCTGGAATTGAGGTTGTTGTGGTCTGGCCCCTAAGCTATCTCGACCGATACTTGAATATGTTTCTGCTATTATTTTAAGTAGCTCTCGTTCTTGGTCTTGTTGCGGAACGTCACAAAGCTGCATGAGCACTGCAAGTGCGACTGCTTCACCCTTAAGGTTACTTAAAATGATTGAGGACACTGTGGCAAAAGTGCCCATCAATTGCATCCCCAAATCTAGGGCCGGGGCATCCCCATATTCATCTTGAATTTGATTCAGCACTTCTGGTAAATTGGCAAGTGTTGGTGTACCTTGTGCGGTTGTGTAGAGCGCGGCAAATACCGTACCCCAGGCATCACAGTTTTCTACTGTAGGGACCATCCCAAAGGGCAAGCACATCGTTAATATTCTAAGTTGATCCTGAGGTCCCGTATGGGGAAATACTGCCTCCAGCGTATTAATTTTTTGTGCTAACCACTCATTTGGCAGGTACTTTTCCATAATCGAATGTAGAGTCGCAGGATTTATACCTGCCGTTACTGCATCTGGGTGTGCTGAAGCAGCATGTGCTGGGTTTATATTTAATGTTTGCATCACAAATTGTACTAATCGTCTATATATTGCTATTAACTCAATGTATAAGCGACGAACCTCAGCTACTGTTAATTTTCCAACCGCAGGATGTGGTGTATAGGTGGCCAATAAAGGCCGGGTAGGACCGTCATTACTTAGTGGACCTCAACTTACTGGTAATATTGTATGGGGTAGGGCGCCATCAAGCCAATTATTATGTTTTTCATAAGATAGAGGTATCTCTAAATATGCGTACGCTCTGTATTGTCCAGGCGCGTTCGCAGATGTATATTAGTGAAATGTATTTGTGTTCCCATCAATTGCCGGAAATGTGACCCAAGAGTAAAAATGTTCTGTTCTATAAGCTGCGTGGGCGTCCACCCTGAATTTGACTGGACCTCCCTGGGCCGTTAGGCCATTTGCTAATAAGTGTGCTGTGAGAGGTTGTCTCATGTTAACAGCTATTTGTACATGTTGAGGATCCGCCATGATAGTAACACTATGAGTTCAGAGAAGGCACGCCAAAATGGGGTTTCCTTTTAAAGTTCAAGCTTGAACAACCGCCAGTTGTAATAGGATTACCTACACAGCTGTGGTGGAAATTCTCAATACCACGGCATTCTCCGCATACGGTGTTGAGGTGTCATTATATATAACGAGACAGAGATACTCCGGAGGACCCGAAAATTAGAGCCTGACCAAACGTTGGCAGCGCCATGTCACGTAGGCTATCATTATTCTAATGAGACTACTAGATTTTGAGCAGCAAGATCATCCACAGTGTGGGAGACTGAGTCTGACCCACTGTGGGTGACACCTGTCGCTCCAAATCCGGGTTTTGCTCCGGCTAACTAGCAGTGCCTGATCTCTCCCGAAAGGTAGAGATGATTGGGCAGCCGAGCGCATGACATATCATACTTCTCAGGGAGGTCGTGGTCACTCAGGTCGCGTCCGGTTCTCTCATTCACAATTCGGTCTCATATATAAATGACAATAAAAGCAGTATACATTTTAAGGACTGGTTTAATAAAACAAATGCATTTTAGATAGCAAAGTGTGAGCTGCAATATCCAGAACGATACAATATAACAAGATTAAAATGGTGACGATGAGAGTGAAGCATAAGAATAATGCTATCATATTGCCACTAAAATCGGTGGACTATTTTCTATCTGAATCATAATTTGAGCACAGCATGTTAAGCTCTAATCCTGCCTTTCAGGTTCCCCCATCAACCCTCATACCTGAGCAAATGCCTGTAGTCTGCGTTAGCATCTGCAGCGAAGCATTCAGCGTACAGTTGTGGTTCCCTTGCTGGAATCTCCCTCTTGGCGTATAATGGGACTAGGAAGTGTTTTTATAATTACACAGCTGATGTTCTAAGAAAATATCCCTATGTAAGGATGTGTATTTTCTACGAATGTTGGAGACTAAACTTCTACCACGTCCACCAGCAATGTACCAAACTGTAGCCTTGACTGAAGCAGAGAGTGATCAATAATGTGTTGTTTGTGAACACAGCGCTGGGCTAAGCAAAACAGTTAGATAGAAGAAATTGAAACAAGACCGTAAAACTGGTTATTGTAAAAATAACAGTGCAAAGCTGAATAAAATATATCTAGGTCAAGGTGCACAGTGGCCTAATGTATTAAACTAACTTGCATGGAGCTATAACTAAAATGGCTACACAACAACAGGGTCTGGGGCAGAGGTGACTGAGGTAAAAGAGATGCTCACTGTTAGAAATGGGGTCTTTGGTTGGCAGTCAGGTTACCCCCTGTCCAGGCAAGGACGCTCACTCTAGTCAGGGTAAAGGAGAATCACCCTCAGCTAACCCCGCTCTCCCCCTTGGTAGCTTGGCATGAGCAGGCTTGCTTAACTTCAGAGCCTAGTTGTAAAGTATTTGTGCCAACGCACACAGTAACTCAGTAAAAACACTACAAAATGACACAACACAGGTTTAGAAAAATAGGTAATATTTATCTAAACAAAACAAGACCAAAACGACAAAAAACAACCATACACAAGTCAAGCTATGAATTAAAAAGCAAGAAAGAGTCTCAAATCCCTGAGAAAACAGTACCAACATTGTTAGCATTCAAAAGTACCTGGTAGCGTCAAAATAACAAGCACGGGTGAGTATGCATCGGAAAAGGCTAGCGATGAGTCGATTTCTTACCTGCAAGTGAGACCTTGTGTCGTTTCTCCTCTGCCAGTCGCATCGGCGTGTGTCGTTTCTTCTCTCTGCAGGAGAGCGATGCATTGGTTTTCCGCGCCCAGCGATGTTGTTTCGAAAATCCGGCCGCACAGTATCAGGAAAACCGTGCTGTGTGGGTTGCGACGTTATCAGCCTCTGTCAGTGGGTGTTGCATGTCGTTTCTCCAGCTGCGTGCATCGATCTTCCAGCCACGATGCAGGTAGAGTGTCGATTTCAGCCATGAAGCTGGCTGCGCGTCTTTTCTCAGCCGCGTCTCGGAACGTGCATCAAAATGTTCCCCGCACGACGGTCTGTGCATGGATTTTCAATCTTGGCCTGCCATCTTCACCTGTCAAGGCCCCAGGAACTGGATAGGGCACAACATGACAGGGCAGGAGTCTCAGCAGAGAGTCCAGGTGTTGGCAGGGGAAGTCTTTGATGGCCAGAGACTTCAACAACAGGAGACAAGGTCAGGACAAGCCCTTGGAGATTTCTTCACAAGCAGGAATGCACAACAAAGTCCAGTCTTTGTACCCTTGCACAGGCAAAAGCAGCAACTGCAGGCAGCTTCACAAAGCACAGTCCCAGGCAGGGCAGCACTTCTCCTCTGCTCTTCAGCTCTTCTCCAGGCAGAGGTTCCTCTTGATGTCCAGAAGTGATCTAACTTTCAGGGGTTTGGGTGCCCTTCTTATACCCAGTTCTGCCTTTGAAGTAGGCCTACTTCAAAGGATAGTCTCTCTTGTTTGTGAAATCCTGCCTTGGCCAGGCTCCAGACACACACCAGGGGGTTGGAGAGTGCATTGTGTGAGGGCAGACAAAGCCCTTTCAGATGTAAGTGACCACTCCTCCCCTCCCTCCTAGCACAGATGGCTCATCAGGATATGCAGTCTACACCCCAGCTCCCTTTGTGTTACTGTCTAGAGAGAGGTGCAAACAGCCCAACTGTCAAATTAACCCAGACAGGGAATCCACAAACAGGCAGAGAACTTCAATTCCATCACTGTCCAAGTTGTGTGTTTGGCCATTACACAAGTCTGTCCCCGTTATCCAGGTTCAGTCCATGTTGCCTTTGTCATGCAGAACAACGCAGTTCTACAGCTGATGTCATGACTGTACCCAGTGAGGGCCTGGCTTGTTAGTAAGTGACATATGTCATATGTGTTTGTATCAAATGTGTGCTGCAGAAGAAACAATGAGAGTTGTTGACACCGGCGAGGAACCCAACTACGCCAGGGGAAGTTTTCTTCAACAATCTTCATGGAAGAACACAGAGTGTCATGGAGTGGGCTTTTAATCTCCTTAAAGCCAAATTTAGGAGCATAGACAAGACTGGTGGAGCCCTCCTCTACTCACCCAAAAAAAGTATGTATGGCCATTGTGGCCTGTTGTATGCTACACAATATTGCCCTGAGGAGAAACATCCCATATATACCAGATGAGGGGAATCTAGTAGTGCCACCGGGTAAGAATCCTGAAATGCCAAGTGAGGATGGTAGTGATGAGGAGGAAGGTGAAGACTTGCAGGCAGATCTCAGTTTACAGCCAAGGTGTGATTGTAAATTCAGACAGAAAAAAGTTAATGCCATCATTATCTTCTTTGTTTGTGTCAGTCTCATGGAAATGTATATGGATCTACTGAACTCTGATGCAAGGATACTGTCAAATGTATGCATTTTCCTGCCTGAAATCCTTGCATTGTGTTTTATTCAGGGCTCTTCACCATGCCATCCTCATTTGAGCATTTCAGTATTGTGACATTGGCATGTAGATTTTGCTGTCCTGACATATGAAGTGGACATGGATTGATCCAGATAATGTTGGTCACAGATTTGGGGTGTAAAAGCCCTTTGCTAAAAGCAGCTAGGACAGTGGGTGGGGGGAATTCTGAAGTGCACAAACCACTTGTTTGATGTGGTGTGTTGATCCATTCGCCTCAGTTGTGTGATCATATAGCCTTGATACATGTTGTCATCCAGTTGTAGAAGTGTTTCCTCATTGCAGACCAAAGTGCCTCTGCCACAACACTGACATAGGTTGGTATCATACCACCTGATGCTTGTTCATTGTAATAGGATGGACCTATGATTAGGGACTGCTGTACTGCCCACTTTCTGTGTCATGGCATACATCAAGTTGGTAGATCTAGTTTTGGTATGTGATGAGGCTCAAACTGGTGACAACAACCACAAATCTGTTAGCTTATTCTATAGGATAAGGTCTGATATAGCCCTTTCTTCTGTGGTCTGGGAGATGGTACCTTGAGATACCTAGCCTGACTCAACATGGTTCTGCCATTCTTGGCTATGACAGTCCAGACATTTTGGCAGCCTATGTGCTGTACAGTACAATAAAATGTTTGGTGTGACTTGTCACTTGTGTCATTGTGTTGGTAGTAATCCTCTGCATGCCACTACTTGTGGCATTTGCCTCCATCCATTACCATGTTAAGTAGCCATCATATGGATTTCACATTCAGCATCTCAAAATGATGAACAATAATTAGTAGGAATTGTTTTAGTGTTAGATGTGTTTATTTGCATGTGCACATGAAATGAAGGTTGAACTCCAAAAAGGAAATTGCCAGTAAAGGACTCATTCATGGTGAATGTAATCATTAGGGTAGATGCCACAACATTTGGAGTCCAAAGGCCAGTGTCCTACTTGCATGAAAAATGGAAAGTGGTTGGGGAACAGCCATCAGAGTGAATCAGTAGCACACAAAGGAGTTTTATCAGGAAAGGCTAACTTCCTGGCAGTAGTTTTTGTCATTCCATCCCCACCTCTTGGATGCTTGGGTAGACACCCTACTTGTGGGGTGTTCTTGAGCTGTAGAAGCCGATGTGTCTGAGGCAGGTCCTTTCTCTGGCAGGGCCTCCCTTTGAGTGGCTGCCACAGACGTAGAAGGGGATGGAATTGCCTGGCTAATGGAAGGGGTCTGGTGTTGTTGACAATCCCTGCTCAGGGTGGTGTTGATGTCTCTAAGCACCCCGTTAGGAAGGCCATGTTGATATTGAGGAACGCCTACTGTTCACGATTTTCCCAATGGAAGTCCCTCTGTAGATCCTTGATCTCATTGAGTTTGCAAGTACCTGGCACATCTCACCCAAAGATTGTTGGTATGCTCCCAGGACTTGGGTGACGGTGTCCTGGCCAGAATCACCCCAGCAGCCATATGTCACTGGCACACACCATACCTCCCATGCACCCTATCACCCATATGCCTGCTCCCTTGGCACAGCTTGCTCCTTGATACTAGTTACAGGACCATCATTGTTGGAGGTGTCTTGCTGTGACTCAGGATCCTGAAATGGGGAGCATAAGATTGCTGTCACTGTCCTTGGGACACAGGTTTGGGGGTGAACGGTTGCTTGAGATGTTGAGGCCACTGGGTTGGGAGGAGTTGATGTGGTCACGGTGTGGCTAACAGGTGTCATCTGACCAGGTTGCCCGGATGGGCCAGAACTGCACTCAATGTCCACATGTCCAGGAGTGTTGTCTTCATGGAGGGTTCCATCCATGGGGTTAGTGACAGTCTCTTGAGTGATCTCTGTGTTACAAGTGGCAGATAGGCCTGTTGATGTGAGAAAAGAATGTTACAGGTTGTATTGTGAGGACATTCACACATTAGATTTGCCAGTTTGACTTATGTGACAGGCACACATGCTATCAACTGTGTCGACCTGGCATTTGGGTTACACACCAATTCCATTTCAGTCAAATAGGTTCAGCTGAGTTAATTGACACTTGTAGAGATAGTCATAGACGGATATCTTGCCAGGAGTGCAGTGAGAACCGTGGCTTGGCAGGATGTGGTTTAGTTGACTGCCATGTAGGCAGAGCCTGAACTTTGATGTATATGTGATAGTCGTCATCATGTGTTCAGTGATTTAGGAATATGTCCGCTGTAATACCATTCATATGATGCATTGTTGTGCCTTTGAACTTTCTTTGATGTTTTTTGGCACAATGTTTGAGCTGTCCTTCCTGTCCACATCTTTGGCATCTTTGCATAGCTGCTCAAGATGGATCTAGGTGATCAGCCACATCCCAGCGTATACCATGGTCTGAATCTTTGCCCCTCCAAGGTTGATAAACTTCATCTGTTAGTTCAGATGCACATTGTGACATGGACACTGGCCTGGAGCTACAGAGACAGGCCCTCCTTGGATATACAGTCATGTTACTTCAAGATATATACACAATATACTTGGGTCATCCCCTCAGGTGAGTACAGTTTAATGGTTGAGCAGAGGGAGAAGATCCATAGCAGAGGACATTGTTGTAGGTGAGTAGAGTAAGATTAGCAGTGCCTCTTGTCCTTAGCATTGCTGTCAGTGACTGTCCTACACACATCCTCTCAGGTGAGTACACTCTAATGTGGAGTTTGTAACAAATGTTAATTTTGAGTATGCTACACTGTTCTGGTTTAGTAATGTTGGGACAGTGGATTTGTAGTGCTGTCACTCCCTTTTCTACACTCAATGTACAGAGATGTAAGTCCCCCAGGTGGGTCTAATTCACATTTGGAGGCCAGACAGGGGTCCGTGGACAGGTGGACACTGGATTGTTGAATCACAAGACAGTGAAGGTGGCAAAAGGTGAGCAGTGAGCATGCTTGCCAATACATTTTGGTGCCATTTTTATTGTTGTGACCTACCCGACTCCACTCCCACATGAGTCAAGTCCTCCGGATGCAGGACGGCCAAGACCGACTCCTCCCATGATATGATTTGTAAGGGAGGAGGTGGGGGTCCACCACCAGTCTACTGGACATGCAGCCTAGATGCCATGGAATGGGCCATCCATCTGAAGTCATTCCACCTCTTCCAGGTGTCGTCCCTTGTGCGCTGGGTGGGCCTATGGTTCACTCTGTTGACAATCCTTTGCCACATTTCCATTTTCCTTTTGACAGTAGTGTCTGGGCTTGGTCCCCAAATAAATATGGCTATACTCGAATGAGTTCATCCATCATGACTCTTAAGTCATCTTCGGTGAAACAGGGATTTTTCTGGGGTGACAAGTAGGCATGGGCGGAGCTCATGGAGTTCCACTCCTCATAATTCCACAGAGTTAATTTAAAACTCTGTGGAATTGTGCAGAGGCAGAGTTTCATGAGCACAAGAGTGCCACTACCGCCTGCCCTTGAGTGCCTTAGTGTCACCCTGTCCTGAATGCAACCGATCTCGGAAGCACTAATAAGTGTCCATACTTAGCCCCTCCGAGATCAGGTGAGTTCAGGCCAGGGCCATAGGCAGCGAAAGCTACACAGAGGAGAAAAGGTAACAAAGGTCTTACCTGAGTCCAGGTTGACCCCAGGGACCCCGTTGCCACTTGCCAGTGGCCTGGCTCTCTGCCTCCTTCTGCTCCTTCCTCCTGGGCCTGGCCTATCCTGATGGCGGAGGGAGGCCTGGAAGACCTGGAGCTGGCGTCAGTGGCAGCTCCGTGCCCCTGGCATCAGAACCTCAGATTTGTGATAACTTGTGAAGAAAGGGCAGGAGAAGACCCGCATCAATGACAACAGGAGCCTGCACTAACGAAAGACCACATTCCTTGACCCTGTGGCATCCTTCCTGGAACTGCTCAACTGCACCTTGTCCTGGACCAAAGAATGTTTCCCCAGCCACAGGGAACCCTTTGTGAGACAAAGACAAGACCTGACTCCCTTGGACTAGTGACACTAGTCTCCTGCCTACTGTGGGTAAAATGCATCTACCAGACCTACTGGATCTGAAGAACTGCTGGCCATTGGACTCTCTGAGGGATAGCACAAAGGCAGTTGGTCCAGTGCATTGAGGGAAATGTAGTCAATGTTTCAGACAAGTTAATGCCAGCTACTGTTTTGCACTGGACCTCCAGAAGGAGAGATAGCTTCTCTTCCAATTTATCACTGCCAAGGTTTGTTGGGGGCCAGTCTGGTCACCTCCACCTTTACTTGATGCTGCAAATTATTATTATAAGATGTAAATTTACATCTTGGTTTCTGCAAATTGTGTACTTTTAAACTGCTGTTTTGTTCTACCTGTGACTGTTTAAATTGGCCTCTTGGCTTCTATCAGTTGTGCACTTTTAAGCTGCTGCTTTGTTCTACCTCTGACTGTATAAATGTCCCACCTAGTTTTTCACCTAATCTGTACGTAGCACTCATTTTTTGGCTTGTAAAATTGATTTGTTTAAATGTGTGAAAAGCAGTTTTTCAGTGGCTTTAGAACTGGGCCAGGAAGCTGCAAAATGTAGATTGAGCCTGTCAATATCCATGGACATTCTAAATTGAAGAGCGCTTTACTGCCCCCTGACCCAGCAGCCTGCGCTTGAGGTTTCTTGTCCCTTCTGTAGGTCTTTACTGGTTATTGCATCTCGTGCTCTGATCATTTTCTAGGAATAGAATTTCTAGTGGACAGAAGGCATATGGTTTGACATCTGATTGGCTGTTATGTCTAGGATTTATGACTGGTTGCTAGGGCTAGGGTTTGAGTTCTAACTGGTTGTTTGGAATAGGCTTCTGATTGGATTTAGGGCTTAGGGTTTGGGTTTGGATTGCTTAGGGTTAGGGCTAGTTAAGCCTAGGGTTTAGGGCCTCTCAGAGCAAGCATCAAGGATAAGGGTGGAGAGGACAAGGGCAATTGCCTGTTTGGGCCTAGTCATGTCTAGAGCCAGATATGCTGCCCAGTTTTTCCTTTACCAGCAACCACTTTAAGCCATCCACATCCACAAACATCCAAATACAATATCAGCAAAGACATTCTACTCATGTACCACTAACCTTGTACAGATTTCAATGTCTCAACAACCTCTACAAAACCCTGCAAACTACACCTATTCCCTGGATACAACACTATGGCACCTTCAATCACACACAAAACACCACTCTACCCTAAACCACTAACAAAGCTACACATCACCAACACTACAGAAACCCACAATAAACATAACTTTAATGCATCTAGACACACACTCCCTATGCATACAAAACATCAGCTCTCTCCTCTACTTCCTCCCAATAGACTGTTTTTTTGTCATCACAAAACCTATACTCAGCCTCCCATTAGATCATCCACCAAAACCCTCCTCTTCTTTTTACCAAAAACATATAACCAAGCAATCCTTTCACTCCAATCCAACACAGATATTACCTCTTCCAAGGATCAAATCTAACACACAATTATAACTCTTGTCCATCCCTTCTTACACCACACATACACTCTTCTCCAAAAAACACCACTACCCCGTGCCATACAGATTCCACTTAACAGTAATACTATACATACAAATCCCTCTAAAAAACCACAACATCTCCTCTACAAATAAAATCCACACTACCAACAAACCACAGTCTCTAAACTGCCTACTAAGAAATGTTCAATCACTCTCTAAAATCAGGCACCACATCTACCACATACTCACTGACACACAACCAAACTTATTCTTCATAACTGAATCATGGTTTGGAGATGTCATGGCTCTAGTGTTTTACAAAGCCGTTCTTCCAGGCTATGAAACTATCACTCAAGACCGTATAAGCAAAAGAGAAGGTGGGCTATCTATTATATCTATTATATTCAAGCAAACAATAAATCTCACAAAACTGGTGACATTTCATACAAGACTGTGAGGCTCTGTTCACCAGATGCAACCCTACACCTACTTCCTCTGTAGCTTCCTCCTCCTTTACAGACCACCACCAAGCAATTCAACATTTCCAGACAAATATTTAGGCAGCGTTTCAAACTTTATAACACTACACTCCAATCTCTTCATTTTTGGGGACCTAAAAATTTGATTTGGCAAACCCAATATGCCCCATCCAAACACTGGCCTATTCACTCTGAACCTACATCAGATAGTACACAAACCCACACACATCGCTGGACACATCCAAGATGTAATTTTTGCAAATCCAGAACTAGTTGTCTTTCAAAGGATTGCTCCAGTCATGTGGTCACATGGCTACACCACCATTTGCTAGCTTTCCAATATAACATAACATAAAACAACACAAATCAACACACCCAAGACCACCTTACAAGTGTCCACCTTTCAACCATGGAACAAACTGAATTATGATACTTAGAAACACAACTAACAGCCGACAGAGATCCAAACACAATACATTCTGTTCAAAAATATTATGAGTGGCTACAGGAAGCTTTTGATATCCTAGCATCACTAAAAACAACAAATCAGGACAAAAGAAAAAAAGCACTTTGGTTAAATACACATCTGAAAAAGATAAAACAACAAATCAGAGGGCTGCAATGAACCTGCCTCAAAATAAACAGCAATCAAAACAAAATTCACCATCACAAACTTAACAAAATATGCAAATCAACAATCGAAAAAGCTAAAAAATGTACTATTCAGAAAGAATTCAAAATGCTAAATGAGCAAATAAAGATTTTTATAGAATTCTCACCAAATTTTGGAAACTGAAATGCACAGATGGAACTCATGAAATTTTGCAAGAATTCACAGACAAACAGGCAATTCATTACACAGCCAAAGCAGACACGCTGGACTCCTATTTAAAAAAAGGTAAACCACCAACAACAACCCATTTCCAAAAATCCCATCCAAGAATAAGCCAACCCAGCCTCTGCATTCCTTCAAACAAATATCACAAAGTGAATTCATGAATCTAGTAAAAGCAAGCAGGCCTTCCGGCTGCATTCTGACTTTTGTCCACCACACATTTTCAATAGTCTTTTAACTGCCTTTGCTGCCATACCAGTAAGAAGAATCATCAAGAATTCTTCAACTATAGGATTCTTTCAAGATGACCTAAAAAAGGTTTACATATACACATTATTAAAGAAAACAAACCTGGACCCACATGACTCCAACAACTACAGACCAATTACAAATGGACCTTTCCTGGGCAAACTGATAGAAAGAGCAGCTTTTGCCGAAATGTCAAAATTCATTATAGATAACTCGATGCTTTCAGACTACCAAACTGGATTCCACACAGGAAGAGGAACAGAATCTGCCCACATTGCCATCTGCGATGACCTTAAAAACACAGTAGACCACAATGGAGTTGATCCAATTCTTCTCTTGGACTTCTCTTCTGCCTTTGACCATGGCACCTTAATACAAAGACTATACAAAGCCGGCGGAGAGGGGACTGCTCTCGACTGGTTCACATCCTACTTTCAAAACTGATCCACTGTCATCCACAATCCCCCTTTCTCATCCAAGCCATACTTCACAAAAGCAGGGGTCCCTCAAGGAAATATCATCTCACCCATACTTTTCAACATCTACATGAAGTCATTAGCAGCAATGATAAATTTATTTTATCATTGCTACAACTATGCAGATGACACACAAATATTCCTTACCCTGAAAATCCCCAAAGGCATTAGAAACTCAAACTTCTTCAGTTTCCTCCAGGCCATTGATCAGTTGATGACATGGAGACATCTCAAACTGAATGCTTCAAAACAAAAATACTCACTTTTGGTAATTGGAAAAATTGTCAACCATTCGGCTCCTGATCTGACAATCTGGGACCAACTCCTAAAGTATCTATGTAAATAAGAAACCTTGGAATTATTATGGACTCCAAGTTAACAATGAGTGCCCAAGTGGACAAGTTAGCAAGATCAAGCTTCATCACCATGAAAACCCTGTGGCACATCTTCTCCCACCCGGGATTTCACCACAAGGTCCAGGCTAATATTTCTCTTGTGTTGTCTAAATTGAATTATGCCAATGGCTTCTATCACAGATCATCTCTACTATGAAAAGATTAAAATGGTTTCAGAACTCTACTGCCAAACAAATCCTACATGTAAAGCCACAAGCCTACACCTCCCCTGCCTCGAGGGGCCTACATTGATTATGGGTTGCCAGAAGATCCACCTTCAAGATGCTTTGTATCATTCACAAAGCAATATATGGAACAGGACCGATTTTCTTCGGAATACAATCACCAAATACATTCAACCCCGGGACCTCCACTCAAGATTGGCACCTCAACAATACAATAGGTGGTTCATCACCCCCAAATATAAGATCCATGGATAACTATCTCATCTTCAGAAGACTACTCAAGAGTTGGCTCTTTCCTACATAACAACTATACCCAACCAGTAATGTACAGCAACTCCCTGTGTACATATCCATTTATAATGTATTAGTATGTATATATCTAGATATGCTTATTTCTTTTTGCAAAATGTATAATAGCTATGGTTTCTAAAACATATAGATACCCTTTAGGCCTGCGTAACACATGTATATTTTACGTGCGATTAAAAATATATATATTATTGTATGCTTAACACTTTAATAGGTCATTGTATATTTTTTATATAAGTTGTTTGATTAGATGCTTATGACTCTCTGTTTTATTTATCTATCACAATAGGTAAATGTATTCCTAACTATTTATCTCCAAATACCTCACTATTAAATATTGAGAAAAGATAAAGTTAATAATAAAACTGAGTTATAAAAATACACAAATAAATTAAGTTCAAATGCTACAACACTTGAAAGTCTGAATTTATACAATACAAATTAAATCTGAATTGATTATCTTCCATATATATATATATATATGTGTGTGTGTGTTCTAAGTAATCATGTATCTATATGTTTATTGCTTTACTCCTACTGTACAAGAGAACAAAAAAGTCACTCTCTCCAATGCACTATTTTGTCTCAACCTAGACCTCTTTCAATCCGTTCTCTAACTCTATGTTCTGACTCATCCTAAATCTCATTCCTCCACTATGATTTTCCAAAATAACCCCTCCTAGACCTTTCCCTCCTCTATCCATCCCGGCTCATCTCAAACCTCAGTTTAGTACTATGATCTCCCAAACAACCCTACTAAATTCTTCCTTATGTACCTTTCCTTTGTCTCATGCCAAACCTAATTTTACTACTGTGATCTCCCTATTCACTTTCCGCACACTCTTCACTCTCCCATCTCTCCTTTATTCATCCCAAACCTCATCTTACTACTATGATCGCTCAAATAACACTTACTAGATTCTTCCCTCTTCTATCCCTCCATTATTCTATTCAATCCAGCTAATGTACTCACATGTCCACCGCTCAAATTAATTTATATTTCTGTATGCTAATACACCACAAAGTCTTTGGTTCTGGAGTGGCGTGCTATCCGCCAAAAAGTGTTTTGACACCACATTAGGGGTAGTTAACACTATATAAATACAAATACAATTACAATTGAAACTTGAGGGCACACTGCAACTCCTTTATACAACACCACCTGTGGCTCATTTATTGAGTTTTTGCATCTGGTACCTCACCTGCACCATCTCAGTGGTAAAAGCAGCAACTGGAGCTCCTGTTCAGCACCAAGGATAGCTAAGCACATCTTGCCACCCAAAGCGGCAGGTGAAGCTATTCTACCTGGTGAATCCTGGTCCATTGGCCCACACAAGCTTAACCCACAGTGAGCTCCCACAAACCTGACCTGCAAGTGACCAAGCATCACAAGTACCAATTTTCAGCACCCGTGGCTCCAGCATGCAAACCCAACGACAGCAAGGACACCTCTGCACCCGGGCCCCATGAGCCAGGTAAAATTGGTTTCACTGTCACAGCTTGGTCATGGTTCCCGCACAACCTTAACTATCAGTAAGTTCCTCTGAACTCACTCTGCAATTACCTGAGTGTCATTAGTGATTCTCCACATTGACCGCAATGATTGACATCTTGTAAAAGTATTGATTTTATTTACATATCTGACTTACTTTGTTTTGTTGTCTAAATTTATATAAAAAGGTGCTTTATTTTTTATAAATTGTTGTCAGATTTTTTTCAAGTCATGTCAATTATTATCATCCATGTTGGTAGTCTGAAATGCTTAACAGATGTCCCTTCAGTAAAGCCAATTATTATTGTGAATCCAAAGGGACCTTCTTTGGGGTATTGTGAGAGCATTACATAGTGAAGCCTAACCGGCCGCACTGCATAATACTCCACATCCTTACAGTACCTTAAATGCTTCAATTAGGATTTTAACCAACTCGTCAAGATTTTATGGGTCAGAGCACATGCACTGGGGGCTGGTTAGCATGGTCCTCATGTGTCCCAATGAGTCCCAAAACCAACTTCATCAGTAAAAAATGGGTGATCATGCAAAAAGAGGCATTTTCCTACTCTGTGGTAAAATAGGTTTTATTGAAAACCTTAAAGGCACTGCCAACATTTATTTTATAATTTTCAACTCTACACCATATCATTCTGCACTCTGCAAAACCTATTGAAGAATTAACAACAGGAAAAAAGAGCAGAAATCTTAGAAGCAAATTTCTCAACACTTTGTGCAGGTCACCAAATTGAATACAAACCAGCACAGTATTGATTTGGGGTTTACCTTCCTAGAACATAGCCGTAAATAATTCAAAATAGTGCTGAGCACTGCTTTGCAATGTTTTATATAAAGGAGGCATTCTGTATTTGGTACATGGATGCCCCTATGCAACCACCCATGGTTTTTGATGCAAAGCCCTATCTTCTAACCATTGTAGAAAGCAAAAACAAATACATATGCTTGAGGCACGAACATATTAGGAGAATGGTTTTCTTATCTTAGCATAGTAGTTCGTACTGGAATATTGCTCTTTCAGTACAAAACCTATGCTAACTCATGCACATAACTTTGCACTATAGTACAAAAGTGTGTGTGTGGCTCTAAGCAGCCCTAGCGTATAAAGCAGAAATGTATTTTCATGGTTAAGATGGTGCTGCCCTGCTCTGTACCTTTCCAGCAGCTCCATAAAGCAACTTTGGTTAATGTACTGAACTGTGTAAATAAAATAACTAGTATGTTTGCCACTCATTTCATATTGTTGTCTGTTGTTTTGTATTGTGTGTTCAATAAGAATAAAAAAGTACACAAAGTTGATGGATCTGAGTGACAACCATGCACAATCATTGTGGTACTGAAAATTCTGGACCCGTGCTATAAACATCATCGTATC
Organism: Pleurodeles waltl; assembly: GCF_031143425.1. Lineage (NCBI taxonomy): Eukaryota > Metazoa > Chordata > Amphibia > Caudata > Salamandridae > Pleurodeles > Pleurodeles waltl. Next base: position 452,454,326 of record NC_090451.1, on the reverse strand, counting down.
ACAACGATTTTGGTATCAGCAGACCGAGAATGATTAGAATAGTATGCACAAGCATTGTATTCATATTCGGGTAACGAAATCACCCGAATATCAGAGTTTCCGTCCTGAACCCTCGTGTTCCATTTAAACGACAGCCATTTTGTGATTGCCCTCACATAGGCCAATGTCTAATGCTGAAAACGAGTCTGAAGGACACGTACATCTTTGCTGACTCCTCTGTGACCTGGGCAAGCTGACTCCACTGCCTGAAGCCAAACCTGTTCGGCCAGTTTCTTTCCCAGTGGCCGAATGAGATTAGTATCAAGGGTCAACACATCATAAAACCTTTCATCACACACAAACCATGCCTAATCTTACACACACCTGTCCCTGTTTCTTTATGACTTGCTTTACAAGGAGGAGGTGCCTGTTTATATTGGGGGTCCGTTGATATCTGATGAAAGTACTGAGCCTTGCCGGGTAATTGATTGAGGGCTGGACAAACTGAAATATGGGCTTGTCATGATAACACTGCTATTTCTTTGTAGTGAAAATATGTGAATGGTCAACCGTAAAATAAGGAATGTTTGCCCAAAGCATAATATTTTGTATAAAAGAGAAGGTTAGCTTTGCAAGAGGAGCAGTCTCCTGAGAATATACACTGTGTTGTACTTCTAGGATACCTGTTACTGGCTGCAGCCAATAAACAAGATCTTTGACTTCACCAAGAAGACTCTGTGTTTCTGTAGTCTGAAACAGGAAGGACTCGAAGTCTTAGGGTGTGTTCCCTGGCACCACTGGGTTCTGAAAAACCCAGTACTTCATCATCCTGATCGCATACTTAAAGAAATACACATGTGGCACTATGTATATGTGGTATAGAATAAAGGACCAAACCCTTTCTGCCCATGTAAGGAACCAGGTACAGCATAGCAAATCCAGTTTAATGGTTCCTAGGGTCCCATTTGACAGGTCTCATTCATAAATGAGATCTTGTGTAGAACACACTTGTAATGAATTAAAAGAATAAGCAACAGAATTATTTCTGAGAGTCAGAGGCGGCTGGCAAATCCGAGAGAGGAGTTGAAAAATGGGTGATGGATGAGTGCATGAACACGCCTACATGCAAACAGATATGCAATAAAAAAAATAGCCACTTACTTTTGCTGAGTGATGACATGTCCTCCTTGCTCCGGTCCTCTTCTTCTCTCCACCAGGCTCCACTATGGGCCCTAGCCAACACTCTTTATCAAATGTGGGTCTGCTCTCATGCTGTTAGCCAGCATGAGAGAAGCATCAGGATTGGAGAGAAAGGCCACTCTCTGCACTCCTGAGGGCACTGAAAACCTGTGCTTGCTCTCAACCCAGCTGTCTAAAGAAGGCGGGGGTAAGAGCTTTAAAGTGCTCATGTCTGGCTGACCGTCACAAGACAGCTGGCCAAAGAGACATACGCACTTTAAACGCAAGTGAACAGACAGCCTACCACTCCTCCCTGCTATTGTCACTCAGCAGCCCCCACCCCATCCTGACACTCGGTTTGGGACAGGTTGATGAAAAATAAATTGATAAATTAACTTTATCACCATTTTGTTTTTTATCTCTGGGGGCATTTTAGTTAGTGGTGCAATGCTCCTCTGTCCTAGTGGAGGAGCTGTCCCTGCTGACAGCAAATACATTATATTATTTTTTGCCCCATGTTAAGTGTAACAATTTGCCATAGTGCAGATGGTACAGTGTTCAAAAGTGAAAGTGCTGCAAACTGTACACTTTGATACACATATATACCTTGAATGGTATCCCCTGTTCAGACGTGATTCAAATCCAATTTGAAACTTTTCCTTGTTTTTTTTGGTTTCTCTGTAAGGCAGCCTCTGAAAGAACATAAACGTGTATGGCAAATCAAACCTGATGCAAACAATGGCCATTATTGAATAATTTAACAAACTGAGAACTTCCATCCTACCAGCATTCCTTTCCAAAATACACTCTTATGTTGCAACTTGAGTAAAAGACATTTTCCCATCCTAGCTCGGCGTGGATGGTACTGTGCTAACCCTATACTCAAGGCTTTGCTACAAAAACATTTGAGGTGAACACATTTAGAGTGTTAGTGATCTTCTAGGGTGCTCTAAACTGGAGCTGCTGAGGAATGTCCTAGACTCAGTATGTATTATGGTGGCCATGTGAGTATGTATTTTTTTGGTGATCTCAGCAGTTCTATAGACTGTGGAAATCAATGCATATTTAAGCATACAATATAAGTTAAATTAACAATCTGAGTTAGAAGAACTGGTGTTTTGGAAATATTCCTCCTTCAGAGTATAAAGCGATAGGGAGATTGGTGGTGTACTAACTGGATGTAGGACACCTTATTGAAAGGTTACAATTAGGTCCACTAAGTTCAAATACACACATGTGTCTGCTCAGGAAATTCAGGTGTGCCTAATAAGAATGATTGTGGGAGCACAATACTAAGGGATGCCATAATATCGCTTAGATTGTTGCCAGGAAGTCAAAATGTTGGCCGGCCAATAGATTGCTTTGTCCAATGTACAACAGGACACCTATGTCAGTAAGGGTGTAATTTTGCAGGCAACTAGACGGGGTAAGAATTTTGGGGATGTTTCATGTTTTGTTTACAATGAGTGTTAGTTGAAGTGGTTTTTCATATGTTCAGAGAATTTTAAGTCTCATTTTGATAATGAAACACATACAAATTATTTACAAGGTTATTGAAAGTTATTTAAGTTACTGGTAATAGTGCAATGCAGAGATGGCCTCTGAAGGTTCATGAAATACTATTTTAAAAACCTTTGCCAATAATGGGCATATAAGGCCATATGTGAGATCATTGGAAGTTTCAACTTCAAACAAGGAGAGAAAGTGGGGGGTGTCCTTGTCTGTACCTAGATGGCAAGTATACAACTGGGAAGGTCAAGATGGCCCCCTTGCGTCTTAGCCGGAAATTGTGATGGTAGGAGGGTATATGGATGTGCTCACGAAGGATGTACATTGGTACAGCATAGAATTGGTCACTGCAATGAAAGTTGGTGCATCTAAAGTAATATTTGAGTGATACATATCCTTGTTCATTATAAAACATGACAGCATTAGTAATATAGTTATAAGTGCAAGTTTTGTTTCAGATGATTTCAAATGTACATTATATTGTCTTCATGAGAGATCCCAAGCCATCAAATGTCCAGTCAAAGTCCAAGGGTATGTCACGAGATGTGTAGGAGAATAGTGCATCAGTGAGAAGGTGTTCAAATTGCCACTTGGAAGGATTTGACAGTATGACAGTCCACGCTTTATGAGACAACAGTGGTAGAGTGAAGAGGGCATGTTGCCAGTTGTTACAACACTGTCATGACCTTAAGCACTGAACTGAAGAGATACTGTCTATGCAACAGAGACTGTAGACAATGTCAGTTTTTTCTGGTGAATGATGTTCCTTCCACATCTTCATCCTTTGATGTGTGTGGTGCCTACTGTGCCATGGGTGGTGCTGGTGTTGTAGTTGAGGGGGGCACACACACATCAGGGGCTAGAGATATGAAATAAAATGTCCGATAGCTGTCATCTGTGGGAAATGAGAGGCATCACTACAGGAAGGAGAACTGCTGGTTTTGCAACACAGCAGCTACATCAGAGTGGTAGGCAGCCAGGTTTTCATTGAGGAAGGCCAGCATCCACTGCATGGACTGCAGGACATTTTGGATAGTGCCCAGCCTGTTGTCAATCATGCTGGTGCCACTTTGGGAGGGTAATTGCCTCTGCCTTAGGACACCAGCTATGTCGGTCAGGGACTGCCTGAGTCCACGTAATGGAGAGTGGGTGCCTCTGATGGCAGCAGAGTTGTCCTTATTGAGATTGAGGCACCTCTGGATTCGCTCTAGGCTGCCTGCCATGGTCTCCATCCCTACCCGCACCTGCTATGCCAGCTCCCGCTGGACTCCTACTGCTGTTTTCTGAAAGGTAATGTCTGGGTCCTCAGAGTCCAGGGCTGTGGCTGTACTGATCAGTGCTGTGTGTTAGTTGTTGGGTGGTTCATGTGGAGACCCCACAACACTCTGTGTCCTCCCTGTAACTGGAGATGGTGTCTGGATGGCAGCAAGGACATCCTGGAGAGTGTCAGCATTGATGTCCTGCAGATGTTCATCCAAATCATCAGTAAAATCCAGGACAGGCAGCTCTGCAGAAGGTAAGGCATCATCCTCTGCAATGGGATAGTGAAAAGTCAATCTTGGATTGTAGTGGCTGTTGCCATGACTCATCATGTTGTTTATACTGATGCCTTAGTACCACGGTGCAGACCCACACATCAAGGCTCTCATTGATGGGCCCCTAGTGGCACACTGTGCCACCTGAGCATCATTTATTTTTAGTCATCATTGGAACAATTTGCCAGTCTTTATTTCCCAATTTATTATACTCACCTTGCATGCCTTATCGTGGCTTAGTATTTATGTGCCCCTGTCACACCTGACACTGCATTTAGTTGATATTCCATGTGGCTTATTTGGGGCCTTCCCATACAACACATGTGTAACCTACCCAGCTTCTGATGCCTTCCAAATTTGTCACATCTGGTTTGCTTCAGTTTTTACCATAAACTCATGGGAGGTGTGGGAGTGACAAGTGGGTGTGTGAGAACTTTGTATGTCCCATGAATTTAGTTGTTGAATGTATGTTGCATTGTGCATCACACATAGGGGGAAATGTATGTGTATGTGATGCATTGATTCTGAGGCACCACTTTTCTTGCTTCCCCTTGCTCCAGCTTACAACCTCATGGAAGTACCTTATTTCCATTACTGTTCGCAATGGCGGACATTTCCACAGAAGCCTCATGAGTTATGGCACTATTGTGGTGCTTTACTGCATTGACACCATAACTGATGGCACTAGTGCAGCAAAGCACAGGGAGGTCCATTAATTGCAATAAGTGGGTCACTTTAACATCTGCCTTTGGCTGGCCTTACAAATGACATTAAAAGATAGCACAGTGAAATCTTTATGAATTTTCTGCTCCTTTATTCTGCCTTCCCTGCGGAGGACTGTCCCCCTTGCATACATCATATCTAGCACAGGCATATTGCGGTGCAAGGATTTACAAAGTGGGGCTATACATGCATGGTGCAACTTTGTTGATATGGCAAAAGGGGAATGGGCAGCTTTAGGTCACATTGGCATCAATTGTTAGGATGATGATGTTGCACTAAGGCCTTGTAAATATGGCCCATAGTGAGACAGTGAAACCACTTGTAACTGATGTTATGCAGGATGGTGTCCCTTCATGCACAACACCAACCATCCCCACTGCACAGGCCATTTGTGCCCGTTCAAATGGTGCATAGAAGCGTATCACAGTTCTTGCTGCCCCACCCTGTGAAACAGGCCTTCTACATTATTCCCAATGAGTGTTCGATGGGGCAGATGGTACAGTTGCAACCATGAAGGGAGTAATGTGAGGGTTGAGAAGCGTTCGTGCATATAGGGGGAAATGTGTGAGCGCATTACAAGTGTTTGGCCATTATTGTGCCTACATGCAATCCTTTTGAAGGCATACACTGTCTTCAATGTGTCTCCCCCTTCTGCCATTTGTTAGTTACAAGTTTGACCCCTACTGCAACTTAACATGCTTTTTTTGTGGTATGCCTTCAAAGCCTGCTGTAGGAGGCTCGCCTGGTTTGTAGTGGGTACCTTGGGTACTTACACCTTATACCAGGTCCATTTATCCCTTATTAGTGAAGTAGTAGTGTTCTAGCAGCTTAAGCTGATAGAGGTAGCTATAGCAGGACAGCTTAGGCTGAACTAGGAGACATGCAAAGCTCATGCAATACCACTTATAGTTACACAGTACTCACATACAAGTAAAGACAATACTCAGTGTTACCAAAAATAAATGTATTTATTTGGAGGACACAGTACCAAATAAATCTTACAGACAATACTCCTTCTGCAGGTAAGTATTATACACAACATATACACTAGACACCAAAATTAGACAAGTAAATAGTCATAGAACAAGGCAAACAGTAGGACATCCTATAGAATGCAATGGGAGAAAATAGGTCCAGGGGCAACACAAACCATATAATGAAAAAGTGGAATGCAAATCACGAATTCCCCCCTAGACAACTGTAGTGTGTGCAGAATCGCTGGGAGAGTAAGAATACAGTAAAGGTAAGTAAATTATCCCACCCCTTACCCCAGAAAAGCAGGAGTAAAGTTTCCTTAGGACACACTACACCTCATTTTTGGGATTTTGCAGCAGCCAACCAACTCTGCAAAGAACAACTGCTGGAATATTGGACCTGAAGACCTCCAAAGGAAGGGGATCAAGTCCAGAAGTCGAAAGCCGTTCCAGGAAGGACAGGGGCCCCTGCCAACCCAGAAAAGGGTGCAAAAGAAGAGTCCCTGGTTAGTCGAAAACTGCAAGAATGCACCCTAGGAAGATGCCAGCGGGTTCCTGCATGATGCAAAAGATGTCCCACTGAGTGAAGATCATTGCAGATGAGATTTTGTGTTGGAAGTCACCAATAAGCCTTGGCTATGATAAAAGTGTGTTTTGCATCAAAATGGCACTGGATGGACACAGTAGGGACCTGGGGGCCTCCACTCTGTGTGAGGAGGAAGAGGGGGCTCTCAGCACCATACAGAGAGCCCTCAGGATGCCAGCCAGCACCCCCAGGAGTCACAGGATCTGGGTTCATAGGAGGTGCAAAACACAGTTGATGCAGCACAACAAGAGAAGTTCCCACGCCGCAGGAGAACAACTCAGTGAGTTGAGCATTGCAGGATGGAGTGCTGGGGACCTGGGCCAGGCTGTGCATGAAGGAACTTTGCAAAGAGTGCACAGAGGCCACAGGAGATGACGAAGACGCAGTACACAGGGGTACCGTTGCTCTCGGGGAAGGCAAGGTCTTACCTACTCCAAATTGCATTAGCAGGACCTCAGGACAGTCTATGTTGATGATGTTCATGCTCTGTGTCATTGGGAGCATTCTCGTCGCTGTGAGAGGAGTCCAAGGTACCAGTCGTCATCTTGGAAGGAGCCTGCTTGGACCAGGGGAGTGACTCCGTCACTCCACCGGAGATTTATTCGGTCCTTCTGGTGCAGAATGAAGACATGGAGTCCCCAGAGCGTGCACACAGTGTAAACTGTTGCAGTTGCTGACTTGGGGCTGAGGTTGTGAAGAAAAGTGGTCCTTGTAGACACTTTGTTGCAGTTACAGCATTTCTTGGAGCAGGCTGCAGTTGATCCGAGGTCAGAAGAGTCTGAAGTTGTTGCAGAGGATTCCTGAAGGAAACTTGCAAGCAGAATCTGAAGAGAACCCACAGGAGAGACCCTAAATATCCCTGAGAGGGGGAGTAGCTACCTTATCAGGTATGGACCTATCAGGAGGGGTCTCTGATGTCACCTGCTGGCACTGGCACTCAGAGCCCTCCCGAGTGCCCCCACACCTTGCAAAGCAAGATGGCTGAAGTCTGGGACACACTGGAGGAGCTCTGGGCACCACCCCTGGGGTGGTGATGGACAGGGGAGCGGTCACTCCCCTTTCCTTTGTCCAGTTTTACGCCAGAGCAGGGGAGAAGGGGTCCCTGAACCGGTGTATACTGGTTTATGCAAGGAGGGCACCATCTGTGCCCTTCAAAGCATTTCCAAAGGCTGGGGGCGGCTACCCCTCCCAGCCTGTAACATCTATTTCCAAAAGGAGAGGGTGTAACACCCTACTCTCAGAGGAAATGCTTTGTTCTGCCTTCCTGGGACTGGGCTGCCCAGACCCCAGGAAGGCAGAACCCTGTTTGTGAGGTGGCAGCAACTGTAGCTGCAGTGCAAGCCTCAGAGATCTGGTTTGGCAGTAATGTGGGTTCATGGTGGAGCCCCCAGGATGCATAGAATTGGCTCCCCAATAAGAATTGACCCAAATGTAGTGCACACATGTAATGGCGTCCCTGCACTCACAAAGTCCGGGGAAATGACTCTGAACTACATGGGGGCACCTTTGCTAGTGCAAGGGTGCCCTCACACTTACTAACTTTGCACCTAACCTTCAGCAAGTGAAGGTTAGACATATAGGTGACTTTTGAGTTACTTAAGTGCAGTGAACATGGCTGTGAAATAGCGTGTGCGCTATATCACGCAGGCTGCAGTGGCAGTCCTGTGTAAGGGTTTGTCTGAGCTCCCTATGGATGGCAAAAGAAATGCTGCAGCCCATATGGATCTCCTGGAACACCAATGCCCTGGGTACCTAGGTACCATATACTAGAGACTTATAAGGGTGTCCAGTATGCCAACTGAAATTGGTAAATTAAGTCACTGGCCTACAGTGAGAAATTTAAAAGCAGAAAAAGCATAAGCACTGAGGTTCTGGTTAGCAGAGCCTCAGTGACACAGTTGGCACTATACAGGTGTTAGAGTGTGGTTTTTATAATCAAGATTAACATGAAATGTTTATGAACTACTGCATAAAAACGGCGCATAGAAAATGTATTAATGTGTTTTACTAAACGTGAGTCCGAAATGTGCCCACGGGGAGTGGCCACCATTATATACGATGATTAATGACATTGACTAATAATGAAATAATAATGTATTAATGTACGATCTTATACTAATATTAAGAGTTATACGTTAAGGTTTTGCTAATTAATTCACTAGGCCTTAGTTAGCGTGAGTCGAGGCGTAGCTGCCTGGTTTCATATTAAATGTGTTTTTCTAACGTGCAGTGTGCTGACTTGCTGAAGGACATGTAGTTGTACTTTTCCAGAGGCTAGAAGATGAGTGTAACCGTAGTAGATTAATTCTCATGAAACTCGACTTGCTCAAGGAGACATTCTTGCCGAATGCAACAGTGTAAACTTGCAACAGGTACAAGGTCGCCTAAACTGGTATAGACAATGGAACTACTGACTGGGTCTGTGAGAGGACCACGAGAACTTGAAATCATACAGGGCATTTTACCCGCTGGAGACGTCAATCACAGGAGCCAATAAACTACGTGAGAACTGTTATGAGGTGACAAGTTTGATGGGGCGATCAGTAAACTATTGCATGTAGATGATGGTGCGCTAAAACTTGCCCAATTGGAAATTAGAGGTCTGTACCACAAGATTGATATAAAAATTATGGACACAAGGGATTACCAGCTATTACAAGACATTCAGAGCCAATCTATGCCGCCCTTTTGCCCCAGCCATTACGAGCTATTTTGCCATTGCATGCTGTCACTTTGTTACTCTGCCTAAAGACTTTGCTGTGATTCCTCAAACCATCCTTACTTTGCCTTGCCCGATTCTATACTTTTCTTCTTTATGGGGGAAGTATTTCCCTTTTTCCCGATCTTGCTGAACTTTGCTGTGTTTCCTGGCCGATGGTGAATCAACTGATGTCCTGAGGACGAAGATTGACTCTGTATGCTGACTCATTACGGAGGATAACTATATGATGATGAAATTGTGATTGTCTATTTGCCTTTCCTTTCTAGGTACCAACTGCTTCTTTTGACAGAGACCATAGATAGATGTTTTCTAAATTTGTGTTGCCAAAATTGTTTTGCATGAAGCCCAACATGCTAATGCTAATTCGAGATTAGTTAAGGGGTGTACTAAACGGACGCAAATAGACAAATGACTGAATCTATGCTTTGTTGAACAATGCGCTAATGATACTCTGCTAAAGTAAATCCATGTTGGTGTTGCTATGTTCTAATATTCATGATTTTTGCTTTAATGAAATCTTATTCGAGTTGCCATATTATGACAATGTTGATGTGCTTCTTGTTTTTGAGACTAATAAACTTGCTAGTAGAGTGTAATCAATAGGGAATGAATATCATAAATCATAAATCACTAAACTCTGTGTGGTTATTCATGACTGAAAGGTCATGTTGTGTTTCAAGTTTATTGACGTTACTGATTCCTTGATTGATTTGCAACTGTGATTATTGATGAGGATTACTGATTGTTGATTGACATGTTGACTAGTTATCTCGTCTTAAGGAGACTTCAATTAGGGTCAAAAGATTCATCGGCCTAAAACGAGTCCAAGAGTGAAAAAATTATCTAGATTGGGACGCGTTATCACAGGCATACACATTAGGCCATAAATTATGAGCACTGGGGTCCTAACCAGCAGGATCCCAGTGAGACAGGCCAAAACATACTGACACACAGGTAAAAATGGAGGCAACATGCCAAGGAAGATGGCACTTTCCTAAAGCTGCACTGTCCTGTCCTGGCATTCCAATCACCAACCTTCCACAATCACCATTGCCACCAATTCCTCATGTTCATCCAGCATCTCCTGGGGTGCCAAGACTTTCACCTCCGGTCTGCAGTGCTGCCTTTCGGTCGCTGCCCAGTTTCTCTTTAGTTTTGTGTTTTCAATCGTGCCAGCGCTTCTTACAATAGGTCACAGCCCTCTTCACCTCTGCCAAACTGTTGACTTTATCAACTATTTACTGCCATATGGCCTCCTTCCTACCTATTGGCAATTTGGAGGTGACAAAGAGCTGGGGTTGGTGCTCTGCCACCTCTCTGACCAAGCTGTTATTATCCTCCTCACTGAAGCAACACTTCCTCTTTCCCCTTCTCCTGGGAGTCTGTCATTCCATCCTGGCTTGTACTGGGGTGATTGGGGTCTCGATTGGGTCACTTCTGTCCTGTATTCTCCATCTTGGTAACTCATGGCTTCTGTTGTTTTTGACTCTATTGAAGCAAACATGGCGCTAGCATGATTAGAGTCAACCAATGTGCCACAAATCATTCTAATGCCACTTTTGCAGCATCAGAGTCATTTTTCTTTAGAACTTGGCACAAAGGTTGGAGTCGTTTATTTTTACGCTAGCCTTTCCTTAGCACAGTGGTGTGCCATTTCATAAATACGGCCCACACATGGCGCTAAGGAAAGTCGTCATGTGGCATTAAAAGTTTAGATGTACAACATCATTTTTCTCAAATTTGGGCCAATATTTTATAATAAAACAATATTTTTGAGGATTTTCATTGCAGAGAGTGGGATTGTGTGCGTGTTTATGTATGTACAAATTCATGCTGAAATCCGACTGACATCACACAATACCCACTGAAAGCACATGCACCCAACTATTTGTCAGAAAATACGTTTTAATCGAGGGGTATAACACCCCAAACAGCCCCCTGAAGCTACACCCCAGTTGCTTTGAACCCATTTTATGAATTTGAGGATATATTTGTTCACTGCCAATTTCGCAGTTCACGTACATGAAGTAAACCATGCTTTTAAACTTTCGAAAGACTAGTGCCTTTATTTCACAAATTAGGCAAAATGTGTGTTCTCCTTGGAGAAAAATCATTTTCTCCCTCAAAAAAGATCCGCAGACTTAAATTAGCCATGCTGTGTGCAGTACACAAGGACTCAGTATTTCCAATGCAACATGTATTTCACCTTGAAAAACAGAGCTCAGAGGACAACTTTTCAACTTAGCAGAAGGTACTGCATTCAATGCTCCTTGGCGCTGAAAGTATCCTGCAGGTTTTCTTTGAAAAAGAAACAGCAATTTCCTATAAGCATGATGTACCTCCTCGAAATTAGTATGCCAAATGGTAGGAGCAGGGAAGAAAGCAAACATCTTATTATTGATGGCTTGTACAGCCTCGTTTTCAATACTGCATATTATGAATACGTGTGGTTATTTCACAATGAGTTTCCACGTCATAGAGTGCCACGGGGTTCAACGATAAATTAGCTTTTTAAGGTATATATCAGAAATACGCCAATTGTCAGCTAAAAGGGAAAGTATTAATAAGTCCCTACTAAAGATATACATTACAAATGATGATTATATATAATTATGTGACCGAACTCCAATGGCCGGTTATTCAGTCTGTGAAAACTCATTTTCACTACCGAATGTAAAACATCAAAGGAGAATTTCAGATTATGTTTAACATCGTGTTTAAGAATGTCAAATGAGCATTTTCCTTGCCTAATGTTCGTTGCTATCTTCATCAGTTAGATGACATACATCAGTTAGTACGATATTGCTTTTCAAAGTTTTCAGTTTATTAGCCGAATAAAATGAATTTTAGAGATGTTTTTTTTTCGATAGTATCTGTGCCTTAAATGACCCTTCTTTGCAGGATTTTACAGTAATCTTTTAACATTGTTTGGCTCGCTGCTCTATGCTGTGTAGTCAACATATAATCTAATCTAGCTAGTACATATACAGTATTAAGGCCCTCATTACGACTTAGGCGGTCTTTTGTCAAGACGGCCGTGATGGCAGCTGCCAAAAGACAGCCAATGGTGGCGGTATCCCAACCGCCATATTAAGGCCCATATTTATACTTTTTGACGCAAAACTGCGCTAACGCAGTTTTGCGTCAAAAAAATTAGCGCCGGCTAACGCCATTCTGAAGCGCCATGCGGGCGCCGTATTTATTGAATGACGTTAGCCGGCGTTAGCCGGCGTTAGCCGCCGGCGCTGTCTGGTGTGCGTTAAAAAAAACGACGTACACCAGGCAGCGCCGGCCTAGGGGGAAAATGGAGTATGGGCGTCCAAAAATGGTGCAAGTCAGGCTGAGGCAAAAAAATCGCCTCAACCCGATTTACGCCATTTTCTTTTCACTCCCAACCCCCATTGAAATGACTCCTGTCTTAGCAAAGACAGGAGTCATGCCCCCTTGCCCAATGGCCATGCCCAGGGGATTTCTGTCCCCTGGGCATGGTCATTGGGCATAGTGGCATGTAGGGGGGCACAAATCAGGCCCCCCTATGCCACAAAAACAAAAACAAAAAAAATACTTACCTGAACTTACCTTAATGTCCCTGGGGTGGGTCCCTCCATCCTTGGGTGTCCTCCTGGGGTGGGCAAGGGTGGCAGGGGGTGTCCCTGGGGGCAGGGGAGGGCACCTCTGGGCTCATTCTGAGCCCACAGGTCCCTTAACGCCTGCCCTGACCCAGGCGTTAAAATCCGGCGCTAATGCGGGTTTTTTAGACCCGCCCACTCCCGGGCGTCATTTTTGCCCGGGAGTATAAATACGACGCATATGCATCGGAATCATTTTTTAACACGGGAACGCCTATCTTGCATATCATTAACGCAAGGAAGGTGTTCACGCAAAAAAATGACGCTAACTCCTTGAACTTTGGCGCTAGATGCGTCTAACGCCAAAGTATAAATATGGAGTTAGTTTTGCGTCGAATTTGCGTCGAAAAAAACGACGCAAATTCGGCGCAATCGGAGTATAAATATGCCCCCCAAGAGTCCACAAAGTATTCTGCCCAAAAACAGCCACAAATCCAACACCACCAGGACAGAGAAGGACAGGAAAGAGGCGGCTGCACCATCTCCACCACCACGCTGATAACTTCCCACTCACCACATTAAGACCCACAAATCAGCACAGTGATTCTTCCCTGGCGGAAAACCATTGGTGGTCTTAACCGCTGTGCTCAGAACACACTCCTGTCAGAACACAACCCCACACTGGACAGTTCAAAAACCCTAAACTGGACACACACCCATGCACACCTACTCACAGTACTATATAACACAACCCCACACAACCCACAATCCTTTGCCCAACTAACAAAATTACACAAACCCCGAGAAGACACAGTTCAAACATAAAGCACATATACACCATAGGCACTCATACACGTCACAACTACCAGGCACAGCATCACAGCACTACCAACACCATACACACATCACAACTAAACACAAACACCACCAACTACCAATCACTGTCAAACACCCCCACCCCACCAAGCACCTTACACTGTACCCCACACACACAACACTCCCCCCAACACAACCACCATGTCAGGCCAAAAGCACCCACACTTCACCGATGAGGAGTTGTGAGTTATGGTCAATGAAATCCTCAGGGTAGAGTCACAGCTCTTTGGAGCACAGGTAGAGCAGACCTGTGTAACTAGGAAGATGGAGGTATGGCAGAGAATAGTCAACAGGGTCAACTCAGTGGGCACCCATCCCTGCACAAGGGATGACATCAGGAAGAGGTGGAATGACCTACAGGGGAAGGTGAGTTCCATGGCATCCAGGCACCAGCTGGTGGTAATGAAGACTGGTGGTGGGCCACCAACACCTCCCCCAGAGCTTACGTCATGGGGGAGAGGGTCTTGGACATCCTGCATCCTGAGGGTCTGATTGGAATACCTGGAGGACTGGACTCTGGTGAGTAACTAACACTCCCATGCCAGTAAGTTGTCCTTTCCAGCATGCTTCCTCACCATCCAATCACTCCCCAAATCTCAACATCTCACACTACAACTCCTACCTACTCACCTAATGCCCCTCTCCTGCATGCCACACAGCCACCCTCCCCAATGCCTTTACACTCCCTGCCAAGTGTACGGCATAGCACTGCCAATAACAATCATTACAACTCCTACAATGCACTTGCCCATCCACCACACAACCTGCATTGTGTACATCACATCACACCTCTTGCATTTGTGACAATTGCACTCGCTACAGCAACTGGATGCCTTGACTGAGGACCACTACATGGCAATAACAGCAATGCAATGGCACTACACAATGGTAAACTAACCAGGACACAGACACACCACTGCCACCATTCCAAGGGTGCATTAATCCAGATGCACTACACTGAAATGGACCAATTCTGCCCATGACAGTAAGGAGGTATACTCAATGCACAACAGGCAAAGACAGGACAATCAACCTTGCATACACAACCACCTCCCATTTGTGCACCAGGCTGCAATGTCCAGCCATTCCCATTCACATACCTAGCAAGCCAGAATGCCCATAAGCTAAAAGGGCAAACCTGTCATGTGTACCATCACACAAGAACACAACCAACCCACTGAGCTAAAGTGACCAACCCTGATGTAAAGAAGCCCAAGGAGCATGGTACACATGTTCCAATCCACCATCCACAAAAAGTGTACCTCTAAATGCCATTGCCAGAAATCCAGCCAATCCACTGTATGCATCAGACTAACAGACAACCATACACACCTACAACATGTAACTCTCTCACACTCCATCCACAGGTGCCCCTGCCACAGCAACAATGGAGAGGTTAACAGAGACTGCCAGCCCTCCTCAGGATGAAGGCCCCAATGAGGACAACTCCACTGAATGTCTGGACAGAGATGACCTACCTGGACCATCTGGGACCCCTGGTGAGCCCACCACTCCCTGCCTCACCCTGCCCATAACAACCCCCCCACCTTGTGGCAACAACAACTCAGCCAACACTTTTTCCCCAAACCTGTGCCCTAAAGACTGGTCAATCAATAGTGTGCCCCACAGTACAGGGACCTGAGTCAACCCCTCACATCCAAGACAATGAAGGTCCTGGTGAAACGGGGAGTGGGCACACCGTGCCAGGGGAACAGGCACAAGTGGGCAGGGGGTGTGGGAGGGGACCTGTGGGCCAGAGGAAAAGGCAACCGAAGGATGGAATCTGACCAGGAACCCATCACCTGAGCCTTCTACATCTGCTGCTGCTAGTGGAATGGAGGCCCTGCCAGAGGACGCACAGGCGTCAGGTACCCCACCCTCTGTAGTTGGAGAACTGCCCTGCAGTCGTGGACGTCCATCCATGCATCCGGCTGGAGGAGATCCCAAGTCTACAACCACTTCCAGGAAGTGACTTTCACCGATGGCTCTCCCTTGTGTGCCACTGAGACACACTGTTGTCTCTTCAATGCTTAAACTACATTTTCCCATGGCCCATGGACACAAGACCTGTGTACCTACAGCTGTGCCACCTGCTCTCAGAATGTATTCTACCATAATTCCATTCAAAAGTAAGTTTACCTATCTGTGATAGTGGAATGGGCCACAATCCAACAGTCAATGCAAAGGACTGCAGAGGGAGGTATCCTCTGAAGCAGACACAGTACAACAGATATGTGCCAGGGCTGATGTAAGGGAGTCACTAGTCTTGCCACACACCAGAGTAAATCTATAGCCGGCATGGTGACAGCCAAAGCACATATGTAGTCCACAGTGGACGGCCCAGTGTAGCTGACAACTAAAGAGGGCACAACAGATAACACCTCTACAGCACCAGTCACAGGAAATAAATCATCAATCACTGTACATGACACCTCTCATGTGCTAAAATCCATAATGTGCACAGTAACAAAATGTAGGAGGCTGGCCTGGCTTGTAGTGGGTAACAGAGGGACTTACACCTTGTGTCAGGTCCAGTTATCCCTTATTAGTGTAGAAGAGGTGTTTCTAGCAGCTTAGGCTGATAGAAGGTAGCTATGGCAAAGCAGCTTAGGCTGAACTAGGAGACATGTAAAGCTCCTACTATACCACTGGTGTCATATGCACCAAGGTAATTTATTTTTATGACAATATGCCAAAAGTATCTCAGTGAGTACCCTCAGTATGAGGATGAGAAATATACACAAGATATATGTACACAAACCAAAATTATGCAGATAGTAGCAAAAGGAAGTAATGCAAGCAATGTAAAGTTACAGTAGATTGCAATAGGAGCACATAGGTATAGGGGCAACACAAACCATATACTCCAAAAGTGGAATGCGAACCACAAATGGACCCCAAACCTATGTGAGCTTGTAGAGGGTCACTAGGACTGTAAGAAAACAGTGAGGGTTAGAAAAATAGCCCACCCCAAGACCCTGAAAGGTAGGTGTAAAGTGCACCTACTACCCCCAGAGAGCACAGAAGTCGTGATAGGGGGATTCTGCAAGGAGAACAAATACCAGCAATGCAACAACAGTGGATTTCCGGACGTGAGTACCTGTAAGACAAGGGGACCAAGTCCAAGAGTCGCGACAGTGTCGAGAGTGGGCAGGAGCCCAGGAAATGCCAGCTGAGGGTGCAAGGAAGCTGCCACCGGGTGGAAGAAGCTTGGTGTTCTGCAAGAACGAAGAGGACTAGGAACTTCCCCTTTGGAGGATGGATGTCCCACGTCGTGAAGAAGCTTGCAGAGGTGTTCCCACGCAGAAAGACCGCAAACAAGCCTTGCTAGCTGCAAGGGTTGTGGTTGGGGTTTTTGGATGCTTCTGTGGCCCAGGAGGGACCAGGATGTCGCCACTTGGATGAGGAGACAGAGGGGGTGCCCAGCAAGTCAGGGAGCCCTCACAGAAGCAGGCAGCACCTGCAGAAGTACCTGAACAGGCACTTAGAAGAAAAGTGAACCGGAGTCCACCCGACGTCACAAAAGGGAGTCCCATGACACCGGAGGACAACTCAGAAGGTTGTGCACTGCAGGTTAGAGTGTCAGGGACCCAGGCTTGGCTGTGCATGAAGGAAATCCTGGAAGAGTGCACAGGAGCAGCTGCAAATCATGCAGTACCCAGCAATGCAGTCTAGCGTGGGGAGGCAAGGACTTACCTCCACCAAACTTGGACTGAAGAGTGACTGGACTGTGGGAGTCACTTGGACAGAGTTGCTGAGTTCCAGGGACCACACTCGTCGTGCTGAGAGGGAACCCGGAGGACCGGTGATGCAGTCTTTTGTTGCCTGCGGTTGCAGGGGGAAGACTCCGTCGACCCACAGGAGATTTCTTCAGAGCTCCTGGTGCAGAAAGGAGACAGGCTACCCCCAGAGCATGCACCACCTGGAAACAGTCGAGAAAGCCGGCAGGATGAAGCGATACAAGGTTGCTAGTAGTCATCTTGCTACTTTGTTGTGGTTTTGCAGGCGTCCTGAGCAGTCAGTGGTCGATCCTTTGGCAGAAGGTGAAGAGGGAGATGCAGAGGAACTCTTGTGAGCTCTTGCATTCGTTATCTGGTGAGATCCCCAAAGCAGAGACCCTAAATAGCCAGATAAGGAGGTTTGGCTACCTAGGAAGGAGGATTGGCTACCAAGAGAGTTAAGAGCCTATCAGAAGGAGCCTCTTACGTCACCTGCTGGCACTGGCCACTCAGAGCAGTCCAGTGTGCCACAAACACCTCTGTTTCCAAGATGGCAGAGGTCTGGGACACACTGGAGGAGCTCTGGGCACCTCCCATGGGAGGTGCAGGTCAGGGGAGTGGTCACTCCCCTTTCCTTTGTCCAGTTTCATGCCAGAGCAGGGCTGGGGGATCCCTGAACTGGTGTAGACTGGCTTATGCAGAAATGGGCACCATCTGTGCCCATCAAAGCATTTCCAGAGGCTGGGGGAGGCTACTCCTCCCCAGCCTTCACACCTATTTCCAAAGGGAGAGTCTGTTACACCCTCTCTCAGAGGAAGTCCTTTGTTCTGCCTTCTTGGGCCAGGGCTGCCTGGACCCCAGGAGGGCAGAAACCTGTCTGAAGGGTGGGCAGCAGCAGCAGCTGCAGTGGAGACAGTTTGGCAGTACCCGGGTTCTGTGCTAGAGACCCGGGGATCATGGAATTGTCCCCCCAATGCCAGAATGGCATTGGGGTCACAATTCCATGATCTTAGAAATGTTACATGGCCATGTTCGGAGTTACCATTGTGACGCTGTACATAGGTAGTGACCTATGTACAGTGCACGTGTGTAATGGTGTGCCCACACTCACAAAGTCCAGGGAATTTGCCCTGAACGATGTGGGAGCACTTTGGCTAGTGCCAGGGTGCCCTCACACTAAGTAACTTTGCACCCAACCTTCACAACATAAAGGTTAGACATATAGGTGACTTATAAGTTACTTAAGTGCAGTGGTAAATGGCTGTGAAATAACGTGGACATTATTTCACTCAGGCTGCACTGGCAGGCCTGTGTAAGAATTGTCAGAGCTCCCTATGGGTGGCAAAAGAAATGCTGCAGCCCATAGGGATCTCCTGGAACCCCAATACCCTGGGTACCTCAGTACCATATACTAGGGAATTATATGGGTGTACCAGTATGCCAATGTAAATTGGTGAAATTGGTCACTAGCCTGTTAGTGACAAATTTGGAAAGCAGAGAGGTTACTGTAGGTTACTGGGAGTACTGATGAGATCAGCCCTTGACTCAGCTTCACCTTCCTCGTCTGCCTCCTCATCACTTTCCAATTTCGCATCACCTGCCACAGGTCCAGCTGCCTCCTCCTCATCAGTTAGTAAGGGAATCTCATGTCTCAGTGCTAGATTGTGGAGCATGCAGTTGCCCACTATGATCTGGCATACCTTTTGGGGAGTGTAGAGCAGGGCACCTCCAGAGACATGCAGGCACCTGAATCTGGCCTTCAGGAGGACAAATGTCCTTTCAATCACATGCCTTATCCTGCCGTGGGACTAATTGAAACAGTTTTCCCCTTTAGTGGCAGAGTACCTCACAGGTGTCAACAGCCAGGGAAGGTTAGGATAGCCAGAGTCACATGTGTGCACAGAGGTAGGACCTGTTACAGGATGGGTATAGCCACAGGGAACATTGGGATGACAGGTGTCATAACAGGGACATAGGACCAAATGCTGACATATCTATGAGCCAAACCCTCTCCCTCTATAGATGTGTCATCATGTGTGGGGCATTACTGTTCCTCAGAATGTATGAGTCATTCACAGATCCTGGATACTTGGCAGTCCCTTGTGAGATATATTGGTCTCCAAACACATCACCTGCATAGTGATGGAGTGGTAGCGTTTTCTTTTCCTATGCTCATGTTCATTGGCACCGGGAGGCACCAAGGGTATATGGGTGCCATCTATGGCCCCTATCACATGAGAGATGTGTCCCACATCATAGAAGTCTGCCTTCACATGGGCCTGATCGCCTTGTTGGGGAAACTGATGTAGCTGTCCAGGTATTTCAAAAAAGCACACAGTACATCCTTCAACACAAGACTAAACATAGGCTGTGACATCCTTGCTACCAAGCCCACTATCATCTGAAGGGAGCCTGTAGCAAGAAAGTGTAACAATGACAGAACTTGAACTGTGTGAGGGATAGCATAGGGATTACGTATGGCAGGCAAGACATCTGGCTCCAACTCAGTACATAGTTCAATGATGGTCTGACGATTCAGAAAATAGGTCTGAATTATGTGCCTCTGCTCCAGTGTTGAAAGGTCCACTAGCGGACGGTACACTGGTGCATGTCTCATTCTCCTCAGGACAAGGTATCTATGATGGAGAAGAGAAACAGCACAATGTGAAATCCACACCACACATGTTGGCACAACACATCTAACCTCTACACAACTTACACTGTCCATGTGGAGCACACTTCTGGGACATACCATATTTGGCAGGCTGAGGTGGCATGGACTACTTTCTTGATGCACATTGCTGCCCATGATCAATAGTGTCTGACATACATCACATGTGTAAAGTTCCATATGTGGTACACTGACATGTCCTGCAATGAGCCTGTATGTAGTCATGCTGTATACCAATACGGTGACCCCCATCAATCAGATGATGAATATCTGGACATGATGGTCATCAGACACCCAGCACATAGGGTGACTGTGTCATGCATCTCACATGTATATGCCAAAACATGACTGCACCACTTAGGCCTAATTCGCTATCTGCCGTATAAAGTGTATAGCACACTTATCTTTCTGCATAATGGCATGATAGTGCCTAATGCACCGTGCTACTTCTCTTTGGGCAATATTGCTGCCTATCGGAGATGGCGCCAAAGACTATCACTGCCAGCAGTGACAGTCCTGTACGCAGTGGCTGTGCCCGCCATTTTCTGCTGCCTAACTCACTTGACTCCTACACTCAAGCAAACAAGACCTCCACTAATTGAGCTGCTGTGTACTGTCTCTGGGAGCCACCATGCCACGTCCTGCAGGTGATAGGGCCTCCACCTTCCCCACAAAAGAACTAGAGAGGCTGGTGGATGAGGTCCTACCCCTGTATGAACAGCCTCATGCGGTAACCACAGGAGAAGGTGAGCCCAATGCCACAGTCATGTGTGATAGGAGTGTGTGTGAGGGTGAATGGCGTGCGTGTGGCGGTCAGGGAGTCAGGGAGCAAATGTAGACCCTGGGGTTGCATGCCAGGTGGAGCACCCATTGTCGCAAGCAGCGGGAGGACCTGAGATACTGCGCCCAGAAGACTGCAGAGGCCCAGCTGGGAATGTCCTGCCAACGAGGGAGAGATGCCCATCAGACCCTGACCCCCCCCAATGGCCCACATTTTGGTGGTGGCCTAGCCTGAGGTGGATGGGCATTAGAGGGCAGCACAGCAGCCAGAAGCGGGTGAGTACTGACTGTTTCCTGGGACTTTCCTGGCAATTATAGCGATTGGGTGCCTAAGTGCTGCCAATGTGGCATTGCAGTTAATGCTACTTGTGCATCAACATTTGAAAATGAGCAATAGGCACCCTTGCTGAGTATCTTATGTAGTAGTGTCCCTATGCTCTACTGTCAGTGGATATTCATTTCCCTGTTCCATACCTCTCAAAGTCTGTAATGTGCAGATGCATAAATGACATGGGCACATGTGTGAGTCCATTCTGCCCCTATGGTGGATGCAAGAGTCAGTAGTGCCCTAAGCATTGTGTATGACCACCTCCAGCCATCTGCATCAGTGTCTCAGTTGTGTCAGTCTACTCCCATCTGTTTAGGTAAACTGTACATGTGAATGTGCAACTCTCCTTCCATCCTTGGGACTATGTAGATCATGTGCTGTAACTGGTATAGATAGATTGTGGGGCTGGCATTACAGTTACACCACTGCACTGCCCTTCATGGGACAGGAGTACTGGCCTGGGAGCTGACTAGGCATCTATAGGTAATGTGCTGACTACAGTGTCTATGTAGGTAGACAACCTGGGACACTGATACATGTAGATTTGATGAGGTATGATTGCACAGTTCTAACATTCCTGGGGGCTATACTTGTGAGGATGTGTCCCTTCTAAATATGGGTTGATACCGGTGGTGGTAATTACCCTGAGAGATCCCAGATGTGACACCATTGTGTATATATGGCATGCATAACAAAGCCCTAGCTTGTTCTCTGCTGCATTGCTGACTGACTGCCTACATCTTGTTGACATGAATAGTTGGGGGCACTTGTAATGTCCTTTGACTCTAACAGCTTGGCTATTAGGTCGTGGCAGAATGGGAGTGGTTTGGGGTGTTGCATTACACAGCCGATGTTAAGTGTCTGACTGGTATTGGCCAAATCTGACTTGTCCTCCATGATGGCCTCACTATATCAAGTGGGCAGCCACGTGTAACAACAGGTAAGTGTTGTGTGCTCAGTGTTTGAAGTTAGCTACACTGTGATGGACATTTGATATTGGACATGGAATATCCAGGTGTTGTCACTGTAGGGTACTACACTGTATGTTCTGTGATCTGCATGGGTGATAGGGGTACGGTGCAGTAAGATGTGCAATCATGCATAGTATTGATAGTGAATCCTGGACATGCTGGGCCAGCTTAAGAGGGCATAGATTGGCATCATGGGGATGAGCCTAGTAGTGTTGTTCTATTTAGGTATTGCTTTAGGTGTGAGGTTTGCCAGGCACGTGTGGGAAGTAATGTCATGTGATGACATGATGTAGGTAATGCAGCCTTGCTAGTTTGATTACCTAGTCATGATATATATATATATATATATATATATATATATATATATATATATATATATAGTGACAGATGTACATGATTAGCTGTGTAAATGGGAGGTGTATGTTAACCATGTTGCCCCCTATCTCACTCCCTCCCTCTCTCCCTCTCTCTCTCTCTCTCTCTCTCTCTCACTCTCTCTCAGCCTCTCTCTCTCTCATTGTGTGCATCAGCATCAGTGGAGGAGAAGGGGCACAGGCGAGTATAAAAGCAGCAGCCAATGGGACCCAGGAAGGTGGCACCACCAACACCATGTGATCAAGTTGGACAGAGGGTGTGCGGAGTGCCACGGGAGAGAGCAGATCCAACACATCATCTTCGGAATCCTCCTCCAGTGGAAACTCCTTGGTGGTGGAGGACTCATCAAGGACCATTCCAGCACCATATTTGTCTGCCACCCCCTTAATAGCTCTGCACTCCCAGTTGCTCCCCACCCAGTTGCTCATGCCCACTCACCCAGGAGCACACAGACAACACACACATCCAAACACAACAACATCCCCTACCTGCACAGACTTCCCCACTACCCCCCTCCTTCACAAGATACAACACCTGACACTCCTGCAGGCAGCATATCATCATTTCCAGATCCAGCCACCAGTCCCATATTACCAACAGTCACCACAATATCAGACACTCAGATATACACCCCGGTCACTACATCCACTGACAACCCCACATGCGGCACATGTACCATACCTACTGATACCACCCCAATAGACAGTCACCCATCCAGCATGGCATCTCCCAGCACCTCTCCCACCCTCCCAAGATACCTAAATGCCCGCACTCACCTCACCCACCCAACAGACACCCAGCACACACAAGCATTACACCTGCACACCTGTACCCATGACACACATAAAGACACATCTTACAACCATTCCCTCTACCTCCATTCCCAGAGCCCTTCCCCATGAATGCTCTTGTGTACCTAAAAACAATTCCTATATGAGTTTTCCCTGATCCCAACCCCTCTCCCACCCCGTGAGACCCCAGATCCCTCTGTGTCCCTTCCTAAGTCCAGTCTTTCCACTTCAAAGTCCTTCCCTACCATCCCTCCTGTTGCCCCTGCCCCTCCCCTGTTAAAAAGTCAACCCCTCCAAAGGCCAAGGCCCCCCTCCCGCAGTCAGACCCAAGGACCCCCCATCCAAATCCAAACCCAAGGACCTCCTTCCCAAGATCAAAACCCCCCCACTACTGTCTGTGCGTTCATGTGTGTAGTGTTGGACATTTCCTATGTGTTGTGTGTGGTGTGGGCGTGGAGAGACAACACATTTGCTGTATGAACATGTGTGAGTGTTGATTGTGTGGTATTGTTACATGTTATGTGTATATGTTGTGATGTGGATGTGTGCAGTGAGAGTGTTTGGAGAAGTGTCTGTGTAGTTGCGGTTATGAATTGGTTGTGTGAGTCAGTGGTGTTGTGTGTGAATGTATTTAACAATGGCAGTGTTGTGTGTGTGCGGCTTGGTGTGTGTATGTCACATGTGTGTTGGTCGTGGTGTATGTAGTTTGTGTGTGTAGTGTGTGTGTGTGTGTGTATGTGTGTGTTTTTAGGTGTGTGTGTGTTCATATGGGTCTGGGGATACTTGTATGTGTGGTCGTATCAAGCCATCCCAGCTGTGTGTTTTGTGTGTGGGTGTTAGAAATGAGGTCTTTGGTTGGCAGTCAGGTTACCCCCTGTCTAAGCAAGGACCCTCACTCTAATCAGGGTAAAGGAGAATCACCCTCAGCTAACCCTGCTCACCCATTGATAGCTTGTCATGAGCAGGCAGGCTTAACTTCAGAGTCTAGGTGTAATGTATTTGTACCAACACACACAGTAACTCAGTGAAAACACTACAAAATGACTCAACACAGGATTAGAAAATTAGTAAATATTTATCTAAACAAAACAAGACCAAAATGACAAAAATCCAACATACACAAGTCAAGTTATTAATTTTGAAAGCAAAAGAGTCTTAAATCCTTTTGTAAACAGTAAAAACACTGTTAGCATTGAAAAGTACCTGGGTAGCATCAAAATAACATGCACAGCCAAGTGTGCGTCAAAAAGGGTTAGCGATGTGTCGATTTCTCACCCACAAGCGAGTCTGTGCATCATTTTTCCTTCTCCGATCGGGTCGGCGTGTG
Organism: Pleurodeles waltl; assembly: GCF_031143425.1. Taxonomy (NCBI): domain Eukaryota; kingdom Metazoa; phylum Chordata; class Amphibia; order Caudata; family Salamandridae; genus Pleurodeles; species Pleurodeles waltl. The sequence goes on along the minus strand of NC_090451.1, from coordinate 452,429,712 downwards.
TTGGTTTTCTTCTACGCAGGAGAGAAATGCATCGATCCGGGCAAGCACTTGGGTCCAGGCAGGTGTTACATAATTTTTCCACACACAGAAAGGTTTGCATCAAAAATCCTGCCAGACGGTATCAGCAAAAACCGCACTGCGTGGGTTGCAATGTTACCTGCCTCGTTAGCAGTGTTGCGCATCGTTTCTCCAGCCGCGTGCATTGATCTTCCAGCCATGCTGCAGGCGGACATAGTTTTCAGCCGCGAAGCCTGCAGCGCATCGTTTTTTCAACTGCGTCTAAGAGGTTGCAACGGAAATTTCCCTGCACGGCGGTCGGTGCGTGGATTTTCAGTCTTGGTGTGCCAGCTTCACCTGTCAAGGCCCCAGGAACTGGATAGGGCACCACTTGGCAGGGCAGGAGTCTCAGCAGAGACTCCAGGTCCTGGCAGGGGAAGTCTTTGATGGCCCTGAGACTTCAACAACAGGAGGCAAGCTCAGGGCAAGCCCTTGGAGATTTCTTCACAAGCAGGAATGCACAACAAAGTCCAGTCTTTGTCTCCTTTCACCAGGCAGAAGCAGCAACTGCAGGATAGCTCCACAAAGCACAGTCACAGGCAGGGCAGCACTTCTCCTCAGCTCTTCGTCTCTCCTCCAGGTAGAGGTTCCTCTTGATTTCCAGAAGTGATCTAAAGTTTGTGGTTTTGGGTGCTCTTCTTATACCCATTTTTGCCTTTGAAGTAGGCTTGGGGGCATATTTATACCCCGTTTGCGCCGGAATTGCGTTGTTTTTTTTTACGCAATTTCGACGCAAAACTAACTCCATATTTATACTTTGGCGTTAGACGCATCTAGCGCCAAAGTCCATGGAGTTTGCGTCATTTTTTAGCGTGGACACCTACTTTGCGTTAATGAGATGCAAGGTAGGCGTTCACGTCTAAAAAATCGACTCCGAGGCATGTGCGTCGGATTTATACTCCCTGCCAAAATTCACGCCCGGGAGTGGGCGGGTCAAAAAAAATGACGTACGGCCGCTTTTGCGCCGTTTTTTAGCGCCTGCAAAAGGCAGGCGTTAAGGGACCTGTGGGCTCTGAAGGAGCCCAGAGGTGCCCTCCCATGCCCCCAGGGACACCCCCTGTCACCCTTGCCCACCCCAGGAGGACACCCAAGGCTGGAGGGACCCATCCCAGGGACATTAAGGTAAGTTCAGGTAAGTGTTTTTTTTTTTTTTTTGTGGCATAGGGGGGCCTGATTTGTGCCCTCCTACATGCCACTATGTCCAATGACCATGCCCAGGGGACAGAAGTCCCCTGGGCATGGCCATTGGGCAAGGGGGCATGACTCCTGTCTTTGCTAAGACAGGAGTCATTTCTATGGGGGTTGGGAGTGAAAATAAATGGCGCAAATCGGGTTGAGGAGAAAAAATTGCCTCAACCTGACTTGCCCCATTTCTTGACGCCCAAGCTCCATTTTCCCCTACGCCGGCGCTGCCTGGTGTACGTCGTTTTTTTTAACGCACACCAGACGGCGGCGGCGGCTAACACCGGCTAACGTCATTCAATAAATACGGCGCCCGCATGACGCATCAGAATGGCGTTAGCCAGCGCTAATTTTTTTGACGCAAAACTGCGTTAGCGCAGTTTTGCGTCAAAAAGTATAAATATGGGCCTTAGTTCATAGGAAAGCCTCTCTTGTTTGTGAAATCCTGCCTTGCCCAGGCCAGGCCCCAGGTTTGGAGACTGCATTGTGTGAGGGCAGACACAGCCCTTTCAGGTGTGAGTGACCACTCCTTCCCTCCCTCCTAGTACAGATGGCTCATTAGCATGTGCAGGCTACACCCCAGCTCCCTTTGTGTCACTGTCTAGAGAGAAGTATAAGCAGCCTAACTGTCAAACTGACCCAGACAGGGAATCCACAACCAGGCAGAATCACAGATTGTTTTAAGCATGAAAAAGGCCCACTTTCTAAAAATAGCATTTCAAACACACAATCTTAAAACCAACTTTACTAAAAGATATATTTTTAAATATTGAGTTCAGAGACCCCAAAACCCACATGTCTAGCTGTTCCCAAAGGGAATCTATGCCTTAATCATATTTAAAGGCAGCCCCCATGTTAACCTTTGAGAGGGATAGGCCTTACAAAAGTGAAAAACTAATTCAGCAGTATTTCACTCTTAGGACATATAAAACACATTAGTATATGCCCTACCTTAAACATACACTGCACCCTGCCCATGGGGCTACCTAGGGCCGACCTTAGAGGTGTATTACATGTAAGAAAAGGGAAGGTTTAGGCCGGGCAAGTAGGTACACTTGCCAAGTTGAAGTGGCAGTTTAAAACTGCACACACAGACACTGCAGGGGCAGGTCCGAGGCATGTTTACAGGGCTACTAATGTGGGTGGCACAACCAGTGCTGCAGGGCCACTGGTAGCATTTGATTTACAGGCCTGGGCACCTCTAGTGCACTGTACTAGGGACTTACCAGTAAATCAAATATGCCAATCATGGAAATCCAATCAACAATACAATTTATACAGAGCACATATGCACTTCAGCACTGGTTAGCAGTGGTAAAGTGCTCAGATTTCTAAATCCAACAAAAACAGGTCAGAAAAAACAGGAGGCAGGAGGCAAAAAGATTGGGTATGACCCTGCATAAGGGATAAAGTCCAACAGTGGGTGTGTACTAATGTCTACACATCTGTTAAGGATATCAATACAAGGAAATAAGATGCTAGGTTTGTGTATTTTAATTTAGCTACCAAGTGGGATATGGCATTAATAATCTGTGATGACATCTGTAGTCATGACATTTATAGGAGGAAGTAGCACTGATTATGTAATAATGACATATGTCCCACATGAGATTTTTGACTCCAAAAAAGAAAGTAAAGGCCTGATTTAGTGGACGGGTTACTCTGTCACAATGGTGACCAATATCCTATCTGGCAAAATATAAATCCCATAGGAAATAATGGGATTTATCTCCCAGTGGGTGGGATAAACATCACAGTTGTGACACATTCATCAAAATCTAAATCATGCTGAAAGCCTGAATGTGGAAATCTTCACTGCAACTTCATTCAGTGGCTCCCGGATGACGATGCCTCCTCTTTGGACACTGCCTGCAGCCTTGCCCTCCTGAACCATTCTATTATCTCAGAACATTTTTCTTCAAATTTCTTCTAAGTCCAAAAGTAAGTGCTAAATGGACCCAATTCATTATTTGTGTCTAACTTGTGCTCCATCGCGGTCTGCCATTTTTTCAGTTTTGACTCAGTATCCCGCAGCTAGATGTCTGTGGCTAGTACTTTGATCTTTTAGGAGCTAGTTTTAACTGTAAATGTTAAAAATCAATATCTCCAGATCTACTGATTGGAATTTTGTCAATTTTGTGGCATATGATTTATTAAAAGTGACTGTATTTTACTAAATTGTTGTGGGGTTTTTTTGTGCTGTATTTTCACGTTATTGCTGTTTGAATACTGCTTAAATACTTTACACATTGCCTCTAAGTTAAGTCTTTCTGATTTTGTGCCAAGTTACCAGAGGGTTAAGCACAGGGTAATTTACTGACCTTATTGGTCCTGACAGGGATTGTGACGACTGCTTAAGCAGGATTAACACCCCACTGAATCAACAACTTGATTTCTTCCAGTTTAAAATGGCATTCTTGTTCACCCAGTGCGAATTCCAGTATCAGCCTAGTTCTCTGACATTCTGGTTTGGGCATTGATGCTTATGTAACTGAAATACTCAATACAGACTCTTAGAACATTTATGAAACTCTTTTTTGTAACCCATTTGGATTTAACAAGGTTCTTTAATGAAAATATGTTACTTAAGTTCAAAGTTCAGTGAGTCTGTGTGTCCTTGCATGTTCTCTTGCCTGAGTTTTCTCTACAGCCAGAATGTCTTCATGATCTCCACATTATGCTCTACAAGATGAGGTTAATTTTATTGTGTTTCTTCCTATTGTCACTATACAGCTTTTAAAATGTATTGTTGTTACCATGATCCTGTGAGTGGACCTTACATTAGTCATGCCTCAACTCTGCTCTATTGTGTGTTTTATTTCTTCTATATATTGCACCTTTTGTTAGGTCAAACCTTGAGTTTGAGTAGGATATCAAAGGAAGGCAAGAGTATAGTGTAACATTTGAGTATTTGGCTTACCTCTATTTCTGAATAGAAGGATTAACCGGTTCTGTGCCGAGGACGTAGTGGTTACGTCCTGCGGCACAGTGCTGCTGTGCCGAGGACGCAACCATTATGTCCTCGGCACACAGCCCAGAGGGAGAACTCTCGCTCCCTCTGTGTGCTTCCCCCCACCCCTCCAAAGGCAGGGATGGAAGGGGAAGCCCTTCCCCTTCCACCCCTGCCCCCTCACCCCCCCATAATGACGTCAGCGCCATTTGCTTCCTGTGCGGCAACGGAGGAAGAGGTGAGTTTCTCTTCCCGGTGGGTGGGGGGTTTGCAAAAAGAGGCACCGAGGGAAAGGAAAGGGTTTTCCTTCCCCCGGTGTCTCTTTGAGCATTCCTGCTGCCCGATCGCATTCTGATCGGGCAGCATGAATGCCCACTAGAAGCCAGGGATTTTTTTTTTTTTTTGATGTGATTATGAGTGTCGGGGAGCGGCCCCTTGGGCAAGGGTCGCTCCCCTTTTGGGGGCAAATTATTAACGCCCATTTCTGCCCCCCTTGGGGGCAGATTGGCCTACTATTTTAGGCTGATCTGCCCCCAAGGGGGGCAGAAACCACTGGAACGCCAGGGATGTTTTTATTTTTGTTTATTTATGTGGGGGGGTGCCCCCTTGGGCAAGGGGTGTCCCCCCCAAGGGGGCATAGAACTGTTGGCCTTTTCTGCCCCCCTTGGGGGAAGATCGGCCTATTTTTTTTAGGTCCATCTGCCCCCAAGGGGGGCAGAAGCCACTTAGGCACCAGGGATTGTGTGTTTAGTGGATGGGGGGGGCGGCCCCTTGGGCAAGGGTCGCTCCCTTTTGGGGGGGGATGTCTTTTAGGGCTATTTCTGCCACCCTTGGGGGGCAGATCAGCCTATTATTATTATTATTTTTAGAATGATCTGGCCCCAAGGGGGGCAGAAACCACTAGAACGGCAGGGATTTTTTTTTATATGTTTATTTTTGTGGGGGGGGAGCGTCCCCCTGGGCAAGGGGCGCCCCCCCTCCAAGGGGGGCATTGACCTGTTTGTCATTTCTGCCCCGCCTATTTTTTTTAGGCCCATCTGTCCCCAAGGGGGGCAGAAGCCACTTAGACACCAGGGATAGTGTGTGTGTGTGTTAGTGGATGGGGGGGGGCCTTCGGCAAGGGTCACCCCCCCCCCTTTGGGGGCACATGTACCAAGGCCATTTCTGCACCCCTTGGAGACAGATCGGCCTATTATTTTTAGGCTGATCTGCCTCCAAGGGGGGGCAGAAACCACTAGAACGCCAGGGATTTTTTTTTTATCTGTTTATTTTTGTGGGGGGGCGTCCCCTTGGGCAAGGGGCGCCCCCCCCCAAGGGGGGCATTCACCTGTTGGCCATTTCTGCCCCCCTTAGACACCAGGGATAGTGTGTGTGTGTGTGTTAGTGGATGGGGGCCCTTGGGCGAGGGTCGCCCCCCTCTTTTGGGGCACATGTACCAAGGCCATTTCTGCACCCCTTGGGGACAGATCGGCCTATTATTTTTAGGCCCATCTGCCCCCAAGGGGGGCAGAAACCACTTAGGCACCAGGGATAGTGTGTGTATATTTTTTTGTTTTTTTTGTTTGGGGGCTGTCCCCTTGGGCAAGGGTTGCTCCCCATGGGGACACACTACTAAAGGTATTTTCTGCCCTCCTTGGGGCAGATAGGCCTATTTTATTAGTAGGCCCATCTGCCCCTATGGCAGAATCCACTTAGGCACCAATTTCTAAATGTTTGATGGTGGGGTGTTTGTCAACTGATGAAGTATTTGCATTTGTGATAACAAATGTTTTCCTCCTTTTTGTTCTAGTTCAAAGCTTTTGCTTTATTTGCTGTGGCTCCTTGCGGTTTTGGCGGTGGTTGACCTGTGGTTTGCGTAGTTGCATGTTTTAGGTAAGTAAAAACAATTTACTCCAAAGGAGTGTTGTTGCCATGCATGAATGACATGTTTGTAGGGGGTGTACTAAATACAGGATTGTGTGTAAAATTTTCCTAAGATTTGTGCACAATGATATTTGTTTTGTCTTATTTCTAATTTGCTTTTCTTTTTTTCTTTTTAGTGGGATATCATTGGTGATTGCTGTGTCTATGCAGAGTAGTTGCTGGTGATTCGAGCTTTTTCAGGCAAGTGAGCGGTATAGTTTTTGAGTTTATAACTCTTACTAATAAAGCTACACTTTATTACTTATCTTACACAGTGCTGGTTGTTGGTGGTGAATTTGTCCAGTTAATTTTAGTAGGAAAGATCATGGTTAGCAGCAGGATGACCACTCAGAAGGTGGTTGGTTTTTGAGTCATTGTCTGATCATTGTCTGATCATGATTATGAGACGGACTCTGCATCTGAGGCAGAGGAGGAAGTGAGAGATTCTGGCAGTGATGTTTCTGTTGGAGTGGAATCTTCTGATGAGGAAGCCACACTCAGTGCAGATGAAGGGCCTGTTTTAGTGGAGGACACTGATATGCCATTAGTGCAGCAACCTGGGGCTGAAAGGTTTCCCGTTATAAGACCTGATCTCTGGGTTGCCCCAAACATGGAGCAGCCAGAGTTGCCTGCCCATACTGATCTTCCGGGGTGTAGCGCCAATACAGAGAACTTTTTGCCTGTCAATTTCTTTGAGTTATTCATGGATGATGTGTTTTTGGAAGAGATTGTTGAGCAGACTAATTTGTATGCAGAGCAACATTTGAGTGGATTCCCACAAATTTGGAGGAGATAAAAAAGTTTTTGGGTTTGACTTTTTTGATGGGGTTGATATGGAAGCCGTCACTGGCTTCTTATTGGTCTACTAGTCCCTTGATGGCAACAGCTATATTTCCTGCGACCATGAGTCGTAATCGGTATTTGCTTCTTCTTAGGATGCTGCATTTTGTTGACAATGCATTAGCCTTGCCACGAGATCACCCAGATTCTGACCGTCTTTTTAAGATTAGGCCTGTCCTTGATCATTTTGTAGATCGGTTTTCGGAGGTCTATGTTCCAGGCAAAGTGAGGACGAGTCATTGGTCCTCTTCAAGGGTCGTTTGGTTTTTAGCCAGTACATTCCTAGCAAAAGGGCACGATATGGAATAAAATTGTATATGCTGTCTGAAATTAGTACAGGATATGTGTATAGTTTCCATGTCTACACTGGTAGGGATTCCAATATTGACCCCCCTGGTTGTCCTCCCACTTTTGGAGCCACTGAGAAAAGTGTGTGGGATCTTGGTAGAGGACTGTTCAACAAAGATCACCATTTGTATGTAGATAACTTCTACACTGGAGTGCAGTTGTTCAAGGAATTGTTTAAAGAGGACACTGTTGCTTGTGGTACAATTCGTTGTAACCGGAAAGGCTATCCAAGGAAGCTTGTTTGTAAAAAAACTTGAGAGGGGACAGTGCTGTGTCTAGCGGAAATATGAGCTGCTAGCTTTGAAATTTTCAGACAAGAGGGATGTCTACATGCTCCATGATGAGAGTACTTCCCCCGTGACTGTTTGGGGCCAGGTTGCTGAAGTGCGCAAACCTGTGTGCATTTTAGATTATAATAAGCACATGGGAGGTGTAGATAGAGTTGATCAGAGGTTGGAACCTTATACTGCTACTCGTAAGAAGTTAGCAATTCACCTCTTCCACTTAGTAACCTTTAATGCTTTTATTGTGTTTAGGGATAGGTCTCCAGAGTCAAAGATGACATTTGTGAAATTTCAGGAGTCAGTGATAGAGAGCCTTATTGTGGTGGAACAGGCCAGAGTTCCTAGAGAAGCAGTGGTGGAGGATGTGGCTAGATTGAAAGATCGCCACTTTGCTGAGCACATTCCTCCCACACCCAAAAAAGACTTTCCAGCTAAGAAATGTAGAGTGTGTTTTTGAAGAGGTATCTGGAGGGAGACTCTAATGTACTGCCCAGATTGTCCTTCAAAGCCTGGGCTGTGTGTGGGTGGTTGTTTTAAGAATTACCACACCCAGAAGAGTGTAAACTCATGTCTGTTTTGTATTTTCATGTGTTCAGTTTCATGGTTAGCATTTCTGTCATGTACTTAGTTAGAGCTTTTGTGTTTGTAGTTGTGTAATTATTTCTACTTAGTTAGGGGTGTACATAGTGTACATATTGACTTGCTGTTGGCTACTGCAACACACTGCCAGCCAAACACCAGTCCACACACTCCCATCAGCTGGTGTGATTGTTGTATCAGGCATGCGGGCCTATGTAAGTGATGGGCCCTTGAGTGGCGCTGCCTGTCGATGTGAGTGTTGTAATGTGCTGGGCCCGTGGCTGGCGGTGTGAATGGTCTTGTGCGTGTCATGTATGAAAGGTGTGTGAATGGACTGTAAAGCGCTTGGTGCCTTGTCGCGGCTTTACAGCTCACGAGCTGTGAGTCATTGGTTCAGTTTTTTGCCTTTCAGTTATTAACAGTGCATTTCATTTTTGTGAAATCTCTTGTTAATAAAATTTGATCCATTGAACCATCACTCACCCTCGTGCCAAATCCAACCAGTATGTGTGGTAAAAAAGACAAAACCTGCTGCGCTGTAATCAGGCGTCGCAGCACACCTGTGACACGCTAGGTGCCTCGGGTGGGACCCCGATGATGAAGCATGCCACCAACTTGGTTGGTGGGTGAGGGGTCTTTTTCACATAACCTAAGTGCGTTTCTTTTCATAATTTTTGTGTTTGGCACATCATAGACGTATGTGGACACATCGAAATGATATATTAGAAAACTACCTGTGTTTGGGGGGGAGGGGGCACCTATGTTTTGAGTCCTGGGTGCGACCTTCATCTAGCGAAACCTACCAAACCCAGGCATTTTTTTAAACTAGACACCCCAAGGAGTCCCGGGAGGTGTGGCTTGCGTGGATCCTCAACATTTTCTTACCCAGACTCCTCTGTAAACCTCAAAATTTGCTTAAAAAAGCATATTTTCCTGACTTTTCTTAGTAGGATCACCGCTCCAGCACACAATTCCTACTCCCCATTGTTCCCCTCAGTCTCCCAAGTAAAATGACACCTCACTTATGTGGGTCCCCAAAGCAGAGTCAGCCTAAAGGTATATAAAAGAAGAATGTGTCCTTATAAACTCGCTGTGCTATCCCTTCTATCTCCACAAGTTTTGGGCCTTATTCTGTTGCAGGCACCTGGCCCACCCACACAAGTGAGGTAACATTTTTACCGGGAGACTTGGGGGAACACTGGGTGGAAGGAAATTTGTAGCTCCTCTCAGATTCCAGAACTTTGTGTCACCGAAATGTGAGGAAAATGTGTTTTTTTAGCCAAAGTTTGAGGTTTGCAAAGGATTCTGGGTAACAGAACCTGGTCAGAGCCCCACAAGTCACTCCATCTTGGATTCCCCTAGGTCTCTAGTTTTCAAAAATGTACAGGTTTGGAAGGTTTCCATAGGTGCCGGCTGAGCTAGAGGCCGAAATCTACAGGTAGGCACTTTGCAAAAAACAGCTCTGTTTTCTGTCAAAAAATGGGATGTGTCCACGTTGTGTTTTGGGACATTTCCTGTCGCGGGCGCTAGGCCTACCCACACAAGTGAGATATCATTTTTATCGGCAGACTTCGGGGAACGCTGGGTGGAAAGAAATTTGTGGCTCCTCTCAGATTCCAGAACTTTCTGTCACCATAATGTGAGGAAAATGTGTTTTTGTAGCCAAATTTTGAGGTTTGCAAAGGATTCTGGGTAACAGAACCTGGTCAGAGCCCCTCAAGTTACCCCATCTTTGATTCCCATAGGTCTCTAGTTTTAAAAAATGCATAGGTTTGGTAGGTTTCCCTAGGTGCCGGCTGAGCTAGAGGCCAAAATCTACAGGTAGGCACTTTGCAAAAAACAGCTCTGTTTTCTGTGAAAAAATGGGATGTGTCCACGTTGTGTTTTGGGGTATATCCTGTCGCGGGCGCTAGGCCTACCCACACAAGTGAGGTACAATTTTTATCGGACGACTTGGGGGAACACTGGGTGGAAGGAAATCTGTGGCTCCTCTCAGATTCCAGAACTTTCTGTCACCGAAATGACAGGAAAAAGTGTATTTTTTGCCAAATTTTGAGGTTTGCAAAGGATTCTGGGTAACAGAACCTGGTCAGAGCCCCACAAGTCACCCCATCTTGGATTCCCCTAGGTCTCTAGTTATCAAAAATGCACAGGTTTGGTAGGTTTCTCTAGGTGCCGGCTAGAGGCCAAAATTTACAGGTAGGCACTTTGCAAAAAACAGCTCTATTTTCTGTGAAAAAATGGAATGTGTCCACGTTGTGTTTTGGGGCATATCCTGTTGCGGGCGCTAGGCCTACCCACACAAGTGAGGTACCATTCTTATTGGGAGACTTGGAGGAATGCTGGGTGGAAGGAAATTTGTGGCTCCTCTCAGATTCCAGAACTTTCTGTCACCGAAATGACAGGAAAAAGTGTTTTTTTTCCCCAAATTTTGAGGTTTGCAAAGGATTCTGGGTAACAGAACCTGGTCAGAGCCCCACAAGTCACCCCCATCTTGGATTCCCCTAGGTCTCTAGTTTTCAAAAAAGCACAGGTTTGGAAGGTTTCCCTAGGTGCCGGCTGAGCTAGAGGCCAAAATCTACAGGTAGGCACTTTGCAAAAAACAGCTCTGTTTTCTGTCAAAAAATGGGATGTGTCCACGTTGTGTTTTGGGACATTTCCTGTCGCGGGCGCTAGGCCTACCCACACAAGTAAGGTATCATTTTTATCGGCAGACTTCGGGGAACGCTGGGTGGAAGGAAATTTGTGGCTCCTCTCAGATTCCAGAACTTTCTGTCACCATAATGTGAGGAAAATGTGTTTTTGTAGCCAAATTTTGAGGTTTGCAAAGGATTCTGGGTAACAGAACCTGGTCAGAGCCCCTCAAGTTACCCCATCTTGGATTCCCCTAGGTCTCTAGTTTTCAAAAATGCACAGGTTTGGTAGGTTTCCCCAGGTGCCGGCTGAGCTAGAGGCCAAAATCTACAGGTAGGCACTTTGCAAAAAACAGCTCTGTTTTCTGTGTAAAAATGTGATGTGTCCACGTTGTGTTTTGGGGCATATCCTGTCGCGGGCGCTAGGCCTAGCCACACAAGAGAGGTACCATTTTTATTGGGAGACTTGGGGGAACGCTGGGTGGAAGGAAATTTGTGGCTCCTCTCAGATTCCTGAACTTTCTGTCACTGAAATGTGAGGAAAATGTGTTTTTTTAGCCAACGTTTGAGTTTTGCAAAGGATTCTGGGTAACAGAACCTGCTCAGAGCCCCACAAGTCACCCCATCGTTGATTCCCCTAGTTCTCTAGTTTTAAAAAATGCACAGGTTTGGTAGGTTTCCCTAGGTGCCGCCTGAGCTAGAGGCCAAAATCTACAGGTAGGCACTTTGCAAAAAACAGTCTGTTTTCTGTGAAAAAATGGGATGTGTCCACGTTGTGTTTTGGGGTATATCCTGTCGCGGGCGCTAGGCCTATCCACTCAAGTGAGGTATCATTTTTATCGGACGACTTGGGGGAACACTGGGTGGAATTAAATCTGTGTCTCCTCTCAGATTCCAGAACTTTCTGTCACCAAAATGACAGGAAAAAGTATTTTTTTAGCCAGCTTTTGAGGTTTGCAAAGTATTCTGGGTAACAGAACCTGGTCAGAGCCCCACAAGTCACCCCATCTTGGATTCCCCTAGGTCTCTAGTTATCAAAAATGAACAGGTTTGGTAGGTTTCTCTAGGTGCCGGCTAGAGGCCAAAATCTACAGGTAGGCACTTTGCAAAAAATAGCTCTGTTTTCTGTGAAAAAATGGGATGTGTCCACGTTGTGTTTTGGGGCATATCCTGTCGCGGGCGCTAGGCCTACCCACACAAGTGAGGTACCATTCTTATTGGGAGACTTGGAGGAAGACTGGCTGGAAGGAAATTTGTGGCTCCTGTCAGAATCCAGAACTTTCTATTACCGAAATGTGAGGAAAATTTGTTTTTTTAGCCAACTTTTGAGGTTTGCAAAGGATTCTGGGTAACAGAACCTGCTCAGAGCCCCACAAGTCACCCCATCTTTGATTCCCCTAGGTCTCTAGTTTAAAAAAATGCACAGGTTTGGTAGGTTTCCCTAGGTGCCGGCTGAGCTAGAGGCCAAAATCTACAGGTAGGCACTTTGCAAAAAACAGCTCTGTTTTCTGTGAAAAAATGGCATGTGACCACGTTGTGTTTTGGGGTATATCCTGTCGCGGGCGCTAGGCCTACCCACACAAGTGAGGTACCATTTTTATCGGACGACTTGGGGGAACACTGGGTGGAAGGAAATTTGTGGCTCCTCTCAGATTCCAGAACTTTCTGTCACCAAAATGACAGGAAAAAGTGTTTTTTTAGCCAAATTTTGAGGTTTGCAAAGTATTCTGGGTAACAGAACCTGGTCAGAGCCCCACAAGTCACCCCATCTTGGATTCCCCTAGGTCTCTAGTTATCAAAAATGCACAGGTTTGGTAGGTTTCTCTAGGTGCCGGCTAGAGGCCAAAATCTGCAGGTAGGCACTTTGCAAAAAACAGCTCTGTTTTCTGTGAAAAAATGGGATGTGTCCACGTTGTGTTTTGGGGTATATCCTGTTGCGGGCGCTAGGCCTACCCACACAAGTGAGGTACCATTTTTATTGGGAGACTTGGAGGAATGCTGGGTGGAAGGAAATTTGTGGCTCCTCTCAGATTCCAGAACTTTCTGTCACCGAAATGACAGGAAAAAGTCTTTTTTTGCCAAATTTTGAGGTTTGCAAAGGATTCTGGGTAACAGAACCTGGTCAGAGCCCCACAAGTCACCCCATCTTGGATTCCCCTAGGTCTCTAGTTTTCTAAAATGCACAGGTTTGGTAGGTTTCCCTAGGTGCCGGCTGAGCTAGAGGCCAAAATCTACAGGTAGGCACTTTGCAAAAAACAGCTCTGTTTTCTGTGAAAAAATGTGATATGTCCACGTTGTGTTTTGGGGCATATCCTGTCGTGGGCGCTAGGCCTTCCCACACAAGTGAGGTACCATTTTTATCGGGGACTTGGGGGAACGCTGGGTGGAAGGAACTTTGTGGCTCCTATCAGATTCCAGAACTTTCTGTCACCGAAATGACAGGAAAAAGTGTTTTTTTTGCCAAATTTTGAGGTTTGCCAAGGATTCTGGGTAACAGAACATGGCCAGATCCCCACAAGTCACGCCATCTTGGATTCCCCTAGGCGTCTATTTTTTAAAAATGCGCCGGTTTGCTAGGTTTGCTGAGCTAGAGGCCAAAATCCACAGCTAGGCACTTTGTAAAAAAACAGCTCTTTTTTCTTTCTGAAAATGTGATGTGTCCACGTTGTGTTTTGGGGCATATCCTGTTGCGGGCGCTAGGCCTACCCACACAAGTGAGGTATCATTTTAACGGGAGACTTGGGGGAACATAGAATAGCAAAACAATGTTATTGCCCCTTGTCTTTCTCTACATTTTTTCCTTCCAAATGTAAGACAGTGTGTAAAAAAGACGTCTATTTGAGAAATGCCCTGTAATTCACATACTAGTATGGGCACCCCGGAATGCAGAAATGTGCAAATAACTACTGCTCCTCAACAAATTATCTTGTGCCCATTTTGGAAATACAAAGGTTTTCTTGATAGCTATTTTTTACTCTTTATATTTCAGCAAAATAATTGCTGTATACCCGGTATAGAATGAAAACCCACTACAGGGTGCAGGTCATTTATTGGCTTTTGGTACCTAGAGTTCTTGATGAACCTACAAGCCCTATATATCCCCGCAACCAGAAGAGTCCAGCAGACGTAACGGTATATTGCTTTAAAAAATCGGACATTGCAGGAAAAAGTTACAGAGTAAAACGTAGAGAAAAATTGCAGATTTTTTCACCTCAATTTCAATATTCTTTTTTTTCAGTTGTTATTTACTGTAGGAAACTCTTGTAGGATCTACACAAATTACCCCTTGCTGAATTAAAAATGTTGTCTACTTTTCAGAAATGTTGCGGTTTCTGGGATCCAGCATTGGTTTCATGCCCATTTCTGTCACTGACTGGAAGGAGGCTGAAAGCACAAAAAATCGTAAAAATGGGGTATGTCCCAGTAAAATGCCAAAATTGTGTTGAAAAATTGGGTTTTCTGATTCACGTCTGCCTGTTCCTGAAAGCTGGGAAGCTGGTGATTTTAGCACAGCAAACCCTTTGTTGATGCCATTTTCAGGGAAAAAACAACAAGCCTTCTTCTGCAGCCCCTTTTTCCCATTTTCTTTTTTTTTAAATGAAATTTTCACTGTATTTTGGCTAATTTCTTGGCCTCCTTCTGGGGAACCCACAAAGTCTGGGTACCTCTAGAATCCCTAGGATGTTGGAAAAAAAGGACACAAATTTGGCGTGGGTAGCTTATGTGAACAAAAAGTTATGAGGGCCTAAGAGCGAACTGCCCCAAATGGCCAAAATAAGGCTCTGCACAGGAGGGGGAAAAGGCCTGGCAGCGAAGGGGTTAAAAAAATGTGTAACCTTCATTAGAGCTCAAAATCACAATGTCCTCCTGAATGACAGGGTTAAAGGAGTTGTCAAAGTAGATTTAAAGGTTAATGTAAATAAGGTGTTAATTCTCCAAAACCTATCATCCTGAAATCACTTGCAGGAATGAAATTGTGCTTGTGGGTGGTGGTTGTGCATTGTCTGCACCTCCTGGTAAATGGTGAATAGTTTCACATCTATGGGGACTATTCTACATAACTGCCCCCCAAAAAAAAGCTATATTCCCAGAAATATTTGTAATCTCATTCTTAGAAGTTGTGTTACAGGTTCACTAGGGAGTAACAACAATTAAAGTCAGGGTAAGACATAAAAAAAACCAAATTAATCTGGGCTCAACCTACTGGTAGCTTGGCACAAAGCAGTCAGGCTTAACTTAGAGGCAATGTGTAAAGTGTTTATGCAATACTTCAGACAGTAAACAGTGAAAACACCACACAAAAGATTCCCCACCAAGTTAGAAAAATAGAATTTAGTAGAAGACCATGCCAACAAACTCCAATCAGTAGAACTGGAATTACAATGTTTTAAAGTAGAAAATGCAATATAGCACGTATAGCAAAAAGTGCCACCCATGTCTATCTGGCTGCTTTGGCCTAGGTCACAGTAAACATTTTAGGCCAACCACGATGGAGCACGAGTAGTGATGATAGAGTCCCAGATTAGTCCAGCTGAAATTTTACCTTCTTGAGTTTTATGCAAAGAATCCGGTTCATGTAGGATAGGGTTGCAAGGAACGAGGAAAGTGTTGTGGGAAGCAATCAGCAGGATGCGAAGAGCAGACTGGATATCGCAGATGGGCAGACTGGAGCTTTGCTTTGGCGATTCTTCACTGGCTGTCAATTCTGCTGTGTGAAGGGAAGGACTGGCAGCAACCCATGCTGCAGCATGGTTCGGGTGCAAATATAAATCATTTGCAGCTGTAAACAGGCTAAAATCTTGATTGCTAGAGTTCAAGGGCTAGATCAATGGTCGATGCCCTGAGAAGCACCACTTGGGGAGCAGCAGCTGTTGGGGAGTACAAGAGTTGTCGGAGATCCTTTTATGTACCTGAGGCTCCGACTGAGAGGCCAGAAGACTAGCCCTTGAATCACTCTGAGGTCCTGGGCTCAAGATTAAGTTGCAGTTTCAGTTCTTCTTCCCCAGGCAAGAGGGCAGCAGGCAGAAGGTCAGAACAGTAAAACAGCAGATTCCTAAGAGTAGCAGTCCATCAGAGTGATAGTTCTTTAATAAGTACAACCGTCCTTCTTCCTGGAAGAGTATTCACAGGTCCAGAAGTGTGCTGAAGAGTTGGTGTCTGATGTCCTTCTTTTATACTCTGATGTCCTGCTTCTGGAAGGTTGGAGAAGCTTCTAGATAGTGATTTTGAAGTGCATAAACTCTGTGTCCCCCCAGTCCCGGCTACAAGCTGGTTGAAGTGACAATGCAGCGTCATTAGGTCCTTTGTGGTAGGACAGGACACAGACTATACTGTATATGTGCAAGTGAGGCTGGTCCCAGCTTCTCCCTCCCGTCCTGCCAGTGATGGGGCATTCAGTCACACCTAGGCTCCCAATGTGTGCAGCTGTCTAAGAGGAATACGCAAAGGTCATCTGCCAACTATATCCAGTCATGTGACCAGATACATGCTGCCGGAACCAAATGTCTAAGGCAAGAAAATGCCAACTTTCTAAAATTGGGAAAACAATGAGTTCCGGAGTGGAGAATTTAGATTCAGATCAGTCAATTATATAATGTGCAATCCAATGCCCCATTCATCAGTCAACACTGCAATTTCAATCGATCAATCAATGAGTAGCGTATTCGTTATTTGCAACTGGCAGACTACACCATGAATTAGGGTTTTAAATTCGAATTCCAGAGACACCCAACATGAATCAATTATCTCTTCCCATGTGGAAATGACACTTATAAAATGAAATTATGCAACTCCCATGTTAACTTATGGGAAAGATAGCGCTTGCAGTAGTGAAAAACAAATGTAAGAGTTTTTCACTACCAGGACATGTACAACTTAAAAAGTACGTCATACTTTTAAAATACATTGCACTCTACCATTTGGGATGTCCTGGGCCTCTTCTAGGGATTAGCTATATGAATTAAAAATCAAGGTTTAGGTCTGGCAAAATGTTTATTTTCCCTGGTCGAAATGGCATTTTAAATTTCACACACAGGCTCTGCAGTGTCAGGCCTGAGACATATTTAAAGTGGTACTTAAGTGGGTGGCACAACCAGTGCTACAGGCCCACAAGTAGCATTTAGGGGTGTATTTAAGAGCCCCTAGCACCACTGGAGCCTGACTTTTCCTGACCCTCCATTGGCGCTATGCCCTGCATTATATTTACATGTGGCGTTAAGCCACAAAAAGTGGCTTAATGCCACCTTGTGAATACGACCCCTTCACACGCAGCACTTTGCTTGAAAGGTGCAAGCAATAGGTGTTGCTGTGAGCATGCCACAGGAACACCATTGTATTTTGATGCTGCCCCAAATTTAGGAGTTTTTGCAAACCTGAGGCAACCCCAAACTCTAACGCTGCCCGAGGGGTGGAACGAGGAGAAATATTTTTATTTCTCCTTGTTTTTTTTATCTCTCTGTGTGCGCTGCATTCTACAGCACACATAGGAAGAGCAAATTGACATTTAAGATTTTTTTGTGTAGGAAGGTGTCCCTTCCTGCACAAAAACAATCTTCCCCGCAACACTGCCACCCTTGCAACATGGTCAAGTGTGGCTGCATTGCCACTTGGCTACAAACTTAGGGCCAGCACAGGTGATGACAAAGGGTGTGCCGTATTCAATTAAATATGGCTCATCCCTGTGTTGTGAAAATGACAGAGTGCAGCGCTGCACTCTGTCATTTTCTGTTAAATATGGGTCTTTGTTTACAGGCCCTGGGCACATATGAGGACATATGGTGGCAAACGTGCCTCAAACTATAGCCGATCTGCCCCGGGGTAGCAGAAAACAGCCAAAAATAATTAAAATAAATGTGCCCCTACAACTGAGTCAACCTTTGCCCGAGGGGGTGTCTCTAAACATAAAAATACTAATATTCCCTGGTGTTAAAGGGTTTCTGCTGCCCCTGGGGGCAGATGGGCCACAAACTGTGACCAGTCTGTCCCTGGTGGGGCAGAAAATGGCCAAACGCAATTAAAATACATGTGCTTCCACAATTGAGGTAACCCTTGCCCTAGTGTCCACCCCCAAACCTAAACCTACTATTAGTTCCTCTTCCCACAGTGGCAGACGGCCCCTAAATGACTGCAATCTACCCCCCAGGGAGCTGAAAACAGTCCAATAAAATGAACAAGCTTTTTGGAGCACCCTTTGCCCAAGTGGCTGCTCAATTACACAAAACATATCCCTTGTACTAGTGGGCATATTCCTGCTGCATGATCACAGCCCATGTGCGATTTTCCAGTAGGAATGTGCTGCAGGAAGACATCAGGGAAAAGAAAAAACTCTTTCCTATACCCCGATGTCTCTTAGCAATCCCTAAATCCCCCTGGAGGAAAACCCTACCTGATCCACTGAAATGCTGGAAGCCAAATAGCTTCCAGTGTGTCCCAATGGTTTCTGATGATGTTGGTTGTGCGCTGTGCACACCGCCATCATCAGATCAAGGAGGGGGGATTAGGGGTGGCAGCGGAAGTGCTTTCGCTGGAATCCCTGGTGGGGGGTTGAAATGAGCAGCCCACAGGGGGAACACCACTACTTCCATTGTGGATGGGTGCGAGGATGGAAGGGTTCCATCCTCAGCATACACCCACCATGTTTGAGGAGGGAACTGTTCAATCCTCAGCATGGAATGGGTTAACTCCTCACCACTCCACGTGAGTCTTGTACTTTTTTTCAGGTTCCAGAGATCTTTACTGTTTGAGTTTACATTGTGATGCTTCCTCCTACATGGAAAGAATTTTCTCCAAGACAACTTCAGCATTATTAGTAGTAAGTGGCAGTTCACCGGGAGAGAGGCTTGTTCTCCTACTTGATCCCATGTGATGGGATTGATCAAGTACTGGGCTCTATCTACAATTCTGGAGTCAGACAAATCATTTCTTCTCAGTTTAAGGGAAGAGGAGAATCTGCATAAAATGTTTCAGAGAACTTACAGTGTAATGCAGGGAGCCACACATTAAGTTTGAGAGACCATCATAAAGTGTCATAGGGCTTGATTACCAACTCAAAGTCAAACTTACATAAATGAGTCTCAAAACCATAGTATAAATATACACAATCACCAAAGGAGAATTAAAGCGTAATACAATATTACACTTCACAAGCATATAAAAGACAAGTCTCTCAATAGCGATAATGCAGAAATCAGAAAAAAGACTGCTACTCAAATTCTGAAATCAAGGTCTCCTTACTGACCATTTAGTCTAAGTTTAACTTCCTAATACTAAAGATGTCTGAGTAAAAAGTCAGTAAACAGAATCTTCAGTAGAAATATCTGTTAAGAGAGGTGCAGCTGCATGACGCCAGAGAGAATCTAAGTATTAGGATATATCTCAGTAAAGTCCACTCTCTGCTAAAGACAAAGAAAATCTCTATCTTTCACTAGATAGTCCACAATTGTAAGTCCTCATCCTTCAAAGCTTACACCATTTCAAAAGCATCTTCACTGAAAAATCAACAAATTATTTTTATTTAGCAGATCGAATTCAGAAACTCTCCACTCCACCGTCACCCCCCCCCCCCCTACATTCCCAGGAACTTCAGAAGAGTTACAGCCACCACTTAAAATGACTCCCCTCATGATAACAGTGCCTTTTTCAAATCTTATCTCTCAAACTCAATGGACTCTTCATAAGTTTAACCTCGGATCCTGGCACATGTATCTCATGGAAAAACATGCAATAACAGTCTCAGGTTGAAGATGAGGCAAGAAAAATAACTGTGGCCTTCACTCAAGCCAAGATAGAGAAAACACAAATATAATGCAGTTTAAATGAATTCTGTTACTTATGATGAAATACAAAATGATTGTGCAGCGTAATACTTTAAAAACATTATAACATACCATAATTTCAAACAATGGTTATATGCAGCTTCTTCAAAATGTATTATTCAACTTTGGACTTTGTTCTGGTGTATTGCAATGCGCCATTTAAATGAAAACATCTCATCACGCTATATAGAAAAGTGACCACCAAATTGTGACCACCAGAAATCTGACTACCCTTTCATATTCATGTTTAAGAGGGAAAGTGGCACCATCGACTACGCTATCTCAGTATCCTGCTCCTGAAATTGTTTGCTCAAGCAATGTTCAAAACAGTTGCTTTGGGTCTATGTATAGGGCATACTGTTTTTCCTTCTGGTAGCACGTTGGCCAAACGTAACATTCCCTCCCAGAGTTGTTCAGCCAAGATGTCCAGAAGAAGGGCGCAAGTGTCCAGGTTAAGAGAAGAGAGGTAATAGACATATTCCCTTTGTTAGGGTAAGGTAAGGGCTAGGGTTAGACCCTCAAGTCCTGTTTTCCCCATATCACATCAGTCCTCAAACCAAACCTAATGCCTTTTCTCTTGTAAGGTAAAATAAACACATTCATTTTACAGGATCACTACTTTGCCATT
Source organism: Pleurodeles waltl (assembly GCF_031143425.1). Lineage (NCBI taxonomy): Eukaryota > Metazoa > Chordata > Amphibia > Caudata > Salamandridae > Pleurodeles > Pleurodeles waltl. Next base: position 452,409,496 of record NC_090451.1, on the reverse strand, counting down.
TTCCTTCAGTTTCCTTAATGCCATCCCCACAATGGGTTGGACTGTCAGCACTCACGGTTAGCCCACCTGCCTATTTGGTATGGCCCACTGTATACTACTCATTCCTGTGGTTTGCGCCCTTCCACACATGCTATGTACTCTGAGGAATCTACTTAGGTGAATTCTCTCAGTACATAGCATAGACCACTGTTCTGTGCTACTGAGTAGATATCAGGGCATATAGCATAGCTGGTTGAAAAATGTCTACTCTTTGTCATCCCTTGTTAGACTCTAAAGCTGATGTACGTTTGCACTTCTCAATGGTAGCAATTGTAATTTCAGGAACCTTATCAAGCCAATGTTCTGTGTGGTTTAATCTGTAAATGCAAATCACTTTTACTCAAAGTTACTAGGTATTAGTGTAAGCATGTGCATCTACTGCTTTTCCTGCACCCATATGCATAGGTACAACTACACACTAGTTTATAACACTGTTTCATTAACCTCTGTCACACACATCAAAACACTCTCCACATCCGTCCACACAGTGGTGTATAATGTCTGAGGCCTCATACTTCTTTATTTTGAATTCACAAACAGGTACAGCAACAAAAAATACAAGCTGATGTCTGGTACTAGTGCATATGATCAAAACACATCTCATATCAGGCACATGATAAACACATGCTCTTTCATTCATAACAATCCCATTGAATAACATCCTAGCTGTACCAAACAGGGGTTTAGTGCACTGCCAGGGGTGAGGATCGATTTAAATGCAAATACAGTACAATGCAAAACACCTGAAATTGGCATCACTATCAGGCTATACTAATGGTAATACACCAGTATACAGTTGTCTCTGAACATATCTTCAAATAAATACCCAAGATCGGACATACATAGATATTGATGTTACATGAGGGTGAACAGACTCTCCTGATGCCTGTTTCTTTGCCTCTCACAGCCTTGTAGACTTCAGATAATCTCCACCTCTGGGTTTCTTTCAATAATATATAGCAGCCACTGTGTGGTATATATTGTGAAAGAAAATGTAAAACAAGCTGAATAACTGAAAAGCAGAGTTCTTTAGAGTGTAGGCTAGGCTACAGCTAGTTTAGAATGATTATGTTGAGATCAGTGGGAGAGAATCAGACCTATAGCCCCTCTGACTTCAAATGTAAACCAATATAATGTTGCATTCAACAAAACACAGATGTGTGTACATGCATGCAGCACTTTGAAAGCAGTGTAGAAGCAAACAAACCCTCTTTACAGTATGGGGGTCAGATAAGTATGCAATTATATTTCAGTGGACACTTTGATGTTAATCAGGAAAACAAAAACATACCATAAAGCTACAGATTGCATACACATCACAAACACAGTTCTCTGAATATTAACCCCTTGGCTGCTAGTTCAACCCCCCCCCCCCCCCCCCCACCCCAGTGCTATGCCCTTTTTTGGCTATTTGGACTAGTGCACACCTAGGGCTCCATAACCTTTTTTCTAGAAAAGATATCCATGCCAAATTAGGGTCATTTTTTTCCAAAATTGTGGGGATTCTAAATATATCCAGCATTTGTAATTTCCCCAGGAGCGAATTGATAAAAAAGGCAAAAAATCGAATGTTTTTAAATAAATAGGTAAAAAGTGCCCGAGATAAAGATGTCTGTTTTTTTCCCTAAAAATAGCATCCATGAACTGTTCACTGTACTGAATTCACCATCTTACCATCTTTCCAACTTTCAGGAACATGCAGAGCTCAATCAAAAAACATAATTGTTTTCCACAGTTTTGATACCTAAGAGGTAGCCAATTTTCCCTAATTTTGCGCTCTCAACCTACTTCCAGTTTGTGGTGGAAATCAGTGTAAAACCCAAGGGTGATCCAGAAAAGCTAAAGATTTCTGATACCTAGTCAAAATTATGAATTCAGCAAGGAGTTATATGTGTAGTATTTTGTTAAGTTCCAAAATCTCTTTGCATTGTGTAAATTGCTATTTTTAGTGTGCTTGCATTTAGACAGATGCCTGACAATGTCACAGAGCATGCACAAGCCAAAACAACTCTTTTTAGAGTTTTTCTTCCTCTATCCCTCCTTGGCTAACTCCAAACCTCATTTTACTACTATGATCTCCTAAAGAACCATTTATAAATTATTCCTCGTGTATCCCTCATTTTACTTACCCCAACCCTCATTTTACTTGTATCTCCCTAATCCATTTCTATATACTCTTCCATCCTCCATCTCTGCTTTTACTCATCCCTCTTCTATCCCTCCATTATTCTATACAATCCAGCTAACAGACTGACATGCTCACTGCTCAAATTATCTCATATTTCCATATACTGATCCACCACTAATTCTTTTGGGTTCCTGAGTAGCGTGCTACTCATCCAAAAATGCTTTGACACTTTGTTAGGGGTAGTAAGTGCTATATAAATACAGTTACATACATACAGGCATATAGGTGGTCATTATGAACATGGCGACAAACGCCGCCCCGCTGGAGGTGGCGGTAACTACCGCTGACAAGCTGGCGGTCGTGACCACCAAATAACGAAGCACATGAGAAACAAATAGCGGCCCATCAACACACCGCCATCATTGGAGTGTTGACAAGGACAGAAGAGGCTGGCGGAAAGGATCCACCCGCCCACCAAATAATGAAGCACAAGACCGCCATCAGTTTTGAGGCGGGAACCACCGCCATGCAAAGCGTAGCGGAAACAAACTAAATAAAAGGAAGCACTCACCATAGGAACACACAACACGCCGACACAGACATGGAAAGAGAGTTGGAAATAATGCCAGTGCTGCTCCTTGCCATATATCTCTATGACCGTGACCGGCGACGAAGACAATGACGGTAAGTACCGCAAACCTAGTACACATGGGAAGAAAGGGTACAATTACACAAGCAACGCACTGCCAACCCCTCACACCATCCCACACCACACACATCAGAATAAGATGTACTTACCCGACACAAGCCAACAACGACCTGCACCAAAGCACACACATGCGCACACCACACCTTCAAAATGAAACGATGAACCACGTCACCATATTGTGCCAACAGCACCACTGGGCACTCAAGGTTTAATAAACAAGAAAAATGGAATGTACAAATAAGGCCACTGGGAAGTCCATTCAGAATACACTGAAGGGCCTAAATAGGCCAGACTTGACTCCCAGATGTGCACAGGGTACTCCACTGTAAAGGGACATCAATGGGGCAGCCAGGCACCTCAGGGAACGGGGCAGGGGGTGGCTGGGTCTAGACTTACATCTGGAAGGAGGGGTGTTGGGCTTAGGTTTGGGAGGTGGGGGGGTTTTGGGCTTGCCCTTGGAAGTTGGGGGAGTGGGCTTGGACCGGGGGGTGGCAGAGGGACCTGGGGCAATACGGGGCTTCTTCCTCCCTAGGGAAGGGGCACAGGAATGGAAAGGGCGGACTGGGGTGGACTTGGGCATGGAAATGGACACATTTAGGGACGAGACAGGGTGGGCCAGTGGGTTCAAACAGGTCAACACGGGAGAGGAAAAGCTTCTTAGGGGCAGTTGGGGGGGATTTGGAGGAAGGTCTGGGAGTGGAGGCTGAGGGAGTGCTTGTACCAGGTGTAGGTGTGCCGGACGTGGATGCAGGTGTCTGTAGAGTGTGCTGATGTGTGGTGGGTGTGTGTTGTGTGGGTGGCTTTGAAAGTTTGAGTGTTTTGGGAGGAAGAGGGTGGACAGAGTGGGATAAGACAGGCTGCCAGTGTACATGGATGTTGTCTGGGTGTCTGCAGGCCTGCTGAGAGTGCTGCATGTGCCTGTCATTGTAGTTGTGGTGATTGCAGGTGTGGTGTATGGGACGGATGACTGGATGTCAGATGTTGTGGTGACTGCAAGACTGGGGGCAGCAGCAGTGACTGAGGATGCAGCGCTTGTGGGTGTGCATGTTGAGGTGACAGACAGTGAGGCGGAAGAGGTGGACACAGTGGGGGAAGTGGAAGTTGTTGTGTCTGCCTTTGTATGTTGGGTGTGTGTATCCCTGTGTTGAGAAGTGTGGTGCCTGTGTTTGTCTGTGTGCTTCTTGTGTGTTGAGGTGTGTGCATGGCTGTCTCTACATGTGCTTGGGATGGTTGAAGGGAGAGGAGTGCTGGAAAGGGTAGAGGTGGTAGGAGGGGGGATTGAAAGACCAGGGACATTGGCTGCCATCAAAGAGAAGGCCAGAGCCTGAAAAGATCTCTGTAGGCCAGACATGGCACCCTGAATGCCTTCCAGGTATGCATTACATTGCTGCATCTGGGATGCTAGCCCCTGGATGGCATTGAAGATGGTTGTCTGCCCTACAGAGGTGGTCCTCAGGAGGTCAATAGCCTCCCCCATGATGGCAGCAGGGCTGACTGGGGCAGGGGATGAGGTGCCTGGGGTGAAGGAGACGCCCACCCTCCTGGGTGAGCGGGCATGGGCAACTGGGTGGGGAGCAACTGGGAGGGTGGAGATGGCATGGGGATGGCAGAAGATGGCATAAAATGGGTGGGCCCAGTAGGGCCTGCCACCACCAGGGAGCTCCCATCGGAGGAGGTATAATAGTCACTACCGCCAGTGGTAGTTGCCTCCCCTGTGGTACGCCCCTCGCCCTCCAACCCACTGGTCTCCTTGGCCTCTGCTCACTCTGCCTCCTTGGAACCGTGGGATGCAGCATCCCCACTCGCCAGTGCCACTGCTCCGTCACCAGAAGATGCTGATGCACACAAAGGACACAAGAGCACAGGGGTGGAGCGACAAAACACAGAAATCTGTGAGTACCTGAATGAATGTACATCCCTGGCTCACACACACTCCCATCCAGTTCACACACCTACACGCAGCACCTACAACAATAGTCATGACTGTGCCCCCGACTAGTGACCGATACCCCAGAATGCACACCATTACCCACAGGAAACACGGACCTGAGAAACTGTGTGGAGTACACACATGGAAGACCATGCCCAGCCAATGTACCCACTAGTCAAGGAGCCCACAAAGCATCCAAGGTAACAGAAAGGTGAGCACCTAAGGGCCTATTGGGACCACCCACACCTGCCCCACACCATCCCCAGGCCTATGAGGGGGCAGAACTGCAGGAACACACCTGTCTGAGTGCCTGGCAATAGACAGCATACATAACACAGCACCCAAACACATCCATCAAAGTTATATTACAACAGTGTTGGTACTCACCCACTTGTGGCTGCTGTGCTGCCTTCAAATGCCCATCCAAATCCGGATAGGCCACTGCCAGAATGTGGGCCATTAGGTGGGTCAGGGTCCGAGGGGCACCCCTTCCTTGTTGGTCTTCCTGGCCCAGCGCCTCAGGTCCTTCCACTGCTTCCTGTAGTGAGTGCTCCTCCGGTTGTAGACCCCAGGGTTTGCACTTCCTTGGCGATGGCTTGCCATAGTCCTCTTTTCTGAAGGGCGCGGACCTGCATGGCACACACAGAGCAGAAAAACAGACGTCAGTATGTGTGCCCCTAATACAGATGACAGGTCGTCCCCTATGGAACAGACATTTTAAAATGACATGTAACCAACTGACAAACAGTACATGCCACACAATCTACGGCTGTGCAGTTACAAATCAAACACACATGCATACAGGCAGCTGCCACCATCACACACATTCAAGGAAGACAGCCGCCAACTCACCTGCTCCTCTGGTTGCCCATACAACTTGGCATACAGGGGTAGGATCCCGTCTACCAGCTTCTTGAGCTCCTCTGTAGTGAAGGCTGAGGCCCATTCCCCTGTGACTCTCACCATTTCAGGGTCCAGAGTCAGGGCACAGCAGCACACTCAGTGGAGTACTGCCCTGCACGGGAATCAGGAGTCAAGTGCCAAGGGGATCATGACATGGCGTACGTTCCCCGGCGGTGTGCACCGTCACTGCCGGCGGTGATCATGATAGGCCCAGGATCCTCATTGACAACCATGTAATCCAATGATTGGGTGCACAGCGGGGAACACCGCCTTCTGCCATGACGACCACCGCCAGTGGAATTATGTCAATTCCTCTCCCTCAAACCTGGATGGCAGGAGGCTGCCATCATGCTAACACAAAGTAAACATATCCTGGCCAGGGGCCCCATTCAGGGCCTTCAATTCTCCGACCTTAGTCGCTTGCTTACATGAGCATCTCATCCTCACATGCACCCATCTTAGGAAATGTGTCCACCCTGGGATGCCATTACTACAGGGTTGACTCTCCACACGTGTGTGACGTTATACATAATACATAGCATCTGTGTGTGTAAACTACGTTTGGGACAACCATTAATATAGTAATAACATGTGTTGCACGTGTATGTGTGCCCCTCATATGTGTTCTTTCATCCCCCATACGTACAGACCCATGTGGTGAGGGAGGGCCCCATCTGTGTACAGACCTCTTGTTGATTTGAATACCATGGAGGAATGTCACATCATTGTTACCTACTGACTCAATCGTTCAACAATCCATGACCTATGTGCTTTACTGGATCCTGTACTGAGACCGGTTAATCGGAATCAGCATGCCATCCCTAATGAAGTGCAAGTGCTATCTGTATTCAATTTTTTGGCTATGGGCTCATTTCAAGTGACAGTTGTCATAGATGCAGGCCAATGTTTAGCCGCATCCTGTCCAAATTCCTGGATGCATTCATCCAACACATGCAGGCATATGTTCAGTTCCCTCAAAGGGCTGAACTTCCTGCCATCAAGTCTGGATTTTATGCCTTTGCTAACATCCCCCATGTGATAGGTGCCATTGATGGAACCCACATTGATCTCATACTCCCAAGAGTGTATGAACAGGTATACAGGAATCGAAAGAACTTCCACACCATGACCAGTACATATCACATGTCAATGCCAGGTTCCCAGGATCAGTCCATGATTCCTTTGCCCTGAGAAACAGCAGTGTCCCACACTTGATGGGACAACTACAAGGGGACAGAGGATGGCTCATAGGTGAGTGTGTATGACACTGGATCAGTACATAGCTGACAGGAAGGCTGTATGCAAGTAATGGCAGTTTGTTAAAGTGCTCTTTTGCCCATTTTTGCAGGTGATTGTGGCTACCCCAACTTGCAATGGCTCCTGACACAGGTGAGGAATCGCAGGACAGATGCAGAGAGGAATTATAATGAGGCCCATGGACATACTAGGAGGGTGACTGAGCACACCATAGGTCTCCTGAAGGCTAGATTTTGTTCCCTCTATCTCTCTGGGGGATCCCTGTGCTATGGCCCTGAAAAGGTGTGTAGAATAGTGGTGGCCTGCTGCATGCTGCGCAACTTGAATGTGAGGAAAGCTATCCCCCTTTTAGAGGAGGAGGGTGCTGTATAACCACACCTGCAACCTCAGAGAGGGGATGACAGTAATGGTGAGGACGGAAAGGGGGAAGATATCAACTCCAGGAACCAGCTGATCTGCCTATACTTCCAGTGACTATGAGGTACTGTTCACTGATGATGTTGTCTTTACTGCATAGTGTCAGTCTGACTCATATGATTGGTGATGTGATATCTGTAGTCATTGACACTGTTAACTGAAGACTGAAGTGGCATGTGCCAGGGGACCCCACATTGTGTACATTGTGACTTACTGCAGACACTACAGTGTGGGGACCCCACATTGTGTACATTGTGACTTACTGCAGACACTACAGTGTGTGGGATCCCCTCCTGCAATAAATGTATGAATATGAAAATGACTGGCTAATGCATACACACTCACAATTGTGGACTCAAAATGACAGAGGACATACGATTTGATGCAGATGATATGTTGAATCGCTGTACCATGATAAGGAGTGGGCTCATTGTGCATATCCCTACTCTGGTGCATGGGATGAGCTGTTGTTGGCAGTGGGTATTGGCCCATTTGCCCCTTGGTACATGTTGTGTTGCTATATTCCTATTTACCACTTTCAGCAGTACTTAAATGTAGTCGCTAAGGAGTGCTCATGGGGCTCTCTGACACTGATTTTCAAGTTCTTCCCACAGGATCGTAGGTCAACAAGGTAGCACAGTGGCACACATGGGGGACAGTTCAGGGCAGAGTCACTTCTTAGCGGGGGCCTTGCCCTTGGCAGGTTTTCCAGTGCCATATCTGGGTCTGAGGGCACATTTGAGTGACTGGAGCTGGGCTGCAGGGATAGGGGGGGCCAGTATCCTGTGTGTCCTCTGGCAGTGACCCCAGTCCAGTAGCTGCTGCAGATGTCGATGGCAGGGCAGTGTCCTGGCTAGTGGTAGGGGCTTGCAGGGGGGTGGAGGTCTCAGGCTAGCTAGGGTAGTGGTGCTGCAGCACCCCTGCAATGGTGGCCATGGTGGCATTGAGTTGTTTCCATTGCTCCATGGTCTATTGGTGGTGTGCTATCTGCAGCCTTTGATTCTGCTCCAAGGTGGCCAGGATTTGGCTCGTCATGGCCTGGATATGGTGGTATGCTCCCAGGACCTCTGAGCTCACCTCCTGGGCTGCAGCAGCCATCCTTTGGCTTCCCCCCGGGCCACTGATGCCCTCCCATTGGCCATTGACCCCTGTGCCTGTGTTCCCTGCACAGGTCTGGCAGTCCGACTTGCGCTGGGGCCATCACCATCCTGCCTGTTGGTGGATGGAGACTCTGGCCTCTGTACATGTGGTCCGCCAGTCTGTGATGGTGTTGTATTCAAAGACATATTCAGAAATCATGTTTTTTTGGGGAAATAGAAATTTGAAACTCTTTTGAACATTTGATTACAAGTTCAGAATTTTTTAGAGTTTGTTTCACATGAACTCTGGGCATGAAAGAACAGGAAGAACAATCATACCAAGAACTTTGATTACTCACGATATGCATACATGATTATGTGCAAATTATCATAGGTATTACTGAATTACTATATATATGTGTGTTGCTAGTACTAGGACCCAAACAATATTGCTGATTAATTGCCTTACAGACACACAAAGATCAATTAGGTACTAGCTTTCATCTTCAGAATGTTTGTGTTAAAGCATCCAGAGGGAGCTAGATCATCAGTAAAGGAGACTAGTTTAACATTTAAACCATATAAAATCTTGTTATATTTCATTTTCATAAAGATCTGCAGAAAGTGAATTACATAAATATGCTCTTAAGTTACATCATTTCTACTGTTAAGTGAGTTTGGTACTTTAAAAGACCAACAGAGTACCAGACACACAAATTTGCATTTAAATATCAATCTTGACCGGCAGACATCAGTGATAAGGAAAGTGCCAAGTCAACAGGTGATATGAAATGTCTCTATTTTCCCTCTTATCTCCCTTCACTTCCCTATTTTTCATTATTCTCCCTCACTGTCTCACTGTGTGGGTTTGCTGACGGATGTGGTGTGTGGTAGGAAGTGTATCACTCCCGATGTAATCTAAATACAAAATGAGTGCATTTTGACCCATATCCACATTAATGCTACATCAAAGTGTCCCAGATGTATATGTGAGCTTGTATTTCTTTTTATATTCTGTTTTTCATTAAAATGATTTCATATTTATATTTGAATTATATCACATCACTGTATAGAACAACAATATACATTTTGCATTCCTCTACTGATTAATTTATGTTACTACAATAAGTCAATATGCACAGTTTGGATCTTCCAAGACATGATCCAACATAAATTCATATAATAGTTTTCTTTAAGACTAACAGCCCTATTTAAATTTGGGTGAAGGTTTTATAGTGTCACAAATATTATAGGTATCCTTTTCACCTTATTGCAAATGTCACAGGATATAATGCACTTCTACTAAAATGTATGGGATATTGCCACATTTGTGATGACTAAACAATCCACTAAACTCTAAATCCGACCCTATGTATGGTTCGTGAGTAGTTGAACAATTACTCAAATAGAACATGGAATAATAGCAAGAATGGTGTACATAAGATTAGTTTTAAATTTGTATTCTGTGTACTGGAAAAATAAAGAACCAGGTCAAACTATGCAGTCTCTGGAAATTCCAGGTTGCTTATTGTATTGGGGGCAATTAATAATAATAGCTTTTATTCGGTATGAAAAAATTAATTCATTACAACAAATAATCACCAATACATTAGTTAAAAAAAATAGCAATAAAAACCATATATAATAAAAACACCCATCAAGAATATAAACATATATAACCTCATACATAGAAACAATAAAATAGAAAAATTCATTCTAAAAACTCCACATTATTACGCCAAGAAATAGCTCCCTTCAGTAATGATCCCAGCCCCTTACACACCAATACATCTGAGGCCATCTGCAACCACATAAAAGCAGGACGATATTGCACGAAACCCTTGGGCCTTAGGAGAGGTAATAAAAATCGAGTTCTAAATGGTGCATAGAAAACACAAAACAATGTAAAATGGGACAAGGTCTGTTGGGACACCCCATCACAGGGGCAGGGTCTCATACATTTGTCCCCATACTGACCTAACGGGAAACACAGATTACTTCTGATGATCCCCAAACAGAAACGGGTTATGAGAGACCTTTCCCTCACATCCTTTATCTCTAAGAGATAGTGCTCGGGACCTACCCACATCTTTAACATGATGAAATCCCTGATTGATTTTTTCCCTAAGGCCTCCCCTCCCTCCTGTTCTCCTGGATTCATAGAAAATTATCCTTAACCCATTTCTTATCACAACTGGTCAGGCCCTCAGGATAATCAAACAATTCAGGCCTCCCCAAATCACGAGCCATATTCTTTACATTGTCACAAGCCAAACAATCCCTTAGAATATCCCTATTAAGAGTGGCATGTTCGTTACTCCAAATTGAGATCCATAGCAGAAGGGGAGCCAACCGAATAGTGTCCTGCACAAACTCAAGCTCCAGTTCCAAATGAAGGCTAAAACCAGGGATATTTTGTCCAACTCCCAATAGCCTTCTACAGAACCGATTTTCTTCCACCGTAAGGGCTCGGGTGTCCCTATACCCCCAAAGTGCAGCACCATACAGCAGAACAGGGAGGCATTTCCACCTATAAATTTCAAGCAAAGGCTTGATAGGTTTACTACCTACCCTTACAGCAAAGTCAAAAGTCGCACCAACTGTTGCATGAAAAAGCACACCCCTTCTGGCAATGCAAGGTTTCCAAGATCCTTTCTCATCAAAAATAATCCCTAAGTATGGAAACTCAAGGACCCTGCTAATAATTTGATCCTCCACCCTTAGCTCCCCCACCCTACTCAAGGGTCTTCCACAAACCATAAAATGTGATTTCTTAAAATTGACCTCTAAATCCAAAGCTGACATAAAGGAGACATAAGCTCTAACTATTTGCCGGAGACCATTCATAGTGCGGGCCATGAGGACTCCGTCATCCGCATACGTCAGCACAGGGATATCAGTACCATTCACCTTTGGAACATCCCTACAATGTTCCATCAGAAAATCAGACAATCCATTTGTATATAGAAGGAACAAAGTAGGAGCCAGAACACACCCCTGGCGCACACCCCTTGAAAGCTTAAAAGCCTCTGAGCATTCCCCATTAGACCCCACCCTCACATTTGCAACCGTCCCAGAATGTAGATATCAGAGCAGCTCTACAATATTGGGATCCAACCCTAGCTGATTTAACCTCTCCCATATTATAGACCGGTTCACCTTATCGAAGGCACAGCTAAGATCCATAAAAGCAAGATAAAGCGCACCTTTCCTGGCCTGCATGTATTTGCCGATCATCATCAGTAGGTTGAGACATTGATCTCGCGTGCCGAGGCCTTCCCTAAAACCATACTGGTCCCGGCTTAAAATATCATTCCCTATCATCCAGGACTCCAGACGCCTTAAAATAATCTGTCCCAGAATCTTCACAGAAGAGTCCAGTAGTGAAATAGGGCGGTAGGAATTAGGATCATTTTGGTCGCCCTTTTTAAACACTGGGACAATACATGCCAGTCTCCAAGAGGGAGGAATACCCACAGTAACTGCTGCATTAAGGACATTTAGGAGAATAGGTGCCCATAACTGGGGGTTAGCTTTATACAAGTCCATAGGGATCGAATCTGGGCCCGGAGCTTTATTACTCTAACTACTCTGTATCGCGTCCATAACCTCCTGGAGCGAAAACCTAATTGCTAGGTTGGGAGCCATATCATACTCGTTCTCCCGGTTATTTCTTAGGGGAATACCCTCAAAAATACTACAAAAGTGACTTACCCATGCCTCCGGGGCGATACTACAGCCAAGGCCCTCAGATGTATCTGTTCCAAAGGAACCTCTATTTACCACTTTCCAAAACAGGCCAGGATCCTTCAGAGCTATGGCACGTTCTAACTCTTCCCAGGCTTTATCTTTATGTTTTATCTTGCTGTCTCTCAGGCCCCTCCTATACTTCATTCTAGCTTCTTTTATGAGGACCCAATCTCTAGGATGTTTCTTAGTGGCCATCTTCAGGTTTCCCCTTGCAACATAGCAGGTCTTGTTGTACCAACCACATTTACGTTTACTAGGTTGGCTGCCTACTGAAAAAAGGCAGTCTCTCACTGCTGCATTTACTACTGTTATTGTGTCCATAACAGTTTTAGGATTAGGAGCCTCTGTCAAGAGTGTGTCCATAAAGAAATGTAAATTTTCCCCCACCACCCTTTCTACAACTTTTTGGGAATCCACTTGCTTCCACCAAAGCCGCCTACCCTGGTCCTTTATCTCCACTACTACAGGCCTACCTTGTCCTAAATTACGTAGGGCCCCAGGGAGTTTAAAGGATACTATAAGGGGATTATGATCACTGAAACACTCCCCCAGCACCTCACCCCCAATCACCAGGTCTTTCATAGGTGGAGACATATAAATATAGTCAATAGTGGATTCAGATCCTCTTCCCACATAGGTTGGGAGTTGATGACTGCCAACGGCTTCTATATCACACAAATTCAGAAGGCCCATCTTCCTGAGTTCCTTAATTAGAACCCTGCCTCTGGAGTCCTGCAGACCATCCACTAAATAATCCTTGCAGTCACAAATAAAGGGATTAACCACAGTACTGAGCCTCCCCAACTTAATTAGTAATAAAGAGCAGTTTCACTTCAATTCTTTTTCCCCCAATTTTTTGAAAATCTTGGAACCAGACAGCTACGAGTAAATATTTAGATGTAAATATGATTCTATTTAAGAAATGATTAAAAAGTCACTATGAATCTTTTCAAACAGAGTAAGCAAGGCTTTTGCCAAAGGAGAGTGAAGAATATGTTGTTTTAGGCATAATTTACTATAAGCATTACTAAACACTTCAATGAGAAATGAAATTGTCAGTTAGTTAGATAGTGAAATCTTTATTTTTGTTTCACATACCATGAAAAGATGCCAACACATCACTCAGCAATCCATAAGCAAATAAAACATCAGTTCTTACACATTTTTTTAAATCTCAATAAGTCATTCAAAATTACGCAGTAATTATAAACATCCTACAACCACATTACTTTAATTTTTTTAACAGTTTGGAAGTCTTATCTTGTAAAATATAATGCTTTTTGAATCTTTATAGCCTGGGAAGCAAAAAGTACAACAGAAAAACAAACTTTAGGTTAATTTAGTTGCTGTAGAAAAAGCAAGGCAAGTTTTCAGTTTCAAAGAGAAAATCTTTGGAGCAATGGTCCAATGGTCTTAAATGCAATATCCTCAGTGCCTTCCAATCAATCACTGAAGGATTTGTAAAGCGTGGCTAATTACCCATAGGGTCTCAAGGCACTGAATGTTAACGTGGTGCTCAGTCAAAGAGCCAGGTCTTGAGGTCCTTCCTGAACTGCTTCAGTGATTCGGTCTCCTGAGCTTGAGGGGAAGTGTGCTGTACTTTTCCGGATCTTGGGGACAGCTGCAAGGGCAAGCTTGGAGGAACGGAGACATCTGTTGGGTACGTAGAAGGTGAGGCGATGGTTGAGGTATGCTGGTCCTATGTTGTACAGTGCCCTCATTGTGAAGATCAGGAGTTTGTATGGGATGCATTTCTTGACTGGGATCCTGTGTAGGTATCTGAGGTGGGTCTCTGAGGTGCCTTATAAAACCAGCACAGCAGAAAGAAATCACAGCGTGAGGCATCCTTTTATCAGACACCCATGCTTGGAAAAGCCACTGGGAATTGTTCACCGTGAAGTCAAAGCCTTGTCAACAAAAATCTGTGATTGCTAGGGACAACATTTGTAAATAAAATTGTAACCACTCATTAATTAACAACCATGAATGCCTTAATTTTCACCCTAGCGCAATAAGTTAAAACATAATTTTGACCTTACTTTTAGACAGAGAACATAGAGATTCTAGACTTTTAAACAAGTCCAAAAGGCCCAGACACATACACATCTTCCCTCCTAATGTACCATAAGCATGCCATGAAGCAATGTTAAAACATCATACAGGACCAGCCTCAGGACTTCTCGGGGTTAGTTCAGATTGAGTGCCATACAAGCAAGAGACAAAACCTTATTGTCTCCTTCAAATAGCCCATACACAATTCTTTGTGACATACATTTTGAACCACTGATAAGGGTGGCAAGTAGCCTCTTCTTAAAAGAGTTCCGCAAACCTGCCCCATAACTTGCTACATAGACACTATGCTTTATGGATCATGCATGTTTCCTTTATGGGCTTCTGTCCAAATTTTGAGGCAAATCTAAACATACCCTCAATTGTTCTCTCAAACTGCAATTTATATGTATTTCTTAGGAGATCCCAACTTTCAACCTTATTTAATTCCATCCTGAGATAAGAGAAAGTAGCAACTCTACCAGCTTACTATCCTGAATCCAATGTGTGTGAGTCTTACAGGCCTTAAGGCCAGATACCATTGTGTTGGTCTTACTCAATTTAGTTTTCAAGTCCATAAATGGTTTAACTGTTCCTACGAAACATTGAAGACCATTGGTCAACCATAATTTTAGGACTGCATCATCTGCATAGAGCAGAGCCAGAATTGAACGGCTACCAGCAAGGGGAATATCCTTCCCTATGCATGCAAGGAAGGTTTTGCGGCCATTAATATATGGATTGAACAAGGAGGGTGATAGCACGCAACTCTGCCTTAACCCCCTACCTAACCCAAAATATTTAGTGAACTCACCATCTGGACCAAAGCATACTTGGCTGTGACATCAAACTGCAGTTGGTGTAAAGATTGCATAAATGTTTAAACCATTCCATGCTCCACATGAATATAACTCATTTTGTGCAGTTGCTAGCACAGGAGAGGTCCATAAACGCAGTGTGCAAAGAACCCTCTTATGCCAAGGTGTATTTGTCAATTAATTGATCTAAGTTCAGGCTCTCGCCCATGGTTCCTAGCCCCTGCCTGAATCCATACTGGATGTTATTTAAGATAACATTCTACTCCGGCCAACCAAATAACCTGTCAATATGTGTACGCCCCACTGCCTTGACCAGAGAGTCAAGGAGTTATATTAGGCTATAAAATCTTGGGTCTTCTCTATCCCTTTTAAAAAAATAAAAAAAAAACAGTTATGGATTCTGACCCTGAACTAGGTAATCCACAAGTGATAGCTGCATTTAAAACATTTGAAAATAATGGAGTTCCCGACCTAAATAAGTCTAAAGGTACCCTAACGGAACAAGAGGTATTTGCCACTCTGCTCAAATTGATCACACAGAGCACCTCTGAAAAATCAAATCTTAACAGGTTCTTCATAGTTGCGTTAGATAAGGGAGGATTGTTCCTAATGCAAGAAACAGAGATGGGCTTTGCATAGATCTCACTAAAATAGTCCACTTACTTGTTTGCAGCTATTTTTACCTCAACCAATGGAGCAGGGGTTTCTCTGAAGTAGGCTGAGTTAATAACTTTCCAAACAGCAGTAATGTTGTTACTCCTACTAGCATCAAATAGAGAGTTCTATCCTTCTCCTCTATCACTGTAACTCCTGGTCAGAAAGGTAAGCTTATAATTGTGCCTATAGAATACAATTTCATCCCTATCTCTGGGAACCTTAATGAGAGTAGCTTTGAGTTTACTATGTTCCTGTAAGACTGTCTTTTTTAATGTGTTGTACTTAGTTCAAGTGCAACGGTACATCCTATTAACCGCCCCTTAATGTAACCAGACATAGCTTCACACGAACAACAACCTGCAAGGATGTCATGATTTCCTCATCTCATTAATAATGTCCAAGAGAAGCTTCTCAGGACTAACATTACATCATTTGATCCCTGAGTCATTAAGTCAAGTCATCTCAATATCTTCTACCAGCTCCAACTGCTTTTCATCCACAGGACTAAAATGTAGCTTAAATGAAAAAAGAGTGTGGTCACTGAGGCATTTAGGAATGATGTGCAAAACTATAGGACCCATACTCATGTAATTCAAATATAATACAAAATCCATTTTGCTGCATAGCGGAGACATTGGCAGACTTAGGGTATCATGAGCAAAAACTAAGATATAATTTGCAGTAAAGTATTCAATATCTTGCCATATCAGTCATGTATAAAACCTGGTGAATCCTCTCTCCATACATTAGTCAAACCACATACTTGTTTACATAGCCTATCAGATAAATTAACATTAAAATCCTCCACCCAAATTATAAAATTTCCTTTACACCTACTAGCTAAAATATTCCCCAATCACTGTCTGAGGTTGTATTTAATTCAGTACTGTGAGAGCAAAACAAATTGGTGTAGAAGTTAATCACAGCTACATCTAGTCTGCCCTACAAGACTAACCTTAACATATGGTATAATGAGGAATTCCTCCAATATTTCATGAAATTCCCAGAGAATAATAATGACACAAGAATAGCCAAACCAACTTTACTCTTCCCATTGTAGATGAAAGAGTCATCAAAAGAATCGTTAAATATGCATTAATATGGAAGGAATGTAAAGCCCATGTCTCCTGCAGACAAACAGGACTGGATTACATAATAAAGTAAAGCCAATCAGGTTTACCCAGTTTGTAGTGATTCCTGCAACATTCCAAGGTATCAAGTTCAACTGATTGTGGGCTAAAAAAAGAGAAACATCTGCTATTCTGTGTGAATGGGTAATTCAGTAGTGGGATGTGGGTTGAGGGATAGAAAGAGGGTGCTGGGTAGTCTGCTCTGACATGTCCACAGTATACTCAGTGCTTAGCAAAAGAAGTCAGTCAGTGTCATTAAGTGAATCCAAAGAGGTAAAGCTCTTACGTGTTGTTAAATTATAAACTGCAACCCCCTTGTAGCCTACCATTCATTTTGAAGGTGGATAAACTAAAGTCGTTGACCTATAAAAACCTGAGAGGTAGTGCTACACGTTTGCTTAAAATATGAAGTGGTTGATTTATTACAGCCAGTAAATTGCCCACAGTAACCCCAACCACGATGCAGTGTCCGGGATAAGATTTCACTTATATTACCCTAATGTCATCATTTAGTTGTGGAAAATATCCCCTCTTATTAAACTAGTGAACAACCTTGTTCTTTAGCTTCACCCAACCCTCCAGTTGATCAGCCTGCAGATGTGGAATGTCACTCAGCTGGTACATTCAAGGTAGTTGATGGGCTTGAATAGGTGATGTCAGCAATAAATAACTTCATACTCCTCATTAAAGGCTGTGGTACCTGGGCAAGAGAGTGATTCCAGGACAGACCCATAGTGTCAGTCAGTATATTTGGCCTGTAACACCTCTTGGCCTATATTGAGTCTTGTGGAGTGCAGTGTTAAGTGGAAACACATTTGTCCTAGGGGTTGCCATCTCAGGATTGGTCTGAGACTCTGTGAACTCATCTATTTATGGTATTTCCTACACCTAAAATCAGCATTGGGTTAGACTCTACCCAATTTCCTGATGGCAATCAGTTACCTCTTCAGATGAAGACAATGCCACATAATCATCCCTCCCTGCTAGCCAATTCAAAGAGACTCCACTATATTGTGCAGGATAGTCATCAGTTAAAATCAAATTTCCTTTTTGACATGAAGATTTTGAAGCTAAAGTCTTTTTCTTAGCCAGTGATGGTCTCAACGGCCTAGGTAGACATTCAAAATTCATCTGCAATGGTTCATTGGAAACACAAGAGTTGGGTGTAGAAACACCTAAGTTGTCTGATACAGACGGTTTCTAAGCAGGAGTTAGATTGGATTGAACAGCACATCATTAGATAATGCCTCTATAACTGCCTATTGTGTCTGCTCCAATCTCTCTTCAACATTTACATTTTCATTAGTGAAGAAAATTAATAATGCTTGAGGATGCCAAGCTGTCCTTCCCTCTAGTCGCAGCAGCTGACTTCCTTTTGCAAATATTCTTCAAATCACAATTAAGGTCTTCAAAACATAAAAACAAAAAAGATGGCCTATAGGGCCGTAGCTATGGTGGCCCTTGTGGGGCCAGGCCAGCCCTTTTTAATGCTTGCCCCCCTCATAAGCCCAACAGGTCCATGTGTCTTTTTTTTAACTACTTAGCTTAAATTCAAACATGCAGCATGCAAGATAAATTGCAAGACCTGCCCAGAATAATTTAAAAGAACGCTTTCCTTATTTGTGCAGTCTTTCCTTTTCTAAAACAAGAAGGGATAATCATGGCAGTACATTATGACAAAATAAGCATTTTCAACAAAGCGCCTTTTACCCTATTGCATAAACACACACACACACTTGTTTCTGAAGAGATCAGTAAAATATAGGTGCAAGATTAGGTGTGATGTCAGCTTGATCCTGGTGGGATTAATGATTCTGCTAAATGCCATTAATGCATTTTCAACTGCATACATGTGACTGGTACTACACCTAGTACAGGGTGCATCATTCTGTTCTTTTCTGCTACCTTTTTGTTCCCTAGCTCTGCAGCCATTCCTGCAAAAAATTCATTGGGAGTAAGCGGCAGCTCTTGTCAGGGATTCCCTGATCTACCCACTTGCAGGGCCTCTGGAGTCAATTATTTTAGCTTGGAATGATGGGATTTGGTAATGTACAGGGGTGAGTTGACATCATTACAAGCACTAGGCCAAGGCAACAAGCCTAACTGAAACTTACGGGCACATAGCTTATGCCTTGCATCTTACAGGTTTTGAGCTTGAGCATAGTATAAATGTTTGTGACATGGTAGGAAACCTGGAATACAGTTGTCTCAAATGATACAACTGCTGCAATAAATAGCCCTTATCATGTATTATATTTAATATTCCCCAAATACTAATGCACTTTTAAGATCTCAGTAGGTAATTAATTTCACCACAATCTTCTCCCCTTCAAAGGTGTGGGAAGAACTAAAGATTCATGTTCATCAAAATGTTTGCTTTATGGTGGTCCAGATAGACACTCTGGGCCACGTTTACAAGAAAGTGGTGCAACATGGCGCTGCACCAAAATTGGCAGCTCCTGGTCACTTCAGAAATGCAAGGATGTGCCATGTTTATGAAAATACGGTGCACCCCTGTGTTTCCCCTAGGGCTGGTGCTGTATTTAGCTGCCTAGCGCCAATGCAGACACCCATGCACCATACTGCAAGGGTGTCTGGGTTGCAGGGGACTGATAGTTTACGTGCAGGACATTTTGATCTTTCTATGTGTGGTGCAGAATGCAGCACACATAGAAAAAGCAAAAACAAGAAGTATTGCTCCTGTATTAGTATTGCCATGCTAATGCCACCCCAGGGGTGGCGTTAGTTTTTTCTGCTGCTTCAGGTTTAAGAATCCTCATAAATCTGGGGCACCATCAAAATAATATGGGTGTTGAAGGGGACACCCACAGTAACACCCATTGCATGCCCCTGCGCCACAGAAAACTGCGTTGAGGCCTATATTTACAAGGCAGTGTTAAGCCACAAAAAGTAGCTCAATGCTGCCTTGTAAATATGGCGCATGGTAATGTGCCACCAGGGCATCGCTGAAAATGAAACTCTGGTGGCTTAAGGGGCTTGTAAATAAGTCTCTATATTCCTATTTACCACTTTCAGCAGTACTTAAATGTAGTCGCTAAGGAGTGCTCATGGGGCTCTCTGACACTGATTTTCAAGTTTTTCCCACAGGATCGTAGCAGGTCAATGAAGAATGAAATTTGAAATGTTGATCATGAACATGTCACCCCCTCTAGTAACAGAGGATCACAGGCTAACACTAATGGCATTTGCTACAAATAATGAAAGCCAAGAGTATATTCTATATGACTTGTCTCAAGCCATCATTTGGTACTCTAAGGCCAGATCTTAGTTCCTGCAGAATCAGGGATGTGTACTTTTCACAAACTGTTCACATTGATGACTGCTACAGTCACACTGCTAGAAAAAACACAGATGTGACTAGCACTTTTAAGCTAGTGGAAGCTGGAGTCATTATTTTCTAAGTTACCCAAAAGGAAAGGGCAGAAAATACAAGGATTGTATGGATATTTAAAAGGATTCTTCCATACGGAGAGTCAAGGACATTTTCTTGGAAAGGAAAGGTCAAAGGAACGTAGGAGCCTGAGCCATTCATGCCCCTGTAACTAGTATGCTTGGTAACCAGGAAACAACTGGGTGGCAAGCATCAGTATCTCTCTCAAACTGTGCTGACAAGATACCAGTCATTGTTCATAAGAGATACACTTGTGTCATTGGGAAACATGGTCTGAGCTACAAATGGAAAAAAAAAACAGAAGGAGCCAACCCTTCTTCTATATCTACTGAGGCTTTGATTGAACACCAGAAGTAGGAAACTGACAGAGTGTATAAGAAGCCGTGAAAGAGATTCTCATACACTAACTATTCCCAATTGATGCAAACTGTCTATCTCAATCCAGATTACTGAGGGAGGTGGGAACCCCATGGTGGTACTTCATCCAATTTTTCCCGTAAATTCTCTGGCAAATGAATATTATGCTGCAGAAATTTAACAAAAAGTTCAAACAGCTTGTTTCCAAGTTCAAACACAGTTCCAAACACATTCCTAGATTTAAAATCCATGCTGTTGTGCTCTCCAATCTGTACCACCTGAAAAAATAAACAAATGGGAGATGGGTCCAGAGAGAAGCATGTGGTACACAGTAAAGAATTGAACATTACAGCATCCTGTTTGTTCAAACTTCTGGTCCACCGCAAGGGTAAACCCAAAAAAGGACAATGACTTACAAAAACCAAACAGCAGCCAAGAAAAGTAAGGAGATTTCAAATCGGATATTTGCCAGATGTAACACTATCATCATAAATATGCCAAAATTGATAGACTTGTACATTGCAGCCATTTTTAAACAGTATTTGATTGTGTCAGCAGCAAGGTATGACCTTGGCTCGTCCAACTCTCAGTGAACTACGAAACTGAAAAAGACTACACATGGTTTACTGTGAGTAGTTCAATAACATTTCTGGACACAAAGGCCCATATTTATACTTTTTGACGCTAAACTGCGCTAACGCAGTTTAGCGTCAAAAAGTTTTGCGCCGTCTAACGCCATTCTGAAGCGCCATGCGGGCGCCGTATTTATGGAATGGCGTTAGACGGCGCAATCAGACCGGCGCTGCCTGGTTTGCGTGGGAAGAAACCACGTAGACCAGACAGCGCCGGCGTAGGGGGAAAATGGCGCATGGGCGTCTTAAAATGGGGCAAGTCAGGTTACGTCGAAAAAATCGTCTTAACCCGACTTGCGCCATTTTTTAACGACGCCCATCCCCCATCAACATGACTCCTATCATTGTAAAGATAGGAGTCATGCCCCCTTGCCCAATGGCCATGCCCAGGGGACTTCTGTCCCCTGGGCATGGTCATTGGGCATAGTGGCATGTAGGGGGGCACAAATAAGGCCCCCCTATGCCACCAAAATAAAATATAAAAAATAAAAAATAAAACTTACCTGAACTTACCTGAATGTCCCTGGGGTGGGTCCCTCCATCCTTGGGGGTCCTCCTGGGGTGGGCAAGGGTGGCAGGGGGGGTCCCTGGGGGCATGGGAGGGCACCTGTGGGCTCATTTTGAGCCCACAGGCCCCTTAACGCCTGCCCTGAGCAGGCGTTAAAAAGTGGCGCAAATGCGCCGTTTTTTGCCACGCCAACTCCCGGGCGTCTCTTTTGCCCGGGAGTATAAATACCACGTAAAGGCCTGGGAGTCATTTTTTAGACGGGAACGCCTCCCTTGCATATCATTAACGCAAGGAAGGGGTTCACGCTAAAAAATGACGCACATTCCGGGAACTTTGGCGCTATTCGCCTCTAACGCCATAGTATAAATATGGCGTTAGTTGGCGTTAGTTTTGCGTCGAAATTGCGTCAAAAAAAACGACGCAATTTCGGCGCAAACGGAGTATAAATATGGCCCAAAATGTACTGGAACCAATAAGGAGGAGTAAAATGTGTCTAGCAAAAGCTCACACCTGAGACTTTTTCTTGACTAGCAAACACAGCAGAATGTCTTTCCTCCCCTCTTCATTTCTCAGCGAACCGATTTATGAAATAAGAGATAAGGTGGAGGGTCCACAAGGTAACTTTACTTCAGTGTTTTATCTCCAACAATAATTTAGAACCATACTTTCAACGTACCCATTTTGTTTCAGTACCTCATCACCTCTACTCTTGGTTTGAACTCTCTTTCCTTGCGGTTTATTTTTATGATGTGTTTGTGTTCGTTTCTGATGCCTGAAAGTCATTTGACTTAAGGTTGTTTTATATAAACTTAAACTTGATGAATTGACATGGGGACAAAAGTGTAAGAGGTAAGTGAGAAGGATACAGTGAAAATGGTATATGATACTGGGTCACAAGAGTACTGACACTGGGAAACTGGGGAAAAACGTTTTCTTTTGGGTCAGAATTCAATTGACCCAGATGAAAAACACATTTAAATAGCAATGATTGGCTGAATGCAAGACGATCATTTCAGTGTATTGGAGACCCCCTCAAATGGGCATTCAACTATGTCATGTGTTACTCTTTTTTATCAATAAAAAAGCTAACACTTGTGAAAAAGGTAAGGCAACCCTGTGGAGATACAATGGTACTAATATTGTAGAGATATGATAGGTTTTTGAATTATATTTAGTTTAGGAATCCCATCAGCTACTTGATAGCAATAGGTCTCAGCCCAGCCACAAGTAATTGTGACCTAAAACTCAATGTGTGACGTTCATTTTCCAAACAATCGTTGAGTGACCATCCGCTCACATTTCTACTGGCAATAAGGACTTTAGACCCTTGATTTTAAAACATGTCTATGACATTTTGTGGGGCAAGAGTTTCTGTTACCCATGTAAATTCTTTATTGTTTTAAACATTGCTCCAAACCTAATGTGCTTTAAAATACATTTACTGGAGTTAACTAAATAGTCCTTGTGGGTAGAATAATTACAATATTTTAAAATATGCAATGAAAAGTATTATGTACTTTAATGTCTTGCAATAATGCATTTCAACATAATTCTGAAAAAATACCACCCCCACAGAGGCCTCTTTTGTCTTTCCTGGGGATGTGCGCCCCCAAAAAAATAACCCTGGCTTCGGGCTTGGTGGCCCACCACCCTCCAGTCTCTGAACTTCTCACACAGGCCTATGTTGGCCTGGTCTTCTTCCGAGCACCAACTTGCGTGTGACCTCTTTGTAGCAACAACTTCCCCCTTCTGGAGCAGAGTGGAGTGGTATAGGGTGAGAAGTCTATCTTGGGCCCCTGGCAGAAGCTGTCTTGTGTCCCTTCCAGTGGGGTACTCCGGCATTTTATGTAGTGCCAAGACTCTCCTTCTGGAGCAGTGATGGGCTATTAGTCTATCCTGGGACCCTGGCAGCAGCTGTCTCACGTCCGTGCAGTGGGAGAATCAGGCATCTTATGTAGCACAAACCCCCCTACTTCTGGAGTAGTGTGGAGAAGTATGGGGCTGGTACTCCATCCTGGGCCCTTGAACAGCAGCTGTCTCACGTCCCGTGCAGGGGGAGAATGAGCTGTACTATGTAACGCCACACCCCATTTTCTGGACCAGTGTGAAACAGTTCATAAATCCATACATACCTTGTGGAAGAGTTTTACGCTGACGCCCACTGGTCCAAGTTTACATAGTCTGGTTTTACTTAGAACACTCACTAGAATTGTTCACCAACTGCTTTCAACAGGTGGAAACCTAACAAACCAACAACGTTTCAAATTTGAAATCATTCAGAAGCAATGAGGAGAAGGTCCCTATTTAGTTGGCAAATCAAATGGATAACAAAAAGATCTAAAGAACAAACTCTAGGTAGATGCAGTGTATAATGATTGGGCTATACAATTTACTACAGATTTAGAATTTAAAAAACACCTCTAAGGTTTAACCCCTTGGACCGTGTCAAGTATCAAGTGAGATATGTGGGAGAGGTTATGCAGGAAAATAGAACATGTAAAATATTTCTAATGATCTGCTTAAGTGAAATTGTCTCTAATATGACACGAACTAAATTACAGATGCCCATAATGAAGCTAACAGCGATTAAAAACCCTGAGTGAGTGTGCAGCAAAGGCTATCTCAGTGCGTTTTAGAGATATATAAAGTGTGAAACGGCATAACAAAAACTAGGAGGCTACCGGAGAAGCTCAGAAGTGATTTATGATGTT
This sequence comes from Pleurodeles waltl, assembly GCF_031143425.1. NCBI lineage: Eukaryota > Metazoa > Chordata > Amphibia > Caudata > Salamandridae > Pleurodeles > Pleurodeles waltl. The sequence continues at coordinate 452,385,010 of NC_090451.1, read as the reverse complement.
GTCACCTTGACTTTACAATGACTGGACATATCATTTTTTAGGAAATTTAACTAAAATGCCTTGGATGAAAATGGGGAAGGATATTTACCTCCTGAAAACCTGAATAATACTTAACTAAATGTGCTGCGAAATAATTGTTTTGTCAGTTGTTGCTGTTCAATGGATTCTATTTTCTTTCTATGATCCACAGAGATGATTTTACCCTTGATTTCTAGCGGGCTGTTCTCTGTGCAAGGCAGATATAACGGCCCCTTTCCTGAGAACATTTTAGATTTTGAACAAAAAAACTATCATATTCTGTAAAATAATATGTATTACATAATGTGTCACTCACTCAATAGATCTGTCAGAATGTATGCCATTCGAGCTACTGTCTTACAAGCGAAGCTCGTTTGAAATGCATAAGAATCCGGTTAATCATTTTCACTGCAGTGAACATTTCACTTAACTCGTCACTTGTTACTGAGAAATCTCAGCACATTTTCGCATACACTGTCACAATGTGGATGTTCCGTTTGAAGGACATTGTTTAGTCAAGAAACAGGGTTCATGTCAAAACCTTGCAGTATTTAAGAGAGTGGAATGAGGGACAAAAGGAAGTAATTCTTGGATATTGATACGATAGATCACACAAGGTACCCCTCAAGGTACACACTTCTAAAAATTGATTTTTCTACTCCGACTTTAAGATTTTTAAACGAATTACTGGCCTCCTTTCTGTCATTCACCAATGTAAAAAAAATACTTGGCGTCGATTGCTTGCGAGGCAATACTGCTAGCAGCAGACTGGTGAAAGGCCAAGGAACATTTGGCAAAAACACTCTCTCTGATATATGCAGGCTTCCTCACGAAATGCAGTATGGTTTTATTATAACTGTACATATCATACTTTCGCACAATGGAATACTTTTATTTATATTTTTGAAATATTCAGATCAGAGGGATAATTGTGCCAGATAAACTTGCAGGGATGGGGTGAGTCACAGGGTAATTTGTCTTTTTTTAAATTTTACCAACAGTTGACTGCAGACCCGAGCCCTGACTCCTTCCACGATTGCTGTCTTTCTTTTATGTTCATATCACATGGCATAAGCTTCTTTTCTAAGCCGAAGACTCCAGGGCACAAGAAAAAAACATGGCTCGTCATACCCTCACATAGCTACAATACAAAAAAGCTACTATAATACATGTAATTGTCCATACTCGATAGAACATTTGTTAAAAGCATTATGCTTTCCAGCCATTTACTCAGGCACACAAAATTGTTCTTGATTTGGACTCTCAACTCCTCATTACTCGCATCATGATAAATATGAAATCTGGTCAGTAGTACGCCACCTCATGCTTTTTATGTGAAAATTCCTCTACTAGACAAATTATATATGCATGTATTACAGATTTGTACAGTGAAAGGCTGCCTGCAGGCTCCACAGCGCTAGGTGAGTACAAGCATGCATCCGAGTACCATTACCTGCGGGGGTATATGAGCTGACTAGTAAGGATATAACCATATTTTGAGTAATTTCCTGAAGGTGGTCTCATTAGGCTCATTTCTTAACTGGGTCAGTATTGAATTCCACAGTTTGGGGGTAAGATATGAGAAGGATTCCCTCCCATCTACTCCTTTGGATTTTCAGGCATTGGATGATCTTAAAATCCTGTTGGGATAGTAGGTGGACAGAAGAACCATGATCATGCCGGGTCCCTTCTGGTTGATCCCCTTGTGTACAAGTCACAATGTCCCTCATTACAACCCTGGCGGTCGGTGTTAAAGCAGCGGGAGGTTAAATAAATTGAATCACGACCATGGCGGAAACCGCCAACATAGACAGCCACTTTAACACTCCGACTGCCACGGCGGTAGAAACAACCGCCAACAGACAGGCGGAACACAATGTACCACCCACTGTATTACAGCAGGCCTATCCGCCACCTTTCCTGGGATGGTACCAACGCCATCAAAAATACAGCGGACACAGGACTTGGAATGTAAACCACTCACCTCTCGACACCCAACGAGGAACCAGGACACCATGGAGCCCGAGTTGCAGGTCCTGCCCATGTTGGTTTACCTCCTCTTCTACCAGGAGCAGCAAAGACGCCAGCGACGACCACGGTGAGTACTGCACCTAAAACACAGGGGAGGAAGGGAGGAAAGAGAGAGTGACACACACACATGCAACACGCAACACCCCCACCACCACCCACAACAACATACACACAAATACATGAAGCAACATGACATTTACACCCCGTCACCCACTGGAAGAACACAAGTACAAAATGAAATGATTGTAACGAGTGTAATCATCGAAAAATCAGATAGGCCAAGATAACTTTACACCATTAGTATATACAAATATGTACAGCAACTACACAAGTCCGGATAGTGTTCCAATCATTGTCCGTGGACCAGTGATCCCAAAATGCATGGGCGAAGCCCACACATGATACCTGACTCGCAACGGAGACAACATTGCAGGGGCCTCAGATCGAAAATAAACAGGCACCTCAGGGGGAGGGGGGCACCTCAGCGGGATGAACGGACGACGCAACTGCTCCACGAGGGGGCTCCATGCCCACAGTTTGGTCCTGGGGCGTGCAAAGCCACAGTCTCTCAAGTCTCTCAAGTGCGTGGTTTGCCCACTGCTTTATCCTGGGGAGTGCAAAGCCACAGTCTCTCAAGTCTCTCAAGTCTCTCAAGTGGGTGGTTTGCCCACTGATTGGTCCTGGGGAGTGGAAAGCCACAGTCTCTCAAGTCTCTCAAGTGGGTGGTTTGCACACTGTTTGGTCCTGGGGAGTGCAAAGCCACAGTCTCTCAAGTCTCTCAAGTGGGTGGTTTGCCCACCGATTGGTCCTGGGGATTGCAAAGCCACAGTTTCTCAAGTTGTTGACATGTCCCACTGGTTCTGGAGAGGGCTTTGTGCCCAGAGTGCTTCATTCTTCCAAGGATTGGGGTAGTGGATGCTTTTCTCCACTGGTTCTGGAGGGGGCTTGGTGCCCAGAGTGCTTCATCCTGCCAAGGACTGTATGAGTGGATGTTTTTCGCCACTTTTTCTGGAGGGGGCTTGGTGCCCAGAGTGCTTCATCCTGCCAAGGACTGTGTGAGTGGATGTTTTTCTTCACTGGTTCTGGAGGGGGCTTTGTGCCCAGAGTGCTTCATCCTGCCAAGAACCGGGTGAGTGGATGTTTTTCTCCACTAGTTCTGGAGGGGGCTTGGTGCCCAGAGTGTTTCATCCTTTCAAGGACTGTGTGAGTGAATGTTTTTCTCCACTGGTTCTGGAGGGGGCTTGGTGCCCAGAGTGTTTCATCCTTTCAAGGACTGTGTGGGTGGATGATTTTCTCCACTGGTTCTGGAGGGGGCTTGGTTCCCAGAGTGTTTCATCCTGCCAAGGACTGTGTGAGTGGATGTTTTTCTCCACTGGCTCTGGAGGGGGCTTTGTGCCAAGAGTGCTTCATCCTGCCAAGGACTAGGGTAGTGGATGCTTTTCTTAACTGGTTCTGGAGGGGGCTTTGTGTCCAGAGTGCTTCATCCTGCCAAGGACTGGGGTAGTGGATGCCTTTCTCCACTGGTCCTGGAGGGGGCTTGGTGCCCAGAGTGCTTCACATGCAGTGTGTCAGGTTCCATTCCCTCACCTGTGTGTGTGTGCCATCTGCGCTCTGTAACATACTAGAATGATGTTTGAGTAGTAGGACCTACATGGCAACATTTTTGGAGGTGTGACACAGTTTGTGAAGCCCAATATCGCATTTCAGACATCTAAAATAGCAGCTGCCTGACCTACTCCAATGGACATTAGGAACTGCCTGCGACCACCGGTGAAAGTCTCCATGGCAATAGGCGGCTGCAACCGTGGTGGACACAGCCATAGGCTAAAGTTGTTGCCAGGGGTGTTAGCGGGCCAATTTATTTGTCCACCAGTGGTGATGACCATATAGGTGGCGGCTGTGGCCACAATGTTCAGCAGATTCCCCCACTTGACTCCTGACACTGCTGCCAGCAAGACCTCCACTACTGAGCTTCTGTGTACCGCCTCTGGAAGCAATCATGCTAAGTCCTACAGGTGATAGGACCCCAGCCTTCTTACCAGAGGAGCTGGAGAGGCTAGTGACTGAGGTCCATCCCCTGTGTGGACAGCTCTGTGGTGCACCAAAGGAGCAAGTAGGTGCCTCATGTGCACATTGTCTCTGTAAATCAATATCCTTTCCCTCCTCACAGGCTATATTGTGCTGATGTGTGCAAGATTGACTACTCATATACCTGTAGGTGCAGTCTGTGTGGCATCAATGGGATGTACAATGTGTGGATATTGGTGGCCAGTGTCATATGGTGAAATTATTCACATTGTGGTGTTTGTTTATGATGTGTTCCAAGATCCACCTTGTGTTGCATGCACATAACTAGGTGAGGTGGCATTACTGCCATCCACTGACCTCGCTTTCCTCATGATTGATGTATATGTGAGACAACATGTATATGCATGACAGCATGAGCAGAGTATGCATGTTGTATGAGTCAGTTGAGAGTAATGTGAGCAATGTATATGGTGTCACAGAGATTTCTAAATACATCTGCCTGTGCTAAACTGTTGTTTGGAAGGCATATAATGACCCACTGTGCCCTTCTGGTTGCCACACACATTACATGCAAAACAGCTGTTAGCTACATGATGTACTGTCATGCATGCTAGTGATGGGAATGGAGTGTCATGTAGGTTCAGTCTGCTCAGCCTGCAGAGATCAGAGCCTGACAAATGTTTCTCCCAGTACGGGCCCCAGTCTAGGCTGGGGTGGAGTCACTGTGGCTATGCAGCTGTGGCACTGTTTGCCCTCCCTGCACCCCAGCAGATCCTCTCATGTGGGCAATATGATGCTCGTGTGTAAAATCTTGCCCAGAATGCCTCATTCCTTTGATTAGATTAGAAATGGGTACAGAAGTAAGTCATTAAGCTAGTCCATATGTGCTTTTTGCCTCATTGTCAACGTGTGTCTTTGATTCATGACACGTCCCTTACTCCCACAACCCTGTTGTCACCTTCCCACAGGTCATACTTCTCCTATACAGACGTCTTGCAAATGTGACAGTCCCACAGTGCAGACAGGGAGGCCATAATATGGGACTCAGTAGTCTAGTCACATAACAAATACTGCACAATGCATGCCTTTGTTTTTGGGATGTCATCTCTGTACGATGGACACATATGTCCAAAGGAGTGGACTGTGGTACGGGTACATAGCACATAATCCCCCACCCCCTGAAGTGGCATGAGTCTGCATTTGTTAGTCCACATGTACACACCTGGACAGAGAAGAAACTTTCTGTACCCTCCATGCCAGTCCCTTCATTGTTACCCTTGTGTGATGTTTGAGTTTATTCTCTAGCAGCAGCCTGTAGGGAGTGTCTGCAGAGATTCATCCTCACAGAGCGTGAATGTGTTGCTCCATATATGCCTAAGAAGTTGACCCTTGAGAAGCCACAGATATATGATGTGTCTCATAGTGAGTCACATCTCAGCCAGGTTTATAGAGCATATGCCACCTGAAGTCAGTAAGCTTGCTTAGTCATTTTAAGGCCTGAGCAAGGTGGTAGGTTGATCTGCAGATTGGGAAATGTATGTCTGTAGTCATGGCCTTGTACCTTTTTGCACGTATGTGTCAAACTTGGGGAGTATTGACAAATAGGAAGGTTTTAGCTTGATGGCACTGACATGTATGTGACTCAACCATTTGTGATGAAACTTTTGATCATAATCTTTTGATTTGTCTTTTGTATCCATGCAGGTCAATGCCCATCAAAAGAAGGGAATTTGTAGAGCCATTGCCAAGAAGGTGCGCCCCCTGGAAGTCCACAGCTGGTGGAGTGCCCACAGCAGAAAAATGTGGAAGGACCTGAGATGCTGGGCCCAGAAGATTGCAGAGGCCCAGCTAGTGCTGTCCTCCCAACATGGATGGGGTACCCATTGGACCATGCCCGCATCCTGGTGGTGGCCTATCTGGAACTTGATGGATGTTTGAGGGCAGCACAGCAGTCACAAGGTGATGAGTACATGGCAGAGTCCTGCCTGTCTTACTGCCAAGTGATTGAGTGAGATTCAGACAGCGCCCCCTGACAATTAGGGATGCGCCATGTGTCACACAGTAGATGAGAGATAGTTTGTATTAACATGTCATGTGTTGTATTCTGATGTGCCCTGCCTATTTGAGCAGGGACCTAGGGCACATTTGGGTGGAATCTATGAACAACTTGCTCTGCATGGACGACACATGGCTGTGTACATTGAACAATCATGTACTGTTTGTTATTGCAGTGGGTGTAAATTCTATGCAGCAGACCACTACTCCTCAGTGTTCTAGGCCAAAGGTAGGTAGGTGATGGATCACTGTCCTTAGCCATGTGTCTGGGTAAATGTGTATGTTGGCATCTGCCACTCAGAAGATAGATTTCCTCAGCTTATGATGGATGTTGGTACTTCACTGCAGTCTGTAATGTGAAGGTGTCCAAATACATGATACATGTGAAATGGCTTACATTGTCATTTGGATGTAGTTATAGGTCACTACTTTCTCTTGGTAAGTGAGGAATGTCCAATGACATGATCTATGTGCCATCACTGTTGCCAACATTCCTTGTACCTACATGTATTCACGGGTCCCTTTCTCTTTGGAAAATGTTTGTAAGCTGCACTTACATGCATGGTCTATCTATGTTGATGGGATAATGTAGGTATTCCTTCACATATATGTGCATGGCAACCCGTTTATGGAAAAGTATATTTACAATGGGAGTGCTTTTCATGTTGTACCATAGACAGGAATATGTCACCATTGATTATTGATGACACATAACCTCAGCTTTCCATTGCATGTCATTAGGCAAGTACAACTGCAGTATCAATGAGATGCATGACAGGTAGGCCTCATATTCAGAGCCACAATGTGAATATCTATGCTCTTGATGTGGCATCAGGTCGATAAGTGCACTGTACATGTGAAATGGGTAAGGAAAGTGCCCTGACTGTTGGTATGCATCATGGAGTGACTTGCAGTTATGTTCAAATCACCTGGGTTTGGGTAAAGTCATGAATCCACAGACAGATATCTAGGTTTGCCTGAGCAAAGTGGGGACAGTGATGTAGCTACCCATTGGGCAAAATATTGAAGCCTTCTGCAATTCCTTGCAAATGCCTTTGTATCTCTAACATGCAATGGGCTAATGGCTTCTACTGAAGTACTAAGAGAATGTCATTGTAAGGGGTGCAAGACATTAGTGGTGATTACCCTGGGGTTTCCTGATTCAGTGTGTTGTGTAGTTTGGGGACATCTCTCGCTGACATCTTGCACATGATATCTATAGTGGTCATTTCCATGCCACATGTGTGGTCTATCTGAGCACCATTGTTACTACCTCTACTGTGACAAATATCACTTGGTGAAGTGTACATTGTTGAAATATTTCAAGTGTGACAAGGGTATTTCCATTTCACCTTCACCAGGATATTGTACTTTTGTCATCAACATGATATGATTTTGTATCATCAGTCCTCATTCTTAGGTCATCATGTGTGATGGTTCTGGCCCCCACACTGATGGCAGCAAGCTACCTACCACCCTCCATCCCCCCTCCACCTCTGTCTTCCCACTCCAAATGCCCACTTCCCCTACCTACCCAAAGCACACAGATCTGCACATATGCACATTAGCACACAAAAGGAGCCTACACAAACACAAGTACCACAAAACACACAGGCATGCACGCAATCAATATCCACCCACCGACACAACAACATTCACAACTTTCCCGGACGCCCTCACCATCCCCAGCATCACACACACAACATCAGGCATACCCACAGTCACTGACACACTCACCCCATCCATCATATCCACAGACACCACCCCAGCAGTCCCCCAGACATCTTCCACAGCACCACACCTGCAGACATCACAACTACAGAAACAGTGACATCCACCATATCTAGCCAACCCGCTGTCACCAGCCCAACAGCCACACATACATCCACCACTCTACCCCCCACCTTCCAGTCCCCAAGTTAAACCAATGCACCCAATCACCCACCAACCACACACAAGCATACCTCCCAGAAGCACGCACCCATGACATCTACACCAACACAGCATATGCTCCCTTCTTCGACCTCCACATCCCATCTTCATTCTGCTGGCAGTCCCAATGGCCCTAAGAAACTTTTTTTGTTTGCCATGAACCTTACCCCTGTTCCCCCCTCCCACATCCCAAACCCAAGAGGTGCCCACCCAGCTCCTCCCTTTCACCTCCCAGACCTCCACTGCCACCCCGCAAGCTCCCATACCACAAGAAGAAGCCCACCCCTCCCAAGAACAAAACAACCCCTCCTCAGCCCAAGCCCAAATCCCCCTCCCAAATCCAACCCATACACAGTAGATAATTCCTGAGGTACCTGCCTGCCCCAATTGAGGCACAAAACTGTGCCTTTTTTGGACTACAGTATGGCCTGGCCAATGGCCTTTGGACTCCTACATTTCAATTTTAAGAACCTAAACAGTTGTTGTTTTTTGTGTTTTTTGGTTATACTTTTGGCCTGCATTCCTTTTCTACCTTACTGTTGTACCTTATTGACATGTGTTGTGTGTCTACGATTGTGTGTGTTTCAGCCTGCTTGCTGATCCATGTGCTGTTGTTTGCAGTATCTGACTTTGTGAGTGGTGCTTCTGTCCACCAAGACGAGGGTCTATGTTGTGTGTATGGATTTGTGGGTGTGAATGGAATGATGGTGTCATAGCATTGTGTTCTTTTTGTTATTGTAGGTATTATATTTTGTGTTGTCCAATGTGAGCATGTATGGTGTTAGATTTGTCTTCACAATATGGACAAACTGTTAATCTGATGTGTGTCAGTTTGAGTTTTGTTTGTGCAGACATGGAGTGTGTTGAATTGTGCTAGCTTTATTCACATTTGTGTGTGCATGTGTCCATTTAGCTGTGTGTCCCTTGCAGCTAGTTCCTGTAGATGTATGTCCCATGCAGTTGGAGTTGTATGTGCTTGTTGACTTGCACTTCAACATTTTACAGATAGGCATATAGTTTTGGTCTAGTATTGTTTGTCACTGAGACACATGATGGACCATTTCCTGTGCACATGTTGTTTTAAGGGCGTGTGCAAAATTATATGTGTCCTAATGCAGCCTCCTTCCCGGGGTGTTCCAGCGTGCCCTATCCCTATTGTGCAGGTATTGTTTGCTTGGTGTTCTTTGCCGGCTGTCTCCCTGTCCCTTCTGCATGTGTTTGTCCTTCTATTGTGCTGTAATGTGTGTGATATGATTGTCCATTGCAGGGTTCTTTACTGGGAATGTTGTTTTTGTTCTATGCCACATCAATAGATATGTGTGTTGTATGTGACAACAGTCCATGTATTTCTTCATTTGACTTATGAAGTGGCTATATTAAGAAGCCATGTTTTAGCATATGTGATATGTGATTTTCCATGTTCTTTTTAATTGTTAGAGTAGATGATATATTTGGAGTTAATGTTAATTAGTTGCAGGTTTTAATTAAATTTAGGAGGTGAAAACACATGGTTTGGTGTTTTTTCTATCTAGTTTGGAGTGTATATGTACAATTTTAGGTGTAGTATAATTAAATATTAATTATTTATTGAAGATTAAAGTTTTTGTTTTTTAATTAGTGGATTTTTAAAGCGTAAAAATATTACACCATTGTGTTGTTTATATTTTATTGCATTCATTTATTAAAATAAAAATTATGAAGTACTGAAAAAAAAGGAATGTCTACCAACCGTTAATTTAGGTTGCAGAAAAGGGTACACTTAAAAAAGAAACATTGCATTCATTTACAGAAAAACCACTTTCTTTACAGGGATAAAAAAAAAAAAATCCAGACTAATAGTTTTAACTGCAACAATTGGACTAATAAAAATAAGCAGCTTTTGTAGATGGTCCCATTGATTGTTTTAAGATAAATAATATATCACATTTATGAAATTATGTCACAATTATGAAAAATACTAAGGTCCTCATTAAGAGTTTGGCGGAGGGGATTACTCCATCACAAACATGAAGGATATCGATACGCTGTATTACAAGTTCCATCATATTGAACTTGAACTATGGTGAACGGGATATCAGTCGCCTTTGTGACAGAGTAATCCCATCTGCCAAATTCATAAGGAGGACCTAAGTATGTTATTCATTCTAATTTGTTTGTCCTGTGGATCTGATTCCCTGTGTGAAAAGTGTTGGCCTGAAATGTCATCATTTACATTATCAATATCTTCTTCACCAGTGATGTAAGTTCTGATGGCAATGTTTTGCACAAACAACAATCATTTTACAGACCATTTTGAGTTTTTAGATTGATTGTTGTCCAGATTGAACCAAATGTTGGAAGTGAGATTTGTTAATCCCAAATGTTCTTTCAGTTATTTCAGGGTTTTGTAACTGCCAAATTAAATTTGATTTCTGAACTAATATGTGAGGTAAACAGAGTACATTGTTTGACAATACTACACTCCAGTCTTTCTATTTAGATCAGGGTGGGTAGTCAGTTTCCCATTGGCTGCATCCACTTAAACATAACTAAAACAGAACAATTGGGTAGTGTACAAAAAAATTGCATCACACCATCCACCCTCTTTAGTGTTTTTTTTTTTTAATTCATCACTGTCAGATCAAATGTAGGGCAATGTAAGAAAACATTAATTAAAATTACATCTATTGCAACTATTTATTGGGTATGGTATTCATTACATATTTTAAATATAAATATGTAGTCCACTTTGTGATTTTATATTGTAAAAAACACACTCTATCAAAACCTACATAAGCCATTCAGGAACCTTTTTGTATCTTGAGGGAAACCTTTGTGACAGAATCGCCCCACAAGGTAGAGAAATGAATGCTGTGCTGGTGGTTATCTATAAATTTGTGGGGTGGTAGTCTGCCTAGAGGGGAGACATATGTCTTCTGTCATACTGATGAATGATACTTCTTCTGCCAAGATTGGAATCATATGCTAAATATTAACAAATCTTCAATCTTTATAAAATAATTAAGTATTAAAAAGATATATATTAGAATGAAAATAAGTACTACATTAAAATGTAGATAATAAAAATGCTGTAATTAAAACATTTACCATTTACCAACTATACTATGCAAAAATTGAAATATTAAAAATATGGAAAACAAATAACTTTACAGACAAATAAAGTTTCTGTTGGGTGCATTTTGAAACTGATGATTAATTGCTGAGTGTCTAAATAAATATGGAGCATGGGTATTTGCAGGATATTTAACTACAATGTTGGTGAAACAATAGTTACTAGTCGCAATGTTAGCACATTGATTGAATAAGAATGTTTGCAGTTTCTCTAAATGTTAACATTTGCTCCAGATGGTTCTATTTCTACACAAGTAAAATCTGAATCTCCCACCATGCATGGAAAATGGGCCAATTTGGTTCTCTGAATCCTGCAGTGAAAAAGGCTGGAAGCTGCGGCACTGCAAGGCTCCAAGATACCGGCAATTTTTTGTCGCAAGCTCTCATTAAACCTATTTTCAGCATAGAAAAAAATGGCAGAACCAGGTTTTCTTGCCCAAATTGGGTGCACCTTCACTGGTCAAACTTCAACAACTTAGCCCGTACTACAAAAGTGATATCAAGTTCTAAATTCTACTTTTTTCAAACTGCTGTCTTCTGCTCACACCTGCAGCCTTCAGGTCCTCCGGCTACATGAAGGGTCCAGTCATCTGTGCAAAACTGGACTTTGTTAGAGCCAGGGATCCTCTTGTTTCTTGTGTCTCTGGAGCAGCCAAACAGGAGGCCAACCACTTGGCATTTACAAAACAGTTTCATTCACTGGGTGCCACCGGGAATAAGAATTTCTTGAGTCATTTTCTTTCAGACAGGAATTTTGTCTTGAGATGACGCAATCCAAGATGTAGTAGCTCTATAATGAGATCTGAGATGAGATTCCAGTCTTATCTTGTGCACTAACTAGTGCTTTGGCGGTAAGGTGAATTGCCAGTTTTGGATTGGGCAGCACAATTTATATTTTATTAAGTTACTTTTTCATTAAAATTATCAAAGTCTGATTTCACCTTTAAATTCAAATTTAAAAACTAAATGGAAAAACACTTTCAATCAATGTGCTAATATTCTATCCAAACATATAAATCAGGGATTGTAATGTAACCTAGACCTGTTCATGTAGATTTACTTTAAGATAGTCCCGTTCATGTAGAATCACAGAAATCTACAGTAAAAATACCGTTTGAAAATTTGGTGACTGTGAGGGAACACACTTCGAAATGTATAGTGTGCCACTTTTTATATGTAAACATTTAGCCATGTGTGCCACAAGACACGTGGCAAGGCACTTTTCCTTTCTATGTGTCAATTCAGTGTTTTTCAATTGCAGGCCAGCCAGAGGACAGTTCTGCACCTGGCAGACATATACTTTTATCGTATATGTCGTGGTGTAGAAATACATTTCAGCTTTTTGTCATCCTATTATCATTGCAATGTAACATTAGCTTTTTATAGTCATTTTATTATTACACATTTAACATTAACATATGCAACTTATGCTCCTACTACCGGGCCTTACAGGAAAGGTATATAGACCAATTGGGTGAAACCAATGTTGACACTACCGTTTTAGGGCCAAATCACACACAGTGTAACACTGAACAGCAGTATCACAGTGCAGGGAGTCCTAAGTCCAACAAAAAAGGGTCCAGTGAAAAGCCGAAAATTTGGAGTAACTGCACTGAAAAGGAAACTTTGGTACAAAGACTAAAGGAAGAAGGAGCATATTTACAGATATCCTAGTGAATTTGTATGCATCTATAAGGTAGATGTAAAATTTACTTTTATCATTGGTTTTACCTCTTTTTATCCCAAAAAATGGCTTGATAGAACTAGCAATCTTTATTAATCGGGGGTGAATTTTCTCCCTTTTCATTCATATTTTTCATGTCATGTTGTTGCATTTTGAATGGAATAAATGCAGTGAATATGAAAAACATTTTAACAATTCAATTGTCATCTCTCTACTTCGCTCATCATGTCGAAAACCCACAATTACCGACCTACATAAATCAGTATAATTACATATTTGAATTGAAATTCCAAATGTATTTTTAAGTCAGTTGTGGTGAGTCGTAGTTTAGATAGTCGAGTTTTAAAAAATCAAGCATTGTGGAACTTTGCTTGTTTGTCTAATTATGTATGGTGAGATGCTCTTTGCCTCTGCCATTCTAGAAATTACACCTTCTTTGAAAGGCAGTGTGAGGTCCACAGGAGGAAATTTATAGCTTCCTCCTGATTTTTAGAGGTTATGATAAAAGGTTAGTTGCACAGCTTGATGCCCATTTCTCTGCTAGATTGTTGCCTAAAGCATGTATTCAAAGACAGGTTACCCATAGTTGACTGTGTTTTTTTTTCAGCAAACATGCCCTACTGTTCCATTCAGGTAACTTGCTTGCAATTGTTTTTTAATTTGCATTATGTCCAATATCGCATCAGATCATTAAACATGTTTTCAAAATGGAGGTGTATTTGTTAAAACAAAGAAAACTTTTGTAGGGTGGACTATGAAATAACCAACATCATGCAGTTAGCATTTGTGTGTGTGTGTGCTAAAATCTACCAGGTTGTGCATATAACCATGGTTCTTTTTCAACTTTAATTTGTTGTATGAATGGATCTTTTATAGTTATTTTTCGATTGGCACACATGTATTCTGTGATTGATAATATTGCCAAGTGTTTCATTCTTTTCAACATTAGTATTTTTATTGAAGAAATAGATGATATACATGCATTTCCGACATGCCAGCACACAAAGAGAAATGAGATACTATAGAAGTACAAACTACAGCGACTCATGTTAACATTAGAAATATAAATAACCATATTGAGCAAATAACTGCATTAAACAGAGTATTATGAAAAGAAGAGTTGAAACAAGAGAAGGAAATAAAGAGTGATTAGAAACATAAGAAGAAAGAGAAGAAGAAGGGGAGAGAGAGACAGAGAGAGAGAGAGAAGAGAATACAAAAATTGTAAATTCTATACAAATGTTGAATAACTATGCAAAACATAAGGTATCATAAACCAGAACAATATTTCTAATGATTTCCAATTAGAGGCACTTCCCTGGAAGGCAATAGCATTCAATACATTAACACATTTACAGATTAATTTATTGTGAGGCCAAATATGTTTTAATTCACCTAAAAATAAAACCTCAATGGAAAACAGAGTATGAACTTTGTTGATGTCCCCTATTCTTGTCCATAACTGCTCCCGGAAAGGGGCCAACTTAGGACATAGGAAAAACAGATGAAGATAGTTACCAGGATTAATATTACATCACCAGCATGCATCTCTTTTGAGCAATTTGAGTTTAAATAAATGCTCTGGTATATTACGGAGTCTATTGTAGAAATAATAAAGCAATTAGGTGAGGTTGGCAGGATGTGCTGTGGAATAAAGTTTGTCCCATATTGTCTGCTTAGTTGTATAGGCCTACTAGAAGCTAAATACAATTTCCATAAGAGTTCCAATTTGGATTGTGGTCTATCTAAAGGGGGAGTTATAACTATTCCCTATATTAATGAGGCCTTTGAAGTACAAATTACATAACTATGGGAGGATTGCAAAGAATATCCCTGAATGGATGGGATAGAAATGGACACCAATGTAGAGACCAACAGCGATTCAAAGAGCTGAAATATTTTAAGAAATGGTGGGGAGTGGCTAAGGGATGAGGAAAGAGTTGTAAATGGAATAATTGTATTATTATGGGAAAGCAATTCAGAAACAGTGAATATACCCTTATTTACCCAGCTCAGACAAAGTAGAGGTTTACAGTTTGCAAGTAGTCTTTTACTATACCAAATAGGACTGTGAAGGAATTGTTCACTGGGAGAGATGAGTCACCAAGTAAGGTCAAAAGAGAACAAGAGCAGGATATAACTGAGGGAATCCAATATTTAGGGAGATGTGAGATATGTATAATACAATTGTGGGAAGAAGAAGAGATGAGGGCTAATTTCAATTGAAACCATAATTTGAGTGGCGGGTCTGAAAGTTTAATTAAATGGCATTAATATAGTTTAATACCAAAGGCTTTATGAAAACAATAAAAAGTGGGGGAAATTGACCCCTCCAAATGATTTTGGTAATTTTAGGCATTGGAAAGGAATACAAGGAGGTTTCCTGTTCCATAAAAAATTATTAAGAGTTTGTCAATAGCTATAAAATATTTAACCAGGATTTTAATAGATAACATCATGAGAAATTAATAATGGGAAGAATCATAATTTGAATTGGGAAAATGCATCCATACTGTGACAGAAACTGAGGGGACCAACCTTGTATTAGTTTAGTGATTTTCGCAAGAAGGACGTTCATGTTAGATTGCAAAGTGTCTCTGAGATTTGTACGGTAGAAGATTTGTAGACATTTGATCTTGCCAGGGTTCAAGGAAAGACCCATTCCAGTGAAGGGCATTTTAAAACTGAATCTATTCAGTAGCATCACTTTGAATTTTTCTATATCAAGTTTATAACATGACACATTCAAATACGCATTTAACTCTCAAAAAAATATGGGAGAGATGTTTCTGGTTTGGAGATATAGAGAAGGATGTCATACACATAAGCTGTGAATTTGATATGAACTTCATTAAATTGAAAACCAGAAAAGGCATCAGAGTGTTTCAGTCCATATACCAAGGGCTCAAGTGTAAAAATGAAAAGCAGGCATGATAGGGGTCATCCCTGCCATGCATGACTGTGTAAGGAAAGGTAGGAAGATGGAATACCATTGACTGGAACAGAAGAGCACGGGAGGAATATAGTAAGGTAATTAATTGAAGAAGTTAGGGGCCAAATCCATGCCAGTGAAGAGTGTGCATTAAATATTGCCAATGCATTTGATGAAATGCCTTTTCAGCATCTAGGTCCACCGATGTCAGGGAGTGTTTAAGTTTAGTTGCCTTGCTGAGAATGTTTAATAAGACCTGCAAATTGCCCTTTAAGTTCCTTTTTTTTTTTTTTTTTTTTTTAAAGAGACTCTTCTACATCTACTAGATCATGCATAAAGTAATTAATGTGAAGGGCTAGCACTTTAGTGAAAAGTTTACAATCTGTATTCATCAGTGAAATGGGATGGTAATTCTTACATTGAGAGGGATCGCTGTCTTTTTTAGGAATATGGCAACATCACAAAACAAAATAAACTGATGGACTGAGTGTTGAAACTTTTCAAACACTCACCCCCCAGTCACAGATCTGGGTTTAATAAGTCATTATTTTGCTCACCACGTCATCCCAGTTTGGACTCAGCCACATTCAAATCAGTCTTAATACTGTTCCCCATGAGCACAGCCCAGCCCGAACTGCCAGGCCAGGTCCTTCCTGGACAGGAAACAAGTATCCTGGGACTGGTTTTAGGAATAAGATATATCATAGCTTTTGTAAAAGATCCAGATGATTTGTTTAAGTAGAGGACATGAGTAATCACTTAAAAAAAAATTGGGAAAAGTAATTTAGATACCTGAAGGTAAATTTCAACTGTGAGTTCGTCTCATCCAGGTGCTTTACCTATTGCAGATGGTTAACTGCAGAAAACAATTCTTCCAGACATAGGCCCTCATTCTGACCTTGGCGGGCGGCGGAGGCCGCCCGCCAAAGTCCCGCCGTCAGATTACCGTTCCGCGGTCGAAAGACCGCGGCGGTAATTCTGACTTTCCCGCTGGGCTGGCGGGCGGTCGCCTTCAGACCGCCCGCCAGCCCAGCGGGAAAGAGGCTTCCACGATGAAGCCGGCTCGGAATCGAGCCGGCGGAGTGGAAGCTGTGCGACGGGTGCAGTTGCACCCGTCGCGTATTTCACTGTCTGCGCAGCAGACAGTGAAATACATGTAGGGGCCCTCTTACGGGGGCCCCTGCAATGCCCATGCCAGTGGCATGGGCACTGCAGGGGCCCCCAGGGGCCCCGCGACCCCCCCTACCGCCATCCGGATCCCAGCGGTCGGACCGCCGGGATCTGGATGGCGGTAGGGGGGGTCGGAATCCCCGCGGCGGTGCAGCAAGCTGCGCCGCCGTGGAGGATTCAATGGGGCGGCGGTACACTGGCGGGAGCCCGCCAGTGGTGCCGGTCCGACCGCGGCTTTACCGCCGCGGTCGGAATCCCCATTGGAGCACCGCCGGCCTGTCGGCGGTGCTCCCGCGGTCCTCCGCCCTGGCGGTCAAAGACCGCCAGGGTCAGAATGAGGGCCATAGTGTATCTTGAAAAGGAGCCAAATCAATCCTCAGAAGGCGGTGCTTCCGGGGTTTATAATTTTTGGTAATATTCAACAAAACAACTAGCAATATACAAATCACGCAAGCTTGATTGAACATAGAGGCATTGGAGGATTTTTCTCTTCTGCTTTTAAGGCAATTAGCTAACAATTTTATTATGTCCTCCATAGTATCTAGTGTTGATCGTAAGAAGAATACTGCATGCCTTTTCTGTAGTAGATTAGCTACATTGAATTTTGGCAGCTGCCAGCACATCTAGAACAGTTTTGTTATTTTTAGATGTAAAGTATTTATGATCTTATTTTTAATGAGAATAGAGGCCGATTCCTTCTCCATAGCTTTTTGGTTGTTAGAAATGTAGCCTATAATTCAACCTCTGGATGCAGCTTTAAACCTTTCCCAGACAAAATGAAAAGGGTTTTTCCTATATCATTAATCTTAAAATATTCATGAACAAATACCTCATAAGACATGATAAAATAATTATTGAAATTTAAGTGGTTGTTGAATGTCCAAGAGATCTAGGCGAGGGATCTCGAAGAACATCTAAGTCAGTAGAAACAGGGGCATGGTCCAAAATTAAAAGTGAGCCTACTTTGGAGTTTATGAGGGTTTGAGTGAGGTTTTTTCTAAGGAAAGCATAATCTATCCTAGTTTGTGATTTATGAGGGGCAGAATAAAATGAACATTCCTAGAGAGAGGGTTGAGGCAATCTCCATGAGGGTATTATGTTTAATAGTATGCTTAAATGCTTTCTGAGCTTTATGACAGAAATATCTCATTGAGGAATAACAGTCTAGGAAGGTGTCGATAACTTGATTACAGCCCCCCTCAAGATGACATTTTGAGTAAAATATTGAGGAACCAATTGCGAAATATGCTTCCAAAATGTGGGATGGGGATGGGTAGGACCATAAACATTAAGAATTGTAAACTAGTTACCATCAACATTAAGTCAAACCAGAACCCACCCACCTTCCATGCCATTCTTCTGAGAAACAAGAGAAATATTTAAACACTTATTACATAGAATGACAACTCTGTTTTTATGTTGTGTAGAAACGGAAAATAAGAGTTCACCCACCTATTGTTTTTGAGCTTGTTTATGTCTGCTTCAGGTAGATGAGTTTCTTGAAGTAAAGCAAGCTAGCAATGCAATCTGGACAAATAAGACAGCACACAATAGCATTCAATGGAGTTTTTTAACCATTTACATTAAAGGTTGTTAGTCTAAGTGATGTACGAGGAGAGTTTATTGGTGAATATTAGGGGTAAATACATGCACACATGTATTACAAGCAGGAAGTTTCATCAGTGAAAACAAAGAAATTAATGGAGAGTAGAATAAGAAGCGAAAAAAAAGGAAAGATGAAAGATAAATGAGGAACTCCCAAAACAAAGAGAACTTTGAAATGTAGAAGTTACATCAATAACAATAGAAAGAGGAACTAATGCATACAGGGGCTGTTTGATATAGACGTTTTATAGAGAAGTGAGAAAGGTCAGAAAGTGGAATAATAAACTTACCAGGTACAACAGCAGGTGGGATGGGACCCACACTGAAAGGAGGTACACATGACACAAGATAGTACGCTGTGTCTGGAAGACAATGAGACAGATATGGGTTTTACGGAGTACCCAATTCAGAAATGAACAATTTCTAAATGAGAGAGAACATTCTGAAAATTGAAGAATAAATAATAAACAAGGCATAAATAACAATTATGTCTTTGCTGCAGTGCTAATTTCCTTCGTCAAGACGTTGTTCTTGAAGAAAGTCCTGTATTTTGCTGGATCTTTAAAGGTATAAGATTTCTCTTTATAAGTAATTTGGAAAAAAACATGGATGAACAAGGCCATATCTGATATTTTTGGATTACATCCTACGTGAAATAAACCTTGTTACCAGACCAATGGAGATGGCCTGCTTGTTTTGCTGCAGTCAGGGTGGGCATTGGATCACTGTGCTGAGAGATTGATACCTATAGGCCTCTGCGTTCTGTGGTCAGGTAGGTGAACAATGGAGGGGATAATCCTCTGCAGAAAAGAGATCATGTTGGGTCCTTCTGAGTTCTCCGGGATTCCATAAAGACATAAATTGGGTCTATGATTTCTGTTTTTCAAGTCTTTGGTAGTCCTTTTGAGCATCTCTATTTCCTTTGTCAACCAAGTAATCTCTAGGACTGAATCTTCCACAACACTGATTCTTTGTTCAATGTCAGTGATACATTGATCTTGAGTAGACCATTTCTGCTCAATGCATACCTGGGAGGCATTGGTTTCCACAACTAAGGGTTTCAAGGTTGTTATTTCTTCCATGATGTCCTGTAGGGTGAAGGGAGATGGTGTTTTAGATGGAGAGTCAGAATCCTTCTTTGGTCTCTTGACTGAAGTAGAGAGCTTTTTAGACATTGATCCAGACATTGAAGAAGAACACCCCAGTCTAAGTTCACTAGAGCTCTCCATAATTGCTGAGAAGGTTTTAGGGATGAGATCTTATTGACAAACGTTATGGTGAATAATGAACTCAGTAGAAGATGGAAGAGTCGAAGCTTTGTCCTTTTGCTTCAAAGTCTTACCCACAAAGCAAGGATGTATATGAGACCTTGAATGAACCTTTCTGATATGCAAATATGTGGAGATTGTTGTACTGTCAGTTCGCTGAGAAGTCAGTGTATGATTGAAATCATGTTACACTGATAAATCAAAAGAGCTTGAAGGAGCGTCTCTGACCTGAGAGTTAAGAATGCTCCGGAGAACCAGAACAGTGATACAAGGAGCAGTCAATATCAATTAAGTGTGATATATTCCAGTCTGTGGAAACGCAGTTGAATAGAGTTGAGCACGCAAAGGGTCACTCCTTGAGAATCAAACATTGCTTGAAAATTGCAGCAACAAACACTACACTTTTGTGTCTTTAATAGTGTCCAGGTTAAAAACGCCCTTTTCCCAGAGTTAAACTAACTCAGTGACTGAAGAAGTCTCAAAAAATGAGTGTCCCTAATATATTGCACAATGTTAGACCTGACATGTCTTAGGGTGGTCACCCCTAACTTTTTGCCTGCCTCCCTCCACCTTTTGGACTTGCGCACTTTACCACTGCTAACCAGTGCTAAAGTGCATATGCTCTCTCCCTTTAAACATGGTAACTTTGGATCATACCCAATTGGACTATTTAATCTATTTATAAGTCCCTAGTAATGTGCACTGTATGTGCCTAGGGCCTGTAGATTAAATGCTACTAGTGGGCCTGCAGCACAGGTTGTGCCACCCACTCAAGTAGCCCCTTTACCTTGTCCCAGGCCTGCCATTGCAAGGCCTGTGTGTCCAGTTTCACTACCAATTCGACTTGGCATTTAAAAGTACTTGACAAGCCTAAAACTCCACTTTGTCTACACATAAGTCACCTCTAATGTGTGCCCTAGGTAACCCCTGTGTAGTTCACATGTCCTGGTAGTGTAAAACTCCTAAATTTGTTTTTACACTACTGTGAGGCCTGCTCCCTTCATAGGCTAACATTGGGGCTGCCCTCATACATTATTGAAGTGGTAGCTGCTGATCTGAAAGGAGCAGGAAGGTCATATTTAGTATGCTCAGAATGGTAATACAAAATCCCGCTGACTGGTGAAGTTGGATTTAATATTACTATTCTAGAAATGCCACTTTTAGAAAGTGAGCATTTCTTTGCAGTTACATCTTTCTGTGCCTTACAATCCACGTCTGGCTGGGTTTAGTTGACAGCTCCTTGTGCATTCACTCAGACACACCCCAAACACAGGGTACTCAGCCTCACTTGCATACATCTGCATTTTGAATGGGGTGGGAGGGTGGAGGGCCTGCTCTGACACAAAGGCCTGCCACACCCCCTACTGGGACCCTGGCAGACAGGATTGAACTGAAAGGAGACCTGCTGCACTTCTAAGCCAATCTTTGAAGTCCCCCCCACTTCAAAGGCACATTTGGGTATAAAACAGGGCCTCTGCCCTACCACCTCAGACACTTGCTGGAGAAGAAACCTGAACCAGAACCTGCATCCTGCCAAGAAGAACTGCCTGGCTGCTCAATGGACTCACCTGACTGCTTTCTTCAAAGGACTGCTGCCTTGCTGTTGGCCTGCTGCCTTGCTGAACTCTTGTCTTGCTGCAGAAGTGCTCTCCAAGGGCTTGGATAGAGCTTGCCTCCTGTTTCCTGAAGTCTCAGGACCAAAAAGACTTCTTTCTTTCAACTGGACGCCTTGTGCGGCGAAAAATTTGTCGCACAGCTTGCTCCGCGGTGAAAAAATTCACCACACGCCGCTCCGGAAAGACGCCACTCGACCCCGCAAGGAAAAGATTGACGCGACGCCTGCGGTGCGACCGGAACTTCAACGCACGGCTTGCTTGGACAACGCCGCCTGACTTCCAGAGAGGAAATCGATGCGACGCCTGCCGTGAGGGAGAGAATTCCACACACAGCCCACCTGAACGACGCGCAGCCGGATAACAAGCCCAGGATTCCAAGCACAGACCCCGGGACATCTGGTAATCCCGCGGACCACAGAAGAAGACTGTCCGCATGCCGGAAAACGACGCACGTCTTCCCCACATGGAAAATAACGATGCAAGTCCATGTGTGAAGGGGCAAAACCGACGCATACACCATTTTTCCACACATCTCCTCCTCTGCGGCCCTTTGCAGAGATTTTCCACTCCAAACCAGGTACTTTTTGCTTGAAAGAGACTTTGGGCCTGATTCTAACTTTGGAGGACGGTGTTAAACCGTCCCAAAAGTGGCGGATATACCACCTACCGTATTACGAGTTCCATAGGATATAATGGACTCGTAATACGGTAGGTGGTATATCCGCCACTTTTGGGACGGTTTAACACCGTCCTCCAAAGTTAGAATCAGGCCCTTTGTTTGCTTTTTAAAGACTTAAGACACTTCATATCACTTTTCTGTGATATCTTTACAATTTCGTATTGCATCTTTTATCGTTTTGACCTACACATACCCAGATAAATAATATATATTTTTCTAAACACTGTGTGGTGTATTTTTGTGGTGCTATATTGTGTTATGGTATGATTTATTGCACAAATACTTTACACATTGCCTTCTAAGTTAAGCCTGACTGCTCAGTGCCAAGCTACCAGAGGGTGGGCACAGGATAATTTGGATTGTGTGTGACTTACCCTGACTAGAGTGAGGGTTCTTGCTTGGACAGGGGGTAACCTGACTGCCAACCAAAAACCCCATTTCTAACACACAGCCTGCAAGTCAAGATTAAAAGAGCCAGTAAGATGTAGCAGAATCTAAAAGTATCTCATGCAGGTGAGTAAATATACCAGTACTTATTTGAGCCTTCAAAATCTGATAAATACATGTCAATCTCAGCTGTGTTGCAACAGCAAGAATCCTCTGAGGAACATTTGAAGTCATAAAATAGTGGCGTTTCAGAGTGCGCTCAGTATGACGTGAAAAAAATTCCTTCAAGGCATGCAAATTCCTCACAAAAGGTCATGCAAGGTAGCACCAACCTTCCAACTTTAAAAATCTGCGTTTGGGAGGGTGATGCATGAAGTAGGGGCTCCAAGTCTCCGTGTGGATGCTGAAGCCGACCACTATCCGTCTCATTCTTTTCAAAGTTATAGTTTGTCCTATAGATAATTCTTCCTTTAAACTGAAACCTCTTTTCTCATATATAGTGCAAGTGATAAAGCAGTCAGCAGTTGCGTGGACACTTCAAGCTTTTTGTGTAGTTTGGAAGTGGTTTTGAAAATATATATTTCAAAATAATAACTTTTTGCATTTGATGTATAAAGATTCATTCATAATTGAACAAGATCTATACACAACAGATACAGGACAAACTACGGCCATAATACACATTATGAGTAACACAGGTATACGCTATAAAAAACAGAAATGAACGCTTGAAAACATATGGTGATAAAAATGTAAAGACATTTGGTAGCAGTACTTTGTGGAACAGTTCACAAAATTTCCTGAAGAGCCCTGGATATTACTGGTTAACTTAGCCCATCTTTGGAACATACAGTGATGCCAGTGTGCTATGCCTAACATATGTTGCAGCTTTTCAGAATTAAAACATTTCTGGAAATGAAAGGGATGTACAATGACTATATACAACATGACTGTTTATTTCCTGAGAATGTGACCAGAGGTAATAATATTACCACTGCGCTTAGACATCTTTTTAAGTTATCCTCTAAATATGGTGGGAATGGCTACAAATAATGCTATTCCTGCTATTTCTGCAGCTCCCCTTTGTTAGAAATGGGGTCTTCAATTGGCAGTGATTTGCACCCTGTCCAAGTAGGGACCCTGATTCTAGTCGGGGTAAGGGAGTCACACAGCTAAGATAGCCCCTGCTCACTCCCTTGTTAGCTTGTCACAAGCAGTCAGGCTTTTCTCGGAGGCAATGTGTAACATATTTGTACACACACACACAGACAGTAATGCAGTGAAACACCACAAACGTACCCCACAACAGTTTAGAAAAATAGCCAATAATAATTTGAGTAAAACAAGACCAAAACCACAATTATCCAACATACATAAGTCAAGATATCACTTTTTAGGTTTAAGCAAGTCTTAATCCAGAGGAATCAATGGATGTATCTCCTTAGCACAAAGTACCTGGGATGCGTCAAAAACAAAGACCATGCAGGCCACAGGGGAGGGAGGTGCCAGAAAAGCAAAGCAATTTATCAGTTCCTTACTGCGCAGGGGAGGTGATGCGTAGATTATTTCCTTGCAAGTGAGGCGATGTGTCTGTGCCTTACTGGCAGGGGAGGTGATGTGTTGATTCTTTCCCCACAGGAATGGTGATGCATCGATTTCCGGACATGCAGCCTTGGTTCCTTACTGTCGTGCAGAGTCAATGAACAATTGGTGCCGAGAGAAGATGTGTTGAAAATCCAGACATGCAGTGTTGATGGGACCACAGTGAAACAGGAGCTGCATCAATTCTGCAGCTGAAGGACAGGTGCTGCATTGATTTTTAAGCTGCAAGACAGGTGCAGCATCAATTCTTAGGGCATGGCAATTGATGTATGGATTTTCTCCTTCAGATCACCAGCTTGCACTTCCAAGGACCCAAGAACAATTGATGGTACCACTTGGCGAGTTAGGACTCTCAGAAGAAGAGCCCAGGCACTGGCAGATTAACTTTTTGATCTCCCTCAGAATTCTTAACCAGAGGCAAGCTCAGTCCAAGCCCTTGGAAAACCTTTGAAAGCAGGATGTAGACAGTCAAGTTTAGTCCTTTCACTCCCAGGAGCGAAGCAGCAAGCAGCAGGCCAACACAACAAAGCAACAGGCAGAGTGGCAGTCTATCCTACATCACCCAGCTCTTCTTTCTGACAACATTTTCTCAGTCCAGAAGGAGTCTAACTATGTGGGGTCAGAGGTCCAGATAGACAGATTCTTTATTTGCATAGTTGCCTAAAACCATGGCATAAGACAATTAACACAACCATTGCATAAAACAACTGGTACAATTGGTTGCGTTTTTGTCTAAAATCTTTAAAAATGTAAGCAGTCCTTAGGCACATAGCTTTTAACTGGTTGATTGATTTAGGAATGTGTGATGGCTGAGAACCCCGTTTGTCATGATGGCAGAGGTCTTATACATTAAAGGTCCATATTAAGAAGATGGTACGTAATGTTGATGGCTCACTGTGTTTTTGGATGTTGCGTCTGTGTTTCCAGGGATACAAATTTCACCAGGCCGCAATTCAGTTGCAGGTCCCCAGGTGCAGAACACTCCAGCACGGATATCCTCCATATTTATTCGCAGGCCTTTTTCATTATATTATTTTTTAATAAAGCTTTTATTTCCAACAGAAGATTTTTGCATAAACAGAGGATGTGTAGGAGATCTTCTGTGCCCTCGCCACATAAAAGGCAGGTTGAATTTGTTGCATCTTTCAGCCAGTGGGCTGCATTTAGAGCACATGGTAAAAGCCCTAATCAGTACCTTAGGAATTTCTCTTTTGTTCACCTCCAAAAGCCATGGTCAAGGTATGTTTGTAGGGCCAGAGTCGTGTAGGTGTTCAGAGTCATCCAAGCATGAGATCTCTGTGAAAATACTGCTTTGTCCTCCAACAAGGATTAAAACCTAATTGATTTCTGGACAGCTTTTTTTAAAGCACTATGTGAGATTGAGGTCCTCCAGAAATCGGTGAACCAAGACCTCCTAAGTGAATTGTCTAGGTAAACTCTGGACGCGGAGGTGCTCTTGCTTTTGAGCTCCTACCATAGATGGTAATTAAGAGAGTCTGTGGTAGCGCCTCAGACTTTACTCCAGAAGTTTATAAATGCACCTCGTCTTGGCAAGAACTGATCCAATAGGCTGAATTCCAGTCTAAGTTGTACAGGGAAAGTAAATTTAAGAAGGTTAAAGATGATCCGGTAGGCTTTGCTCACTGTGTGATTTAGGATTTCTGAATCTCTGCCTCTTTGTATGTCACTCCTGTATGTTATTGTAGGCAAGAGCTTGGCTTTTAGTACTTGTAAGAGGGGGATGAATGAGGGCCCATTCATGTCTACTTAGTGTATTTTTAAGGAAAGTGCTATGGCTAAGCCTTTTCGCATAATACATCCTCTTTGATGCATGAAATTCCCTGATTTGTCAATGGTGATGCTGAGGTATTTGTACTTTTCTGTTTGCAAAAGCTGTGTATTGCCCCAGAACCACTTTCTCGGGGGTGCCATGGCTCTGATTGACATTGTGCAAGTTTTTTCAAAGTTTGGGGTAAAGTTGTTGGTGGTCGAGTATTGTTGGGTTGCATTTGTTAATCTATGGACCCCAATTTTTGTTTGGCTAATCAGTACAAGATCATCTGCTTACATAAGGCACGGTAATTCCAGGTCTCCTATTTTTGGGGCATGAGGATTGTAAAAGCAAGCGAGCCTGCCAGGTCTGCTAAGTATAAATTAAAAAGTGTGGTGGCCAGATTGCAGACCTGTTTTAGAGCTTTGGTAGTTGCCATCCTCCTCGAGAGTTGAGTGCCTGTTCCCAGTTTAATCTGGACCCACGTTCTCTGTTTGTGAGCTTCTTCCACAGCAGATTCCTCTCCACGTGGTCAAATGCGGCCTTAAAGTCGACAAAACTTAGGTGAAGCTGCTGTTTCTGTGTCCTTGCTTTGTTGATAAGGAGTCAAATGGTCGATAAGGAGTCCAATGGAGCCCAATCATATTTATTATGGAACCAGTAAGTTTAATGAATCCTGTTTGGGTCTTGGGGATTCTTTCCTTTTCAGAAATCCATGCAGACAGATGCTCCAACCGCAGTCCAGCAAATTACTTTCCTTCATTGTCTATTAAAGCAATTTAACAATAGTTGTTTGGGAGAGATCTGTCCCCGTTTTTAAAGATGGGTGAAATAATGAACCCTTTCCAGGACTGTGCGATGATGCCGGAATGGCCAATTTCCAGGAAGAGAGGTTTTAAGGTCGCTCCCCAGAAGGACCTATTGTGCTTGAAGACTGTGGGGGAAAGTCCATTAGGGCGCAAATCACCTTCTCTCCTACCCTTGGCTATCAGATCCTTTCCGGTGACAGATTCAGAAGATATTGTAAATAGAGTCTTCTCTAGAGACTTGCGTGGCAGGGGAGTTCCTGCAATTAACAGGCTCTGTGTAGACATGCTCAGTGGTGCCTGGGTTGAGTACTGGCTGTTGAAGTGGACTCCAAGATATTGTGCCCAGACAGCTTCTGGTATATGTTATGTAATACCACCATGTGAGCGACTTGTAGGATTGCATGTTGTATACCAGAAGTGCACCTGTTGCTACTCTTTGCATCTGAGTATAGCTTGGCCCATAGGTCTTCACTATGAGACCTATTGATTGCCCACTTCAGCTTTTTTCGTGACCTTTTTTGATGCCTTAAGGCTTCAAGCAGATCTGGATTCCCGGGCCTGCTGCGGAGTTGCCTTATGATGGAATTTATTTTTCTTTTGGCATTTTGTAGTGCGACTCTGTGGACCTGCGGCAAGCATGTTGTTGCTGAAGGGACCGTGAGTCGCCGTGTGGTAATCGGGTCCGCAAAATTGTTGAATAGCCTTGTGGTTAGTTGTTCCCACTTTAGCACCTCACTGCCATTGTTTACTTCTAGTTCGACTGCCGTAGCCATTGCTGCATTGGATATGAGCTCTATATTCGATTGTGAACATTTAACCCATTTGTAATTTGTGGTGTAAGAAGTAATAAGTGGGATGCTTACTTTATCCATTTGGGAAATTGTCAGGATGAGGGCTAGTTCCTATTGCCAATGGTTGCTCTCACTCCTGTCTCCTAGGTGGTAAGTGGCTACTTGTTCAAACAGTGGCAGAGTGAAGAAGGTGTAGTCAATTATTGTAGAGGCTGTTGTTGAAAAATATGTTGCTGCGGGTGGTGAGTCCTCCAGAAATCTGCCATTCAAACCTCTTAACTGTAGTTGTTCACGGCCCTTGAGTAGTGTCCTGATTGTTGTCGTGGGTCACCCATATTTATTGGTCCCCTGTGTTGGAAGTCTCCAGGCACTGGAAAGAGTAATTGTGGTTTCATCTGTGGAAACTCCAAGTAGGTGCAAGTTGAAGTCACCTGAGTGGATAATGTTGACTGTTTCACTTAATGCTCCACTTATATAGTTCTCAAGTTGAGTTGTTCCACCAGCTTGGTAGGAGATAGATTTGACCTTACGATGAAAGTAGGTGTTTACAAGTACTATCTCAGTGGTAAGTACATCTATAGAGGTCTCAATTCTCATGGTGCTAATAAATGAAAGGGTGGAGACCAGAGGGGTGGTTCTGTCCGACAGTGCTAAGTCATAGGTAGCCAGGCCACCCAGCAGGTAACCATACTCCACCTTTCTGATTGCTGGTGTGAAGAAACACATATAGCCCTGTAGGTGAAATGGTTCGCCAAGCCATGTTTCCTGCATTAGTATAATGTCAAAGGTGCTAATGTAGTGGATAAAGTCCTCATCCGAGGTTTTAGTAAGGAGGCCATTCACGTTCAAGGAAAAGATCAGAGGTCCAGTAGTCATACCTATTCCTGTCTTTGAAGAAGGCAAACTTCAAAGAGAAGTCTTTGTAGTGCACACGACCCTACTTTTCCCTTCCCTACCCCCAGACACATTACAGAAGGTTAAAGGCTGCTTTGTATGAGGACAGACACAGCCCTATCCAGGTGCAGGTCCAAGGGTCAGCTGCTTCCACCACTCTAGCTTAGTAAGACCCGTCAACCAGAATTTACAGGTCACATCTGAGCCCTTTGTGTGACTGTCTAGAGTGAATGCACAAACAGCCCAACTGTCATCCTGAACCATACGTGTATTCAGCAGACATGCAAAGGCACAGAATCGTTAAGAAAATCCCTGTCTTCTAATAGTGTAATTTTTAAATTTACAACTCAAAAACCAACTCCACCAAAAGATGTATTTTTGAATTGTGAGCTGAGACACCCCAAACTCCACATTTCTATCTGCTCCCAATGGTAAATTACACTTAAAAGATATTTCAAGGCAATCCCCAAGTTACCCTAAAGTAGAGATAGACCTTGCAATAGTGAAAATCACTATCAAGACATGTAAAACATATCATTACATGTCCTACTCTTTAAATACACTGCACCCAGTCCATGGGGCTGCCTTGGGCCTACTTTAGGTGTGACTCACATGTAGTAAAAGGGAAGGTTTGGGCATGGAAAGTGGTTGCACTTGCCAGGCCGAAATGGGAGTTCAAAACTGCACACACAGACACTGCAGTGGCAGGTCTGAAACATATTTACAGGGCTACTAATATGGGTGGCACAAACAGTGCTGTAGGCTCACTAGCAGCATTTGATTCACAGGCTCTTTGCACACATAGTGCATTTTACTAGTGACTTAATAGTAAGTAAAATATGCCAATCGTGGATGAACCAATCACCAATTCAATTTAGACAGAGCGCAAATGCACTTTAGCTCTGGTTAGGAGTGGTAAAGTGTCCAGAGTCCTAATGCCAACAAAAACAAGGCAGAAAAAATAGGAGGAAGAAGGCAAAACGTTTGGGGATAATCCTGCAAAAGTGGCCAGGTCCAACACCCTTACAGTCATATTTACCAGGATGTTCCTGTTTGGAGGCTCAGAACTTGTGCCACAAATCAAGATGTGATGGAAAAAAAACCTTTTGGGTCCAGTTGTGCACCAACTATTTTATAATTACGTGCTCCGTTTTAAAGTGAACTGCTTAATGTAACCAAGATAGATCTGTTTTTGTTAAGCACATATGGGTGCCTATTTTTACCTACGTAATATGTACGATGGTAACACATTGAAGCAACACAAAATATCAGATATGGAATTACCTTAGTAAATTGTAGAACAAAATATCTGAAGACCCCTCTTAACTCCATCATAAGGAGGCATTATGAGACCCCACACTTCAGTATCCAAAGGTCTTGAAAACACCTGAGAAATATTATTTTTACTCGACTTCTACTTCACAGCTGTAAAATTGTTTTTTAGCTTGTTTGCCAATGCGTGGCATTTATTTTACCTTTCACCATAATGAGCATGGAATAAATAAATACATTTCTGAATACTTCTCTGATTGTTCCTATTATTTTAATGCAGTTTTTATTTTCATGTGAATAAGGAGGTGGATAACTGATATTCTTTGAAGATTTGTAAGATTGCATTTTCTTTTTTAGTTTGTAACTTAGTGGCCAAACACTGTCTTATACCACACATCAAATAACAGATTACTTTCACAACTTAAATGTAGACTTGCATTTAGATGGCCGTTTGAAGGGTATAGGAAGGTTCACAGACTTACGAATTGGACTATAATCTGCAGTCATACAGTCATTGTGGGCTACCTCAGTCCAACATAACAAGCAAACATCAGGCAAGCAATATCACAAAATCTCTGTGGGAAAAGTGCAGACTACTGAAGAAAAAATAGGAACGTGAAATAGGAAAATACAAACTGAGATACACTGCAATAAAAACTAACGGCACTCCTATAGATCCTACAGAACCAAGCTTGATTTCAAACATATTCATAAAGTTGGAGCAGAGGTAAGAGTAGTGTTGAATTAAATGCTAGTGTTAGAAATATGGAGTGCAAACAGAGGATTTATTTACCAGAATCAGAAAGAAGTGGCATGATTCAGAATTAGTTTTTCTAATTTGGAACAAGTCTACACTGCTAGAGTAAGGGCTCAAAGTTTCTATACTGACACAATTACCTATTGTTAGACATGACAGCTTTCGGTTGGTCTTCCCCCAAATCTTTTGCAAATAATACCCTGGGAATTAAATAATGCATAGATTGCTTTCTCAATCAACTGTTTAAAACCACATATTTTTATTGATACAACTAAAACAATTTGTAGAGGTAGGGACCCCCGGGGGAACACAAGTGACACAAATTAACTCAGGCATAGATATGTGACATAGAAATACAAAAATACAAGATCAAAAATACACACAGCTTGAAACATCTGCACCTATAGTCAAGTGTACATTGTAAATGGGGTCTGTGTGTCTAATTCAACAATGTTTCGATCCTCTTTAAATTATAAGATCATCATTAGGACATTATAATGCATGCCTGGGAAGTAATACACAATGGAAACTAAAAAAGAGGGAGGGGAGATAAGAGAGTGAAGAACAAAAGAAAAGAAAAAATGAAAAAATCAATTACTAACAGAAAATAATTCTTTTATGTCTGGCGAGACAATCATTCCTGAAGAATCCATCTGGGAATTATTCACCAGTCTACAGGCAAACTATTGTGAGCTATTTCATGGCTCTATTGTGCCCCGAAAAATATTAATCGCAAAGGCATGCTAGTGCAGAAGGTAAAAAATGTGCCAATGGCCTCTTAAGTAATCATGCAGTAGCGCAACCCATACCAACCCAACAAACATATAGGTATTCCAACTACCAAGGGAGGCAAAAGCTGCATCAAAAAGTTGGACAATGGTAACTGAAGGTCGGGAGCTAATCAATGATCCTAGGGCATGACCTTCTAAACCACTTCAAAGGCCTGGATTTATAGTACCTTTAGGCTGCATTACCATGAAAATATTTAATGCTGCAAAAATAGAGTAGGGAAAACCAAGATTAATCTCCAAATGTATATATATAGGCTCATAATGCAGAAAGATTGAGAGGCCCTAACACATGCCCGCAGGTATAAATCGCTAAGGGATTAGTAGGATAATCACATTAAAATACACTGTGTTTTCCAGCCATTGCAGGCAGTAGTAGTAAGGGGCCAACCTCCAAGACAGTGAGACTGGGTCGTGTCAATATCCCAAATATAGAGACTATTCTCGACCTACACACAAAAGCAGCACACTAGGCAGCAATAGGACGCTTCCAGGAAGCAGGGGCATACAGGCGGGTAAAATCTTACCATCCTGCCTAAGGAACAGAAGGGATGCTGAAAGCTTGAAGAACAGGATGAAGTGATTAAATAAACGCGCCCGGCCAAAATTATGCAAATAGAAAAAGGAACTGCAGGTCTACAATGGTGCACATAACCATGGTGGCCGCCTTAGATTAGTAGGAGTAAGAGCAAAGTTAGAGGAGAATTTCGAAGATCTTGCAGAAGCACATCACAAGAATTAAAATAAAGGAATGGATGACTAATTCATCCAATATTGCAATCACCAATATATAAAAATATAAATATACCCAAAAATGGCAATGTCAATACAATCAGTATGCTGGGCAATCCAAAGTCACAGAAATAAAGGAAGGGTCTGTAGATCACATAATCAGAGAATAATTATACACAATAACATGGTACCCATTTTAAGGTAGTGAAGACAAAAATAAGAAAACATATTCTGCATTAGAAGGACAATAAAACACCAGTAGGGAAAAAAATAATCGAAAAGTATCAAAATCAAATTACAATGGAAATGATTATGTAGTGTCTCAGCCATGTGGTCAAAAAGGAAAAATAGAAAATAAAATTAAGAAAAGATAAAATTAATATCAGCAGCAGGCTGTAGTAGTCTACACTACTCAGAAAAAGTCATGAAGTTTGACATCAGTGACACTGAATGAATTGTGTCAAAGGAAAGCAGCACCAGGAGTTGGATTCATATTACTGACCTCCAGTTCTCTATCCTGTTCAGTATGCTATGGAATCTGTCAGTTCTCAACATCCATTTTTAGTTTTTCTTTATTGACTATAGATGAAACATCACCAGCTCTTTTAAGTGCTTTCACAACAATGATTACTTGCCATTGTTATCCATTCTCACTGTGGCTGAGTTTTTCGAACTGTTTCACCACGGGTGCGTTGGCAACCTTGCACTGGAGGCAGCTTCTGTGTCGGCGTATCCTCACATTGATTAGAATGGCAAGTGATCATTGTTGTGATTTGGAAAAATCTAAAGTGTTAATCATGGAGAATGGACTCGCATTGGTCTAGGTATAAAGTAGTAGTGTACACCATGCTTCAGTATGGCACCACACAAACACAAGTCCTATACTCACCACTGATCTCTAATGTTAGAAATTGGATAACTGGTTCTTCACCTTTGTGTGGGTTGGAACCAGTGCATCACCAACAGAGTTGCCGCATCGGAGGCGCTGCCACTGCTGGGAGGAGATCAACGCATCTCCTCAACTGCATGGAGAAACCTGGTGCATCGGCCTCGGAAATGGCACGGACAGAATGGGCACTTTGACTTTGGAACTGATGCATCATCATCATTGCGTGGGGACAATTGGTGCATCACCTTGACTGTGGGATTAACACTGACTCATTGCTCGGCTGCAACCCGCATCTCGCTGTTGCACCAGGATCAGGGTCCTTTTCTCCAGCAGGCTTTGCATGGTCCCTGTATCCGCCCCACGCTACATCGAGGTCAGCCTGATATCTTGACTTTACCTTGATCTACAGTAGTGTGATCAGATTTCCCCGGTTGGCGATTTATGCTTTTAAGCACTAAAGTTTAATTTATTATTTAGAAATGTAATCTCGACTTCTACTAATTGGATTCTTGTCATCTTGGTCTTATTTTGTTCATAAATATATAATCTATGGTGGTGTGTAGCCTTTTTGTGGTGTTTTCACTGTGCTGCTGTTTGAATTGTTGCACAAATACTTTACACATTGCCTCTAATGCTAGGCATGACTGCTCTGTGCCTAGCTACCAGACAGTGAGCACAGGATAATTTATGGTGTGTATCTGACTTGCCCTGTCTAGGAATGTGTTCCTGTTTGGATAGAGTGCATACCTCTGCCAACCAGAAACCCAATTTCAAACACCTATATACAATACAAATGCTTTGAAAAACTACAGAAAGAGGTAATGAACAAAGCACCCATAGGTCACCTTGATGACCATTAATGCTATTATCACTATGATGAGTGGATGTGAACTATCTCCCAGAGAGCACAATTTCCCCAGGATAACATCAAACATAGAAATATTTGCAGACCAAACAAGGCTCACCCTTTAAAAAACAGTGTATCCAAAATGTAAAGAGGTCAAGCAACACCTTTATGCTTTGAAACACGTCCTATACATACTTTAAACTCCTGTTGGAAGATTATATTTACCATTGTTCAAAACTTCACATTTTTCTCCCCTGCATTGTGTGATTTAACTTTTATTATTCCTAAAGGTTTATATTCGTTCTCATATTCATATTTTATTATGTATGAACACAGATTTTCCCTCCAGCAAAAATGGCTCCTAATCCAGAGGTTCAACCAATCTCTGTAGAGTTCTATCTAATATGAATATCTCACTGATGAAGACTCATCACACTATGTAATCAACTGCATCAATGAATGAAGATAACTTTGCAACAATGTGTGATGAATCAACTGCCAGTGTGGCTGATCATCAAATGACAATCTCTTCCGGAATGTGTTCCAGGCATTCATGGAATTATAAATATAGTGCCATGCTACAAGACAGGCACCCAGGCACCCAACATGTTAATACACCTAAGACAGATTTATTATGGTGTTTCAATGCCCTCAAGTTACACTAAGTCAGATGTGCCAAGCAACACAAGGCCACCTTGACTGGCCCTGCATTGCTTGGTAAATCTGGAGCACCACAAGGCTGCCCAAGTCTTTGCCTTCACCAGGAAGGTATTCCATTGATGGAGCATGGGTGTTCCCAGGCATCCACCCATGGAGTTTGGTGCATTCTTAGATTTACCATGAGTGGTAGACCTGGGAAAGTGACAAAATGTAATGCTTTCCTTGAGGAGGTGTAATGAGGAGAAATCTTTTTTATTTCTTTCTATGTGTGCTTCATTCTGCAGCATACATAGAAAGAGGGAAAAGCCTCAGGGCATGCATTGTGTTTGTGCAGGAAAATGTCCCTTCCTGTACAATAACATTCCTGCCTACAATGGAGGCACCCTTGCACTACATCACAACGGTATCGGCGTTGGCGCAAGGCAGCAGATTGCTCAAGTGCAAGGAGAGGACAGGAATGTGGTATATAATGTTACATATGGTGCCCTCTCCCTGTCACGCAACACACTGCAGCTCAGCATGGTGTCATGCTGCATTGTGTTGTATGAAAGTGTAATAAATCTGGGACTAGGTATATAGCACTGACAATGCCCTTCCAATTTGGTGGTATACTTTCCAATGATGACATTTGTTAATGAAAATTAAAAATATATCATTTTATACATTAACAGATTCCATGTTGAAGGTTCCACTGCTCAGGTCACCTACAGAGAAAGTTCAGGAGCCCTGAACGTTTACTCTATATATGACATTTTTGGCTACCTTGGCACAGAATTGAAATCAACAGCAATGGCCAACGGAAATTATTCCAGTTTATGTCTAAATCCAGCCACTAAACAATATAATGTATTCAATTCTTCACCTGCTCCTAGCTTTCCGAGGGCTCCGAGCTGCCACCTGATGCCCCAAGTGATGTGGAAAACAACACACACAAACCACAATTAAATAATGAAAATGCGAATAGATTTGTATGTTTTACTTACTTCCCGTGATGTGTTTACCCTATAGTCTCACATCCTCCAATCCAAGCGTTAAAACACTGAAACGGACATACACATTGCACAGTCACGAGGCAAAATAAATGGAAAAACGCATTTAACATATCTTTGTTTATCAAATTTCGGTAAGTGTATTCCGTTTATGGTATTTCCTTTAGCTGTCGGGGGCTGTGAATGAGACTCGGTCCCCTGCAGATTAATATTCTCCTCCCACCCCAGGCAGCTGCAGATTAGGATTCTAATTTTGGTCCCTGATGTTAAATTAGTGGTCTTCTCTACAACATGTTTACCGGCTTCATGAGAAGCGTAACACCTGTCACCGAGGAACAAGCTGGGATGTGCTTAAGCTTATTGAGTGACACATAATTATAGCAGCCTGCAGATGTGCATTTGTGTCTGCTCAATCAGACGCCAGTGGTTTGCGGCTCTCCCGTTCTCTGTACGAGAATGAATATCCTTCTTTCGCGAGTCGTTTTGACATACTCTTTCGGGCATGAAAGTATTGCTATACATATATAGTGTAATAGTCTTGTCATAAACAGAAGGTGCTTCAGTAAGGCACGAATGACTGCTGGCAGACAAAGAACTGTTTATGCAACATTCAATCAATGAATTTTATTGTGGAGGAAATGGGGCGAATCCAATTTATTTACACAGGTTTACGAAATACCAATTGCTGCAAAGGTAAAATGATTCCAATAACCTTAAAGGGCCTAATTTAGAGTTTGAAGGACGGCGGGTGAGTGACGGATATCCCGCCCGCCTCATTACAAGTGCCACTGGGTAATGCATGTAAGAATTTGGGTTATTAGATGAGACCGGTGGAAACCCCATTCAAACAATACATTAAATCCTTCTCAAGGTGAACCACAAAAACAATCAATAAACCTGTGCTTAATCTTCTTGTAACTTGACACAAGGGAGAGACAATTTGTAAAGCATGTATCCAGCACTCAAACAGTAATAAATTAAAAACTCAACAAACAAAAAATACCAAAACAGTTTAGATAAATAGTGTAAATTGTAATAAATAAGTTGACATCAAAGCAAGAAAAATCCAATCACCAGAACCAGAGATATCAGTTTTTTTAAGTTCTAAGAGAAAATAACACCAAGAAGCACCACTTGTAGTTATCTGGTTGTGTTAGACCGGAGGAATGTCACATGTTCACGTCAACTATGATGCAGCACAGGTCACATAAAGGGAGGAGGTTAGTTCTACTGAAAAGTAAACTTCTCTAGTCCAGCACGAAGGGTGCCATCCACGTTTGCAGAGACAGAGTGGGAGGCTTTCGGCACGAGGAGCAGGCAGAATGTTCTGTATGGTCATTGCTGTAGCACCACTAGAGTTTTGTGTTGGTTGATTGTCATGCACGGTTGCTGTGGGCATGAAAAGCAGGTCCTGCTAGACTTTGCATCAGCAGTTGTCACAGGTGGTCGATTCTCGATACAAAGAGTTACGTTTTTGGGCAACAGGAGTCCACAACTTCTGTGCCTTCATCGCTCCTTCAGGATGACTTCACACTGATGCCAGCCAAGAGTTCAGCACCTGAGGGGGCACCACTTCTTGAGTATCAGGACTCACTCCAACAGAGGCCAGCAACAGGGCTCAGACAGGTTCACTCAGTGCTGGACAGCTGGACAGTTGCAGTGATGCCTCTCAAAACTTGATGTGTCCCTGTAGCTCACACGGGAGGTGTGTATCCAGATAGTTTGATACAGATCAGATGATCTCAAAGTCATCAACCACTATAGGAGAAACAACTTGGATCTCATGAAAGCTACAACAACGAAAGGGACCAAGGAGATCCATGTAACAGCTGAAGACCCACTTCATATTGTCTATGCCCTTTTGTCTTCTGTAAATACAAAGAACATTTCTATTCAACCACTAACAGGATTTTCAAATTGATGTTTTTAAAGCACATTTGGTGTTATAAAAACTATATAAAACATAATTGGATGTGGCTTTACGGGTGGGTGTTGTACTCTGCAAAATCTTCTTAGATTTCTGCAGAAATTACCCCCAAGTTACATATTTTACAATAAATGCTGGCTTTGTCATTTTGCACTATTTCATAGCATGAAATGCATCCTCACATTAATTTTTGATGTGAGAAGGCATTTTGCACAAAGCATGCATTAGCATGAGGTGCCAACAACAACTGTTCGAATCTTTGTGTTGTTCCCATGCTCCTATGATACACAATTTCCTCAAACTAAGACATAAATATGGTATAATGGTATAAGCGCAGGTATTTCACATAACATTCGTAATGTGAAATACGCCCAGTATACCCTTGTATATCTTGGATATTGGTAACTAGTAGCAAGTTAAGAGGGCAAATGTATCATCTCAGCTATCCTTGAATCACGGAATATACCTATTGAGTGAAATATGTTTCATTAAGCTCTCTGCCTCTCTCCTATGTCACCCCAAACTGCCAACACATTTAACCTGCTGTCACTGAAAAATAGATATCTTTCTCAATCTTTGAAAATATGAACTTAATTTTAAAACATGGGTCAGATATTCCTTATTAATTAAGGTATACTATTCCTGTATGTATAGTTGGTCCTCCATCTCTTTTGCCATGTGTGCCTTGCTATAATTTTTTTTCCGGTCTAACTTGTAATAGTTTTCATCTGTAAAAGAGAAAACGTTGGCTGTACAGTAACCAGAATAGTCTCACTTTTACTGGCCAATTTCTAAACTCCATCCGTACTACCGCCTACTTCTAGGCCCACTTCAATCAGTCAATCAAATGAATTTATAAAGCGTGACTAACGAACAGAGAGGGTATCCAGGTGCTTGAGGGTCATTATGGTTCAGCTGACTCAGTCCAACAGCCAGGTTGTGAGTGCTGTCTGGAATTCGAGTAGAGAGGTGGAGGTCCGTAGCTGCAGAGGGAGGTTGTTCCAGGATTTCACCTTTCACCATAAGGTAAAAGAAGGAGCTTCCTCTGCTTTTACTTTAGTGGATGTGAGGGTTGTGGGCCAATGAAAGGGAGGCAGAGCGTAGTTGTATGGTAGGGTAGTGGAAGTTCATGTGATGGTTGATGTAGGTTGGTCCTTGGTTGTACAGTGCTTTGTAGGTATGGATCATCAGCTTGAATTGGCATCTCTTCTATGTGGGGAGCCGGTGGAGTTTTCTGAAGTGGGGGTGATGTAGGTCAAGGCTGAGTCTGACAACATAGTTCTGTATGGCCTAGAGTCTCTGCAGAAAGTGTGTGGTGATCCCAGCATAGAGTGTGTTGCATTGTCTAATTGGCTGGTGATTGGGACCTGAGTGACTGTACAGCTGGTGTTCAGGTGGAGCCATTTGAAGACTTTTTGTAGCATGCAAAGTTTGTGAAAGAAGGCAGAGTCCACTGCAATGTCCTGGGACTCTATGGTCAGTTTAAGCTCCAGGACCATGGAGAGGTTTCTGGCATGGTCAGTCGGTTTGGGTGATGGTCCTAGTTCCTAGGGCCACCAGGAGTTGTTCCAAGTGGTGATGTTGTTGCCGAAGATTACCCCTTCCGTTTTGGCCATGTTCTGCTTCAGGCAGTTGTCCTTCATCCAGTTGGTGATGCTTGTCATGCACCTGAGGAAGTTGGTTCTTGTGTTGGCGGGATCTTCTCAAAGTGAAAGGATGAGATGTCTCTTGTCTGCATAGGATACTATGTTTAGTCTGTAGGATCTGATGATGTTGGCCAGGGGCTAATGTAGGTGTTTAAGATAGTGGGGCTGAGGGAGGATCCTTGAGAGACTCTGCACATGATGTCCTTGGGTGCAGAGGTTAATGGAGGTAGGCGGACCTTCTGCATTCTTCAAGTGAGGAATGAGGCAATCCACTTGAGAGTGTTTCCTTGGATACAGAAGTGATTCCATCTTCTGATCGGGGGTGATAAGTTTCGGTGTCAAATGGCGCCGAGAGGTTGAAGAGGATCAGATGCTCTGTTTCTACCCAGTCAAGGAGGGCTCTGATGTAATCGGTGGCTGCAGTCAAGCAGTTTTGGTGCTATGGTTGGCATGGAATCCAGATTGGGAGGTGTCTGGAAGAAGGGTCTGCTCCAGATATTTTGAGAGTTGTCAGTTGATGGCTTTTTTCTAGGACTTTGGCAGGGAAAGGGAGAAAGGAAATGGAGTGGTAGTTTTTTAGTTTGCTCAGGTCGGCAGAAAGTTCCTTGAGGAGAGGTTTTACTTCTGCATGTTTGCAGTGTTTGGGAAAGATGATGATGGTAAGGGAGGGGTTGAAGAGAGTGGTGAGCTTGCTGCTGATCCCGTGGCTTCTGAGGTTGAAATGTGGTGTGGGCAAGGGTCCATTGGGGCTCCTGAGTGAACGGAGTACATGATGGTAGTAATGTCCTGGGGAGTGAGCTGGTCCCATGAGGTAAGTCAATGGTCTGTGTTGATTTCGATAAGTGCCTTAAGGTGAGGAACGTCTGAGGGCTTGGGCTGTGATTCGAATCCTTATAGATGGTGGTGATCTTGTCAAGGAAAAAGTCAGTGAGCCAGTCACATAGTTCTGGGGATGGGGTGATGTTGTTTTCTTTAGCTTCAGGGTTGGCAAACTCTCTAACGATGTTGAAAAGCCTCTTGCTGAGATTGGAACTGGACTGTTTGCTGTTGGCTAGGGCTTTTCTCTTTGTTTCTGTCAGTAGCCTGTGGTTGAGGTTGAGGGAGGTCTTGAAGATGGTCCTGTCTGAGATACCGTTGCTTATGTGCCATCTTGCTCATGGTGTTTACAGTGACATTCTTCTTTTCTGAGTTCCTTGGTGTACCTTCTTGCCTGCTTGGTGGATCTCCTGTGTCTGCTGGTCTTGATGGGAGCAATAATGTTGGCACAGTTGGTGATCCAGGAGTTGAAGTTTTTGACAGCTTAGTCAAGGTTTGAAGCAGTGTTAGGACATGATGTGTTGAGGGTGTAGTCCCATTGGTT
The DNA here is from genome assembly GCF_031143425.1 of Pleurodeles waltl. Classification (NCBI taxonomy): domain Eukaryota; kingdom Metazoa; phylum Chordata; class Amphibia; order Caudata; family Salamandridae; genus Pleurodeles; species Pleurodeles waltl. Next base: position 452,344,760 of record NC_090451.1, on the reverse strand, counting down.
GTCTGATACTTTGCTTCAGCTGCAGTGAGGGGAGAACTGGGTGGCATGGCAGTGGAGGTGTAGGGGTAGGAGGTGTTGAAGTGTACAATGGAGTGGTCCGTCCAGGTGACTTTGGTGACATGGCTGTACTTGACCCCATGCTGGAGGTGAAGATGGGGTCTAGAGAGTGTTTTATTTTGTGGGTGGTGTTGGTGATGAGTTGGGTGAGTCTGATGTTATTCATGCTGTCAAAAAAGCTGGCAGTGTTACTGTTGTTGACAGTGTTGAGGTTGAAATTCAGATCTCCGAAAGAGATTTTGTTTTTGGGGTTAATGGTGAGTGGGGCGACAAAGTCAGGGATGATGGTGCAGAAGCTTATACATGGGCCAGGTGGTATGTGGGTGACGGTGTGTCTGATGGTGGCTCTTCTGTCTATTTGAAGTTTGAAGTTGAGGTGTTCCATTGCCTGGGTGGTGTCTTCTATCGTGGTGGTGTAGTGGATGTTTTCTTTGTGGATGATGGTGATCCCTCCTTTGGGTTTGTTGATGCAGTCTTGGTGTGTGATCTTTTATCCTTCTGGTGTTGCTGTGGTGATGTTGGAAGCAGACATGGGTGCAAGTCAGGTGTCAGTGAGGAAGACGATGTCTGGGGTGCGGATGTTGATGAGGTCCCAGATTTCAGTGGCATTTACCAGGCCTAAACCTTCCTCTTTAATATATATGTCACCCTTTGGTTAGGCCCCAAACGGCCCATAGGGCAGGGTGAATTGTATTTAAAAAGCTGGACATGTACTTTTAAGTTTTACATGTCCTGGTAGAGAAAAACTCTCAAATGTGCTTTTTACTATTGCGAGACCTACCTCTCCCATAGGAAAACATTGGGTTACCCCATTACATTTAATAAGTGATAGCGTTTGGTTAGAAATAGGTAGGAAAGTCATGTTTGATGTTGGAGGAAATGTAACTTAAAACCCTCTTTAATGGTAAAGTTGAATTTTGTAAAGTTGGCATTTTGTGTCCTAACCAGTTGGTGCCTACAGCCTGTAACATGGGCCACAAGGCTATGTATATTTGCTAGTTGGTCTTTGTTTTTTTCTCCCCGAAAGTATCATAATAGAGGATCTGCATGTTAGAAGGCTGGGCCTTCCTGACTTAATGAGATGGGCGGAGCTGCAACCTGTCATACTTGCAATTTAGAAACACAGCCCCAGCTCACACACAAAGGACTTCACACTTGCCTATTGTGCCTGCAGACAAACTAGGACCAGGACAGGGAGGCAGGAAATGACAGCCATTTCTGTTAGGGCAAAATTCCAGAAGCTTCTCCCACTTCAAAGGAGGCACCAGGTATAAAAAGGGGACCCTCAGACCCACTCTTCATTCCAGATCCTGCTGCCTGCCCAATCCAGCATTGCCACGCTCTGTGAACCCGACTCTCTGTGCTAAAACATCCTCCAGAGATGACCGGCTATGTGAGATCTGCAATTCACACTACAACATCAACATCCTATGATGACTGCCAATTTAAATCTCCAGCAATGACTGCTCGTGACACCAGACATGATCTTCACACTACAGGTATGACCATCCATAATATGACCCAATATGACTTATCCTACCCATGAGTACAGTAAACTACTAAGAAATACAAGACATAGGAAAAATCCACTAGCATATGATCTATGTAAGCCAGCTTCAGCTCAATGCAGAAACGTGTACATGTGTGCATCATATTTTCATTCTCCTGTTTTCAGAGCAGAAGGTTGGCATTCACCCTTAGCTTTCATATCATCCATTGAAGGCACCTCTAACCCAATAACTTTACTTTATCTTCTTCCTGTGACCATCCCCTATTAAATAACAAACTTAGGTAGGTGTCAAAGCATTTGTACTCAGAATCACCACAAAGAATATACAATGGTTATGTCCTTTTCAAACGCTACAGTGAAACCCTTACTATTTGGCAATGAATGGCTCTAGTGATGGAACATAGGCTGTTAATGGACCATGCTGGTTTATTGCTTATCTGAGCAATTGTGGGTCAAGCAAATAAATACATTATTGAGAAACACATGGTTGAATCTTTGGAAGTTAGCTAATACATGTTATCAAATTGAAAATATGGCTTCTCATATGTATTCTGAGAGACAATGCAGATGAATATTTCACTACTTCTGAAGCTTTAGCAGATATTGGTCCCTTCAAGGTTTGTTGTTAAGATTGAATGATTGCAAGGGTTTGCAAATATTGAGTGCAGCCATCTTTGGTGCAACCCTTGATGAACATTAATGTGCATAAGAGCAAGAAAAGGCTTCACAAGTACTGTAGTACACATCTTGTTAGAGCTACACATAAATGCTTGCAAAAATTTATTTTTCTATAGGAATGGTGCTGTGTACTATAAGACAATGAGTGGCCACAGACCTGAAACCACTCCTTCTTCCTGCCTTCCTTTGTCAGGGCTAGCTTAGATGGAATGCACATAGCCTTTCACCAGAGAAGACACTACAGATTCACCAAAGACCCTGCCTGTGGGCAGAGACAGTTGCTATTTCTGACTCCTGACCGAGGAGATAAACCTAGCACAAGCCAGGTTGGTTAGGCCTTTGAAATTGCAATATGTATGAGCCATTCATTGGTTGTTTTGCACCAACGAACTGACCCCCTCTGTGTATGAAAATCTGGATCTGCCCAATGGTTGACTGTTCATTTCCTTAACTAAGCCCGCCATTGATCAACTCTGTTGTGACAGGATAGAGCTAGTGTGCTGCCTACTGTCTTGTAGATAGGGCTAAGCTTGGGCCCCTGCTGAAGGTCTGCTGTCTTATTCTGCTGCTGATAATTGCTGTGTGGAAAATCCACCAGCCAACTCAAGATATTCTGAGGGGCTGGACAGATGCTGGCTTTGCTGTATCCCTCACCACATGAAAAAGGGGGGCTATTAACTGTCTGGGCTCTTCAACTGCAGGTGTTCACAGATATTCACAAAACGCCTCCAACACTTCTATGAAAAGGATGGAGACTGCGAAGAGGTCAACAGTTGTTATTATTTTTAGATACTAGTATGGGCTACTGGCCTGACACATCTCTCTAAGGTCTGACCTCCACTCCCTTAATGGAGTTCGCCCACCAAATGAATTGATCCCCACTAGGCAAGAAGGATTCTATTTACCTTTAGTACAACTTGCCTACAATGTTGATCCATTGAAGGCACTGAACTTGTTGGCAGGGAAGAACTGTCCTCACTAGTGCACCAGGTAGCTAAAAGGTGGCCCACATTTGCCAATCAGGCCCATTATGAACTTGTACAGGCAGGCTGTATAAATATTTTGCAAGCTATGGATCATTGCATGAGACTGAGTTTGCTTCTGGGACTGTTTGCAGTTATAACAACGAAATCGATAGTAAAAAACAGCTCATCTGGCCATAAAACTGACCAGAAACTGCTAAAAAAAAACAGGCCCACCTACTTGTTTATCTATACTAGTCCATCGGGCACTGCCTGGTTGCTCTCTCGGCCAGTCCAACCCTGCTTGTTATGTTGTCCATGTGTGTTGCAACTGCTCAGAAAAGAATGCAGTTAGTTTTCTCAAAGTGCATGAGAGTCATGGTTTGATTTCCCTAACCTCATTGCAATCTTGGGCCAGAATATCTATCAACTGGCACACCACACTTAAGAGGCCTGTCATTAGAACCTGGTGCCCCTATGATGGAAAGGTTACCAGGTCTGGGGTTTATACTTGTAGAGGCAACAGAGGCTCCGTAGATATAAACCTCATGCTGCCCAAACCACCAAATGGAGAGAAGTTTGGTTGAGAAAGAGCCCTACCAGTTTATGGAGGTGTTTCCTCGAAATGATGCACTTGGTCCCTAGCGCACTGGTGACGAGGAACCCTTAGCTGTTCTTCGTGTGCAAAGCTCAGTGACCATTGTAACTTTGTGATTTGGAGAACCTAGCTTTAAAATTATAAATGTTATTATGTGAACAACAGGACGTGTGCTTTAGTTTGCTTTTTTGAAAATCATGATTTCCTTGATCAGTATGAACTACAATTAAACACACCTAAAATATTAACGTGCGTAGCAATGTGCTAGCAATGTGCTTATTCCAAATCATGTTCCACAAAAGATACATACACTATTAAACACCCAGGGGCATATTTATACTCTGTTTGCACCGAATTAGTGTCATTTTTTTTTACTCTAATTCGGTGCAAAACTAACTCCATATTTATACTTTGGTGCTAGACCCCTCTAGCACCAAATTTATGGAGTTAAAGTCATTTTTTGAAAGTGGAGACCTACTTTGCCTTAATGAGATGCAAGGTAGGCGTTCCCGTGCAAAAAATGACTCTATGGCCTTAACGCCATATTTAAGGGCATATTTATACTCTGCGGCATATTTATACTCTGTTTGCACCGAATTAGTGTCATTTTTTTTTTACTCTAATTCGGTGCAAAACTAACTCCATATTTATACTTTGGTGCTAGACCCATCTAGCACCAAGGCCCTGATTTAAACTTTTTTTGCACCGCATTAACGTCATTTTATGACACAAAAGTGGCGCAAACTTACAAAATATTGGCCCTTATTTATACTTTTTGTTGCAAAACTGCACTAACTCAGTTTTGCACCAAAAAGTTTAGCACCGGCTTGCACCATTTCTGTGCACCAGCCGGGCACCATATTTATGGAATGGTGCAAGCCGGTGCAAAGGGTAGGCTAGAGTTTGAAAAAATGACTTTAGTCGGTGGGGCTGGCAGTATAGAAGAAGAGGGTTTAGCACCAAAAAATGGCTTTAGGCAGGTTAGAGTAAAAAAAAATGACTCTAACCAGATTAGCGTCATTTTATGGTGCTAAACCTACCATGCCACATGACTCCTGTCTTAGAAAAGGCAGAAGTCATGCCCACCACCCCAGTGGCCAGCTCAGAGGACAGGGGTCCCCTGGGCATGGCCATTGCACCCGGTGCCATGTATGGGGGCCCATTTCAGGGCCCCCTATGGCACTTTCAAAAATAAAGGCCCGTATTTATACTCCGTTTGCGCCGAATTAGCGTCGTTTTTTTTTACGCAAATTCGGCGCAAAACTAACGCCATATTTATACTTTGGCGTTAGACGCGTCTAGCGCCAAAGTATGGGCAAATCGCGTAATTTTTTTGCGTGAACGCCTTCCTTGTGTTAATGAGATGCAAGGAAGGCGTTCCCGTCTAAAAAAATGACGGCGACGCAAATGCGTCGTATTTATACTCCCGGGCAAAAGTCACGCCCGGGAGGTGGCGGGTCAAAAAACCCCGCATTTGCGCCACTATTTAACGCCTGGGTCAGGGTAGGCGTTAAGGGGCCTGTGGGCTCAAAATGAGCCCACAGATGCCCTCCCCTGCCCCCAGGGACCCCCCCTGCCACCCCTGCCCACCCCAGGAGGACACCCAAGGATGGAGGGACCCACCCCAGAGACATTCAGGTAAGTTCAGGTAAGTATAATTTTTTATATTTTTTAATTTTTTTTGGGTGGCATAGGGGGGCCTTATTTGTGCCCCCCTACATGCCACTATGCCCAATGACCATGCCCAGGGGACATAAGTCCCCTGGGCATGGCCATTGGGCAAGGGGGCATGACTCCTGTCTTTACTAAGACAGGAGTCATTTAAATGGCGTCTGGGCGTCGAAAATAATGGCGCAAATCGGGTTGAGGCGATTTTTTTGCCTCAACCTGACTTGCCCCATTTTAAGACGCCCTAACGCCATTTTCCCCCTACGCCGGCGCTGCCTGGTCTACGTGGTTTTTTTCCACGCACACCAGGCAGCGCCGGTCTGCTAGCGCCGGCTAACGCCATTCCATAAATACGGCGTCCGCATGGCGCTTCAGAATGGCGTTAGACCGCGCTAAATTTTTTTACGCTAAACTGCGTTAGCGCAGTTTAGCGTCAAAAAGTATAAATATGGGCCAAAATGCACTTACCTGTACTTACCTGGGATGGGGTCCCCCATCCTCGCAGTCCCTCTAGTGTGGGTGGGGGTGCCCCTAGGGCCTAGGGAGGGCACCTCTGGGCTTATTCCATGGAAATAGGGCCACAGGTCCCCTAACACCTGCCATGACCCAGGTCTTAAAAAATGGGGCAAAGTAAACTTTGCCCCATTTTTTGACTGCTCCTCCCTCCCTTGCACCATTTTTACATGGGAGTATAAATATGGTGTTAAGGCCATAGAGTCATTTTTTTGCACGGGAACGCCTACCTTGCATCTCATTAAGGCAAGGTAGGTTTCCACTTCCAAAAAATGACTTTAACTCCATAAATTTGGTGCTAGACGGGTCTAGCACCAAAGTATAAATATGGAGTTAGTTTTGCACTGAATTTGAGTTAAAAAAAAATGACACTAATTCAGTGCAAACAGAGTATAAATATGCCCCTTAGCGTCAAAAAATGATGCTAATCTGGTCAGAATCATTTATTTTGACTCAAAACTGCCTAATGTTATTTTTTTTCAAGCTAGCCTACCCTTTGCACCGGCTTGCACCATTCCATAAATATGGTGCCCAGCTGGTGCTAAAAAATGGTGCAAGCCGGTGCAAAACTTTTTGGGGCAAAACTGCCTCAGTGCAGTTTTGCACCAAAAAGTATAAATAAGGCCCCCAATGTTTTCGGTGATATTGACCACAACAAGACACTACAGCTGTGTGTAACTTCATTTATGCAAACGTAATCTCACATAAACCCTGGTTACTGAGCAGCAGCAATGTGCCATGGTCCATAAAGCCATAATCAGGGTTCAGTTAGCCCCTCCGTCTTTTGGGCCCTGGCGCCAGTGCACCTGCTGCACCAATGGAAGCTACGCCACTGCTAATGAGTTAAGCGTTCCAACCATAATATTTGTTTTTCCCTAAGTGCAATTATATGTATTGTATGAAGTAAAAGGTTACACAATTTCACTTATCCTTGCATGATACAGGTGTTATAATATTGTGATATGCACTAACTACGTAAAACATTTCTAACTTTCTTATTACTGTTAAGCTATGTCAGCAATAATCATCAGTACCAACACCCCCAAACCACTACTAATTAAAGCTGGGATGTCAAGTCAGATCGCATGGCAGAATTATAGCTGTTGCTAAAAGAAATACAGGAAGGATCTGATTTTGATATTGCTCTTCCGGAATCTTTCCGTGGAAATTCACTTTTGCTAGTTTATAAGGGGGCTTTTATGTTACCAAGTCTATTTATTACACTGATAGCGTTCACTTCAAGAAGGTGGGGATCTTTCTACCGGTTACCATGCACTTGAATCTACAGACAGTTTTGAAAGTGGTATAGTTATTAAACTGCTTAAAGTTTGTGCTAAACTACAAACTAGACGCTGGTGAGTATAACAACATTAGAGATTCAACATTTATTCTAGATGCTAGCATGCAACAAAATTATTAAATGCATGAGATTTAAAGTAAGGGTGATGTGTGCGACCGTGTGTCCTAAGAAGTATACATGTTCTACAATAAATAGAAATGGCGTTGCAAATCTCCTTTTAAGTCTTGAGAAATGTAAAGGCGCTCAGTCATTAACCTTATTAAATATAGGAAGCTATTTCTCGGTTCTGGGCAAAATTCTCCTTAAATGCCGTAGAGATTGCGTCATCCTATATATAGGTTCCTCCCATGTGATTACACCTGTATAACTTCCTTATAATCAAATTTCAATATTTTTATGAGACAAAAGCTCGCTGCATGTTAGAATCACGTCATCTTCAAAATCTGTCATACATAGATACTATCACAGTAAGGTTAATTAAAAAAAGTTTGGATTTGAAGCGAATTCTAATTTAAATCAATTAAAGAGTAAAAGGTTATCAGGTTAATTTTCATGAATCATTCTGCCCTTTCACAATTTAACTAAAACTAATTGTCTCAGCAAATATAATTTCTTTGACGAAGTAAATTACAGTTTAAACCTCTATTCATTAGGAAAGTGCCATTCAAATGATTTGAAAAAAAGTGTCCTCGCAATTTGAAGATTCTTAATACTATCAATGATATACATCGTTTATAATGTCACAACGAGGATGGTGAATACCACTCAATCTTTAACAGCAAAGCCACAAATGTCATCTACTTCAGTCAAATTTACACGTGTTACACTAAATGATCATCTTGATTAGTTTTCTTCTTCATATATTGTTATAATAAATAGGAAGTCTTAATCTCCTGATAAATGACTTTATATTATTTTGCTTGACATTATCCATGTCAAAATGTGCTCTCTAAAATAGAATGGCAGTGCTCAATTATTTTGTTTGACATTATCTGAGGTCAAAGTGTGCTCTGTAAAATATAATGTAATCTCTCAGTAATGATGTCACAGAAACGGCTTCCCTGAAGTGCTTTTTAGCTGGGCTTAGGTTCTCCCTTCTTAATCACTTTAAGGAAGAAAAGAGTGTCATTAGTAGTAAGATGTTCTTTTAGTGCGACTTCCATCATTTGGTTTACACACGAGAGGAGTAACCCCCAGCAGACTCCTTCAAGTGTACCTGTGCCTGCCTCCTGGAGGTAAAGGAGGTGAAGTGATGTGGCCTGACAGCTAGAGCTGCCTCCAAAAACCGGAGCCACCCAAACTTCTCCAGCTGTTCCATGGTGCCTACTGATGTACCTGCAAAAGGAGACATTGATAAACACACTGCCTGATTTTATATGCATTTTCAAAGTATTTTCTCCATTGATTCCTATGGTGCGTAATTTGTAATTTGTCTTAAAATTGTTATTAAAATGAGAAATATTTCTGTAAATTGGCCTTGAGTTATTCTTTTGAGTTTGTGGTCCAATTAATTGATAATGTGAGTACCAAAAATGCTTTGCACTTCTCCAAGATTAGCCTAACTGCTAGACCAAGCTACCACAAAAACTAGGGTGGGCTAGTTTTTGCCTCTGTAAACCAACGTGTGGTTGCCTTAACCCCCTACACAGTGTGCCTAGCTTTGTACATTACATAGAGGGCCAGCCTTTTACAAGCTCGTAGTACATCATATGACATTTGGCAAATTAGAATAATTAATTTCTAACCTAATTAGTAAGTTACATGGAGATTCAGAACTTGAAATAGCTGATAAGACTAGCACTAACCAAACTACTGACCCAGCATAAAATAAACATAAAATAAATAAAAGACAGGGTGGAGCATGAGTTACTTCTCTGTCTCATACAAGTATGCGTGTCACGACCGTCAAGGACTAAAATGTGCATAATTTCAACTGTAAAGTACATCAATTGAAGGTTTACAATGAAGCCTTTAGCAGCTACTCTATTGCTATGCCAGGTACCTCCCATTTAATTTGCTAGCATAATAATGTGTCAGTGCAAATTAGCAAGAATAAAAACGCATTTTATCAAATACTAGAGATATTATGAATATTAACCCTTCGCGAGATGTATGATAAAAATAAAAAACGAAAGCCAAACCTGCTTATACAGCTCACTCAGAATAGACGGAAAATACTATGGGACTCCCCCGTTCAGAATTCAAAGTGTCCCCATGTTCATATAAAAGGGGAATCCACAAAAGTCTTATTGTTTCCTTCTTTCACCATAAGAGGAGCAAGTGGTAGTCCAGGAAACCCTGACTCAGGTAGAGGGGGGCGCATCATCAACACGAATTCTGGTGGCTTTCCACACAGCGTCAATATAAAAAGCCAATAAAATATATTTTTTTTAAATGTATCAGAGTCAGCTCGGAGGCAAAAAGACAGGGCTACTTTACTGTGTCTTATATTGTATTACACAATACGAGGCCATAAATACAGCCCACTTGTTTGCATTGCCTTGGTTCAAAGTAGTATACCGAGTAGTAGAGTGTTATCTCCAATTCAAGGCAGCTGATCCCTCGCCTTTACTAATGCATTCTTTGATGACGGTCTTGACCAGTAAAGTATTAAGCCTTAATCTAATATATAGTGACCTCTTCATCAGAAATAACCGGTGCATGTAATGATTCCAACTGGGTGATGAGTTTGATGGCCAAAAAATGAGTCATGAAAGCACCCCCTTTGCTTGGCGCTCAAGTAAGTTGAGTACAAGCCCTTAATTAGCTGAACAATTGATAGAGCCTGTAACTTGGCATTAGTCCAAGCTTTCACGCAGCCCAGGGTCGAAAGGATGCTTGCATTGTGAATGAACCATGGCCAGTTTTTCGAGCTGCTACTCGATCAGATCTCACATTTGGCTTTGAAATAGATAGTTCTTAGAAATGGGGTTTTTGGTTGGCAGTCAGGTTACCCTCTGTCCAAGCAAAAACCCTCACTCTAGTCAGGGTAAGTCACACACAATCCAAGATTACCCTGTGCCCACCCTCTGGTAGCTTGGCACGAGCAGTCAGGCTTAACTTAGAAGGCAATGTGTAAAGTATTTGTGCAATAAATCATACAATACCACCATATAGCACCACAAAAATACACCACACAGTGTTTAGAAAAATATATAATATTTATCAGGATAATTGTAGGTCAAAACGAATAAAGTTGCAATGTGAATTTGTAGAGATATCACTGAAAAGTGATATAAAGTGTCTTAAGTCTTTAAAAAGCAAACAAAGTCTCTTTCAAGCACAAAGTACCTGGTTTGGAGTGGAAAATCTCCTCAGAGGGCCACAGAAGAAGAGATACGTGGAAAAATGGTGTGTGTGTCGATTTCTCCCCAGCACACACGGACTTGCGTCGTTATTTTTCCCGCTGGGAAGTCGTGCGTCGTTTTCCGGCGCGCAGACAGTCTCTTTCTGTGGATCACGGAGATTACCAGATGTCCCGGGTCTGTGCGTGGATTCTCCTGCTTGTTTTCCGGCTGCGCGTCGTTCTGCGGGTCTGCGCGTCGAAGTTCCACTCTCACGGCAGGCGTCACGTCGATTTCTCCTCTGGAGGTCGGGTGGCGTTGTCCTTGCGAGGCCGTGCGTCGAAGTTCCGGTCGTCCCGAAGGCGTCACGTCGATCAGCGTCGGTGTGTGGTGTTTTTCTCTCCGCGCACGAAGCGTCCAAGTGAAAAAGAGAAGTCTTTGTGGTCCTGAGACTTGAGGGAACAGGAGGCAAGCTCTATCCAAGCCCTTGGAGAGCACTTTCACAGCCAGACAAGAGTTCAGCAAGGCAGCAGGGCAACAGCAAGGCAGCAGTCCTTTGTAGACAGCAGTCAGGTGAGTCCTTTAGGCAGCCAGGCAGTTCTTCTTGGCAGGATGCAGGTTCTGGTTCAGGTTTCTTCTCCAGCAAGTGTCTGATGAGGTAGGGCAGAGGCCCTGTTTTATACCCAAATGTGCCTTTGAAGTGGGGGAGACTTCAAAGAGTGGCTAAGAAGTGCACCAGGTCCCCTTTCAGTCCAATCCTGTCTGCCAGGGTCCTAGTAGGGGGTGTGGCAGTCCTTTGTGTGAGAGCAGGCCATCCACCCTCCCAGCCCAGGAAGACCCATTCAACATGCAGATGTATGCAAGTGAGGCTGAGTACCCTGTGTTTGGGGTGTGTCTGAGTGAATGCACAAGGAGCTGTCAACCAAGCCCAGCCAGTCGTGGATTGTAAGGCACAGAAAGATTTAAGTGCAAGGAAATGCTCACTTTCTAAAAGTGGCATTTCTAGAATAGTAATATTAAATCCAACTTCACCAGTCAGCATGATTTGGTATTACTATTCTGGCCATACTAAATATGACCTTCCTACTCCTTTCAGATCAGCAGCTACCACGTCAATACTGTATGAGGGCAGTCCCAATGTTAGCCTATGAAGGGAGCAGGCCTCACAGTAGTGCAAAACGAATTTAGGAGTTTTACACTACCAGGACATGTAAACTACACAGGTACATGTCCTACCATTCCCCCACAAAGCACCCTGCTCTAGGGGTTACCTAGGGCACACATTAGAGGTGACTTATATGTGGAGATAGGGGAGGTTTAGGCTTGGCAAGTACTTTTAAATGCCAAGTTGAGGTGTCAGTGAAACTGCACACACAGGCCATGCAATGGCAGGCTTGAGACAAGGAAAAGGGGCTAATTAAGTGGGTGGCACAACCAGTGCTGCAGGCCCACTAGTAGCATTTAATCTACCGGCCCTAGGCACATATAGTGCACATTACTAGGGACTTATGAGTAAATTAAATAGTCCAATCAGGTATGATCCAAGATAACCATGTTTAAAGGGAGAGAGCATATGCACTTTAGCACTGGTTAGCAGTGGTAAAGTGCGCATAGTCTAAAAGCCAGCAAAAACAGTGTCCAAAAAGTGGAGGGAGGCAGGCAAAAAGTTAGAGGTGACCACCCTAAGGCTGTCAGGTCTAACATGTGTCTCCCCCAGGTGAAAGTGGGGAGAGCTACCCGACCTCCTGGGACCTCTCATCGCTAAGGCGGAAGTATCTGGAGCGACCATCAGCATTGGCGTGGTCAACCCCTGGGTGAAGCTCCACCGTAAAGTCCATCCCCTGTAGGGAAATGGACCACCTCAAGAGTTTTGGATTCTCACCCCTCATCTGCATGAGCCATCTGAGTGGCCTGTGGTCTGTCTGAACCCGGAAGTGAGTCCCAAACAGGTAGGGTCCTTAGCTTCTTCAGTGCCCAGACCACAGCAAAAGCTTCTCTCTCAATAGCACTCCACCTCTGTTCCCGTGGTAATAACCTTCTGCTAATAAAGACTACTGGTTGGTCTAGGCCCTCCTCATTTAGCTGTGCTAGGACCGCCCCTATGCCATGCTCTGAAGCGTCTGTCTGTACGATAAATTCCTGGGAGTAGTCAGGGGCCTTGAGCACGGGGGCAGTGCACATGGCTTCCTTCAGAGAGTCAAAGACTTTCTGACAAGCCTCTGTCCAATTCACCAACCTAGGTTGTTTCTTGGAAGTGAGTTCTGTCAAGGGTTACACAATGGTACCATAGCCCTTGACAAATCTGCTGTAGTATCCTGTGAGGCCTAAAAAGGCTCTCACCTCAGTCTGTGTTCTAGGTGGTTACCAGGCCTTGATAGTTTCAATCTTGGCCTGGAGTGGCTGCACCTTGCCACCACCCACTAGGTGTCCCAAGTACACCACGGAACCCTGCCCAATCTGGCACTTACTAGCCTTGATGGTCAGGCCTGCCTGTTGCAGGACCTGAAGCACCTCCTTGAGGTGGAGCAGGTGTTCCTCCCTGCTGGAACTGTAGACAGCTATGTCATCCAGGTAGGCTGCACAGAAGGCATCCTTGCCAGCTAGGACCCCGTTAACCAACTGTTGGAAGGTAGCGGGGGCATTTTTCAACCCAAATGGCATCACCCGGAACTGGTAATGGCCATCAGGGGTTGAAAATGCGGATCTCTCTTTAGCCCCCTCAGTCAGGGCGATCTGCCAGTACCCTGAAGTAAGATCAAACGTATTCAGGAACTTGGCAGCTCCCAGTCTGTCAACGAGCTCATCAGCTCGGGGGATGGGGTGAGCATCAGTCCGTGTGACTGAGTTGAGACCCCGGTAGTCCACACAGAATCGGAGTTCTGGTTTCGCAACTGGGGCAGTAGCCTTAGGGACCAACACCACCGGGCTGGCCCAGGGACTACTGGATTTCTCGATAACCCCTAAAGCTAACATCTTGGAGACCTCCTCCTTGATGCTGGCCTTCACCTTATCAGATAACCTGCAAATTTTGTTCTTCACAGGGAGACTGTCACCTGTGTCAATGTCATGAACACAGAGGTGGGTCAGTCCAGGAGTAAGGGAGAACAGGGGGGAGAACTGCTCCAACAGCTCATAGCAGTCTCCTTTCTGGTTTAGAGTCAGGGAGTCAGAGAGAATTACCCCTTTCACTGACCCATCATCTTCTTGGACAGATAGGAGGTCGGGGAGAGGTTCACTCTCCTCTTCCATTCCTTCATCTGTGACCAGAAGCATGTTGACCTCAGACCTCTCAAAATGAGCCTTTAGTCGGTTGACATGGAGCACCCTTAGGGGGTTACTAGGGGTTTGGAGGTCCACTAGGTAAGCGGCCTCCCCTTTCAGCTCCTTTACTTCAAATGGGCCAGACCAGCGGTCCTGGAGAGCTCTAGGCTCTACTGGCTCTATTACCCACACTTTGTCTCCAGGTTGAAACTCTACCAGGGTGGCCTTCTGATCATACCAGCGTTTCATTACCTCTTGACTGGCCTCAAGGTTACTTTGGGCCTCTTTCCAGAAGCGGTTCATCTGGTTGTGGAGGGCCAACATGTAGCTGACCACATCCTGAGGCGGTGCCTATGGAGCTTTCTCCAACCCCTCCTTGACAATGCTTAAGGGTCCCCTCACAGGGTACCCATAAAGAAGCTCAAAGGGACTGAACCCCACCCCCCTCTGGGGAGCTCTCTGTACGCAAAGAGAAGGCATGGTAAGAGGACGTCTCACTTACGCCTCATGGCCTTAGGGAGGCCACCAATCATGCCTTTCAAGGTCTTGTTGAATCTCTCCACAAGACCATTAGATTGGGGGTGATAGGGTGTGGTGAACTTGTAGGTTACACCACACGCATCCCACAGAGACTTCATGTATGCAGACATGAAGTTAGTGCCTCTGTCAGACACTATCTCCTTTGGGAATCCCACACGGGTAAATATCCCCATCAGAGTACTGGTCACCACCGGTGCAGTTACGGTCCTCAGAGGGATTGCCTCTGGGTAACGGGTGGCATGGTCCACCAAAACCAGGATGAACTTGTTGCCTAGGGCAGTTTTGGGGTCCAATGGACCAACAATGTCGATGCCCACCCTTTCAAAGGGGGTGCCAACGACAGGAAGTGGAATCAGGGGGGTTTTAACCCTTTTTCCTGCTTTACCACTGGCCTGGCAGGTAGGACAAGATCTACAGAACTTATCTGAGTTTGTCCTCATTCTGGGCCAATAAAAGTGGGTGACAAGCCTGTCAAAGGTCTTGCCTTGCCCCAAATGTCCTGCCAGGGGAATGACGTGAGCCAGACCCAGTAGGAAGGTTCAGTAACACTGGGGGACCACCAGCGCACGCGCTGCCCCAATGGCTGGAACCTTAGGCTCACTGTAGAGGAGATCATTCTCCCAATATATGTGGTGATCGCCAGAGGCTTCACCTGCCGCCTGGTCTGAGGCTTGCTTCCTCAGACCCACTAGAGTGGGACATTCTTTCTGCGCCTTGCAGAATTCCTCCCTGGTGGGTCCACCCTCAACTTGCCAGCCAGCAAGCTCAGGTAGGTCACCTAGGGTGGCAATGTCTTCCCCAGTTGGTTCGGGAGCCTCCTCCTCAGGAGCCCCGTCAACCACTGCGGGAACTGCTGGGGCCGGTTTCCCGCGCCCCTTGTCCCTCCTCTTGGCAGTTCTCTGGGCCATTGTTCCAGGCTCCAGACCCCTTGACTTCCCTCTCGGTCAGCCATGGACCGTGTGGTCATGCAGACCCACTCAGGTAACCCTAACATCTCCAGGTGAGATCTGAGCTCTACTTCTTTCCAAGCAGTATGCTCAAGATCATTGCCTAACATGCAATCTACAGGCATGGCAGGACTCACAGCTACCTTCAGAGTACCAGAGACCCCCCCCACTCAAAGGGAACCAGAGCCACCGGTAGGTGACTCTCACGATTGTCAGCAACTATGACCTGGTGGAATGTTTTAGGGACTATCTGCTCTGTTGACACCAGCTGACTCTTGATAGTAGTCATACTGGCTCCTGTGTCATGCAGAGCCTCCACCTTCTGCCCATCAATGGTGACCCACTGCCTGTACTTGGAAGTATTTTGGGGCATGTGGGCTTTGGGCACCATCTCTCCTTCTCCCAGGGACACTAGGGAAATCTCTACCTGTTCCCCAAAGCTATCTGGTTCCATCTCCCCCCGAGCGCTACACTAGTCAACCCAGGTGTCTGTCCGGTAGTGGACGATGCTCTCTTGGAGCACTGGGGGTCGCCTTTATAGTGACCATACTGGTAACACTCCATGCATTTGGGGTTGGATTTCCCTGATCTATCATATGTCCCTGGCTTTTTCCCAAATCTGGAAAAGGAATGGTTGCCACCCCCTCCCTGGGAATTCTTTTGGGGGCCTTTGGAGAGTTCCTTATCTGTAAGTTTATCTCCCCCCGTTTTCTTCTGTTGGGAACCCTGACCACCTTTGTGGGTGTGTCCCCCAGGTACCTTCTTGGACACTCTGGTGCTAACCCAGAGGTCCGCCTCCTCAGCAAGCTTCCTGGGATCAGTCAGCTTACTATCCACTAAGTGCTGGTGCAACTCTGTAAAAGTACTATTAAGCATATGCTCTCTCAGAATCAAGTCATATAACCCTTTATAATTATCTACTTTGTTGCCCCGCACCCATCCATTCAGTGCCTTACTGGAAAAGTCAAAGAAATCTACCCATGTTTGTGTGGTTTGTTTGGTGCTGTCCCTGAACCTCTGACGGTATCCCTCAGGGGCCAGCCCAAACTTGGCAAGTAAAGTGGCTTTCTGAAGTGGGTATGTGTTTTGATCAGGTTGATCCAATGTGAGAAGCGTGTCAATCCCCAATGGCGGCACATAACCCCACATAGCTACCCCCCATTGCCCTTCAGGAACCTCATGAGCCCTTAGTGCAACTTCATAAGCAGCTAACCATTTATCTATGTCATCTCCCACCACAAAACTGGGCACCACATTTTTGGGTATACAAACCTTCTTTTCTCCAGCAGGTCCTGTCAGTATGCTGCCACCATTATTGCTGGATTCAGACTGCTTTGCCTTGAGATCCAGCTCCTTGAGACTCAGTTCATGAGCCAATAACAGTTTCTTTTCAGCCAAGGCTCTCTCAGCTGCAGCTCTTTCAGCTTCAATCTGTTTGGCTGCTCTTTCAGCCTCAGCTTGCTTGGCTTCTCTCTCTTCCCTTCTCTCCTCCTGTTGAGCCTCAATTTTCAGTTTTGCCATTTGCAAGTGGAACTCCCTTTCCTCTCTCCTTTCCTCTGCGGTCAGGCGTTGCGTCGATCAGCGTCGGTGTGCAGCGTTTTTCTCGCCGCGAAACAAGCTGTGCGTCAAAAATTTAGGCACACGATGCGTCCAAGTGAAAAAGAGAAGTCTTTGTGGTCCTGAGACTTGAGGGAACAGGAGGCAAGCTCTATCCAAGCCCTTGGAGAGCACTTTCACAGCCAGACAAGAGTTCAGCAAGGCAGCAGGGCAACAGCAAGGCAGCAGTCCTTTGTAGAAAGCAATCAGGTGAGTCCTTTAGGCAGCCAGGCAGTTCTTCTTGGCAGGATGCAGGTTCTGGTTCTGGTTCAGGTTTCTTCTCTAGCAAGTGTCTGATGAGGTAGGGCAGAGGCCCTGTTTTATACCCAAATGTGCCTTTGAAGAGGGGGAGACTTCAAAGAGTGTCTAAGAAGTGCACCAGGTCCCCTTTCAGTCCAATCCTGTCTGCCAGGGTCCCAGTAGGGGGTGTGGCAGTCCTTTGTGTGAGAGCAGGCCCTCCACCCTCCCAGCCCAGGAAGACCCATTCAAAATGCAGATGTATGCAAGTGAGGCTGAGTACCCTGTGTTTGGGGTGTGTCTGAGTGAATGCACAAGGAGCTGTCAACCAAGCCCAGCCAGACGTGAATTGTAAGGCACAGAAAGATTTAAGTTCAAGGAAATGCTCACTTTCTAAAAGTGGCATTTCTAGAATAGTAATAATAAATCCAACTTCACCAGTCAGCAGGATTTGGTATTACTATTCTGGCCATACTAAATATGACCTTCCTACTCCTTTCAAATCAGCAGCTACCACTTCAATACTGTATGAGGGCAGCCCCAATGTTAGCCTATGAAGGGAGCAGGCCTCACAGTAGTGCAAAACGAATTTAGGAGTTTTACAGTACCAGGACATGTAAACTACACAGGTATATGTCCTACCTTTCCCCCACACAGCACCCTGCTCTAGGGGTTACCTAGGGCACAAATTAGAGGTGACTTATATGTGGAGAAAGGGGAGGTTTAGGCTTGGCAAGTACTTTTAAATGCCAAGTCAAGGTGTCAATGAAACTGCACACACAGGCCATGCAATGGCAGACCTGAGACAAGGAAAAGGGGCTACTTAAGTGGGTGGCACAACCAGTGCTGCAGGCCCACTAGTAGCATTTAATCTACCGTCCCTAGGCACATATAGTGCACATTACTAGGGACTTATAAGTAAATTAAATAGTCCAATCAGGTATGATCCAAGATAACCGTGTTTAAAGGGAGAGAGCATATGCACTTTAGCACTGGTTAGCAGTGGTAAAGTGCGCATAGTCTAAAAGCCAGCAAAAACAGTGTCCAAAAAGTGGAGGGAGGCAGGCAAAAAGTTAGGGGTGACCACCCTAAGGCTGTCAGGTCTAACAATAGTGAACTCTGTGTTTGTCATAGCTCTCACCTAGTACAGGATTGGTTTGAGCGCTAACAGTGTCTCAATGGTCTTCAGACTCTTGTCCCTCCTGAGACCAGCCATAGGAGTTCCAGTCCCTAGCCAGAGAATGCTCACTTGGAATCTATTTTCAGCCTTCCCCAGATCAATCTTGTTTTCAAAATCTCACAGTTCTTCACCATAAAAGCTTGCTGCCACAGCTTTTATTTGGTAAGTTTTTGAGACTGGTGCAATCAGCCTGTAGCTGCATTTGTCTGGAAATCTTAAGAAGGCATTTAGGCATTGGCATTATGGCTCACAGTAGCTTCGCTTTTGCTTGAATGCTTGCCCCACGACAACATAGCAACCAGGTAATGATAATGATGGTGGTCAACTTCACCTAGCGCCTTCCGATAAACGTTTACTATGATTTTCAAGGTTTGCCATGGATTTATGAACAGACATTTCGTTTTTGACGTGTTGATCGTAAGATTCTTTTTTATACAGTAATTCTTGAATCCTTGTCTCAGTGCAAGACAAAAGGGTGGCACCATCAGCAAATAAAAAAATCTCTATTTTGTAACCTACAAAGGATGGAAAGGCCAGATTCAGGATGAAAAGGCTCTTGTAAATGTAATTAAAAAAAAGTTTGAAAAGAAGCAGTGCAAGCACACAGCTATCTTACGCCGATCTTTAATTC
Organism: Pleurodeles waltl; assembly: GCF_031143425.1. Classification (NCBI taxonomy): domain Eukaryota; kingdom Metazoa; phylum Chordata; class Amphibia; order Caudata; family Salamandridae; genus Pleurodeles; species Pleurodeles waltl. The sequence continues at coordinate 452,325,798 of NC_090451.1, read as the reverse complement.
AAGGCTAGATGTATGTTTTCCTTTTTGGCCATATCTGACTGAGCCTGTATTAACATGATACAGTTATTGTAGGGCGTTAAGCAAGAGCAGCCCTGTACCCCATGACAACCTGGGCAATAGACGACTCCAAAAGAAAACAGTGGTTCTCACTGTTATCATCAAGTACTAACCCTGGATTGACAGTGAAGTCACTGTACGCATTCAATGCATATACAAGTAATGCAACATACAACCAAAACATTTGCTCAGAAGAGGACTTTTATGTTAAAATTTCAAGTGAGTACCAATCTCTAAGAAAATCAGAGTGCATGCGAGCAATGTGTCCCCAATGCAAGACAACCACAAACAAAACAGTAGTGAGAACCGAAAGTGAAAAACATTGGATTTTTTCTGCGTTTCTATGCAACAACAACGTTATACACTGTATAGTTCCAATAGACAAATTAAGGTTTGTTTTTTTGTTTGGTAGTTGACAGCGGTTCGACCATCAACTTGGTAAAGAGGTCTCATCAGGAAAGTTACATATACAATGGATATTTCAAATGTTAGATATTTGGTATACAATGAAAGTATGTTGCAACCAAGTAGATGAAAGATAAGTACCTAAGGGCCAGATGTAGGTAGGTTTCATTTTGCGAGTTGCAAATTGCGAGTACTAGTGACTCGCAATTTGCAACTCGCAAAATGAAATGCAGAAAGGTGTCTCAGACACCTTCTGCGACTCGCTATGGGGTCGTAAAGACCCACCTCATGAATATTCATGAGGTGGGTCGCAGTTTGCGACCCCATAGCGAGTCTAGGCACTCACAGGGATGGTGGCCTGCTGGAGACAGCAGACCACCATGTCTGTGACTGCTTTTAAATAAAGCAGTTTTTGTTTTTTCTTTTTGCAGCCCGTTTTCCTTAAAGGAAAACAAGCTGCAAAATGAAAAAAAAAACGAAACCATTTAGTTTCGTTTTTTTCAGAGTAGGCAGTGGTCCATAGGACCACAGCCTGCTCTGAAAAATACTTTTTTGTGGCATTCACAAAGGGGAATTTTGCGAATGAGTTACCATCCACTTCAAGTGGATGGTAACTCTGAGTTGGTTTGCGACCGCTTTCGCAGTCACAAAGCAACTCAATATCGCGATGCGGTCGCAAATAGGAAGGGAACACACCTTCCTATTTGCGAATCGGAATCACATTTTGCGAGTCGGTACCGACTCGCAAAATGTGACTCTTCATCGCGTAAGGCCTTTTGCGCCTCGCAAACTGCGTTTTTCACCGTTTGCGAGGCGCAAAAGGCTTCCTACATCTGGCCCTAAGTGACTAGACTGCTATCCCTCCCTGAAAGCGTATAAGCGAACAGTACAGAGGTCCAGTCTTGATGAATAAGGGCAGTAATCAGTGGTCAAACCAAGCTTCCTGTCGAACAAGTAATACTTTCTCATAGATCTTGCTAGCTCCGTACAGTATAGAAAATGGGTGATATTTTGCTGGGTCATTTCGAGTTCCCTTTTTGTGGAGGGGAACTCTGATTGCAGATTTCTATATAGGAGGGAGTGATTTGTCTTCCCAGACTGCTTTAAAGGTCATTGTTACGACAGTCGCCCTTGTTGACAAGGCATCACAATATTTCTCACATGGCACCCTGTAAGGATGGAGGCCTGGTTCAGCTTTTATCTGAAATGGCTGCTCGATTTTTCTGTGCTGTAAACTCAAACTGGAATTCGCTAGAATTTTGTTTGTGCACCGGCCTATCTCCCAGTCTTGCTGGGCATGCTACTCTTTCGCTAGCACTTACGCAGAGAGACCTTGGAGAGATGAAGGCTACAGGATGTGAAACTGCATACATTGCTGCAAGATACTCCCATTCAGTCGGAGTAATCACCACTTCCAGGTTGCGGGCTGCACCTTTACAACCTCATCCGACCAAATCCCAGAAGCTCTTATTGCCTTTATCTCTGAATGTCTTCTCAAGATTGGTCTAGGCTTTTAGGTCAAGATGACACTTCTTGAATTTGATAAGGCGTTTGAAGTCCTGCCTCAGTGATTCCAGAAATGCTTCCCCATCTTCTGCGCAGTTTCTAATGTCGGCTTCAGTGTTACTCATTCTCAGTCAAACCGTTCTTATACAAGGTTACTGGTGGTGGTGAGCGTGGGGATGGTGGATTCACAGAGCTGGAATTAGCCTTAGTTGAATACTTCCTTGCAAAACATGTTAACTTCAGCAATGTGTCCAGTTCCTGAATGACGTCTAAATTAGGTGTTGCCTTTACCCCATTCGCTGCCAGGCCTTTCCCCCCTCAGGTGCCAGGCCTTTTTTTGGATTTTTGGGGCAATTTGCGCTTAGGCACCCATTACTTTTTGTCCACATAAGCTACCCACGCCAAATTTGCGTCCTTTTTTTTCCAACATTCAAGTGATTCTAGCGGTACCCAGAGTTTGTGGGTACCCTTGGAACAGACCAAGATATTAGCCAAAATAAAGCAAAAATGTAGTTTTTGTTAAAAGAAATGGGAAAAAAGTGCTGCAGAAGAAATCTTGTAGTTCTTTCCCTGAACATGGCATCAACAAAGGGTTTGCGCTGCTAAAATCACCAAATTCACAGCCTTAAGGAACAGGCAGACTTGAATCAGAAAATCACATTTTGCAACACAATTTTGGAACATGCTCCATTTTATTATTTTTTGTACTTTCAGCCTCCTTCCAGCTAGTGCCAGAAATGGGTTTGAAACCAAGGCTGAATCCTGGACAGCTAAACATTTCCAAAAAGTAGACACAATTCTGAACTCAGCAAGGGGTCATTTGTGTAGATTCTGCAATGTTTTCCTACAGACAATTACAGCAGAAATAAAAAGATATTGAAATTGAGGTAAAAAAACATAAATTTCTCTATCTTTTTCCTGCGGTGTCAGAGTTTTAAAAGCAATATACCATTATGTCTGCTGGACTCTTCTGGTTGTGGAGATATATAGGGCTTGTAGGTTCAGCAAGAACCCTAAGCACCCACAGCCAATGAAGGAGCTTCACCTTGCAAAGGGTTTTCATTGTATACCAGGTATACAACAATTCATTTGGTGAAATATAAAGAGTGAAAAACAGGTATCAAGGAAACCTTTGTATTTCCAAAATGGGCATAAGATAAGGTGTGGAGAAGCAGTGGTTATTTGTGCATCTCTGATTTCCTGGGTCCCCATACTTGCATGTGAATTACAGGGCACTTCTCAAATAGTCATATTTTTTACACACTGTCTTACAGTTGGGAGGAAAACATGAAGAGAAAGACAAGGGGCAATAACACTTGTTCTTCTTTTCTGTGTTCCCCTAAGTCTCCCAATAAAAATTGTACCTCCCTTGGGTGGTTAGGGCTAATGCCCGTGACAGGAAACGCAACATAGACACACCACATTTTTACATTGAAATCTGACATGCTTTTTGGAAAGGTCCTAGCTGTGGAATTTGGCCTTTAGCTCAGCCGGCACCTAGGGAAACCTACCAAACCTGTGTATTTTTTAACACTAGACATCTAGGGGAATCCAGGATGGGTGACTTGTGGGGCTCTCGCCAGATTCTGTTACCCAGAACCCTTTGCAAACCTCAAAATATGGAGAAAAAAACAAGTTTTCCTCATATTTCGGCGACAGAAAGCTCTGGAATTTGAGAGGAGCCACAAATTTCCTTCCACCCAGCATTTCCCCAAGCCTACTGATAAAAATTGTACTGCACTTGTGTGGGTAAGCCCAGTGCCAGTGACAGGAAAGGCCCCAAAACACAACATGGACTCATCACATTTTCCCAAAGAAAACTGATCTGTTTTTTGCAAACTGACTAGCTGTGGATTTTGGCCTCTAGCTCAGCAGGCACTTACAGAAGCCTAGCAATCCTATACATTTCTTAAAACTAGACACATAGTGAAATTAGAATGGGGTGACTTGTGGGGCTTTCACCAAGTTCTGTTAACTAGAATCCTTTGCAAACCTCAAAATTTGGCCCAAAAAAACTTTTCCCTCACATTTCGGTGACAGAAAGTTCTGAAATTTGAGAGGAGCCACACATTTCGTTACACCCACACTCCCCTGAGTGTCCCAATGAAAACGGTACCTCATTTGTGTGGGTAGGCCTAGAGCCTGCGACAGCAAATGCCCCAAAACACTACGTGGACATATCAAAAGGATTAAATACAAAACTACCTGTTTTTGCGGGAGGGCACCTGCATTTTTGACCCTGGGTTCAGCAGCCATCTAGGGAAACCTACAAAACCCAGACATTGCTGAGAACTAGACACCCAAGCAAGTCCAGGTATGTGTGACTTGTGTGGATCCCCCAGTTTTTTCTTACCCAGAATCCTCAGCAACCTGCAAATTTAGCCACAAAATGACATTTTTCCCACATTTCTGTGTGGGATCCCAGCACTGGCACAAATTTTCCCAATGTTCCCCTCCATCTCCTGATAAAAATAATACCTCACTTGTGTAGGTGGGCCAAGTGCCTGTGACAGGGAACAGCCAAAAACATGTTGAAATTGAGGGGGAACCAAAGCAGGTCCAATAGGGCAGTTTAAAAAAAAAAATTAGGATGTCAAGTGGGGCAAAATGTTTATCGATATAGATGTGACTGTTAGACTTTTCATCCTTGGCGTGGTCTCCCTTAACTTTTTGCCTCTGTTCCCCAGGTTGTTGATGTGTGCTGGACTCTGATTTTACTGTTTTTATTACTCTGGGCACTTTACCACTGCTAACCAGTGCTAAAGTGCAAGTGCTCCTTTACAAAATGTGTATGTAATTGGTTCTCCATGATTGGCATATTTGTTTTACTGTTAAGTCCCTAGTAAAGTGCACCAGGGGTGCCTAGGGCCTTTAAATCAAATGTTACTAGTGGGCCTGCAGCACTGGTTGTGCCACCCACACAAGTAACCCTGTAATCATGTCTCAGACCTGCCACTGCATGTGAGGCACCCCTAAGGTAGGCCCTAGGTAGCCCCAAGGGCAGGGTGCAGTGTATGGATAAGGTAGGACATATAGTAATGTGGTTTGTATGTCCTGACAGTGAAATACTGCCAATTTTGTTTTTCACTGTTGCAACGCCTGTCTCTCTCATAGGATTATATGGGGGCTACCTTTAAATATGATTAAAGTGTAGATTCCCCTAGAGAGTAGATGGACATGTGGAGTTTGTGGTCCCTGAACTGACAATTTAAAAATACATCTTTTAGTAAAGTTGATTTTAAGATTGTGCGTTTGAAAATGCCACTTTTAGAAAGTGAGCATTTTCTTGCTTAAACCATTCTGTGACTCTGCCTTGTTTGTGGATTCCCTGTCTGGGTCAGTTTGACACTTGGGTTGTTTTTCACCTCGCACTAGACAGTGACACAAAGGGAGCTGGGGTGTAACCTGCATTTCCTGATTAGCCATCTCTGCTAGGAGGGAGGGGTGGAGTGGTCACTCTCATCTGAAGGACTGTGCCTGCCTCTGACAATGCAGACTCCTACCCCCTGGTGTGTGTCTGAGGCCTTGCCTGGGTAAGGCAGGATGTCACAAGTAGGTGAGAGTCCCCTTTGAAGAAAGGTGACTTCAAAGACTAAAATGGGTATAAGAAGGGCACCCAAATCTACAGACTTTAGAAACACTTCTGGAACCAAGAGGAACCTCTGCCTGGAGAAGAGCTGATAGCTGAGGAAGAAGTGCTGCCCTGCCTGTGACTGTGCTTTGTGGAGCTTTCCTGCAGTGCTGCTTCTGCCAGAGTAAGAGGGCAAAGACTGGACTTTGTGTGCCTTCCATCTTGTGAAGAAATCTCCAAGGGCTTGATTTAGAGCTTGCCTCCTGTTGTTTGAAGTCTCAGGGACAGCAAAGACTTCTCTCTGCCAGCACCTGGAGTCTATGGAGAGACTCCTCCTCTGACAAGTGGTGCCCCATCCAGTCCCTGCCCCTTGAAAGGAAAGCTGGTGGAAATCCAAGGAAATCGACTTCGTATGACTCCGGACCGACGCCGCTGCTGATTCCGGTGACGCCGCCTGCACCCTACGCCGTGACCTTCGCTTTGAACGCGACGCTCTTCGCAGGCCCGACACCACTGCAGCCCCGCTGAAGTCTGCGACTCCGTGGAAGTCGCCACACCACGTCGTAACCAACGCCGCTCGAAGTGCACGGATTCAACGTTTCGCACAGACGCCGCGATCCCGACTTCTCCCATCGGCTTGTTTTCACTCTTCACCAAAGGTACTGTACTTGGGTGTCTACACGACTCCGTGTCCGGCGCCGCTGGTGTCGACTTGTTGGGAATGACTCCGTCACGACGCCGTGTTAACATCTCATCGAAGCATTTTTGTTTCTAAGCGCTATTTTTGAGTTTAATCTCTAAAAATTCATAACTTGACTTGTGTATGTTGGATTTTTGTCGTTTTGGTCTTGTTTTGTTTAGATAAATATTTCCTATTATTCTAAACTGGTATTGTGTCATTTTGTAGTGTTTTCCATTAAGTTACTGTGTGTGTTGGTACAAATACTTTACACCTAGCACTCTGAGGTTAAGCCTACTGCTCTGCCAAGCTACCAAGGGGGTAAGCAGGGGTTAGCTGAGGGTGATTCTCTTTTACCCTGACTAGAGTGAGGGTCCTTGCTTGAACAGGGGGTAACCTGACTGTCAACCAAAGACCCCATTTCTAACATTGGTGATCAGCGGTTGGGATTTGGACTTGTATTTGTACTTGACATACAGTAATTAAGTGTACACTACTGTTTGAGTTCAGACCACTATGTGACCACATACTACTAGTCTTGTGATTTTTGTTTTTTTTCTATTTGGACTGTTTTTGCTCTGCATTCAGTTTCTTTTTTCGCTGATCCGGTGATTGACTTTACTGGAACTTCATTTGAGAACTTGCTTTTCTGCATTTGGAACTTTGCACTCTTTTAACCTTTTATCATGTCTCTACTTGGAGATGCATCAGTTGAAGCTCTTTTTGACCTGAAGCAATTGGATAGCTATAACAAGGCTCAGCTAAAGCAGTTTTGTAAAAATTTTGGATGTCCCATTAAGAGCTCTTCCAAGAAGGATGAGCTGAAAAAGGCGCTGAGGGCCTGGGTGACAACCAGAAGCACTGGAGGGCACACTGAGGAAGAGGATGAGGAGGGAGAGCAATCAGTACATAATGGTATAGTGGGGGGACCTGTTCTTCCCAGGGAAAGAGTCTCTAGGGCAAGTAGCAGTGTATCCTCCAAGGGTCTGACACCTGAAGAGTTACAGGACAGACAGGCAGAAAGGGAGTACCAATTGGAGCTGAAAAAGCTCAGTCTAGAGATGGAACAGAGAAGGCTGGCCATTGAGGAAAGGAAGTTGGCAATGGCTCATGAGCTCAGTTTAAAAGAGATAGATCAGAGGAGTCAGCCCAGTAGGGATGGTGGCAGCCATCCCACAGTGCAGCCTGAGAGAAGGGTACACATCCCAAAAGACCTTGTGAGGGATTACAAGAGGGAGGATGATATCTACCTGTGGTTCAAGGGTTATGAGTCAGCTCTCCACATGAACCTTGTCCCTGAAGCTCATTCGGGGGCAGCCCTGTGGAAGCATTTTGAGGCAGAGGGGAGGGACACACTGACAGCCTTAGGGGATGCTCAGGATCTCACCTACCCTGTCATGAAGGAGGCCTTACTCACCAGGTATGGTCTCACCCCTGAGCAGTACAAGGAGAAGTTTAGATCCTACAAGAGAAAGGAATCCCAAACATGGTTGGAATGTGTTGATTCTTTTTGCAGGTCACTGGATGGTTGGGTGAAGGGCAGTAAGGTAAACACGTATGAGGGGCTTTACAATTTAATTGCTTGGGAGCACTTGTACAGTTTATGTTTTCCAGAGCTGCGCCAGCAACTCATTGACAGCAAGCTGAGTGACCCCAGGAAGCTTGCGCAGGAAGCGGAACGCTGGGAGAGCACCAGGGTCCAAAAGAGGTATGGGGGAGACCACGCCAGGGATGGGCAGGGTCCCTCTCAGAAGAACGGGGGGTAAGGGCAAACAGGGGGAGTTCTCTAAAGGGCCCCAAACTGATTCCCAGGGTAAGATTCCCAACCCCCCAGTGAAAAGAAGCCATGGTTGTCCAAAGAGAAGCCAGTGGCAGGTGGTCCCCCACGTAAGTGTTATGCATGTGACCAGGTGGGTCATGTGAGGGGGGACCCCAAATGCCCCAAAAGTACACTGGCACCCACTGGTGCACCGTCCCAGGGTTTGGCCAGTGTAGCGCTTGGGGAGGAGTTGGTTTCAGGTGGGTGGGAACCAGCAGAAATGACCCTTGTCTCACTAGGGGACAGTGAGATGGTCCAGAGAAACCTAGTGCCTGATAACACTAAGAAGTACAGGCAATGGGTGACCATTAATGGACAGAGGGTGGAGGCTCTGAGAGACACAGGAGCCAGTGTGATTACAGTGAGGAGTCACCTGGTGTCTGAAGAGCAGATTGATCCCCGGGTACTTCAGCAAGTAGTTGCGGTAGACAACTCTGAGAGCCTCTGCAGAGTGGCGCAGGTTCCCCTTGAATGGGGGGGGTCTCAGGTTCCTGGAAAGTAGCTGTGAGTCCAACCATGCCTGTTGATTGTTTGCTAGCTAACGACCTGGAGGATTCCCCTTGGAAGGAGGTGGAACACAGGTCTCACTTGGAGATGTTGGGTCTGCCTGGATGGGTATGCGTATCCACCCGGTCTATGGCAGCCAATCAGGGTAGTCAAGAGCCCCTGGAGCCTGAAACAGTGGCCCAGGGGACAGCCAAGAAGAGGAAGGGCAGGGGGCGCGGGAAACTGGCCCCGAGGTTCCCACAGTCTGGGAGGAGGCGGAGCCTGAGGGTGACGGCCCGGAACCTACAGGGGAGCAGGTGGCTGAACTGGGGGAGGTCTCTGAGCTGTCACAGTGGCAGCAGGAAGGGGGACCCACCAGGGAAGCATTCTACACAGCGCAGAAGGAGTGCCCTACTCTTGAGAGGCTGCGGCAGCAGGCTGCAGCCCAGGCGTCTGGCGAGGCGCCAGATACTCACCTGATATATTGGGAGGATGGCCTCCTGTATAGTGAGCCTAAGGTTCCTGAGCCTGGGTCAGCTCGTATGCTGGTGGTACCCCAGTGCTTCAGGGCCTTCCTACTGGGTTTGGCTCATGATGTGCCTTTGGCAGGACATCTAGGGCAGGACAAGACCTATAAGAGGCTTGTCTGCCACTTTTACTGGCCATTGATGCACAAGCAGTAAGGTTCTTATTGTAGGTCTTGTCAGACTTTTCAGGCAATTGGCAAGAGTGGGGGGAAATGCAAAGCTCCCCTCCAACCCTTACCGGTAGTCAGTACTCCGTTTGAAAGGGTAGGAATTGACATTGTGGGGCCTCTGGATCCCAAGACAGCCATTGGCAACAGGTTCATCCTGGTCTTGGTGGACCATGCCACATGGTACCCAGAAGCCATTCCTCTAAGGACGGTCACTGCCCCCGTGGTGGGAAGTGCCTTGATGGGAGTTTTTACCCGCATGGGGTTCCCCAAGGAAGTGGTATCTGATAGAGGTACAAACTTCATATCCACTTATATGAAGTCTCTGTGGAAGGTGTGTGGGGTAACGTACAAGTTCACCACACCTTACCACCCCCAAAGTAATGGTCTGGTTGAGAGATTCAACCGCACCTTGAAAGGCATGATTCAGGGCCTGTCAGAGCCCTTGAGGCATAAGTGGGACGCCCTCTTGCCATGCCTTTTGTTTGCTTACCGGGAGGTGCCTCAAAAGGGACTTGGCTTTAGCCCCTTTGAGCTCATCTATGGCCACCCTGTGAGGGGACGCTCAGTCTGGTGAAGGAAGCTTTGGAGAAAGCTCCTAGTAAACCACCCCAGGATGTATTTAGCTACATGCTGGCACTAAGAAACCAGACTGCCCACTTCAGGAGTCTTGCTCAGGAGAACCTGGAAGCAAGCCAGGAGGATATGAAACGGTGGTACGACCAGAATGCTACTCTGGCTGAGTTTCAGCCTGGACAAAAAGTGTGGGTCATGGCGCCAGTAGAGCCTAGGGCTCTCCAAGATAAGTGGACTGGGCCTTTTGAGGTGGTGGAAAGAAAGAGCGAGGTCACCTATCTGGTAGACTTGCAATCCCCCAGGAACCCTTTGAGGATCCTACATGTCAACCGCCTCAAACCACACTTTGAGCGAACTGAGCTATCCATGCTCCTAGCGACTGATGATGGGGTGGAGGAAGAGAGTGAGCCTCTTCCTGACCTCCTGTCTGCAGGAGAGAAAGATGGGTCTATGGAGGAAGTGATCCTCTCCCCCTCCCTGACTGAGTAACAGCAGAGGGACTGTCGCCACGTGTTGGGACAGTTCGCCTCACTGTTTTCCCTGATCCCAGGAGTCACACACCTGTGCACACATGATGTGGTCACTGGGGACAGTACACCTGTGTGAGAAAACAGGGCTGATTGCAGAGGCCCCATAACTTTTTGCCCCCATTTTCCACTTTTTGCTGGTGTTTTCCTGACTTTAAAGGTGCCCTGGGTACTGCTAACCAGTCCCAGGGCCTGTGCTCTGTGTAAAATGGATATGCAAATTAGGCTAATTATAATTGGCTAAGTTAACCTACCTATAAGTCCCTAGTATATGGTAGGGCATGTAGGTTTAGGGACCACAGCATAGGTGGTGCACACCTAGGTGCATTGCTGAGGTGCCCAGTGTCATTTTAAAAGCAAGCCTGCCTTGCTGGCTGCTTTTAAATTAAAGTTATATGCAAATTCGACTTTGGAATTAAAGGTACTTCCTAAGTCTTAAACTACCTTATTTTTACATATAAGTCACCCCTAAGGTGTGCCCTATGTGCCCCTAGGGCTGGGTGCCATGTAACTATAAGCAGGGACTTTATAAAAATAGATTTATAAGCCCTGGTGAGGTAAAAACAGCCAAATTCGTTTTTCCCTCATTGAAGTAAATGGCCTTCATAGGCTAGAATGGGCAGACTTTATTTTAAATTTTAAAGTCTCCTTAAATGTTACATACCAAGAATTTGGTATCAAATTGATTGTTGTAATAAATCCCACAACTTCCAGTTGTTGGATTTAATATAACTTGTCCAGGTAAAAAGTTTAGACTTTACCTAAAAAGTTGCCAATTTCAGCTCTGCATTGTTTCTGCTGCTGTGCTCTGATTGGCCAGCCTGCAGCAGCTTCTGCCAGGCTGCCTTGATGAGGTGTGAAGTGGCCAGACTTCACACAAAGGAATGTGCTTGGGGGAGAGAATCTCCCCTCAGCAGATGGTGAGGCAAGAAGGGGGAGGGCTGCCAAACTGGTCTTCAAAGGCAGAGAAGGACATTTGCAGCACCCAGCAACACCCCCACATCCTGCAACCCCAGACAGCTAGGTGCCCCCTTGATTAGATTAGGAGAGGACAGGAGAGGGGTGTGTTTATGTTTTTAGCCACATCAGTGGGTGGGCTCAGCCAGATGTAACCTCCAAAAATCAGATTCATCCATGTTGGATTTTTAGAGACTGTTGCCTTCTGGGATGGATTTTTGCCACACTTCCCAGGAAGTGGTCATCACAGGGGGACGACCCTGTCCCTGATTGGAGAACCAGGGCCCCCCTGCTTTTCACCCAGGAGCAAGGATAAAACTGGCAGACCTGCACCCACACCTCAGATCCCCACCAAATTTCAAGAAGAAAGAACTTAAGGAGAAGAAGGACTGCCCTGCTGGACCCCTGGCCTGCACCTGGAACCTGCCCTCAGAAGGACTGCACCAGCTGCACACTTGGGCTTCACCACAAGAAGGTCTTTGCCTGGCTTCAACTGGTTCAAGGAGGGACTCCCTGTTTGCTACAGGTGAAAAATTGCTAACCAGAGTCCCCTGCACCAACTCCTGAAGAAAGCGACCAGCTGACCACTGTCCAGTGGCCAAAAAGGAGTTTGCGCCAGGTGCATTCTGGGAGTTGAAGTCCGCACCCCCCAAGGACCATCACAGAACTTCTGGACCCTTGGGGTGAGCTGTGGACCCCAAAAGAACCTTAAAAGAACATCTGGGTGAAGCCCCAGAAGTTTGGAAAAGATTTGAGAATTTTTGGAAAAAAGCTCCAGAGAGGGACCGACCCGCCGCGGAAATTCTAGCCGGCTTGCCTCAACCGCGACCCGGCCTGACTTCGTGGTTCGTCCCGGTAAAGAAAAACATCCAAAAAAGAGACTAAGTCCGAAGGTAAAAAGTTGACGGGACCTCCCAGCCATCGTATCCGAGAAGGGCTCCATGGACGTCGGATCAAGATCCAGGTTTACCCCGGTCGAAGGATTTTCATCTCGAAAAAACGACTAAGTCCGAAGGTAAAAGTCTCCACCGAGGAAACCCACATCGCGTATCCGGACAAGGGCTCCAGGAGGTCGGATTCAACTGGCAGGTTCGTCCCGGTGAAGAAAAACTTCAAAATAAAGACTAAGTCAGAAGGTAACTTTTTAACCGAGGCCTCCCGCGACCTGTAGCCGAGCAGGGCTCCATCGCGGTCGGCCTGAAAGTTTGACTTTGCCCCGGTCGAGGTGCAACCAGATGACCCGATTGGCGCTTTTTGTTTCTAAGCGCTAGAAAAGTAATAATCTTTAAAAATTCATATCTCCGGTTCCCCTGAACCGATTTTAATCGTTTTTGTGTCATTTTAAAGATAAAAATATAAACTATTTTTATAAATTGGTTTTGGATTTTTAAACTGTTTCCTGTGTTTTATTTAATTACTGTTTTGTGATATTTGAATGCTTTACACTTTGTCTCCTAAGTTAAGCCTTGACGCTCGTTGCCAAGCTACCAAGGGTTGAGCTGGGATTAATTTACTGAGATCTAACTGTACCTAGGTGGAGGTTAGTGGCTTGTTGCTAGGTGTAGGTACCTACCTGCCCTACCAATAACCCATTTTCCAACAACCTGTTAAACATAAGGTTTACAGGGTGACTGACAGGGTCAGGGCTTGCATTAAGGAGGAAGTCTCCAAAATGTTAACCCTAGGGATCATTGAGCACTCCAGCAGTCCTTGGGCCAGCCCCGTGGTATTGGTCCCAAAGGCTGCTGCTCCTGGTGCCACTCCAGAACTTAGGTTCTGTGTGGACTACCGGGGTCTCAATGCGGTCAGCAAGACTGACGCAAACCCCATCCCCCGAGCTGATTAGCTCATTGATCCGTTAGGAGCTGACAAGTACCTCAGTACGTTTGATTTAACATCTGGGTACTGGCAGATTGCCTTAACAGAGGGGGCAAAGGAGAGGTCAGCATTCTCTACCCCAGATGGGCACTTCCACTTCAATGTGATGCCCTTTGGGATGAAGAATGCCCCTGCCACCTTTCAGAGGTTGGTCAACCAGGTGTTGGCAGGACTGGATGAGTTCAGTGCCGCCTACCTGGATGACATTGCTGTGTTTAGTTCCACATGAGAGGAACACCTACGACACCTCTGGAGAGTGTTAGAGGCCCTGCCAAGAAGAGGAAGGGCAGGGGGCGCGGGAAACTGGCCCCGAGGTTCCCACAGTCTGGGAGGAGGCGGAGCCTGAGGGTGACGGCCCGGAACCTACAGGGGAGCAGGTGGCTGAACTGGGGGAGGTCTCTGAGCTGTCACAGCGGCAGCAGGAAGGGGGACCCACCAGGGAAGCATTCTACACAGCGCAGAAGGAGTGCCCTACTCTTGAGAGGCTGCGGCAGCAGGCTGCAGCCCAGGCGTCTGGCGAGGCGCCAGATACTCACCTGATATATTGGGAGGATGGCCTCCTGTATAGTGAGCCTAAGGTTCCTGAGCCTGGGTCAGCTCGTATGCTGGTGGTACCCCAGTGCTTCAGGGCCTTCCTACTGGGTTTGGCTCATGATGTGCCTTTGGCAGGACATCTAGGGCAGGACAAGACCTATAAGAGGCTTGTCTGCCACTTTTACTGGCCATTGATGCACAGGCAGTCAGATTCTTATTGTAGGTCTTGTCAGACTTTTCAGGCAATTGGCAAGAGTGGGGGGAAATGCAAAGCTCCCCTCCAACCCTTACCGGTAGTCAGTACTCCGTTTGAAAGGGTAGGAATTGACATTGTGGGGCCTCTGGATCCCAAGACAGCCATGGGCAACAGGTTCATCCTGGTCTTGGTGGACCATGCCACATGGTACCCAGAAGCCATTCCTCTAAGGACGGTCACTGCCCCCGTGGTGGGAAGTGCCTTGATGGGAGTTTTTACCCGCATGGGGTTCCCCAAGGAAGTGGTATCTGATAGAGGTACAAACTTCATATCCACTTATATGAAGTCTCTGTGGAAGGTGTGTGGGGTAACGTACAAGTTCACCACACCTTACCACCCCCAAAGTAATGGTCTGGTTGAGAGATTCAACCGCACCTTGAAAGGCATGATTCAGGGCCTGTCAGAGCCCTTGAGGCATAAGTGGGACGCCCTCTTGCCATGCCTTTTGTTTGCTTACCGGGAGGTGCCTCAAAAGGGACTTGGCTTTAGCCCCTATGAGCTCATCTATGGCCACCCTGTGAGGAGACGCTCAGTCTGGTGAAGGAAGCTTTGGAGAAAGCTCCTAGTAAACCACCCCAGGATGTATTTAGCTACATGCTGGCACTAAGAAACCAGACTGCCCACTTCAGGAGTCTTGCTCAGGAGAACCTGGAAGCAAGCCAGGAGGATATGAAACGGTGGTACGACCAGAATGCTACTCTGGCTGAGTTTCAGCCTGGACAAAAAGTGTGGGTCATGGCGCCAGTAGAGCCTAGGGCTCTCCAAGATAAGTGGACTGGGCCTTTTGAGGTGGTGGAAAGAAAGAGCGAGGTCACCTATCTGGTAGACTTGCAATCCCCCAGGAACCCTTTGAGGGTCCTACATGTCAACCGCCTCAAACCACACTTTGAGCGAACTGAGCTATCCATGCTCCTAGCGACAGATGATGGGGTGGAGGAAGAGAGTGAGCCTCTTCCTGACCTCCTGTCTGCAGGAGAGAAAGATGGGTCTATGGAGGAAGTGATCCTCTCCCCCTCCCTGACTGAGTAACAGCAGAGGGACTGTCGCCACGTGTTGGGACAGTTCGCCTCACTGTTTTCCCTGATCCCAGGAGTCACACACCTGTGCACACATGATGTGGTCACTGGGGACAGTACACCTGTGTGAGAAAACAGGGCTGATTGCAGAGGCCCCATAACTTTTTGCCCCCATTTTCCACTTTTTGCTGGTGTTTTCCTGACTTTAAAGGTGCCCTGGGTACTGCTAACCAGTCCCAGGGCCTGTGCTCTGTGTAAAATGGATATGCAAATTAGGCTAATTATAATTGGCTAAGTTAACCTACCTATAAGTCCCTAGTATATGGTAGGGCATGTAGGTTTAGGGACCACAGCATAGGTGGTGCATACCTAGGTGCATTGCTGAGGTGCCCAGTGTCATTTTAAAAGCAAGCCTGCCTTGCTGGCTGCTTTTAAATTAAAGTTATATGCAAATTCGACTTTGGAATTAAAGGTACTTCCAAAGTCTTAAACTACCTTATTTTTACATATAAGTCACCCCTAAGGTGTGCCCTATGTGCCCCTAGGGCTGGGTGCCATGTAACTATAAGCAGGGACTTTATAAAAATAGATTTATAAGCCCTGGTGAGGTAAAAACAGCCAAATTCGTTTTTCCCTCATTGAAGTAAATGGCCTTCATAGGCTAGAATGGGCAGACTTATTTTAAATTTTAAAGTCTCCTTAAATGTTACATACCAAGAATTTGGTATCAAATTGATTGTTGTAATAAATCCCACAACTTCCAGTTGTTGGATTTAATATAACTTGTCCAGGTAAAAAGTTTAGACTTTACCTAAAAAGTTGCCAATTTCAGCTCTGCATTGTTTCTGCTGCTGTGCTCTGATTGGCCAGCCTGCAGCAGCTTCTGCCAGGCTGCCTTGATGAGGTGTGAAGTGGCCAGACTTCACACAAAGGAATGTGCTTGGGGGAGAGAATCTCCCCTCAGCAGATGGTGAGGCAGGAAGGGGGAGGGCTGCCAAACTGGTCTTCAAAGGCAGAGAAGGACATTTGCAGCACCCAGCAACACCCCCACATCCTGCAACCCCAGACAGCTAGGTGCCCCCTTGATTAGATTAGGAGAGGACAGGAGAGGGGTGTGTTTATGTTTTTAGCCACATCAGTGGGTGGGCTCAGCCAGATGTAACCTCCAAAAATCAGATTCATCCATGTTGGATTTTTAGAGACTGTTGCCTTCTGGGATGGATTTTTGCCACACTTCCCAGGAAGTGGTCATCACAGGGGGACGACCCTGTCCCTGATTGGAGAACCAGGGCCCCCCTGCTTTTCACCCAGGAGCAAGGATAAAACTGGCAGACCTGCACCCACACCTCAGATCCCCACCAAATTTCAAGAAGAAAGAACTTAAGGAGAAGAAGGACTGCCCTGCTGGACCCCTGGCCTGCACCTGGAACCTGCCCTCAGAAGGACTGCACCAGCTGCACACTTGGGCTTCACCACAAGAAGGACTTTGCCTGGCTTCAACTGGTTCAAGGAGGGACTCCCTGTTTGCTACAGGTGAAAAATTGCTTACCAGAGTCCCCTGCACCAACTCCTGAAGAAAGCGACCAGCTGACCACTGTCCAGTGGCCAAAAAGGAGTTTGCGCCAGGTGCATTCTGGGAGTTGAAGTCCGCACCCCCCAAGGACCATCACAGAACTTCTGGACCCTTGGGGTGAGCTGTGGATCCCAAAAGAACCTTAAAAGAACATCTGGGTGAAGCCCCAGAAGTTTGGAAAAGATTTGAGAATTTTTGGAAAAAAGCTCCAGAGAGGGACCGACCCGCCGCGGAAATTCTAGCCGGCTTGCCTCAACCGCGACCCGGCCTGACTTCGTGGTTCGTCCCGGTAAAGAAAAACATCCAAAAAAGAGACTAAGTCCGAAGGTAAAAAGTTGACGGGACCTCCCAGCCATCGTATCCGAGAAGGGCTCCATGGACGTCGGATCAAGATCCAGGTTTACCCCGGTCGAAGGATTTTCATCTCGAAAAAACGACTAAGTCCGAAGGTAAAAGTCTCCACCGAGGAAACCCACATTGCGTATCCGGACAAGGGCTCCAGGAGGTCGGATTCAACTGGCAGGTTCGTCCCGGTGAAGAAAAACTTCAAAATAAAGACTAAGTCAGAAGGTAACTTTTTAACCGAGGCCTCCCGCGACCTGTAGCCGAGCAGGGCTCCATCGCGGTCGGCCTGAAAGTTTGACTTTGCCCCGGTCGAGGTGCAACCAGATGACCCGATTGGCGCTTTTTGTTTCTAAGCGCTAGAAAAGTAATAATCTTTAAAAATTCATATCTCCAGTTCCCCTGAACCGATTTTAATCGTTTTTGTGTCATTTTAAAGATAAAAATATAAACTATTTTTATAAATTGGTTTTGGATTTTTAAACTGTTTCCTGTGTTTTATTTAATTACTGTTTTGTGATATTTGAATGCTTTACACTTTGTCTCCTAAGTTAAGCCTTGACGCTTGTTGCCAAGCTACCAAGGGTTGAGCTGGGATTAATTTACTGAGACCTAACTGTACCTAGGTGGAGGTTAGTGGCTTGTTGCTAGGTGTAGGTACCTACCTGCCCTACCAATAACCCATTTTCCAACAACCTGTTAAACATAAGGTTTACAGGGTGACTGACAGGGTCAGGGCTTGCATTAAGGAGGAAGTCTCCAAAATGTTAACCCTAGGGATCATTGAGCACTCCAGCAGTCCTTGGGCCAGCCCCGTGGTATTGGTCCCAAAGGCTGCTGCTCCTGGTGCCACTCCAGAACTTAGGTTCTGTGTGGACTACCGGGGTCTCAATGCGGTCAGCAAGACTGACGCAAACCCCATCCCCCGAGCTGATTAGCTCATTGATCCGTTAGGAGCTGACAAGTACCTCAGTACGTTTGATTTAACATCTGGGTACTGGCAGATTGCCTTAACAGAGGGGGCAAAGGAGAGGTCAGCATTCTCTACCCCAGATGGGCACTTCCACTTCAATGTGATGCCCTTTGGGATGAAGAATGCCCCTGCCACCTTTCAGAGGTTGGTCAACCAGGTGTTGGCAGGACTGGATGAGTTCAGTGCCGCCTACCTGGATGACATTGCTGTGTTTAGTTCCACATGAGAGGAACACCTACAACACCTCTGGAGAGTGTTAGAGGCCCTGCAGAAGGCAGGCCTCACTATTAAGGCGAGCAAGTACCAAATAGGGCAGGGTTCCATGGGGTACTTAGGACACCAGGTGGGGAGTGGCCAGGTGGCACCCCTACAGCCTAAGATTGACACAATTCTGGCTTGGGAGCCTCCCAAGATCCAGACTGAAGTGAGAGCCTTTTTAGGTCTCACAGGATATTACAGGAGGTTTGTTAAGGGATATGGTACCATTGTTACCCCCTTAACTGAGTTGACTTCTAAGAAGCAACCCAAGAAAGTGATCTTGACAGAGGCTTGCCAGAACGCTTTTGATGCCCTCAAGGCTGCCATGTGCACAGCACCTGTGCTGAAGGCACCTGACTACTCCAAAGAGTTTGTTGTGCAGACAGACGCTTCAGAGCATGGTATTGGAGCAGTACTCTCACAGCTTAATGAAGAGGGCCTAGATCAACCCGTAGCCTTCATTAGCAGGAGGTTACTACCCAGGGAACGTAGGTGGAGTGCCATAGAACGCGAAGCGTTTGCTATGGTCTGGGCACTGAAGAAGCTAAGACCCTACTTGTTTGGGACTCACTTCCGAGTTCAGACCGACCACAGACCCCTCAGATGGTTAATGCAGATGTGGGGTGAGAATCCAAAACTGTTGAGGTGGTCCATTTCCCTACAGGGGATGGACTTTACGGTGGAACACCGTCCTGGTACAGAGCACGCCAATGCTGATGGTCTGTCCAGGTTCTTCCGCCTTAGTGATGAGAACTCCCATGAGGTTGGGTAGTTGCTCCCCACTTTTAGCTGAGGGGACACACGTGTTAGACTTTTCATCCTTGGCGTGGTATCCCTTAACTTTTTGCCTCTGTTCCCAGGTTGTTGATGTGTGCTGGACTCTGATTTTACTGTTTTTATTACTCTGGGCACTTTACCACTGCTAACCAGTGCTAAAGTGCAAGTGCTCCTTTACAAAATGTGTATGTAATTGGTTCTCCATGATTGGCATATTTGTTTTACTGTTAAGTCCCTAGTAAAGTGCACAGAGGTGCCCAGGACCTGTAAATCAAATGTTACTAGTGGGCCTGCAGCACTGGTTGTGCCACCCACACAAGAAACCCTGTAATCATGTCTCAGACCTGCCACTGCAGTGTCTGTGTGTGTATTTTTACACTGTAAATTCGATTTGGCAAGTGTACCCACTTGCCAGGCCTAAACCTTCCCTTTTCTTACATGTAAGGCACCCCTAAGGTAGGCCTTAGGTAGCCCAAAAGGGCAGGGTTCAGTGTATGGATAAGGTAGGACATATAGTAATGTGGTTTGTATGTCCTGACAGTGAAATACTGCCAATTTCGTTTTTCACTGTTGCAAGGCCTGTCTCTCTCTTAGGATAATATGGGGGCTACCTTTAAATATGATTAAAGTGTAGATTCCCCTAGAGAGTAGATGGACATGTGGAGTTTGGGGTCCCTGAACTCACTATTTAAAAATACATCTTTTAGTAAAGTTGATTTTAAGATTGAGTTTTTGAATATGCCACTTTTAGAAAGTGAGCATTTTCTTGCTTAAACCATTCTGTGACTCTGCCTTGTTTGTGGATTCCCTGTCTGGGTCAGTTTGACAGTTGGGTTGTTTTTAAACTCGCACTAGACAGTGACACAAAGGGAGTTGGGGCGTAACCTGCATTTCCTGATTAGCCATCTCTGCTAGGAGGGAGGGGTGGAGTGGTCACTCTCATCTAAAAGGACTGTGCCTGCCTCTGACAATGCAGACTCCAACCCCCTGGTGTGTGTCTGAGGCCTTGCCGGGGCAAGGCAGGATTTCACAAGTAGGTGTGAGTCCCCTTTGAAGAAAGGTGACTTCAAAGACTAAAATGGGTATAAGAAGGGCACCCAAATCTACAGACTTTAGAAACACTTCTGGAACCAAGAGGAACCTCTGCCTGGAGAAGAGCTGATAGCTGAGGAAGAAGTGCTGCCCTGCCTGTGACTGTGCTTTGTGGAGCTTTCCTGCAGTGCTGCTTCTGCCAGAGTAAGAGGGCAAAGACTGGACTTTGTGTGCCTTCCATCTTGTGAAGAAATCTCCAAGGGCTTGATTTAGAGCTTGCCTCCTGTTGTTTGAAGTATCAGGGACAGCAAAGACTTCTCTCTGCCAGCACCTGGAGTCTCTGGAGAGACTCCTCCTCTGACAAGTGGTGCCCTATCCAGTCCCTGGGCCCTTGAAAGGAAAGCTGGTGGAAATCCAAGGAAATCGACTTCGGACGACTCCGGACTGAAGCCGCTGCTGAATCCGGTGACGCCGCCTGCACCTGACACTGTGACTTTCGCTGGAACGCGACGTTCTTCACAGGCCCGACGCCGCTGCAGCCTCTCTAAAGTCCGCGACTCCGTGGAAGTCACCGCACCACGTCGTAACCGACGCCGCTCGAAGTGCACAGATTCAACGTTTCGCACAGACGCCGCGATCCCCGACTTCGCGCATCGGTTTGTTTTCACTCTTCACCAAAGGTACTGTACTTGGGGGTCTACACGACTCTGTGTCCGGCGCCGCTGGTGTCGGCTTGTTGGGAACGACTCCGTCACGACGCAGTGTTAACATCTCATCGAAGCATTTTTGCTTCTAAGCGCTATTTTTGAGTTTAATCTCTAAAAATTCATAACTTGACTTGTGTATGTTGGATTTTTGTCGTTGTGTTCTTGTTTTGTTTAGATAAATATTTCCTATTTTTCTAAACTGGTATTGTGTCATTTTGTAGTGTTTTTTTTTCATTAAGTTACTGTGTGTGTTGGTACAAATACTTTACACCTAGCACTCTGAGGTTAAGCCTACTGCTCTGCCAAGCTACCAAGGGGGTAAGCAGGGGTTAGCTGAGGGTGATTCTCTTTTACCCTGACTAGAGTGAGGGTCCTTGCTTGAACAGGGGGTAACTTGACTGTCAACCAAAGACCCCATTTCTAACAGTGACAATGATGGGTGGTAGGAATTTTGTGAATTCCTGCGGATTCTGGAAGGTTCCATAACAAAAATGTGGGGGGGAAATGTGTGATTTCAAGCAAAGTTGGAGGTTTGCAGGGCATTGTGGGTAAGGAAAAGGTGAGGGGTGCATGTGAAGCACACCACCCTGGACTCACTGAGATGTTTAATTTTCAGATGTGTCTAGGTTTCATAGATTTTTCTACATGGCAGCGTCCCAAAGTCCAAAAAATGCAGACCTCACAATTCCAAGTGGGACGATTTTGAGAGTTAGACAAGCTCTCATGGCCCAAATGTAAAGCCAAAACCCAAAATAATCAAATGTCCTCTTGCTTGCCACTGGGATAAGATCTTTTAGTGTGCAGGGGAAAGTTGGGGTGGGGCATAACCATGACCATACTGTTTGGTAGCCACCACCACACTATTTTAATTTTTTTTATTCCCTGGCATCTAATAGGCTTTCTGTCCCCCAGGAGTGAATTGGGGTAAATTACTCCATCCACCCACCGGTGGGCAGAACAACTTTGTCTCTATTTATTTGGGGTTGGGTATGGCCATACCCCCACCCTCTTTTTTTGAAAAAAAATCTTCCCTGGTGTCTTGTGGCCTTTTTGTCCCCTGTGGGGGCAGATGGGCCATACAAAAATAGGCCTCTCTGCCCCCAAGGGGGGCAGAAATGGCCAACAGTAATGTGCCCCATGGGGGCCGACCCTTGCCCAAGGGGCTGCCCCCCAAACAAAACACACACACACACTAGTCCCTGGTACCTAAGTGGTTTCTGCCCCCCGGGGGCAGAGCGGCCTAATAGAAATAGGCAGAGCTGCCTCCAAGGGGGGCAGAAGTGGCCTAAACTAAATTTGCCCCCAGGGGGTCACTCCCCATCTGTAAAAAATACAAAATAAATAAAATGTCTGGTACCTAGATTTTTCTGACCCCCCTTTGGGGCAGATTGGTCTAATAAAAATAGGCAGGTTTCCCCAAGAGGGGCAGAAATGGCCCAAAAAGAATTTCCCCCTCAGGGGTGTGACCGTTGCCTTAGGGGGTCGCTCCCCACCTCTAAAATTGTTTTCTTTTAAGTATCCCTGGTGCCTAGTGCTTCTGTACCCCCTGTGGGCAGATCGGCCTAATTTAAATAGGCCAATGTGCCACAAAAACAAAAATCCCTGGTGTGTATTGGGCATTTCTGCCGCCCGATCGCTTCATGATTGGGCTGCAGAAATGCTCAAAGAGACATGAAAGGAAAGGAAAGGCCTTTCCTTTCATGCTCTGCCTGCCCCCACTCCTGATCGGAAGAGAAATGCAGAGCATTTCTCTTCCGATCTGCTCTGAAAGCTGAGCTTCCAGAGCAATGGGGGGAGGGCCTCAGATCAGGTCTGCGCACAATCACGCACTGACGTCATCAGAGGTCACTGGGGAGGGGTGGAAGGGGAAGTGACACCCCTTCCATCCCTGCCCATGGGGAGAGGGGTGGGAGGCTCATGGGAGGAGCTAGTGATGGTTACGTCCTTGGTGCCTCAGCGCCACAGCCAAAGATGTAACCGTTATGTTTGTGGCGGGGAAGGGGTTAAGACTAGTAATTCCTTGAATGTTTGAAACCATTGGTAACACACCACTAGAAATGGGACTTGTTTTGGAGAGAGTGGTATTTCAGGGAATATTTTTCCTATCAGATTTTATAAGCAAGTTTTCTGAGTCTGTTAGACATGATGCTCATCTGTTGACCTTGTACGAGGAGAAGGATCTAAACATGGCAATTGATGAGTCATGTTCACTTTCACTTTTTGAGTCTACTTGTGACTCTCGTGTCAGCAACTAAATGGCAGTACTCCGAGTTGATGAGTATATATTCAACAACATTTTCCTGATTGCCTGACCTAAAGGTAGACTATGCAGGGGACTCCAAAGGAATGCGTCCATTAAGAAAATAAAGGTTATCAGAAAACGAAAAGGCACTTAGGAACATATTTACAAGCCTCTTGTGCTTTCGATGTGAAATTTGTTTGCACACTTTCGCAGCACAGAGTGCAGACCCACATTTACAAGGCCACACAAAGCCACTCTGAGTGACTTTTCATGGCCTCATAGAAATGTTGTCAGGCAAAAGCAGTGCAAGGTGCTGTGTTGCCTTACACTGTGTTAAGGACGCTCTCCATTGGTGTCGCTGTGGGTTTTCCCCAGCAAAATACCCATGGGCTTTGACTTATTCCCAGATTTACAAGGATGTTTAAACCTGGGAATGCATTGAAACCTCTTTTTTTCTTTCTGCAGCACACATAGACAGAGGGAAAAGCCTTCATGGTTTGGTTTAGTGCAGGAAAGTACCCCTTCCTGCATAAAAATAATCTTGCCAATAATGCAGACACCCTTGCACCATAGTGTAAGGGTGCCTGCATTGGCGCTAGGCACCAACTTGTGCACTGCGCTAGTTGAAAGAACAAGAATGCATTGTATCTTGTAAATATGGTGTCTTCCTGCCCTTTCAAATTGGGATACGGCAGCACAGCAAACAGACTTGTAGCACTACCCTACAACAATTGTTTGTAAATATGCTCCTACGATCCCAACCCTGTCTGGTGAATCCTTAGGTGTGGATTTGAGGTTTTGGTGTACCTCTCCTAGCCTCCTCCTAATGCAAATTTTGGTCTGCCATCAGTAAGTCCAGGCTGGGTGTTAAAGTCACAGTAAACAAGTAAGATGTGAAGGTACTCCATTTTCTTTGTGCTTAACAGATGATGAAAAATTCCATTGCGTGCATTGTTGATGGAGTTACCTAGTATGCTTAAGGTAGTCAAATAGTTGTTAAAGTTCCCAGGTGGAAGATAGACATGAAATAAGAATAAATCCCATTAAACTGATTTTGAGATGCTAAATATTATTGTTCTGGACCTTGTTAATTCCCTCCAGGAAGATTTAAAGAGAACACAATAGTTAACCCTCCTTATAGTCTACCCTTGCCTTCTTTGATAACGTGCACAGAGTACATGAAATACACATCCTATACAATTTCATCACGTTCCTAAGTCTCTTGGAAACAGCAGATAGTATGTAAGAAATCCAGTCTTTGCCCACAATTTTCGACCTCAGGCCAAAGATGTTCAAGCTGATTAATCAACCCTACTCATAATGGAAGTGAGCAGGGCACGATTCCTATGTAAAATGGTTTAGGTCAGTTTGGTGCACTGTCAAATGTAGGACCTTTGTGGGATGTCTTTGATTGAATTCTGACTTTACAGGGAATTTAGAGAGGCTCCAGTCATGGGGTATGTGGACTTCTAAAACATTACCCCACTATAGTCTCTGTACAATAGCCTCTTGTCCTGTTTATTTTAGAGTTTTTGGAGGTTAGAATTTTAAACAGATGTCTTTATAAAGACTACTGGTGCAAAAGGTTGGGCCAGATCCTTGGATTGAACATTCTGAAGGTAGTAAAAGAGAAGGAAGAGAGAGAACAGCAGTACAAAAAGCATATGTAATGAAGACAGTGAGACCTCACAAGAAAGAGAGGTTCGCCAAAGTGCTGAATTCAAAGACTTTGGAGTCGTTGAAGTTGACGTCAATGAAGCATTTAGGTTATTCAGTATTGGGGGCATGAAAAAAAAGTAACAGTCCCTACTCTTCAAGAATGTGCAGAAAGCCAATGGTTCATCTTTGGAAACATGTTTGCAAAGTGTGAAGGTGATCCCAAATGTTGGTTTTACCACTGTTGATGTGAGTGAAGAATGAAATCCTGTAGTGCTCCTAAATAGCTTAAGATGACACTCCAGCATGGGGGAGCATGCACTAGATCTTCTCTCTGTTTGTGTCACTGCACTCCCACATGTATCTGTGGTAAGTCTGTGTGAATGATTGGCCTTTGACCATGCTGTAGGATTCTGATACCAGTCTGACTCTGATTTTCCACCACTGTGTGCTTCAAGAACTATATCACAGGGGGTATGTGGAATTTTGAATCCGAAGCATTTTAACATGCTTGAGAAAAGCCACAAATGACAAAAGTGGCAGTGTGAGGATGTTGTCCAAGGGACTGTCACTTTGGGGAATATTTCCTTGAGTTGGACTTGGTTGAGACTGATCTTGTCCTAAATCAGAGGTTGTCTCTGGTGATTCAGCCAGCACTTCAGTATCAAAGATTTACCAAATAAAGCATATTCGAACATAATAATGAGCTTCAAACTTGTTTATGCTAGAATACATTTTTTTGATTTATGCACAATGTTATTTTCAATAATGATTGAAAGTGGCAGAATACATGATAATTATATATTTTTTACAGTCACCAAAGGTTTAAGTTAAACATGTTTCACAAAATGTGCTCATTTTTGCTGTCAAATCGAGGCAGTACAATGTAGTTTTCATGTCAAGGCTCTTTACATCAGGAGTCACAAATCCTCTCCTTCAATACTTATATTCTGGATTTTAAACAGTTCATCAGAGATTTTCTGGTGAATGTGGGTCAAGTAGCAAAGTCATGTTTTGCATTTTATGTTTTGTGAGGTTTCAAATATCTGTTTCCCTTGAGAAACTGATTGGTCCTATCAGTCAATATGAGTGCAGAACTCCATTGTCAAATGGTGATTGCTGCAATGCACACTGTGTCCTAATCAGTTCAATTCTCTATGTAGTGATCTTGATCATATATGGCATTGTGCTTCCTGTAGTGGTACTACAGAGGTTATTAGTCCCATCCTGATCATGACTATCTTTTCTCCTTACAGTGGGCTTGCCACCAGTGGGTTTTTCTTTTTTATCTTTATTTTAACCCACTGCTGTTTTTCTAAAGGGTGACATTACTCATACCAACAACCAAGAAGCCTGAGCTTCTGTCTTGTTATCATTCTAACCACTTGCCCTTGAATCCCACTTTTGTGGTTGTTTTATTGAATATCGAACCCCAGAATATTGTGGTACAAGAATAGCAAGGACAGAATGTTGAGAGACAAACCAATGAATGGTAAGTACATATACAGAAGCATAGATTTAATATTTGTAACTCCACATCTCGGTACCTTCGTTCACAGGTGGAGTTAGGTACACAAACTTGCAGGAAAGTGGGTTATTGGTTGAGGGAGGTGAAAATCCTCCTCAATTAACAATCACAATCTCTGTCAAAGTGGACCACCAACCTAAGCTAACTTGTCACTAAGTTAACTTGTGCTTAACCCTCTGGTAGCTTAGCATACCGCAGTCAGGCTTAACTTAGAGGCAATGTGGCCGGTATCTAAAACCAATTTAGGAAAATTGAATAAAGAA
The DNA here is from genome assembly GCF_031143425.1 of Pleurodeles waltl. NCBI lineage: Eukaryota > Metazoa > Chordata > Amphibia > Caudata > Salamandridae > Pleurodeles > Pleurodeles waltl. The sequence goes on along the minus strand of NC_090451.1, from coordinate 452,299,486 downwards.
TTAATTGAGCAAAATGACAAAAAAATGAATTAAATCCAATCAGTAGAATAAGAATTATGTTTTTTTTTGTTTTTTTAAAGCAAAATAGCACCTAGTTAGCACCTATGGGATGAAAGCACCAACAGCAGGAATATAGTTGTGAAAGACCAGGGCAAAGCCCAGTCGTAGCTTACCTTCAGACTTTGACATTTTTCTGAAGAAATATTTCTGAAGTAAAGTGCAGGAGAAGGTAGAGTTCAACGGGGCAAGGGAGGAGGCTGTGTCCATGGAAGCATTGTCATCAGGGCACCGCTGCATGAGATCTTGGTGAAGCCATCAACATTTGCAGGAAAAACCTCTGAGTGGGAGAAGCTGGATTTTGAGGCCAAGAAGTTCATCGTTGAGTGGGAGGCTTTTGCCATTGTGCCTGTTGAAGGTTTATACCTTCACACTTAGACAATGTTTTGGAATTTGAATACCTCCAGTTGAATGAAGCTATAAGCCATAGCCAAAGAGGGCTCGATGAAGCTAGATACAATTGCTTGAAGGTCCCACTGAACAGAATTTGCTGCTGTTGAGAAGAATGCAGCTGGAACAACAACAAAGTCAACGGGAATGGTGACACACCTTGGGTGTATTGACTGACAGGTAGATCTGATCTATTGTCAGTACTTCTGGAACATTTTGGTGGAATTTTTTCAAAGTCCCAACTTTTGGAGTTAGGCAGAAGCAGCACCTGTAACACTACTTCCAAGGATCCAGGACCTGGAGGACACCACTTTGGGGGTTAGGACTCACTCTAGTGGAGGCCAGTTGCAGAAATAAAGGTCTCTGGAGCTTGTCCTGTCCCTATATTTCCCATCAGTCCCAGCCAACTAGCCCATGAAGTCACTCTAGTAGTCCCGGGTGCAAGCAGATAAATAAGCCTCAAGTATCATGCCAATCCTCTGGGGGTCAAGGCACGCCTCAAGCAGCAGGGCAGTCCTCTGGTAGCAGTAGGGTAGTCTTCTGAGGTGCAAGGCTGACTTCAAGCTGCAATGCAGTTCTCTGTGGGTCTGGTCAGTCGTTCTCAAGTCGTCCTTAAGTCAAGAATAATACTCAAGAGTTGTTCTGAGTCTCCAATATTTACACCTGTGGCAACTTTTAGAGTTGGGTAATATTCTAGGCTACCCCCACATCTGGTTCTGGAAGTCTTTTCCACACACATGAGGCAATTCAACAAGGGTGATTAGACACCTTACTGAGTGATTTCACAATTCAATTGATATCACACTCGTGCTAAATTTGTGCCAACGGTGATGTTAGAAATTTGCTGAATGTTAATGTTATTTTTGTTCCTAAATGTAATTTTGCACCTCATAGCAATTTTCCACCTAAGGTCAGATATTGCGCTAAATGATTTTTCACCCAAGTATGATTTCGTACCAGAGTTTCATAACTATTTTTCCTCTAAAAGCGACTGTTCTTCTAAAATGTGTTTTCATACTTTAGATGCTGTTTTTCTAAAAATTAATATCTAGGTAAACCCTCTCCTTCATACTTATATTCTGGATTTCAAACAGCTAATGCTGATTGTGACCATCTTTTCTCCTTACAGTGGGCTTGCCACCAGTGGGTTTTCCTTTTTTTAACTTTATTTTAACCCCTGCTGTCTTTCTAAAGGGTGACATTACTCATACAAACAACCAAGAAGCCTGAGCTTCTGTCTTGTTATCATCTAACCACTTGCCCTTGAATCCCTCTTTTAGGGTTGTTTTATTAAATATCAAACCCCAGAATACTGTGGTACAAGAATAGCAAGGACAGAATGTTGAGAGACTAACCAACGAATGGCAAGTACATATATAGAAGCATGGATTTAATATTCGTAACTCCACATCTCCGTACCTCAGTTCACACGTGGAGTTAGGTATACAAAATTGTAGGAAAGTGGGTTATTGGTTGAGGGGGGTGAAAACCCTCCTCAAACAACAATCACAATCTCTGTCAAAGTGGACCACCAACCTAAGCCAACTTGTCACTAAGTTAACTAGTGCTTCACCCTCTGGTAGCTTAACATTATGCAGTCAAGCTTAACTTAGAGGCAATGTGGCCGGTATCTAAAACCAATTTAGGAAAATGTAATAAAAATGTAATTGAATAAAATGACAACAAAATGAATTAAATCCAATCAGTAGAATAGGAATTATGTTTTTTGTTGTTGTTTTTTTTTAGAGCAAAATAGCACCTAATTAGCACCTACGGGATGAAAACACCTACAGCTGGAATATAGTTGTGAAAGACCAGGGCAAAGCCCAGTCTCAGCTTACCTTCAGCCTTTGAAATTTTTCTGAATAAATATTTCTGAAGTAAAGTTTAGGATAAGGTAAAGTTCAACGGGACAAGGGAGTAGGCTGTGTCCGAGGAAGCATCGTCATTGGGGCACCGCTGCATGAGATCTTGGTTAAGCCATCAGCATTTGCAGGAAAAACCTTTGAGTCGGAGAAGCTGGATTTTGAGGCCAAGAAGTTCATCATCGAGAGGGAGGCTTTTGCCATCGTGCCTGGTGAAGATTAATTCCTTCACACTTAGACAATGTTTTGGAATTTGAATACCTCCCGTGGAACGAAGCTGTAAGCCATAGCCAAAGTGGGCTCGATGAGGCTAGATACCATTGCTTGAAGGTCCCATTGAACAGAATTTGCTGATGTTGAGAAGAATGCAGCTGGAACAATAACAAAGTCAAGCAGACTGATGAGACACCGTGGGTGTATTGACTGGCAGGTAGATCTGATCTATTGTCAGTACTTCTGGAACATTTTGGTGGAATTTTTTCAAAGTCCCAACTTTTGGAGTTAGGCAGAAGCAAAACCTGTAACACTACCTCCAAGGATCCAGGACCTGGAGTACACCACTTTGGGGGTTAGGACTCACTCCAATGGAGGCCAGTTACAGAATTAAAGGTCTCTGGAGCTTGTCGTGTCCCTATATTTCCCATAGGTCCCAGCCAACTAGCCCTTGAAGTCACTCTTGTAGTCATGGGTGCAAGCAGCTAAATAAGCCTCAAGTATCATGCCAATCCTCTGGGGGTGAAGGCAAGCCTCAAGCAGCATTGAAGTCCTCTGGTAGCAGTAGGGAAGTCTTCTGAGGTGCAATGCTGACTTCAAGCTGCAATGCAGTCCTCTGTGGGTCTGGCCAGTCGTTCTAAAGTTGTCCATAGGTCAAGAATATTACTCAAGAGTTGTTCTGAGTCTCCAATATTTATACCTGAGCCAACATTTAAAGTTGGGTAATTTTGTAGGCTACCCCCACATCTGGTTCTGGAAGGTTCTTCTACACACATGAGGCAATTCAACAAGGCTGATTAGACACCTTACTGACTGATTTCACAATTCAGTTGATATCAACTTCTGCTAAATTTGTGCCAACGGTGATATTTGAAATTTGGTGAATGTTAATGTGACTTTTGTTCCTAAATGTAATTTTGCACCTCAAGGCACTTTTGCACCTAAGATCAGATATTGTGCTAAATGATACTTTTTCACCCAATTATGATTTTGTACCAGAGTTTCATAACTATTTTTTCCTCTAAAAGTGGCTGTTCTTCTAAAATGTGTTTTCATACTTTAGATGTTGTTTTTCTAAAAATGAATATCCACCTAAATGTGATTGTGCACCTAAATGTGATTTTGCTTTTAACTGTTATACCACAACCCTGCTTACTTTACACTGATGTTGCAGTTAATAGTGAGTTTACACCTAAAAGTTACTTTTGCGTCCAGACGTGATTCTGCATGCAAGCGTTACTTGTGTAAATATAATATTGCCACCAAACCAAAAACAAAGAGAAGATCGATTCATAGATCCCATTGTATTGTATTATGATTATATATGTAGTGCCTACTAGCCCTAATGAGGTGTTGAAGCATTGTACACCAGGCAAGATGCCCCCTGACTTCTCCAAAACTACTGTCAAATACCACTAGCACCTAAATCTGAGGGCCAATCCAGACAACTTAACCAGTGACAAATGTAATATTGTCAGACTGCACTCAATTAGAAAGACCTCTATTTTCTCATGGGGACATACCGTTCTCAACTACATAAAAAAACATAAAATTTCCATATAAGAAACAAACATAGTGCCTCTGCTTATCATATCCACTACACATCCCTGTGTATCAAACAGAAAATACATGGTCTTATCCTGGCAAGTGAACATCCATATCTTCACCACGTTCTTTGATCTTTTGGCTGGGGATATTAACAATGATATCACATCTACCTTTTCTTTCACTACAGCTCCACTAGTTCATTCTCTTCCACTTCCTCTATCTCCACACTATCACTCACATGAAAACGACAGCATAATGTCAACATAAATCATGTAGTCTAGACAATAATATGCAACAAATGTACTCCTCTAATGGCAAAGACCAAAGCACTGTCAAGGTCCAAAACCACAGACCATCTAGTATCCACTACCACCAACTGACACAGCTTCCTCCTCTCAAACATCTACCTGATAGACACAAGCTACAATTTGTCAGAAAGTACTAACATTATATGCTGGATCAAAAACATAACACCGAAAGTACTGAGGTTGAACATCTTATTCTTCCAAGTGGCAGTAAACAAATTGTTTTGATGGTTTCCTTGACTATAGCATTGATTAACTCACAACCACAAGTATCAGTGGTGATTTATTAGCACTATAAGTGGGACACAATCTGGATGTGAAGCATCACACCAAGCATTTTATCAAACAGACAAAGGCACTTGAAAATATCTTTGCACACTCTTTTGATTAGACCACACCCTACTGCAACATTGCACCTTCCCAGCTGACAAGTAAAGCTCAACCCTGAAGATGGTGTGCATAAAGAAATGTCACATTCAAGTCTCTAGCCTTTTGAAATTTGATTTTTCTGACTACCACTACTACTGCCCTTAATATAACTCCCTCTGCAAACCATGATATGAGTGACAAATACTTTGTACCCTACCCAAGTTTAGATTTCTTAGAGCTCTTGTAGCTTTGTAGCTAGACTGAAATTACAGAACAGGTAAAAAAGAGGGGGGATCACCTACACTACCGTAGGCAGTACTCCTATAGTTAAAGGTGCATATAGATTACCTCAAATCTGATAGACAATCTACAGGTAATTTTAGAGAGACACCCCCCCACTTTGTTCTGGGATGTCAAGGACAGACACAATACATATTTCACTCCTCTTTACTATCACTAGCCTACACTACAAAATATGTAATGATAATATTGTGAAAGTCAGAAAAAAATGAGCAGATAGCAAATACTAATCCTTTATTAACAGCTAGCAAAAGAATGCATTTGATTTTCTTTCCAGCTATTTAAAAGATAAACTATTCACTCATAACTATCCTAGGGTCAACAATTGTGAGTGCACCTTTAGTGGAGGTAATGTTCAGAATTCATGTTCAGAGCTCTTAACTCACAGTGATAATGTACTCTGTATCAAAAAGTAGTACCACACAGGTTAGAACACTAGGGATTGGTTTAATGAACATAACAATACCCTAACAACAGAAATCCAATAAGTGGAGGTCAAGATAAGTATTTTTAAATATTACAAATCAAAATATATTGCTTGGAAGCATAAAGCGCCAAACGGGGATATCTGGCCGCATTAAATCCAAAGGTTCAGGCCGACCACGATGGAGCACAGGTGGACTCCATTCCAGGCAAGACCTGCTGAAGTTTTACTTTCTCTAAAATTCAGCCAAGAGTACCATTGGTGGGGAAGAAGTTTATCGGGAGCAAGGAGAGCATCTCTGCCAGTGGTATGCAGGCACGAAAAGTCGGGCGGACGTCGCAGAAGGGCTGGCTGGAGCCTTGTGGTTGTGAGGACTGATAATTGCTGTGTAAGGAGATGAACTGAAGGTGGCTTGCACTGATTCTTCAGGCAAGCATGCGTTTTTGGTGCAAGCAGGCCCATTTGCGGTCGTGAACAGCCCAAAAGATTGATTTCAGGAGCCAAAAACAACTTCCAAGGGCCCAGGACATGAGAGGTGCCTTTTGGGGGACAGGAGCTCGTTGAAGATGGGTCCACGAGCTGTGGGGAACCAGTTAAGTCTTTAAGTTTTATATCAATATGGCAAGCGAACTTGCCCTTGAAGTCACTCTAGGGCCCTGGCTTGAAGATGGAGGGTTGCAGGTCTAGTTCTCCTTTCCTAGGCAAGAGGGCAGCAAGCAGCTTGTCAGATCAGCAAAGCAGGAGAACAGCAGAGTAGTGGCTCAGCAAAGTGGAAGTCCATGTAGCAGCACAACAGTCTTTCTTCCTGGCAGAGTATCCACAGGTCCAGAAGTGTATTGAATAGGTGGTGTCTGAGGGCTAGTATTTATACATTGGTGCTCTGGTTCTGGAAGGTGGGAGACATTTCTAGACGGCAGCTTTGAAGTGCAAGGAATCCTCTTCCTCCCTTGCCCTGTACCCAAGCTGGCTGGAGTGACGATAGAGGGTTGTTAGGCCTATTGTGTGTAGACAGGGCACATTTAGGTGTAAGTGTGAGGCTGTGGCCAACTACTCCCACCATATCCTGCCCAGGGTGGCCCATCAGGATGTTAATGGCCCATCAGCCTCACCTAAGCTCCTTTTGTGTGCAGCTGGGTAGAGGGAATGCACAAGCCCAGCTGTCACCCCACCCCATCCCAGCTGTCTATTGCAGACATGCACCATGCACAGAGAGCTCAGGAGCAGAAAAATGAAAACTTTCTAAAAGTGTCATTTTCAAAATTGTAATAGTGAATCCAACCTTACTATTAAAGAAGATTAATCATTACAATTCCAAAGGTATGAAACATGACAGGTCTCTACCTTCCAAATCCGGATTTTCAGCTTATTAAATGTAATATGAAATCTTCAATGTTATCTTATGAGAGAGGTAGGCCTCACAGTAGTGAAAAATGAATTTGAGAGTTTTTCACTACCAGGACATGTAAAACGTTGAAGCATATGGCCTGCCTTTTAATTACATAGCACCTTGTCTATGGCTACCTAGGGCCTACCTTGGTGGTGACTCACACATAATAAAATAAGAGTTTAAAGTTTGTGAAGGGGTTTAAAATGCCAAGTCAGCATAAACCTGTAGCACTGCATTCAAGGTGCAATAATAGGCCTGATTCATGTTTTGAAGTGCTACTTGAGTGGGTGGCAGAAGCAGTGTAGGAGGCCCATTAGTAGCATTTAATTTACAGGCCCTTGGCACATGTAATGCAGATTTCTAGTGGCATATAAGAAAATTAAATATGCCAATTAAATATATGCCAATCAAACCATATTTTAGGGATAGCGCACAAGCACTTTAAAACTGGTCAGCAGTGGAAAAGTGCACAGAGGCCAACAAAACCAAGTTCAGCGGAATGGAGTCAAAAGGCAAAATGTTTGAGGCTGACCCTGTAGAGACGGCCATTTCCAACATGCCCCAATTAGCAGGAAGGCTGTTATATATCAAAAACACTTTTAAAAAGGTTTGAGGAAGATCATTATTGTTCCATGCTATAATCTGGGGTTTAATGCTTGTTTGAAATGTCTTTATTTATTTTCTGACCTAATACACAATGAACTGTTTGAGATGGCAGATTTGGTTCACTTGAAATGGAGGCTCAAAGGATTTAAGGAAAACTATAAAATAAACTCCAGAGTGTCCTACATTGGCCACTGTGGTGAATGCACTGTGATGTACCTTGCTGCACAGTGTTTGTGATTTTTAAATGTGCAATGCACTTAAATTCAATTACAAATTGTTTATTTTAATCATTGTAATGCACTTGGGGCATATTTATACTCCGTTTGCGCCGAATTTGCGTCGTTTTTTTCAACGCAAATTCAACGCAAAACTAACTCCATATTTATACTTTGGCGTTAGACGCGTCTAGCGCCAAAGTTCATGGAGTTAGCGTCATTTTTTTGCGTGAACACCTTCCTTGCGTTAATGATATGCAAGGTAGGCGTTCCCGTCTTAAAAAATGACTCCGATGCATATGCGTCGTATTTATACTCCCGGGCAAAAATGACGCCGGGAGTGGGCGGGTCTAAAAAACCCGCATTAGCGCTGGATTTTAGCGCCTGGGTCAGGGCAGGCGTTAAGGGACTTGTGGGCTCAGAATGAGCCCAGAGGTGCCCTCCCCTGCCCCCAGGGACACCCCCTGCCACCCTTGCCCACCCCAGGAGGACACCCAAGGATGGAGGGACCCACCCCAGGGACATTAAGGTAAGTTCAGGTAAGTATTTTTTTATTATTTTGTTTGTGGCATAGGGGGGCCTGATTTGTGCCCCCCTACATGCCACTATGCCCAATGACCATGCCCAGGGGACAGAAGTCCCCTGGGCATGGCCATTGGGCAAGGGGGCATGACTCCTGTCTTTGCTAAGACAGGAGTCATTTCAATGGGGGTTGGGCGTCGCAAAAAAATGGCGCAAATCGGGTTGAGGCGATTTTTTTGCCTCAGCGTGACTTGCACCATTTGTGGACGCCCATACGCCATTTTCCCCCTACGCCGGCGCTGCCTGGTGTACGTCGTTTTTTTTAACACACACCAGACAGCGCCGGCGGCTAACGCCGGCTAACGTCATTGAATAAATACGGCGCCCGCATGGCGCTTCAGAATGGCGTTAGCCGGCGCTAATTTTTTTGGCGCAAAACTGCGTTAGCGCAGTTTTGCGTCAAAAAGTATAAATATGGCCCATGATCTTTTAAGTAGTACTAAAATGTTGGATGTTGTCGTAGCACAAAGAGAATATCTTTGCAATTTGAGAGGAGCACATTTTTTACTTTTATTAAATATCATTCTTTTAATGAATGTCTACAGTAAAATATTTTGATGGCTTTTGGTTTATGATGATGGAAATACGTTTTAATCTGAAGAAAATGGTCTACATTATATAAAGATATGGTTATGAATTTGCGAGTTTCCTGCAGCAACAAGATAGCACCCTCAAATAGATGATTGCAATTAGGGTTCTGAAGTAAAAATGTTTCACAAAAAGGGGTTTCCATATTCCTTTGAGGAACACATAAAGCCCAGCAAACCTTTGCTCAATGAGAAGGCAGAATCCAGCACTGGACTGATGGAAATGCACTGCTTGCATTCAACCTTAGAAAGGTTTTCCTTTAGAAAGAATTCTGGTCAAGAGCCATCCAGATTTTGGTTAAAAATTCTTGAGATTCAACTATTTGTTTGTCATCATGGGCTTTCAGAATTCTGGTGACAGAACACCTCCTTTCAAGTTGAATTTACATTTTTTCATAAATGCTGCCATCGTGAGCATTATGACAAGTTTTGAAACAATGCACTCATGTAAACATTTGATATAATAAAAGACAAATAGAAATTACATACTTAGGTGAACTTTTACTGTTTATTAGCTAAAATAATTTTCAATTGCAATTTTTCAAAGTTAGATCTTTCTAACCTAATAAAACAGTTTTACTTGATAGGCTTCAAACCATTCCTTTAAAGAATTCACCAGCACTAAAAACAACAACAATTTAGAAAGTCACTATTCTGTATCTTTATCTCCTAATGAAAAGGTGAGCATCAGAGAATCAATTACAGAACACCTACATTGAAAATCATTTAAATGTTAAACGTTCAATGTTATACTCTTTCCGCTGACTACAGTGCCGTTTCAACTAGGAAACATGGAGAAAAAAGCAGAATCTAATTTCTTTGAAAAAGAGCTTTCTCACGCCTGACCCTATTGTGCTTGGTTAAAAAGCAGATGAAATCACTTTAGGAGAAATATTATTCAGACTCCCTCGATGGATCTAAACATTTAAGCTGTTGTTGTTAAGCAGCCCGAGAGAAATTATTTGCGCATGAAATTTGAAAACATGCAGCTCTGGGTAGTAATAATAGGTATGGTTTGCATGGCACAAAGGAATAGATAACAAGTATGTAACTCGGTTCAACCAAGTTTTGCTTTCTTACCCTGTATATATTCATGTTTTAGTTTTTAAGCAACCTATGCACATTTTGCAGTGAAACCTTGGTAGACGTTTGTTCATACTCAGTTTCAATTCACCATCGAGCACGCACTTAGGCCCATATTTATACTTTTTTGTGCTGCATTTGCATAATTTTTTTACGCAAAAGCGGCGCAAACATACAAAATGCAATTAGATTTCATATGTTTGCGCCGCTTTTGTGTCAACAAAATGAAGCAAATGCAGTGCAAAAAAAGTATAAATATGGGCCTTAGGGGCCAGATGTATGAAAAGTTTTTGCACTCGCAAACGGTGCAAATCGCAAAAATCGTCCGTTTGCGAGTGCAAAAACATGGTCTGCGATGCATGAAAGGCATTCGCAGACCAAAAATAAGAAATCGCAAAAATTGCGATTTTTTGCGTTGCAACCGGGTTTTGCGAGTCGCATTTTGCGATTCGGAATTTCCAGTAGGAAATTGCGAGGAGCAAAATGCGAATCGCAAAATCCGAATCGCAAAGAGATACATCAAAAAATCGCAAATAGCGATTTTTCACAGAATGGGATTTTGCACATGCAAAATACCACTAAGTGAAAGCAGGTGGTAACCAGGTGCAACCTATATAATGAGGCCCAGAATACCTCAGACTCTCTACGACAATGGCTGCACTCTACGTCATGGCGAGGAGGATGAGGATCTTGGCAGGTTTGAGGAGAGGGAGGAGGAGACAGGAGCGCATTTTCAGAGTGCGCATTACACTTTTTGACCTGACAGAGGAGGAAATATATGAGAGGTATAGGTTGAACTCAGCCATGATACTTGATCTGATAGCTGAGCTACAACCCCTATTGCAGCGCAGAACACTAAGGACACATAGGGGGTCATTCTGACCCTGGCGGTCACCGACCGCCAGGGCCAACGACCGCAGAAGCACCGCCAACAGGCTGGCGGTGCTTCCTGGGCCATTCTGACAGCGGCGGTAAAGCCGCGGTCAGAAAAGGGGAACCGGCGGTTTTCCCCTGGCCCAGGGAATCCGCCATGGGGCGCTGCTTGCAGCGCCTCCATGGGGACTCCGACCCCCTTCCCGCCATCCCGTTCCTGGCGGTTTCTACCGCCAGGAACAGGATGGCGGGAACGGGTGTCGTGGGGCCCCTGGGGGCCCCTGCACTGCCCATGCCACTGGCATGGGCAGTGCAGGGCCCCCCTAACAGGCCCCCAGCAAGATTTTCAGTGTCTGCTTGGCCACTGCACCCGTCGCACCTCAGCAAATCCGCCGGCTCCATTCGGAGCCGGCTTCATCTTTGCTGGGTCTTTCCCGCTGGGCCGGCGGGCGGCCTTTTGGCGGTCGCCCGCCGGCCCAGCGGGAAAGTCAGAATGACCGCCGCGGTCATTTGACCGAGGTGCGGTCTTTTGGCGGTCTCCGCACAGCGGGCGGCGCCCGCCGCACACCGGGGTAGGAATGACCCCCATAGTATCCCCACCCATGTGCAGGTATTATGCTCCTTACACCTACTCGCCTCAGGGAGCTATCAAGGGGTTATAGCAGCGGCTGGGGGGGTCTCACAGAGCACACTCTCCAGATTCTTTAATGCATTTCTCAACGCCATGCTAAGCAAACTCCAACAGTACATCAGATTCCCCCACACCCCACTTTTATCAGTTCCCCCACGTCCTAGGTGCCATAGATGGCACACATGTGGCAATATGTCCACCTTCTGTCACAGAGTATGTGTACCGAAACCGTAAACAACAACATTCCATGAATATACAGGTGATATGCAATGCCTCCTACATCATAACTGATCTTGTGGCCAGGTACCCAAGGAGCACACATGATTCATACATCTTTCGTCACAGCGGCATTCACACAAGACTGCTAGCTGGGGAGTTTGGGGAAGGATATCTACTAGGTAATGTCACTCTTTACAATGGCGCATATGAAACAAACCCTTGTCAGATGGCTGAGGTACTCAACAAACCTTCTGTCCCTTTCAGGAGACAGTGCCTATGCAGTGCGCACCTACATGATGGAGCCCTACCTCAATCCCACCACATCGGCAGAACGGAGATACAATGCAGCACCCAGGGCAACCCGCAACGTGGTGGAGCGCACATTTGGCCTCCTGAAGAGAAGGCGTGCTGGCATCACACACAACCATTTCAGACATGAGTATGTACAATCAAACTCCACTGACTACTGTAGTTATAGTGAGAAAAATGTTTATTCCTTTACTGCACGTTATGAATTGTGATGGGAAAAGTAAAAAGGGGATTGATAAAAACGAAAATCAACAAATAAACTGAGTCCCACACTATTACCTCATAGTGGGGACACCAGAGTCAATGTGGCAAGAGTCACTTCCTCCTCCCTCGCACACCACTGGGGTGCCCAGTTGAATCACTGGCACCCTGAATGTCAGCCTCTGTGGCAGTGCTGCGCCTGGCACTGCGCCGTCTGTGGTCTGGAGCAGGTACGTGCACACTACTGAGGCTCGAGGTGTCCTCCGTGTCCCCTAAGGCAACCTCACTTGGAGTGGCCGTCCTCTGTCCCATTACTTGTTCTATCACAGTGGTGATCTGGACAAGGGCCTGGACCACATCCCTACTGGTGTGTGCAGCCTCTACCTGGGCCGCCACAGCACGACGGGCGATACGGGCGGTGGAGTTGGCCATACAATTGGAGGACCTGCAGTAGTTTGCAAACATGGTGCGAAAACGGTGCTCATGTCTGCGTCTACTCAGTCTTTCATGTCTCAGCTCCTCACACAGGTCACGCACTGCAGTGGTCAGCTCTCTAGTGTCCTGGGAGGCCTGCACCTGTCCCTCATGCAGCTGGTTGATGTTTTCATTCAGGGTGTCAAGTCTCTGATTCAGGCCAACCGTATTCCTGTTGTGGACTCTAAGGTTCCTGTCCAGACTCTGTATTCTTCTATTTTGCAGGCGCTGTTGCTGCAACATAGCAGCCTCAAGTCCACCAAACAGGGATGTACCCTCAGCTGCCTCCTGCAGTTGCTGTTGGGACACTGGGGCACTTTCACGATGCGCGGAATGACCCCTGTCCTCTGGTACCTGGCTGCGCATCCCAGATGCAGATTGTGTGCCTGGACTCTCCTGCTGCACATCAGAGTCACCACTGAGGTCTGGAAGTGGCAATGGCCTGGCCCTGCGGAGCGCAGTTGGGAGATTGATGGACCCACTGGTGTTGGTGTTAGAGGGCAGCTGTGTGTCCATCTCCCCTACACCCGTAATTGCTGTGGCTGATGTGCCAGGCCCACCTGCAACAACAATATGCAGCATGTCAGTTCTGTATGTTACATTATCTGTCCAGACATGGCAATAAAGCTATAGGTACTGCTCTACATGGTGTAGTGTGTGCTGTGTTACCTTGGGTGTCACTCTGCTTGCTTACATTATTATGCCACTGTCTGTACTAGTTTGTGGACCACGACTCCCATAATGCATTGTTGTGCTGCTACTAAGATGTGGAGTAGACTACTTCACACACTACTTCACATTACATGCTAATTCCTGAGGGGCTTTTATGCATGCACATACTGGGTTCACACAACAACATTTGCACTTACCTTGGCTGGTAGTTGGTTGAGCGGAGGTGTCTATGTCTGTGACCCCTGTCACTGCTTCCGGTAGGAGAGTTGATTCCACCAGGTCCTCCAGTGGTGTGGCAGGTGGCTCAGTTGGTGGTCCACCTCCTGTGCTCCTGGCCTCTGCAAGTCGCCTTGCCACCCTCTCCTTTGACCAGGACCGCAGGTCATACCAGCGCTTCTTGATTTCTTCAACGGAGCGCTGGGCCACTCCAATTACGCAAATTTTGCTTTGGATCTCCAGCCAGAGTCTCCTCTTCTCACTCTCTGGCACCTGGAGGGATGATTTGCCAAACAGGCGGTCATGACTCCTCACCACCTCCTCTGTTAAGACTTCCAGCTCCTGCTCACTGAACTTCAGTTTGCGCTTCCTCTCCTGCTTCTCAGATCCTGGACCTTGGGGCTCCATTGTGGCTCAGGTGATGCTGCTCCTTCACAGTGCTGCTCACAGTGGCTGGGCTGCTCTCACTCTGGATGGTGGTTTGGGTGTGGCACTTGTACCTGCCTGGGATGACTAATTTCCTGCTGATGAGTCATCAGGCTCCTGCAGGTGTGCATTCTCGAACTTTCTCGCATTTTGCGATTTTTTACCGAATCACAAAAAAGTAGCAAATTGCGAGAATGAAAATTGCGATTTGGTAAATGGGCCTCGCAAACCAAAAATAGCGATTTTTAAGAAATCGCTAATTCCGATTCGCAATTTTGTTACATGGCCAATTGCGACTCGGAAATTGCGATTTCTTAAAAATTGCATTTTGCGATTTGCAGACCCCAGTTTTCATACATCTGGCCCTAAATTTCTTAATGTGGGGAAATTGGTAATCTGCAGGTAACCTTTGATTTTTATTTTTGTACACTATACTTATATTTGGGTACTAGCATGTTGAAGAATCCTAATTTATACATTTAAAAAAACTGGGCACTTCTAAAAAAAATATGAAGTTTCTCTTAAATTTTGTTACACCATAACAGGATTAGCGGCATTGTCTTTTAGAGAGTGCAATTTATTCTCATCTAATTATTATTTCCTTTTTGATTATTGGTCCCTTGAATCACTCAGACATTTCCAAGCAAGATCCAGTATAGGAAATTGCTCCTCTGTGTTTTGAGTCTGCTCACATCTGAAAAGGTACTATTACATTATCTAACATGATTTAACAAACATGCTTCTGGTATCTTATTATATACCGTTTAGCATTAAAAATATGAAAAGTCCCAGCATCCTGGAATAACCATGACTATAGTGATTCCTACCTACGCCCTGCTCTCTAAATGTGAGCTCATACTGTTGTGAGGCCCTACTGCCCATCCCAGTTGAAATAAGGAGTCCAAACCCTTTACCTGGACTGTGGCAGGAGTCTGTCTGTTATTCTGTTTGCAATCTCCCGATTAGCTGGAAGACAAAACCAGCAACAGTGTAGCTGTCGACAAGATGGCAACAATCATGCAATAATTCTGGCTTGAATTCCCTCTAACCTCCTTTTGCCTGTGTCATGTTTTATAACAAAACATGTTGTGTTCTGAGAACAGGCCTGACTTGATACTATGTGTAGGTTTTTGGAAGGTTGGCAGAGTACTCTTCATACTCTTGGGCCAACAAACCTAAGTCAACTATCATGTACAGCTTTGAGCAAAGGCATAGGATGAAGTGTCATGCAAAGCACTAACAACGTTTTCCCAGAAAAGCAGTTGATTTGTGAATAAACAAATCCCTGCTGAAAGCAAGCCATGCTGAACTATATTAAAATGAATAAATAAAATAAAATGTCTAACTAAGTAAAAGGGCACAGGTCGCAGGCCTGGTGCTAAAATAAGTGTGCCCATGTAAAAGGCTAAGAAGAACCCACAAACCCCTCCCCATTGTTGAAACAAGAGTGCAGGGCCCGATCCGAAAATGTGTCCTTTTTTAAAGCAAGCTAAAAATAGACATAAAAGAGATAAAAATGTCTAAGATGACAAACAGGGCAAGCCGGCCAAGTTAAAAGGGGAAAGTTAGAGCTTGAATAAAAAATGAATTTCAATAAAATATGCCAAATGTCAGACTAAACAATAATCGTGGTCCCACAGGAAATCTCTGATGTACGATTAAGAGTGATGGAATCCAGGGAAGACCTCACTTCGGCAGGTGATAAGTTGACCAGCATATCAGATAAAAGATAAAGGGAACTCAAATGTTCTCTTGTCTCAGGCACAGGTGTAGTGTGGTTAGTTTTACATATTCATTGCGCTTTAGCTTCAGGCTTTAGGCCTTTGTGCTCTTTGCCCTGAATATATTTTATTAATTTGCTGACAGCTTAGAGCCTCTGTGCACTTTGCTCTATATGCTTTTTTAAAGCTTCGTACTGTTATTTTTCAAATAGCCAGTTCTACCGTGTTGTTTTTTATTCATATCACACTGTTTTGCCTACTTCAGCACTGGAGTTCTCCATAACATATTTACTCTGTGCTTCAGTCAAGGATACAGTCTGGTACATTGCCGATAGACGTGGTAGGAGTTTAGACTTGGCATTCCTGCGTAGGGACATTTTGTGATCACGATGACATGTTAGTTATAAAATCACTTCCTTGTTCCAATACACGCAAGAGGGAGATTCCGACCAGGGAACCACAACTAGACGCTGACTGCCTCGTTGCAGATGCTGAACCAAGATCACAGGTCTTTGCTCAGGTATGAGGGCTGATGTCTCCACAGTGATTCTAATAGGCAAGCTAGAAGCTTAACATGCTGTGCTCTAAGTAGAACAAGCAGAGGGAGAGTAGAAACTGTTAGACAATATGATAGCTTTGTTCTTATGTTTTACTCTCCTGGTGACTATTTCAATCCTACTGTGTTGTATCGTTCTGGTTATTGCGGCTCACGCCTTAATATCTAAAATACAGTTGTTTTATTAAAACATTATATAAAACTTATACTGTCTTTGTCATTTGTATATGAGATCATATTGGAAATAAGAGAGTTGGTTTGGATCTGAGTAACCACGACTTCCCTGAGAAGTTCCAAAGATGTCATGCGCTCGGCTGCCAAATCATTCCTTCCACATGGGAGAAATGAGGCACTGCTAGTTAGCCGGAGCAAAAACCGGATTTAGGGTGACAGAGTTCTTTACACGTGGGTCAGACTCAGTCCCCCACACCGTTATAGATCCTGCTACCTAGAAATCCAGTAGTCTCATTTAGAATAATGAGAGCCCACGCGACATGGCGCGCCAACGTTTGGTCTGGCTCTAATGATTAGGTCCGACTGACTCTTGGTCTCATATATATTTTTGACTCCTCGGTTCCGTTTACGGAGACGTCCGTGGGGCTAAGGGTTTCCGTCGCCACGGCATAGGTGCTTCCTATTGCTTAGTGGTTGGTTGTTCAAGCTTGAACTTTGAAAGGAAAACCCCGATATTGGTGTGCCTTCTCTGACCTGGAGCTATTTTTTATAAATGGCGAATCCTAATGTAGTGAATATAGCAATTAATATGCGTCACCCGCTCATGGGACATCTGTTGACACATGGACTAACAGTCCAGGGGGGTCCAGTCACTTTTGTGGTGGACGCCCATGCAGCCTATAGAACGGAACTTTTTTATTCTTGGGTCGGATTTCCAGCAGTGGATGGGGGAACAAATACTTTTCACGAATACACTGTTGCGAATGTCCCTGGACAATACAGGGCTTACGCTTATTTAGAAATACCTCTATCTTATCAAGAACACCATAATTGGCTTGATGGCGCCCTCCCACACACAGTAGCACAAGTTAGGTTAGGTCCGCTGAGTAATGATGGTCCTACCTGGCCTCTATTGGCTACATATACACCTCATCCTGCGGTTGCTCAATTGGCAGTGGTTGAAGTTCGTCGTTTATATACAGAATTAACGGCTACATATAGACGATTAGTTCAGTTTGTAATGCAGACACTAAATACAAACGCAGCGCGTGATGCTCCAGCGCACCCACAGGCAGTGGTTCCGGGTATTAATCCGGCCACTGTACACTCTGTTATGGGTAAAGTACTGGCTAAACGAGAGGAGACTCCATTTTGGCTGGCGCAAAAAATTAATACGCTGGAAGCAGTATTTCCCCATACGGGACCTCAGGATAAACATAGAATTTTGACGATGTGTTTGCCGTATGGGATGGTTCCTCCGGTGGACCTTTGTAATACCTGGGGCACGGTGTTTGCCGCGCTCTACACTACGGCACACGGTACACCGACATTAGCTAATTTACCGGACGTACTTAAACAGATTCAAGATGAATATGGGGCTGCCCCTGCCTTAGATTTAGGCATGCAGTTGCTGGGCAATTTTGCCACAGTTTCTTCTATTATTTTGAGTAATCTCAAAGGAGAGGCAGTAGCACTAGCTGTGCAAATGTGTCTTCGGGATGTTCCGCTGCTTAATCAGGAGCGGGAGCTTCCGAGAATAATAGCGGAAACATATTCTAGTATTGGTCGAGATAGCCTAGGTGCTAGACAACAGAAACCCCAGTTACAGGGTAAAAATAATAAAGATAATGCTAAACAACAGCAACCTGAGGGTTCAAAGAAGCACTGGGAAAAGAAACAGCAAACACCTAAGAAATATGGTGGACAATCTCCGCAACCGGAGACCCCGCAGAATAAGTATAATCTCAGGAATAGGGATACTTTGAAAACGCCTGATAGATATCAATATACTGATACACGCCAATCTCGTTCCTTTCAGGACTCCTCGGATAAGAGAAGTGAGAGAGGTGGGCGGTCAGAGCGGAGAACAGAGTACGTGAAACCGAGACAGGATTCACAACGCTCGGCGGAGGTTTCTATTAAACAAGAAGAGAAACCGCTGCAACAAAAACAGCAATTTAAAAAGAAGAAAGTGGCAGCAGTCTCAGTTAGACATGCCGCTCAAGAAGAGAGTTCTCTTGACGAACAAGACGTGGGCATTAGCACTGTTAGACAGCGCGGCAGAGGTCACAATAGTTCGCCGGAGTCTTCTAGAGCATCTGGAGGTGAAAGCAACTGATGACTTCATACGAGTCGAGACGGCGGACATGCGAGTCTCTGATCCTGATAGAGTATATCAAGTGACTCTGCGATTGGAAGGGGACATTGACCGTATTGTAAACGCCATTTTTTGGGACCATGTCGTAAAATCATATGATGTTCTGTTGGCCGAACAGGATTGGCCACCAGACTTTGTTCGCGACTGTCCGGTTGGGGAGGAGGTTATTACACCTTCCTTCTCACCACTTGTTCAGAGAGAACTAGCGGAGTCCTATAGTAAATCATGGGCTCTAGCACAGGCTCCCGCCCTGTATAGAAATAACGTGGGGTGGGATAGACAATCACCTTATCATGTAATTCCGATAAAGGGCGAACCTCAGCCACAACCGCAGTATCCTATCAAATTTGAAGCAAGGGCATCGGTTAGGAAAATTCTTACACAATTGGAGTATCAGGGTGTAATTGAGCCCTGTGTCTCGCCGATGAATAATGCCTTGTTTCCGGTTGCTAAACCGGACCATTCATATAGGATAGTGGTGGATTACCGACATTTGAATAGTCATAAACGCACATATGCAATACAGAATTCACACAGCGCAGCACTTATGAATAATATAGTGCGTAAAAAATACAAGACAACATTAGATATCTCGAATGGATTTTTCTGCCAGAATATAGCGCCCGAGAGTCGGGACTATACCTGTTTCAGTGCGTTTGGCTCTCAGAAAAAATGTTGTCGTTTGCCTCAGGGGTATAAGAATAGCCCAGGACTGTTTTCGGCTTGTGTAACTGAAATGCTACATGAGTTCGACCCTGAGGCGTTATCATATGTTGATGACATATATCTGACAGATGATGAGATTTTGCAACATCTAAGGTGTGTATCGCGCATTGTTGTGGGGTTTGCTGATATTGGCTATAAGTTTAATTTTAAGAAATCAAAGATTGCCTTCCTCAGTGTCATTTTCCTGGGATATGAGTTGTCGAGTGAGGGCAAGAGCCTAGCGCCACATTTTTTGGAGAAATGTGCTTTATTGCAGCCTCCTAATACGGTTCGGAAGCTCCAGTCATTGTTGGGGTTTCTGAATTTTGGCAGAACTTACATTCCTGATTATGCGACGCGTATAAAACCCTTATACGAGTTGATTCGCCCAAATTTTTCGAGTAGATTTTGGACGATTTAACATACACACATACTATGCGAATTACAAAGTGATCTCTTAGCAGAAAAATACTTACACACACGGGACAATAAGACACATTTAGTCATCAGGGTGATACCTGGGGCTGTTGGGTTTACTTATGTCACCTTTAATGAGGGGGAGACAGTCCCAATTGCATACAAATCTCATTTGTATTC
The DNA here is from genome assembly GCF_031143425.1 of Pleurodeles waltl. Lineage (NCBI taxonomy): Eukaryota > Metazoa > Chordata > Amphibia > Caudata > Salamandridae > Pleurodeles > Pleurodeles waltl. Next base: position 452,279,623 of record NC_090451.1, on the reverse strand, counting down.
TGCTGCAGAACAACGATTTGCACAAACTGAGAAAATTATCACTGCAGTACAGATGGCTGTTATTAAAGAAAGACCGCTGTCCCAGGGTCAACGCATCGTTGTCGTTTCCCCAATTCCGGCCTTAGAGGCAGTTACAAAAGCGAGTGTTCCAAATTCGAAAGCTTTGCACCCGCGATGGATACAATGGGCTACGTCTTTGACAGCCACTGATGTAGATTACGTATTTGACCCTAAACTGCAGACTCAAGAATTTCTTCAATATGAAATGGAATATCCTGTTCCTGCTGGTACGTTGCCTATTGACCAATATCAAGTGGTCATGTATACCGATGGCTCTGCGCAACCAGCGGTTGGGACTAAACAACAGTATTCTGCTGCATGTGCGGTTGTGAGCGGCACTATGGAGGGGGAAGTGTTCTGCCCCCGACATACTTATACTAAAACATTGGGAGATTGCACGGCACAGCTGGCTGAGCTCAAAGCTCTATTGTTAGCATTGGAGCACGCGGATCCGGCGACTTTAACCTTGCTGGTCTGTGACTCCTACTACTGTGTGCAGTCTTTCAACGAATATTTACACTATCGGAAAATGAATGGGTTCAGAGATTCTAAAGGCAAAACCATTAAACATAAAATGTTGTGGGGTAAGGTTGCGGATCTGAAGGAAACGCTTCCTAAAGTCCATGTTGTGCATACACTTGGACACCAGCGCGTTGGAATACACGTTGCTGGGAATACTTTGGCTGATGAAGCCGCGAAATCGGCAGTGGCTGTCGCCACTGTGGCCGCAGTGACTCGTTCGAGTTCCGAACCAGACACAGAAATTTCGGCTGCCATAAAGTCTACGGTTGATGGCAAGCCCTTTCCTAAAGGATTTCCTTCAAAATATAGTTACTGCTTGAATGGTGCGCTGAATGCTACTGTTACAATTCCAGGCATTGGTGTACGTGAGATTCCCAATAAAATTGAGAGGCCTCGATTGATTTCTGCAGCACATGAGGGGGTGGCTTCTGCACATGCTGGGGTGGCTGCCACGATTTCACTTTTACAGGCTCGTTACTGGTGGCCTGGTCTCTATAATGAGACGAAGCAATATGTCCTTTGTTGTGACGTTTGTCAACAAATTAAAGCATCGTCGGCTAGACGCCCGCAGCAGACGCCCCTTCTGATTTCAAATAGACCATTGCAGTGTGTGTACTTGGATCATTGTGGTCCGCTGACACCAGATAGTGCATACAAATATATATTGGTTGCTGTAGATTCGTGCTCCAGATTTGTGTGGGTATGGCCACAACGCTCGGCTGACGCTCGTACTGTCATTAAAGATTTGCGCATCTTTGTCGATATATTTGCAGTTGCGGCTTTTCATTCGGACCAGGGCCCTGCTTTTGCCTCTAAGGCATTCAGGGACACCATGGCTTAGTTGGGGATCCAACTCCAATTCTTGTCTCCATTTCATCCTGAGGGAAATTCTGTCGTGGATCGTTTTAATCGTGATTTAAAGCAGTCCTTAACAGCCAGAGTTATAGGTACGTATCGTGGTTGGCTAGCCCACCTATATGGAGTACAGAGAGCACTTAATAACTTGCCTAGAAGGTCACTGGGGGGTTGTACTTCATATGAGTGCCTGTTTAGAACACGAATGTATGTTCCTGATCTAGATGGTCCTGGTGTGGAGGCGGCAGATACGCCCTTTGACATAAATGATCGTGTCACTGTTTTGCAGGATTTACAACAATTCCGTGAAGATAACTCTTCTGCCAGTGCTGGCTCCTCAGGAATTAAGGATGAGCCAGTAACACCTACTGGTTGGATACCCAGGATTGGGGATCTAGTGCATGAAAAGGTCGCAGTTAAAAAAGAATTTGGTCCTTCTTATCGAGAACCTGTCCCTGTGTTGGGGGTGAGCGGCACGAGAACTGTGATTTTACCGCCGCTGTGAGGGGCCAAAGGAAATCGCTTTGTTTCCATTGATAATGTCAAGTTACAACATGTGGCCGATTCTGCACAGCAGACCAAGAGGGACACCCAGTAGTACCGGAATCCCTCTCACTACTGGGGAAGAAGTCCCGCTGCAGGTGATTTTCACCGACACTGTTTCCTCTCCGAGCTTGGGGAGGGTGGATGATGATCTTGCGATTGTTCGACCGACGGCGATTAATATGGAATCTTTTGATCAAATTGCTGTACGTTCTACTGATGTTTCTGAACATGTGGTTTATAGCGTGCCACGGCGAGAGCCTCCATCTGCTTCTTTGTTCACAGTTGCACCTTTTGCTAGAACTGCTTCTGGCTGCTTCAACGACGCTGATAATGATGTGTCTGGCTCCTCGTCCTCGATGTCTTCTGTCCACGGTCCACGACGGCTGCTGGGTTGGCTTAAACGCACATATTTTGTTTTTCCTTGGAACTATGTTTGGCTGTTTTTGGCCGTGATAACTCTTTTATTATGGTTGGGATTTGTGGTAACTTTTTTTCTGATAATACATGGTCATTTTCTTCCTGATCGATCTGACATTGAGCACGTGGAGACTGTGTTAAAACCGCATTTTTCATCTCAGATGGTTCGAAGAGACTTGTCCACTGTAAACATTTCTGCGATACCAGTTCCGGATGGAATTGTGTGGGATAAAGTAATGCTTGATATATATGGTCCCACTGAATTGATTCAAATACCATATGTCCTCAAATTATCAATGAATGATATTGTTATACCTGGCATTGTTTCTGATGATTGGGATGTGAAGACAGTAGATTCTATGCTAACGGATTTGCAATATTATACTGTCTATGACGATGAAGATTCTTACCAATTTAGAGATAATCATGGTGACATGTTTTGCTACAACTATTATGGACACCATTTTATTCATAAAGCTAGTAGCCCTAAGTCCATGTTTAATTATGTGCAATGGGAACATTGCTCGACTCCTCCACAAGGGAGTTCGAAAACGTATTATGAAAAATTTGCATATTTTTTTGGGTATGATCAACGGAATGCTAAGTCCTACTATTTTAAAGTTGCACCGTATTCTAATAAGCAAATGTTATTGACCGATACTAAATTACTGTATTCAAATTTGTTTGTATCTAAACTTTCGGTCGAGGGATATGAATACTGGTTTAAAACTGTTGACTTAAAAAGTGTTTGGGGTTCGAAAAATTGGCAAATGCAAGGCAGGGACACGTTATTTAGAGCATGTATTATCCCTGTGCAGATGATTTTCCTCAATGACACAGTACAACAGACTAGCTGTTTGGGCTTAGCAACAATTAGGGAGTTGACTTTGCCTAGTATACCTGTCCCTTCTAAATTAAAAAATTGGCAGCACTATGTGAATGCTACTTTTAGTGACTTTACACATTGGGTCCAGAATGGTACGCTTAACACTTCATCGTTACATCCGGGCTGGTGGTTATTATGGCCTGTAGACACTAATGTGTGTCATCAACGTTTTGTCACCTCTTCAGGGGGGTTCAGGACTAGTATGGCAGACCCTCGTTACGTATCACCAGAACATACTGATATTATAACTACATACAGTGTGGGGAAGCTTTGTCAGCAATGGTTGAAGTCATCCACGCTGGATGCAGTTAAGTCACATCTCAAGTTACTGTCTAATGAAACTGATTTACAAGATTTTTTGTCAGGTCCCAAAGTACCACGGAAGAAAAGGTTCTTATACGAGGTGTATAATGAGATTTGGAAGCTTTCACAACAAGAGGCTGCAGCCCGGTTGAGGCAGATTGATCAGGAAAATCTGATGCAGACTTTGTCTGTTGTTGATAATGGCATGCATACCCTTTCTGACCGTGTTTACACGATTGACAGCATTGTTTCCTCTGCCATTGACATTATTAAATCGGACATGTCTTCTTTATATCATGGGCAGAGTCAGACGCGGTCCATCATGCAGCTGGGTTGGACTCTTCAGACCTTGAAGGCGGGTCGCGTTCCATGGCAGCACGTTCGTGCCAGAGAGATCTTTATCTCTTTTAATTTGACTCGTCAACAACAACTGATGGCTAAAAAGGAAGCGACATATGTTATGTTAAATATTGAGAAATTAGAGAAACTGCCTTTCACAGTAGCTGAGATTCCATCAGCTGAGTGGTTGATTCATGGGGTTATTAATTTGCCTATCTCCACTTTGCAATTTACTTCTTGTTTGAAGCACATTCCGGTGGGTAGATATGAACTATTGGGAGACAGTTACATACACGAGGTGTGGGAGCTTCCCTTTCAGTACAGATGTGTTAATGGTTTGAAGGAGGTTTTTCTTAGCGGCAGCGAATGCGAAGCTTCTGTCAGCCATTCAATGGTTTGTAAACAGCTGTCCTTGCACGGGGCGTGTAACGCTTCGATTGCTAACTTAGCTTGTTATCTGAAGGGAGTTCCAGTCCCGGTTATTAAAAACACTTTCCAGGTGCTTTCTAACGGCAGTTACATTGTTCTTAACAGCGAACGCTGCTGTGGCATGCGTGCCGGAATAGTTTACATCGTCGTTGTCAACAAGGCCGTTACGTGCTGCGGGAATGTGTTGTTTCCCCCCACTCAATTTAGGGAGGTAGCGGACATCTGGCCTCATATTGCTACTTCCAAGGTTGATTTCGACAAGTTGAGTCGGCTAAAAGCTTTATTGTTTCAAAAGCATGTGGCCCTTACGTCTGCTAGCGAGACCTACGCACTTCAGGTGGCAAGGTCATCGGCGGAGATACAGTCCCTTTTGAATACTAACTTTCCAAATCAGTTTGGTGAACTTGTGGGACGTATATTTAATGCATCCAGCACTGTTGGTATTGCACATTTTTTCAAAGCCGTTGGTGTTGGTTTTGCTCATACCTTCTCTTCCATATTCGGTTTGATACCTTCGGTTATACATTCTATTTTCGGAAGCATTTTTGGGGGTTTCCCGATTACTTTGGCTTTATTGGCTGGAGTCTTGCTGTTGTTGCTATTTTTTCGCAATGGCTGTCCCGTCACGACGAGATCCTGTATTGCTGCTCCCATCAGCGCAGCTGTGTCGTGAGCGCATGATGCAGCATTTTGGAGCAACACTCCTGGGACATTTGGAGTGTGACTGGTCTCTGTCATTCAGACCGGTTTTGGATTGTGTGCAACCCGTGTTTCGGTGCCTTTGGTGCTCGTTTGAACATGCACTGGCTCTCTGTCTCTCACTGCAGCGCCCTCCAATGGTCGATACTGATCTGTTGATGTTCCCGATTAGGGCTCATTCCCAGACTTGTGCACTACGGATGCGCTTGCTTCATGAGGCGGTTTGTGAGATTCCCTTCCTGGAGGAAGATGGTATTGTCTCTTTCATAGGCCCTGCACGGGGTGCCGCCCTGAATGGTTTTGGGGCTTTGGATCACACCTGCTCCATGGTACTTTGTGGCGTGGATCTTCCGATATTGACATATATCGAAGTGGAGTAACTCCTGCGTTCTATTGCTTCTATCTGACGATTGGATTTTTTCGAAATTGACACTATATTGAATTTGCCTTTCTGATCACATGTTACCTAAATTTATGACTTTGTTGTCTTCTCACCTTGTCGAAATAATTGTTTTAGATATTGTTTATATTTGGGGCATCCTTTTATATTATTGGAACCACTTGCTACCGACAAGGGGAGGGTGTAGTGTGGTTAGTTTTACATATTCATTGCGCTTTAGCTTCAGGCTTTAGGCCTTTGTGCACTTTGCCCTGAATATATTTTATTCATTTGCTGCTAGCTTAGAGCCTCTGTGCACTTTGCTCTATATGCTTTTTATTAGGCTTCGTACTGTTATTTTTCAAATAGCCAGTTCTACCGTGTTGTTTTTTATTCATATCACACTGTTTTGCCTACTTCAGCACTGGAGTTCTCCATAACATATTTACTCTGTGCTTCAGTCAAGGATACAGTCTGGTACATTGCAGATAGACGTGGTAGGAGTTTAGACTTGGCATTCCTGCGTAGGGACATTTTGTGATCACGATGACATGTTAGTTATAAAATCACTTCCTTGTCCCAATACACGCAAGAGGGAGATTCCGACCAGGGAACCACAACTAGACGCTGACTGCCTCGTTGCAGATGCTGAACCAAGATCACAGGTCTTTGCTCAGGTATGAGGGCTGATGTCTCCACAGTGATTCTAATAGGCAAGCTAGAAGCTTAACATGCTGTGCTCTAAATAGAACAAGCAGAGGGAGAGTAGAAACTGTTAGACAATATGATAGCTTTGTTCTTATGTTTTACTCTCCTGGTGACTATTTCAATCCTACTGTGTTGTATCGTTCTGGTTATTGCGGCTCACGCCTTAATATCTAAAATACAGTCGTTTTATTAAAACATTATATAAAACTTATACTGTCTTTGTCATTTGTATATGAGATCATATTGGAAATAAGAGAGTTGGTTTGGATCTGAGTAACCACAACTTCCCTGAGAAGTTCCAAAGATGTCATGCGCTCGGCTGCCAAATCATTCCTTCCACATGGGAGAAATGAGGCACTGCTAGTTAGCCGGAGCAAAAACCGGATTTAGGGTGACAGAGTTCTTTACACGTGGGTCAGACTCAGTCCCCCACACCGTTATAGATCCTGCTACCTAGAAATCCAGTAGTCTCATTTAGAATAATGAGAGCCCACGCGACACAGGCAGGGCCAAAGAGGAAGCATTTTGTCTAGTGCCAGATGGTACAGCATCAGGGGGAAGCAGTTCCATGAAGGGCTGCTACAAATGGGCATATCAGGCTGTAAAACCTCATCGAGAACATCATCAGATCTGCATCTAAAGAAGGTGCTAGTTGCAAAGCAAGACACACTTCAAGTGCATGTTCAAAAGGGGCACCACAGACAGTGAAAGACAGGCTGCAAACAATTAAGGACCAGTCGGAATGACAGTGACCAGTTCCTGTCCAGTTCTTTCAAGGGTGATGCTCTAAAGTACTGCATCATGCAATCACAGCACAGGTTGGCTGGTGGGAGCTCCATCATTCCTCATTGTTGACATGGGGTAGCCATTGCCAATCAAAAATAGCCACAGCAAAATACTGTCAATTAATGCCAAAGTTATTGGGAATCCTCCAAAAACACTCAAAAAGAGAGAATGGATGGCTGAAGGTATAACTCCAAAGACTGCCTGGAAAGTGCTAACAAATCCAGAACCAACAGCCTTAAAAAAGTGTACAATCCAAGCGGTTTTAGATGCATTAAAAATGTAAATGATACATTCACCAAATGTTTAGGAACGTTTTTTTTTTTAAAGGGACTGTATCTTTGCAGATGACCTTACCACTTGGAGTTCATACGTTTCGTGGGCAGATGTGACCACCACATGTTTTTGAAACAAAAGAGTCTTCAGTCTGCTCAGTTTGTGAAAATGTACATTATAAGTAGCAATATGAGGCCATATGTCTGGTACATTAATCTCATGCATTGGAGGAAAAAGTATGTTTCGCCCAACAAGTCACAATTTTAGAGACTGAAATTGCATAAGTAATACTGACTCCCATACCAAAGCAGTCCTGATCACTCAGCATTATGTAACTCCCATTTGAGAGCAATGGAACACTGGGAGAATCAAAAGCACAGGGATAGCCTTAAAATAACAAGCCAAATTTGCAAACAAATCGTTGCATACTCCATGCAAGGACATCTGTTTAGAAATGTTCAAATGGTTTACCTGTCTCAAATTCACTAACGCTCAGAAAGACCTCTTTCATTCCATTTAAACATCTGTAATCAAAGAGCAGCTCCCAGAAATCATGAATGTAACTGTCTCCTATTTGTTCGAATCTGCCTACAGGGATATGTTTCAAGTACAATGTGAGCTGGAATGTTGAAATGGGTAGATGAATCACTCCATGTACTAACCACACTGAAGATGGAATTTCCACTACAGAAAAAGGCAAATTTTCTAACTTTTCAATGCTAAGCATGATGTAACTAGCTACTTTCTTAGCCTTTATCTGCTGTTGCTGTGTTAAATTGAATGCAGCAAGTAACTCTGTACAGTTAATGTGCTTCCAAGGCACAATGCTATTTTTAAGAGTGGGTAATGTCCAACCTAACTGCATAATGGACCTAAATTGACTCTGTCCATTGTTGAAAAGTGATATGTTGTTTTGAATTATGTCAATTGCAGATGACGCAATGTTGTTTAAAGTATAAATGTGGTTGGACATTGTGTTCATACCATTATCAACAACAGCTACAGCTTTCTGCACATTTTTATGATTTATTTGCCTTAACCAGGCATCAGCCTATTTATGGGAAAGCTTCCAGATTTCATTAAAAATTGCATATAAGAAACATTTTAAGTTTGGTTTTCTAGGACCTACCAAGAAATATTGTAAGTCTACATTTTCTGAAAGAAGACTAAGGTGCTCTTTTACAGCTGTTAATGTGGAAGACTTTAATCATTGTTGACAAAGTTTACCCATGCTATCTGTCGTTACAATACTTAGGTGTTGTGGGGGTGACATAACAAGGGTCAGGTCTGCTTGCTCTAATAAACTGTATAGAGTTACAAAAATGTGCATGACAAGCATTTGTGCCTACAGGCCACAATAACCACCCGTTTCGGACCTGAACGTGTGGAATTAAAGGCGCCATTCTGAACCTAACCTTTGAGGTGTTCTTCATTGACATTTCAAATCTTTCACCAATTATCAAATTTAGCTGGTGAAGGAATACTGGGCCCATTCATTTCTTTTATTGTTTCCAAACCTAGGCAAGTAGTCTGCTGAATAGTCATTAAGAAATATAATTTGTAAAGCAATAAGGGATTCTTTATATAAAGCTTCCATTCCTTGTATTTGCCAATCTCTTGTTCCCTACATACTCTTTAAATCAATCGATTTCATCCCATATCTATAGCCTTCTACAGCCAACTGGGACACAAAAGAACTTGAATACATCAATTTAGTGTCTGTTAGCAATGTTCTTCTTGATTTGCAAGGAGGTCATTTAAAATAATAGGCCTGAGTATTTTCAATATCATGCCCAGTTAAATATGAAAACTTTTCTATTTATTTTTTGGAACTCCCCACTGGTGGAGTTGGATAATGTTGCCATTGTTCATAATTGTAAACTGCTCTTGGGGTACCAGCTCGGTGTTGAAAATGATGTCCGTAATAGTGATTTTCGCTGTTGTCATATTTATGTCTTCACTTTCAAATACATTATAATATTCAATCTCAAAAAGCATAGAATCAACTCTTTTTATATCACTGTCTTCAGAAAGAACCAATGGTGTAATAATATCATTAATTCACACTTTAATACATATGGAATTTGAATCATTTTGGTCGAACCAAAGATATAAAACAATTATGTCAGGAACTGTAACAGATAAAGGGGGTCATTCCGACCCCGGCGGGCGGCGGGCGCCGCCCGCCGGGCGGAGACCGCCAGAAGACCGCACCGCGGTCAACTGACCGCGGCGGTCATTCTGACTTTCCCGCTGGGCGGGCGGGCGACCGCCAAAAGGCCGCCCGCCCGCCCAGCGGGAAAGCCCCAGCAACGATGAAGCCGGCTCCGAATGGAGCCGGCGGAGTTGCTGGTGTGCGACGGGTGCAGTGGCACCCGTCGTGATTTTCACTGTCTGCTAGGCAGACACTGAAAATCATTATGGGGCCCTGTTAGGGGGCCCCTGCACTGACCATGCCTTTGGCATGGGCAGTGCAGGGGCCCCCAGGGGCCCCACGACACCCGTTACCGCCATCCTGTTCCTGGCGGTTTTTACCGCCAGGACCAGGATGGCGGGAAGGGGGTCGGAATCCCCATGGCGGTGCTGCGAGCAGCGCCGCCATGGAGGATTCTTTGGGGCAGGGGTAAACCGGCGGGAAATCGGCGGTTGCCCTTTTCTGACCGTGGCTTTACCGCCGCGGTCAGAATTGCCCATGAAGCACCGCCAGCCTGTTGGTGGTGCTTCCGCGGCACTCTGCCCTGGCGGTCAGAATGACCGCCAAAATGTTTACAAATGATGAGTCTCTTTGGACCTTATGTGAGGATAAAGAAGTTTTTTTTAAAAACCTTATCCACTAGTCCAACAGCAGAACTTTCAGAATTATGATGACTATATATCAGCAGAAAGAAAACAATGGCAAAACCAATCAAAAGAAGAAAAGCAAACAAGGTTAGAAGTCTCACCAAGTAGGACCATAGAAAAATAGGTTAGTTACTTTTAAGCCACTTGAAGAGCTTATGTGCTTTTGATACAGGTACTGTAGCAGATGCTGAAAAATTTGAAGAGAAGTCATCAATGTCAGCAAAGTAACTAGAAGCAGTCTTTGTAAAACCTGGAGCCACTGCATGTGAAAGAGGACTGGTACATGTATTAACTGCTGGTCCATAGTAAGCCATCCATTTGCATTGCATTTGAAGAATACAAATCAGAATTGTTGAAGTTTCTTGTCAATGAAGTGGTGACAGGAATCCTCAGAAGTTCATTCTCCTACCTCCCTATGGGATGGGAAATGATTTCAGCATTGTTGAGTGCTTGTAGTGAGAGGGGTAAGAAGTCATCTTGGTCTACTATACAGGATCGGCCACTTGGTACAATTTGACATTGTCAATTGAAACAAAGTGGTTTTCTTTAGAACCAGCACTGGTGGTAGAATGGCAGCTCTGGTAATGTGTATTTCCAGGACTGGAACCAGTGCTGTATATGATGGGCCAAACTCATTGTTTTCAGAGATCTTTTCACAAACCAGATCCCCAACTTTAGGAATCCAGCATGTGGATGTTGGCAAATCCCAACGGACTGCTTGTGCAGATGAACTTTCATCACAGAACTGTTGTGATCCCTGCAAGACTTTGACACGCTTATTTATGTCAAAGGTTTTTTCTGCTACCACTGCACCAGGGCCATCTAGATCTGGGACATACATAGGTATCCCAAAAAGTACTTCATAAGGGGCACGTCTACTCAAAGACCTTCTGGGCAGAATGTTTAGTGCTCGCTGGACTCCATAAAGGTGATGAGGCCAGCTATCACCTGAAACTGATACCCTTGCAGTTAAGGATTGCTTTAATTCTCAGTTTTTCTGCTCCACAATGAAATTTCCCTTGGAATGGTATGGAGATGAGAAATGCAACTGAACACCCATCGTTTCCATGGTGTCCCTGAATGCCCTAGAGGCAACAGCAGAGCCCCGGTCCAAGTGGAATGCAGCAAATGCATAACCACCAAGGAAGACTTGCAAATCTTTAATAACAGTTTGAGCATCAACCGATTATGGTGACCACACCTATAGAAATCTGGAGCATGAATCCACAGCAACTGGAATATATTTGTATGCACTGTCAGATTGTAAGGGACCACAATGGTCCAGGTACACACATTGTAGTGGTTTGCAGGAAACTAAGAGAGATGTTAGCGGTGGGCGTTTGATGGTGGACCCTTTATTCTGTTGGCAAATGTCACAAATAAGGACATACTGCTTGGTCTGTTTGTATAGCCCCACCCACCAGTAATGTTTTTGTAATAAGAATATGGTAGCAGCCACACCAACATGGGCAGAAGCAACCCCTTCACATGCTGCTTTCATTAACTCTAATCTTTGGTCTTGGTTGGGGATCACACTATCATCCACCCCAGTATTGTTGCAAATGCAATATTTTGGTTTCTTACGTGGTAGGATATGTTTTTGGTAAGGGCTTGCCGTCAGCAAGAACTTTCAAAGCAGCCAATGTTTCATCGTCCAGCCTCATCTGGGAACAATTAATCGCAGCAACATATTCCATAGCAACTGCAGATTTGGTGGCTTCATCAGCCAATGAGTTTCCTACAATGTTGATTCTAACACATTGGTGACCCAATGTATGTACTACGTAAGCCCTTGGCAGCTTCTCTTTGAGATCAGCTACCTTCCCCATAAGAATTTTTGTTTGATGGTGTTTCCTTTGGAATCTCTGAACCCAACAATGCACCAGTAATGTAAATATTCATTATACGGTTGAACACAGTAATATGAATCACAGAAAATCAATGTAGAATTTTCTGGATTCATGTGTTTGAATGCCAGGATTAAGGCTTTAAGCTATGCAAGTTGTGCTGTGCAGTCCTCTAGGGCCTGTGAGCAGGTCTGTTGAGGGTGAATTCACCATCACTCCACAAACAGCTGTACAAGCTTCTGAGTATAGGTGTTTGATGTCTACAACTGGGTGAGCTGAATCATCAGTGTAAATGATGATTTAGTATTGGTCAAGAGGCAAAAGATTGGTAGTCATTCGATATTGTAGTTCATATTGCAAACATTCTTGGGTCTGAAGTGTGGCGTTAAAAATGTAATAAACATCAGTGGCTGTCATGAAAGCTGCCCATTGATCCAAAGTGGATGTTAGGCTTTAGCATTAGGAATGCTAGCTTTCTCAACAGCCTCAAGGGCACGTATCAAGGTAACAACAGTAATGCGTTTTCTCTTGACTAGTGGCCTTTCCTTTATGATCACCATCTGAACTGCTGTCAGTATTTTTTCAGTGGGTGCAAAACGCTGTTCTGCATTGAAGTATAAGTGTGATTTATATGCAATTGGTATAGTGTCACCTTCGTTGAATGTGACATAGGTGGACCCGATGGCACCAGGAATTACCCCGATTACAAAATTAGTTTTGTTTTCATATGTATTAATGTTTTGCATCTAGCATGTCAATATGTAGTGCCCTAATGATTTGTGTGTGTTGTGGTGTCCAATGTTTGCTTGAAAAATCTAGACATATCAAGTCATAAAGTGATTTTATGTGTTCTGCATATTCTGGAATGAAGGTCCTGCTAAAAATTACAAAACTAAGCAATTACTGTAGATTCTTAAGAGTATTTGGAGGTTGTAACTGTGTGCATTTTTCTAAAAAGTGTGGTGCTAGGCTTTTTCCCTCATTTGAAAGTTTGCATTCTAACAATAGGACACTAAGAAAAGCTATTTTTGTTTTCTTGAAATTGAACTTGTAGCCCAATGCATCAAATCCAAAAACAATGTGATCCACTGGGTATAGGTGGGAAAAGGATTGTGCAAAGATTTTGCCTTCTTCATGAGCTACTATATTCCTTGGGGTTGGTTTACCTGTCCTGCGTATTCGGGGAGAGTAGCGGACATCTTCATTACTGCTCTCCTCCTGCGCTCGCAGAGGTGCCATCCTTTTCCCCCTATGTCTAAGCTAGGTTTGCACCAGGCTACCTTGGTCCCTAATTTCCTGGTCAGCCCCTCTCCTTTGCTGGCATGCAGATGAGGCACGGACACCAGTCAAAAGCCTCCCTTTTCACTCTGCCTTAGATTCTTCTGTGTCTGGAGCTCTGTACCTACCCCGCTCTCCTTAGGTAGAGGGGGCGCTGCTCTACTCACTTGTTTGGCTTCCAGGGTGTGAGCTCTCTCTCTCACCCTCCTTAATAAATGCCTTTCCTCTGATCCTTCATCTATCCTGCCTTCTTCTCTCAGAGCTATGTGCTGTTCTACTAAGTTGCCACCTGCTTTGGAGCTTGCTCTCCATGGTTTCCTCGGCTACCTCAGAGTACACTGTGGCACCCTCTTGGACACCAGATCCCGGAAGACTGGGACCTCTTTCCTCAGCCTTGCTGGTTGTCACTTTGTCAAGAACTGCTATGAACCTCCCTGTTACTCTATTGTGTTCCCCTGAACCAGGAGGAGTGGGTGTTTTCTATTGTGCTGGGGTTCTGTGGCCTGAACATGCTGGACGGGGGGAGGGGTAGAGCTTCAGAGAACTCTAGTGCTCAACTGTTGGGAAACAGGAAGTGTTGAGGCCTGTTGGCCTGTTAGCCATGCTAGACATAACAGCCTGTTGTTCAGTGGGGGCCCCTTGGGCTCCTTCAACAGGTGAATTAGTGTATACTAATGCTGGGATAGAAGGCATCAGGGAGAGCATCTCCATAGTTACATATGGCAGGGGAGATGCAGACTCCTTGCTTGCTGATAATGGGTCAATGTTATTGGCCTTGGCTTCCTCAAAGTTGGCCCATAGTTGTAGTAACACTTCCCTTTTGTCCTTTGTTTGCCCTGTATAATTTGTTTGCATGTGCGTTCTTGTGTGTTCAAGTGTGTTGGTGTTGAATAATTCCTCTTTTGGTCAGGGTAATGTGTGTGCCTTTGTGTGTGCGTGTAACTTATGGCAGAACTTTTTGAGCTCTTTATCCTGTGTGTGGAACTTATTCTGCATATGCTTTAAAGTTGATCCCATGATGGTTTGGGGTAGTCTTTTAGGGGAAAGCTAATCTTTGTTTTTTTTTTTACATTTTTTTAGGGATTTTAAGTTATACATGTTCTAACTTTTTCATTTTTATAGATTTGTTTCTACCTTTTACTCTGGTGGCAGAGAAATAGATACAAGGGTATTACTCTATTACTCCATCTACTACAGTAGGGGGAAATATATACACAAGGGAATTACTGGATCTTATCTGTGGAGAGGATATACACAAGGGGATTCCTAGATCTAATGAGATCAACATTATTCACAGATGCATCAAAATAAACATTTAACAAGCAAATGCATAGGAGGAATCACAATCCTAGGAAAAAGTATAATTGTTAATTTACAGCAGCCTAGAATTCAGTGACAAAATAGTGAGCCTTGCTTTGGCATCAAATACCAATTGGTATGAACCAACAATATCCTCAAAATACACTACATCATTGACAAAATACAACACTCAACAATTAAAAAAACACAGTAACATTAATCTACCAGTATCACAATGTCAAAACATTACCATTTCAGCTATCAGGAAAAGCTGACGAGGTACAAATAATAAAGGGAACAGCCTGCCGGAAATACCTTAGCCCACCCCAGTGCATGTTATCCTGTGACCAAGTGAAGCTCTGCACAGTGCGGGGGACCAGGGGAGTCTGATGATCTTGTCAATATCAACTCAGGGGTAAACATTACAATAATTTATGCGGAGAAGGAAAGAAGTACATTCATTAACCATAGACCCTTCTTGGCAAAACATAAGCTATGCCTAATCACCTGGATCCCAAATGTTCTAGTTCCCTAGCATTCAAATTACACCCTATGTCACACCCAGGAGTCCTGCATAGCATCTGTGTCATACCCATCGGTCCAAGCAAACAGACCTCTTACTTCTTTCAGATGCTAGCAGTGTTAAGAAACCAGTACCACTGAGAAAACCTCTTTAGCCTAGTAGGATTGGAGCGTTGGCCCTATATTACATACAGAACCTATGCTTACCATCAGCTTCAAGTCCAGTGATCCAAGTGATCACCCTTCCTGAGGTTGTCAATCAAAAAGGTGAGTTCTGCAGATTATGCTTTTTCCTAGTTTGCCACACACCGAATGCTAG
This sequence comes from Pleurodeles waltl, assembly GCF_031143425.1. Taxonomy (NCBI): domain Eukaryota; kingdom Metazoa; phylum Chordata; class Amphibia; order Caudata; family Salamandridae; genus Pleurodeles; species Pleurodeles waltl. Next base: position 452,264,315 of record NC_090451.1, on the reverse strand, counting down.
GACTATGTCTGTGATGTAGTCCCCTGTCCTTGTGATGGGGTCTTCAGGACAGACCTCTGCCCTGCGGATTAAGCAGAACTTCCAATCAATTGTGGCATCCACTCACCCTTCTTATTGTGCAAATGTGAATCTGTCCGATTTGGGTCCCCTTCTTTTGGTCATAGTAGGGTCAGAAGAACCAATCAGCTTCTGAATGGCTCACCAAAATGTTGCTCAAATGAGAATTTACCTTGAAAAACAAAAGACAAGAGAAATCTGGCAAAACAGAAATGGTTCATTTAATTACACATTACGACTGGGAGAGCAGTTACAGAACTGGGGTCTGTGGGCTGTTTCTCTTCTACATTGGATTGAAGCAGGTTTTTATGCATTTCTCTGAGAGTCATAGATCACAAAAGACGTTCTTTTCTTGGTAAGAAATACAAATAGTTGTCATGGAGTTATGAGTACACTTCTATTTAGTGAACGCAGGTGGGCCTCGACCTGGCAGGGACACAGTGTGGGCTAGCGAGTACATGTCCATATGCCCAGCCTGAGAAGCACGTAATCACTGGGTGTGCTATGTGTGTGCTATGATCTGATTGGTCTAGGTGTTCCTAACTATATGTGGCATTTAATATTACAGGGTTCTTTTTGGGAATGCATGCATTCCTCCGGCCATGTGCGCTTTATTGGGGTCAATCTCTGGGGACCATTTTGGTGTTGCTGCCTATCTGTGGGATCTGATCTAAGTTTTCCTGTTTGTGTGTTTGGCTGCTGGCTCTGTGTTACTCTACCTGTCACCTGTCAGTCATTAACCTCAGGCCTAGGTCTCAGAGCCTGCCTGACCATATACCTAGGTGCCTAGGTTGACAAACAGTTCACGATGGGGGAATCTAATAATGGTGATGCAACTTTGTGCATATAAATGTATTGCTGTATGTCTCAACATTGATTAATCCAATATTAGCAGAATTATAAATATAATGACAGCAAAATGATAAAACTGAGATCAGTAGAAATTGAGTTGTGAGTTTTTAGAGTTTAATGAAAAATACCACCAAAAAGGTGGAGTGCCAACTGCAGCTACTTAGTTGAGCCGGACCAAGAAAAAGTCACAAGTTGAGCCCGAGTGGGTGGGGCCACTGGTCAGAAACAGGACCAGGTGTGACCCACTGTATGTTGTACCTTTTAGCCTTGTGTGGAGATGTGTGGCACTTCAATGAAAGGATCTGCATTGTGCTGCATCAAGTCCATCGATCAACTGATCAGGAGCTCAGAGGAACTGTGATGCGAGCCCTTGTACTGCCCATCTTCGTCCTACACCCTGCTGCTTCAGATCTGCTGAAGCAGTTGATCAAGAGCTGTGAGGCATTGAAATGTGCAGTCCTTACTCAGTCTGCGCCATACTATGTTGCATCCGGGAGGCCGTCATTCAAGAGTTGTGAAGTGCTGAGATTCAGTGTCCTGTGTCTGTCTGTGCTGCACCAGATCCAAGAAAATCGCAGATCAGAAGATGACAGGACACATAAAACTTAAAATTACATGTCCTACTTTTTAAATACATTGCACCCTGCCCAGTGGGCTGTTTAAGGGCTATGTTAGGGGTGACGTATATACATTTAGGCCTTGTAAAGGGTTTATTCTGCCAGACCAACATGCCAGTTTAAAACTGCACACACTGAATGCAATGGCTTACCTGGGATATGTGTACAGTGCTACTTACGTTCGTGGCACAATCTGTGCTGCAGCCCCACTAGTCACATTTTAATTTACAAGCCCTGAGCACAGGTAGTCTCACTTTACTAGGGACCTACAGGTAAATTAAATATTTCACTTAGGTATATAGTTAATTCTACCAAGTTTTAAGGATTTTTTTTTTTTTTTAGCAATGGTTAGCATTGATAAAGTGTGTGGAGTCCTAAAGCCATCAAAATCGAAGCCAGCAAACAGGTGGGTGGAAGGCAATAATTGGGGGAGGGGTGACCACGCTAAGAATGCCAGGTCTAACACCACTGTCATGACATTTTCCACTAACATTCAAATCATTGTAGTTAAAGTAATGGATAGATAAGAGATGGAAAATAAGCCCTTCATTAACCCAGCCAATAAATGGAAGTTGGCTAAATCTGAAGACCAGGTAAGATATTTTTGTTAAATTGAGAACACATCTCCGTATCTCCAGTAAACATATTAACCATCAGAGAGAGATTGGGTTAGTCAAGGGTTTCTTGGCCCAGTGTGTGAATGATGAAATGGGTGCACAAACTTTAAAGGCATAAGAATATGATGCCATCTTAATAGGCAACAACCTTGTAGTCACTCCTGAAGAGGAGAGGTACCTTAGTCTCATAAACACATTGAGAATGATAAGTACACAGCTATACACAGAAGCTAGAAGTGAGGGCTGAGATAAAAGTTTTGAGACCTGATAAGACAGAGGCACTGCTATTTTTTCAAAACAAAGTGATCCAATGAGTGATAGGCAATATTTGGCAGTAAGAATCATCTACTGGTCAGGCAGAATGATTTGTGCACAAAAGAGATGCAGGCAGAGGTGAGAAGGTGAACAATTCCGTAGAAAGAAATAGATCACAATAGTGTTTTTAATGGCCATTGATCAATATTTCAAGTGCATGTTTTATAATAGCACTCAACTTGCCCACTTGGTCAAATATATGTCACTTCAAATACCAGATTCTGAAAAGCATTTCTTGTCTCAGAAAGCAATGGAGGAAACTACTCCAATGCCTAAAAATAAGTGGGCATTGTATGTAGGCACCAGAGTAGTGACCCTATTGAGGGCATTCTTTGCACATCTTTACCTACTTTGCTCTATTGTCTGCACATTCTGATTCTGCTAGTGGCATCTCATGCACAGATCCACATTTTGCCAACCCATTGCCTGGTGATTTGCTTATTCACTATCACCACTTTGATATGCGAATATAAAACTGCATTCAACACCTCCTGAACTTTGAGATCATTCGTTTTTTTTTAATTCTGAAGGCAAGAAGACATTGATGAAAAAAAGTTCTTACTGATTATTCGCAATACAGAGCAATTTCAACTATGAGCAACACAGTACAAAATGTAAATAATATGGTAAAAAAATGAGTACATATATTGTAAAATACACCTATAACCCAGGCAATGTTAACTTACCATCTAAACAGAATACATTTTTTTGCTATTTCTACCTCCTACTCTCTACAGTCAGCCAACCTTCCTAAACATGCCCACCACTCTTCTGCTTTCATGATTTTTATTCCCGGTTTGAGCACCTCTTGCCTTCTACTTGGCCCACCTAAACAAACTCACAGGGAATCATAATGGCAAAGAACATATTTGATTAATTAGGCTAAACACCAAATTCTTTTTTTGTGTTTTGCACCTCATTTGGCCCTGATGGTGCTCAACTTGAGATTAAAGAAAATTTTCTGGCAGTGCAGTTCAGTTAGAGTGCAATCTGTGACTGGGACAAAATAGTGTCCTGTGACATAGTGCCACAGTGTTTCAATGGGCCACTTGCCTGACAAGCCTTCTAGTTCCCCCAGTAAGTGATGTCTGAAGAAAGAAGCTTCCTGATAAGATGTAGCTTACCCTTTGTATCCTTTTGTTCTCTTGATTCAAGGTCTGCTCCTGAACCATTTTATGAGGTATTCATGTGTGGGTATAGGATTATGAGTAACCAGTACCTATCAACTCATAGGGGATGGTTTTGATTGTATCACTTGAAAATGATTTGGGGTCCACTGGATGTTATGTTGGTGATTTTGTCGAAGGAATTCATTCAAGGAGGTTGTCCACTTGGACAAATGGAAAGGTAAATGATGATATTAAACTGCAGGGCTAACATTTCTCTGCCTCTCTTTGTGTATGACAGCCAAGGTTTGGGGCTCTTGCAGCTGTATGTTCCTGTTTTTGACTTGAGAGTCCAAATATTGAACTGGGTTGTGAGGCAGGGCAAATCTGTATGTCATAGCACTTAAACCCACAACCATTGTAGATTTGCATCCAAGTCAGGCTGCATAAACTTTTTTTGTTCAGTTATGCTAGGGCAAAGTCAGTATGTGGAGCTAGAAGAGTATTTATATTCCACTGAAACAGTGCTGCGATCTTTTTTGCCCTAAACCACAACCCCATGAAGTTGAGATAGAGAGAAGGAGTTGAGTGATTACTGCTGTGGTATATGGGAATTTCTTATTATCTAATCGTGATGTCTCCTGGCACAATGCAATTTTCCCTATCTTGTCTTAAAATGAGGTAATTGATTGGAATCATTGTCTAATAATTAAACTGCAAATGTCACAATGCTGTCTTAAAGATATACAGAAACACAAGCTACACTTCATGTTTCAATTAAAACAACTGGTGAGTTTCTCAAGGTTGGTCATTATCCAATGATGTGTTCAGTTACCATTTGCTGAATTTGTTCTTGTGCCTGCCATGTTCATACTTGGGAAAAAAGGCATTGAATGCATTCTTCTAGTGCTGTAGTTTTTATTTATGTTTCAGTGATTTCAGAGGATTTGTACAAGAAGAGGACAGACATGCTAGAAATATATTTTAGATTATCCTAGACAACCTGAAATGGGAGAATCTTGGATTGTTTGTAGTCAATTTATGTTTTTTTTCTGATGGATGACAGGAAACATCAGATGCTCTTTTGTTGTTATGGAGGTTAGATCTAGAAAATATGTTGATCAGTACCGCCGACAGATAGACAATGTTTTTCATTGGGCCACCAGTTTGTTGGAAATAGTTAAAAGAAGCAGAACCTCCTTTCCAGGTTGTATTATTCTGAACTGTGTCCTTTGATCACAGTACCACTTTTGTCTTGTCGTCTTTGAGTGTTTCTCTCACAATCTTTTAGACATTTTCTATTCTATGATGCAGATTTGTTCATTAGATGTAAGACTCTCTGGAGCAGTGTCTCCACTTCTCATTTTTCTATCATCATGCCTGGTATATCTGTAGTCAAATTGAACAGACAGAAGTCCTTTTAGAATTGTAACATCTGTTGCACCCAAACACGAGTTTGGGGAAAGTGATTTTGCCTTTAATAGATGACTATTGTTTTGAGAATTCCTTTTATATTACAATTAAAGTATTCCATGAGGCTTTGGTCTTCATATGGAATGAATTTGTTCAAATTCTCTTAATTTTCAGCAGATATGGGATCACATGCAAAAGCTTTGAAACTAATCTTGTGCCTTTGAGGGGATGCCAGTGCTGTGAATATAGAGAATGTGGCAGTTATCTTGCATTATTTGGCCTCTGCCTCTCAGACTTGTGTCGCATTATCCCCCAGGACCAAATATATATACCCATTATGAAATATTTGTAGAATATCATATTGTAACGATTAATGGACCCAAGCGAGACCACCCAAAGAGTACTTGTGACTCTGGCACACGTGCTGTGCCCACAGGAGTGACTGGTTGTCAGGCCATTCGCAAAGAAACATTTAACAGCGTGGCTGAAAAGAAGAAGACTAGATTGTCCCCTCCAGATCCCTTGAAAGTTGTTTGGTGTCTACTGAGCTTCACACTCAAGCTTGTTTAAAGGGTCCTGCATAAGTCGTACAATAATTATTTGATGATACTGATATGACAAGTATGTTTGAACAAGGCATTCCTTTAAGCCTGGCATTGCTGCCTTTCCTCCAGAAGTTAAAGTAACTGCTATCCTAGTTTTGATACCATTTTTTGCAAAGGTAACGATCTTTATGGAATATACCCTCCTCTGAATCTGGTAACACATCCAGTCCAACTCTCAAACATCTACAGTGCTGCTATCTGCAACAGATGCCAAAATGCCGTTTATGAAATTGCACTGAAGCCTGGCATGTACATCTGCACTCGTCTCACTTTGATCTCTTTTGTACGTGATCCATCACCCTTCCGTACCACTTTGACGTGTGTGACCATCTTTAGGTTATTTTTGCCCTAAAAATCCATGCCAGTACTGGTCTGTAAGACTGCCAACATTTATAAACATCTTCTTCTGCCAGCCAGTATAAACCTTTCTGTGGTGCTTCCAGAACACTGTCTCTTCCTGTCTGGTATTCAGCTTATTGGCCTTGTGTAGGCCTTGCTGGTTCCGCAATGTGATGCTTCTGCCGTTGAATATATGGATGACCCATTCTGCGCAAGGTTCCGGAAACACATACACAGGGCCAAAAAACATCTGTCTACCCCTTACCAGAGAACAAAGGATGAGTGTCTCGAGACCCAGATGCTGCTTCTACATGACCACAATCCCTCCTCACCGCCTCATAAAGTTTTTGTTGACACCCTCATCTTCTTTTGTTGCAGAGGTCCAGCACCTGAATGAGTTGTGTGCCAACCTTTTCTATAGGAGGAAAACGGTGCCTTTTTCAGGCTTTCTGTCCAGCTTACGCTTACAAATCATTGTCCCTGTTGGCCAGGATGTGCTTTGCTTTCCTTCGTTCCTGAGGTTAGTTGCAGTATCATCCGAGTGTGGAGGTGGTGATCAGTAGTCACCAGGTCTACATTCCATGAGATTTTCATCTTTTTCGTGGACTACCTGCCACTAACCATAAACCTAGAGATTAATGTATCTTCCCAGTCACCTAGGTGTTGATCCATGTCTGCCTACAGAATGAATGCGGCAGCCCATCTCCTGGTTGGTAGAGAGCATCAACACTCTCATTAGTGAGTGCTTGTTCCTGGGACCAATAATGATTAGGGAAAAGCCTTGCAAGAAAAAAAAGAATGCTTGCTTTATTCATATTGATAAATCATAGAGTTGTGCATTTGTTGCACAGTGGGATGGCACTCTAAAAAAATTACAAGGTCAGAGAACACAAATATTTGTGTATGATATGTATAAAAGGAAAGGGACCAACGGAAATGGACGCACACAATAAGAAGGAAATACAATCTGAAATTAATACCCACCATATTTTTTACACGATCATAGATACCACACTAGTTAGAGAGAGTTGTATGTGACGATGGTTTTCAACAATTATTTTTCTGCATTAACGCAATGGGTTTCAAGGATCGATCACCTGTACTACAAATGCACTGCCCAATTTGTGATGTTTCGCTTACAAGCACCTAGAATCGGTTTTGTGGCATTATATTAGAGAACGAAAACACAATGAGAAGAGGCATTTTACTACAATGTCCATTTTCGTATGTTCTATCTTGCCTCGAATACCATGAACGCAAATGGTTATCTGGTCAATTTTAACAGCGCAATACACAAGAGTACGTTGAATGGTCACAATTTGCCGATATTTTCTGCGGAAAAAGGCAAGATAGAAGCAAAAGAAAATGCAATGTAGAATACACTGTTTCTGAGTGAGGTATTTGGAACTGGTCACAAACTACTGAACAAAAGCTGCATAACAATCCAATGCAATGAAATAATTATCTTGATGGAATAAGGCTCGCTGAAGAGAGTCTGCTTTGCAACACGTTCAATGACAGAAACATGACAGAAAGAGGTCAACTGTAATGTCACGCAGCAATTAGACGTGCCTAGGGTGAAGCCTAGGTGTTAATGATGCGACCCTTTCCAAGCATCTCATCACACCGTGGATAATGAGAGCCAGCTATGTAAACAATGCTGGGTTCTAATTAAACGCTGGTCCCTGCCAAAAGAAAATGCTGACAGAAGAAAAGATTCAAATTATGATTCATTAAATCATAATGTTTCCAAAATCATCCAGCGCTGTGGCACGACCCGAATTGTTGCTGCCGAATTTCCACAATGATTCAACGCTGCTGCGGATTGTTTTACTGGTGTAAATAGAATGACTTATTGCCCTTGTAAAATCCACATTTTTGTTTTCTTTTCGGCAGTATAAAACGGTTATCAGTTCTAAATGATCTTTTATTGTGACGTTTAAGGCAAGTTTTAATGGAGAATGTATTGTATTCTTTGAGAGGCAAATTATTTGGTCGATTTGTTGTGAACGTTTTGAGTGAAAATCGACATTTCAACAGAATTCAGGGGAACTGATTCTGTGTTAACTCTTCTTTAAAATAGAGTAAACCCAGTTGCTTCACTTGACTGATAGACTATTGTGCTTAACTTTCTATGTTCCACCCTAGAGCATATATGCACCTATGTTGTTCTGTTATATGACATGCGAGAAATCCATATGCAGTGATCCGATATTTCATGTAACTTCATATATGCGTGGTCAGTTACAGATTGAACCTGAGACCAAGACAAGTGCTTCTACTGTATGTGTGCAGCAGCGCGCAAAATATAAATATAACGAAACTCACATAAGAGTTCACAAACATTTTCAGTGAAAATAACTTTCAATAGGCCACAGCTTCGTGTTTGTTACTTTTTAGAGAGCTACGAGTTCTTACTACATTTCCCTGTTAATGCTGGTCAATCTATTGTGCAATATGCATCCTCCTGGTACCTTTAGTCTGAAGCAATTCTGCTCATAAGGGTAATTTAAAACAAAGGGCCTCATTTACGAGGCCCTAGTGGCACACTGTGTCACTGGAGCGACTTTTTAGGGTCGAGCGCAAAGCTCTCTGTCCCTGATGTTATCTTTCTACAGGTTTGTAACCACACCCATGACCTGCCCATCAGATGGGTTGGTTTGTGGGCTTCCCTTTTACAATTCGTTGATTTTATTAGTGAAAGGCATGCATGTGTCATGCCTTTTCCGATGTTTAGCCTGCCTCGAGTGCACCAGCCAACTACTGAAAACATACGAGACTCCATGTTTTCCGTATCATTTCTGGACTACTTTTTCTCTTTATTTCGTAGGCAGCGCGATCTCCCTGGGCAGTAGTCGAGCACTTTGCAGGACATCAACTCTGATACATGGATAGTTGCACTTTTTCTAGTTACATGGATAAGTGCACTTTTGTCAATACGTTTCACTGCAAGCTAACTTCTGTTTCCTTTTGTGTGTTTGCTTTGCGCTCATGGCGGCTGTTGGCTCGCTTATGTGAAACTGGTTTACTTTTCAGTTTATATGGCAAGAAAAGTCCGGTTAGGAGTTTACAACACTAATAGCTTTAACTCGAGTAAACGCGAGACCCATTGCATTGCAAATGCTTGTTTTTTTATGCTGCGATGGCACAGTGTGCCAGCCCATATTTACAAGGTCACACAAAGCCACCTTACATGGCTTGTCATGGCTTTTTAAATACAGACCCCTCTCACTCATAATTCTGTATGAAAGGGGCAAAGCATGGGTATTGCTTGAGGTGTTCCCATGCAACACCCATTGAACCTGAAGGGATCTGATGCATTGCCAGATTTTAAAGGCTGGGAATGCGTCAGATTCCTATGCCACCTCAGGGGTGATGTAAGAATGACACAATGGGGAGAAATATATTTATTTCTCTGCATTTTTATATCTTTATATGTGTGCTACTGAATGCCCAAACAAGAGATTTTAAGAAGGGGCAATGATGAGGATTAGTGGACTCCAGGACCCAAGAGTCCTCCTTTAGCACTAGTGCCCTTGCATTGAAGTAAAACTCTCCAGTTAGGAGGTTCACCTGGTAGATGTTACAGAGAGCTTTGAAATAGAATATTCCATCCACTAGAAGCCAAAGAAAAGCCTTGAGGGCAGAGGTGATGTGTATGTTTATGCACAATTCGAACATGTTTCTTGCTGCTGCATTCTGGATCCACTGTAATTTGCTAGTGTGTGTCTGGGACCCCAACATAAAGCCCCATTGTTTAGTTGAAATGTAACAACTTAGTGCTCCTGATGCTAGGACTCTGAGAGTTCTAGGTAAATTAGATTACTGAAAAGGAGTTTTTTGGTGAAAAATGCACTTTTGTTCATTTAGTAGATCTGTGGCTGGAGGAAGATTTTGGAGGTCATAATCACATCTAGCATCGTTATTTTTGTAGAAATGTTTGGGAAACCTGATTTAGTTTGGCCAGTGGTAGGGTTATATTTTTGAAGACATCTGCAGCAACACTGATGTTGGGTGACCCCTTTGAAAGTTATGAACTATGTCCATGCACATTGGAGCTTTGCCTGAATATCTCTGAGATCATCCTTTTGATAAGTGGATTATAAATCATTCGGGTTGTGCCAGTAAAACACCCCCACCTCCTTTACTAACAAAAGCAAGTCTACTAAGTGCTATGGGTGCAAAAATAATGACATTATTATACAAATTAAAAATAAATACATATCATATTCATAAATATGATTTCGGAATACAGCACTGAATTCTCACAATCAACAGCAAAACTATATTTTAACTATGTTAACAATGATCCCATTGAGCATGAACATATGCAATTGTGCCTGTTTCCTTCTGCTGTGTTTAAGTTATTAAGTTCACATATTTAAATTTTTTATGTGTAATTTGCTACCTAACTGACAGAAAACTAACAGGATTGGCATCTTCGGGTCTCAAGGATACTGTGAATTTAGGCTGGTCAAGCTTCACCAAACTCCTCTCTCCTATATTGAAATGTGCCTCTTAAAGATATTAGACTGCTTCATACTCCAGTGAATAAAGTATATAAGAAGATATTTTTTTGCAGTTTATTGATTCATAAAGCTCTTATCCTTTTCTAATGTTAGACTGCATGCAGCTCAGTTCCTCTAGACCGGTTCAAAAGTATAATATATATCTATTTTTCACAAAGATAATGTAATTGGTTTTGAAGTATTTGAAAAGGATTTGGCTATTAGTCTAGCACTTCAATATCGAGCGTTTTGTTAAAAAAAAAAAACACATTACAAAACCCTTTCCTAAATGTAATTTTTTGACTAAACAACCATCATGATTTAATCCAATAGCCAGTGTTTTTCATCTATCCTACGACAAAATGTATTTTGGAAAATCTTTTTATCAGTAAATCATATGAAAATAAAATATACTAAAGATAGTGCCAAGATTTGTATTGTAATAACCATTTTAACGACCTCTTTGTAACCGAAATGCGTTGAATGTTATCATGAAATGAAGACATAAAATAGCTAAATACTACCCCCACGACCCCACCCCGGTTGTTCTGGAATACTTCTACTAGTAACAGCATGGAAGAATTTTCCATAAAGAAAAGTCCTCTCAATATTTTCCATTACCCCACCTCATCTCTTCCGCATTACATTAATTATCAATGACGTATTCTGCCTTACCAAAGATCCTTAAAGCATCCTTAAAGCCCCTTGCTTTAGTTTTCACTCAATCTTTTCCTACCTTGATGTGCTTCCTTTCCACAGGGCCGATCCTTCTAGAGGGTCTGTGGTAGAAGAGAACTCATCCAAACACATTTTATTGTTGTGTGTTCGATGGTATGTGTGAAGCTTTGTCTACTGATGAACACCTGTTGGGGTGGCAGTCATCCTGCAGCAAGGCACACACAAGGGTCTATTGGAAGTCTTTCCTTTTGGCCTGCCTGGCTGTCTTGCCTGGTTGGGTCTGTGAGTTTGACTAGCGCTATACTTCTTGTGTTTTAATTTTTCCAGGCTCTTAGTCGGGGTTCTGCAACAATAATGGAGTAATCTTGATGTCTTTGTGAGGACTTATAGCCATGTGCCAACATTTATGCACTTCTGAGGGTGACAGTCAGCACCCAAATTCCTCTGTGGCAGGAGCCGACAGCGCATAGTGAACTGCCTTTCATCACATGAGTAGAGAATCAAGGGGAGTGGCCAGCAGGGTTGAGTGTATGGGTTATGAGCTAGCTTTGTTGCTCCTGGTGTTTGGAAAGTGTACCCAGCAGGTTTGTTTTTGGCCTGTTGGCATAGTCGTATTTATTCATGCACGTGGACTACTATAAGCATGACTTAGAGATACATGTTGTTTTCTGTGCTACAAGCCTGCAGTACTCTTGTTCAAATACCACTGTGGTGTCAGTGTTGGTATCATGTGTCCATTGCTTGATGAGTTTTCTGGAGACACCTTTTTTTCTAGCAGAATATGCTAGTTCGACAGAGATGTTGAAGGTCAAAATCTCTTGTAATTCAGTGATTTGGATTTCTCAAGCTCAGTATAGGGGACACATCTTCAAATGTTCAAAAAACAAGGACTTTTCAAGTTCACTGTCCTATGTGCTAACGCATTTTATAATTTTTAAAAAATGCAATAATTTGCAGAATTAATATGTAGACTTTAATGAAAAATAAATGGGTTTGAATGCAAAAATTGTAGTTGGCAAACTTATTTACTCGTACTAGGCCTGAATAGTTAAAGCAAGATTAACTGACAAGCTGACATGACTAACGAATGCTAACTTAGCCCTAAGGGCCATATTTACAAGGCCCTTTGTGCCACTGGAACGTCACTTTTGGTGATGGTCCGGCAGCGCATAGTGCAGGGCCATATTTACAAGGCCATGTAAAGCCAACCTGCATGGCTTTTCATGGCCAAGTAAATATGTACTGTGTCAACGCACTAAGTCCCATATTTATACTTTTTTAGCGCCGCATTTGCGCCGTAGTATGACGCAAAATCGGCGCAAACTTACAAAATACAATTGTATTTTGTAAGTTTGCGCCAATGTTGCGTAAAAACAGACGCAAATGAGGTGCTAAATAAGTATAAATATGGGCCTAAAAGTCACTGCGTTGACTTACCGTGTGACAGGGAGGCCTTCCATGGCTGTTGTGGTGGGTGTTCCCAAGCAAAATTCATTGATTTTGATGCATTTCCACATTTGGAAGGATTTGTAAAACTGGGAATGCAGCAAAAGTCTGCACCTCCCCATGGGAGGCATAAGGAATATGCAAAGAGCAGAAATACCTTTACTTCTCCAAATTGTTTCCTTTTTCTAGGTGTGCAGATCATTGAGCACCAGCGCAGGGGGAAAGGACAGTAATGCATACACCTTTTCTTCCGATGCGGGGCAGTGCAGCAAGAAGGCCTGTGCACTGCCCTGACCCAAACACTTGTACATAGTCCCCTAAATGTTTAATTCCTGACCTTTCCATGGACATGTTTTTCATAATAGTTGCATACCTATTTTCCTCTGATTCTGCAAATGTGTCTGCTGACAAAAGACCACTGTTAGCTACTGAATAGATTTGTTATTTATAAAGACAGATATGAAGGTTCCTGCCTGGAAATGCAGTTTTGAACAGGAGAATGAATCATGAGAAAACAGGACTAAACAGTTATTTCCTAAGACATATTTGTGGTTTTGGAAGGTTCCATTCAAAGTTATTGTGTTCCTGTAAGGAGAAAAGGAGTGATCCTGTTTCCATGATAGCATAAAAGGATGACTGGCTGGCAAAAGAACAAACTGCAACATTGAAAATATGAGTTGTGTATAATAGTTCTTGTTCCTAGAGTAGGTTACCTCACTTATTCACACAGTACTCTCCTTTGCCATTTGCTGTCCATGCCATTTTTCAGGCTTAGAGACTCTACTGGGTTTTTTGAACATCTCTTCATGAAAAGTTTTGCTTTGAGTGATTTTGGTTTATGGAGCTGACTTATGGTTCTGAAGTTTTATGCTTTTGATATCTCACTCAAATCAGAACTCTTTGTGAGTTTCTGAACTGACGCCCTTTTGTTCCCATTCTTAGAATAGGGATTCTTTCCCTTAGGGAATGCTCTTATTACATGTAATTAGGATTTATTGATTGTAGATTGATTATTTGATTCTGAACTAAACTCTAATGACCTGAGAGTGATATGATTGTATTCTCTAATTTGAAAAAAAGATGATCTATTAGAAGTGCTTGAAAATGAAACACTTTAACTCATGACAAACTCTCATTATTGACTAAAACAGAAAGGGTAAAATGATCATTGATTAATGTGATGTACAGCTCAAGATTTTTCGCAGTCAATGTCAAAGATCCATTGACCTGAGAGAACAGTGGTTCCTCTCTGATGAGTGGTGTCTTGTGTCATAAACTGAAAATTGAACTGAGATCCCTGCTCCGGCATATGTAAGGTAATCATTTAAGATGCTTTGTGGGAAAGGATTTAACTAATGTAAGCAGTTTTGGCAGTTTCTGTCCATATTTCATGCAACTCCCTTTGTTTATCTGCTTAGCGTTTTATCCTCTTGTCATCTTGACACAGGCAGGATAGCTCAGTGATCTTGGGGTTCATTCCCATTACAAAGGGTGCTGTGCAGCTTAAGACTTGTAATGCTTTGACTTTTGGATGGGGCAGTATGTTTCCTCTAATAAGCTGTATTGACTCTTATTTGGTGGTCACAACCTGAATTCATTCTCTTATGATTTGGGCTGAACTTCATTCAGTGATATTTGATGGGGTTAGGGTGTTCTTCAAATTCTGTGTAGCTTTGGATTTTTACCTTTGTTTTCTGTTGAGTTTTGTAAGACCTACAGCATGCTTGCCTAAACTCACATTTTTACTGGGAGTCACCCTATTTTTCAGCCATACATGGGTTTCACTTAGCTTTTTCTAGATTGAAACCTCATCCAGTTCAAGGCTTATGCATTGATGATGTTGTTCATGCCATTACTGGTTGTGTGCCAGAGGTTTGGTAGAGGCTATATGCTGTGATAAGCTAAATTTCCCATTGCTATCCCAAACACAATTATTTTCAGGTACTTAATTATATTTCTGCTGCTTGCCAAGTCTTTGAGTGTCTGCTGGAGGATGACAGTATGCTTTTGGAGCTTGAATTTATTCCGCTATTTCACTTGTAAACTACTAATTTGGGTCCTTGGCTATCAAACATCGAGTGTGGTTTTCTGTTTTGTTGCAGTTATATACTTTTCGTTCTGTTCATCTTGTCCACGGTAATTTTTTTTTCCAGTCGACACAGTGAAACACATCTGATTGTCTGACTACCGTTTATCCCATTGTCCTTAGAGGGCTGGTTCATAGCTTCTATTTTTACTTCTCATAAATTGACTATCACTATGTACCACTCTGTCCTATGCAACATGTGGCAGGAGGGAGTGAGCTGTCTGGATATGTTTTCCAAGAGAGTAGATCAGTGTACTTATTGTCCTTCATTTTGGTACTGTCACTGCCTGCTGGTGCATCTGGATTAGTGGCTGAAGGTTGCTTGTTACCATTTGTGGCACCTCTTCCATACAACTAGGGGGTTATGGTTTTCGGATCATCTCTTGATTCTTTGTTTTTAGAGGAATGTGTATGTTTCCCCTTCTGGGTTTTGAAGTGATTGTCTTTTACATGTTCAAAGGCAGGGAATATGCTAGCTGATTCTCTGTTTTTCCACATACTGCTTTGACTTTCTGTGGTTTTCCTGTATAGGAGATTGTTTATGGCCTGTGAGTTACCACTGACTCAGTTATATCATACACATGTATGCACCTGGCTTTGCTCTTCCGAGGTGGTTATACAACAGCTTTTCTCCATTTCAGTTGTATATTTAGCAGGCTAGTGCCTTCTCTTCAGACAGTTGAAATGCCCTAAGTCGTGGAGTGGGCTGCCTGATCATGGGGTTGATCTTGCTTTTTTGTGTTTTTTGTGGTTATCTTAGCTGTGCTGTCTGGAGGTATTTCGGAAACCAGGGTATTTAAATGGTTGGCTTCCCATACCTATTTCTGTGTGTGTGTGGGTGACTTCAGATTGGGATGCCTTTTTCCTGTGGGTACCTTGTGACTTTTGTGGCTCTTAGCTTAGTATCTTGACCTTGGTTAGACTTCCCAGTGTATACTCCAGCTGGTGGTGGTATTGGTAAGCCTCTGCTGGAGCTCCTTGGCTTGGTCAAGGTCTGTTAACATGTCTTTGATTCCCTAGGTTGCTTCTCAACTCACTTGCTGAATGTTTCTCACTAGTTTTTTTGGGCCGGTTCCCCAACTCTATGACCGCTTTGCCCTTCAGTGTTCTTTTTAGACATTTGCTCTCATGGTGAGTATCACTCAGACATTGCTCATCCCTCTGCAACATTCTATAAGGTTTTTGTTCAAGTCCCTCATGTATCATGCTAGCAAATGCATGCATCTTTAGGGGCACCTTGGGTTCTCTGTCTTCAGTCCTGCACCAGTGGGGTCCAGTTTCATATCCACATACCTCTTCCTTCCCTGTGACTGATTTCCTTCTTCAACTGTCATGATCGTTGTCCCACATCCTATAGATGTACATGCCTTTGCTGTCTTGGGGATTGAGGGATGCTGATTGACTTCTTTGGCTGTCGTGTCTGTTTGCATGGGGTACCGCTATGGTGGTGCTAATGCTCTATGTATTGATGTCTAATATGTTTATTTGCATTCCTTATACTGTGCTTATAGGACTTGTAAGAGTAAGAATTCCCTGTCCTCAGTTTTCTTCAGCTTTGGATCTTCTAGACAATTCAGATGCTGTTCTCTGGGTTTCTGGTGGCTTTTATATATGGGGGGGTGGATGTCTTGCAATTGGTGTGACTGGCAGGGCGTTGTGTGACTTTCTTCTAGCCCCTTGTTCCCTGTTTACGTGCAAAGGAAGCTGATGGATGTTCAGTGAGCTGGTTGGTATTAGGTGTTTTCCTATTACTGACTTGGTCAGAGAATCCTCCATGGATTATGCTTTCTGTCCACCTCCTCTGCATGTTCTTCTGTGTCTCTTTTGCCCTTGTAAGTATCTTCCCTTTGTGTTTTTCAGATCCCCATAGTAGTCTGTCGAGGGCATTCACATCAGATTTCTGATAACTTTGGATCTTGATTTGTAACTTAGTGACTTGCAGGATCGTCAGGATTTTAACAAGGTCCCTTCCTTGTTTATAGTTTTCTGATGGTTTGAAACAGATGTTGTTTTTCCTGGCTGTCCTGTGAATCTTGTTTGTACAGCAGATTACCTTCCAGTGTTTTAGCACATTCAGTAGTGTTCAGGTTTTCCGTCCCTTTATCTCTTTGCTTTGGGAATAGTGTTTGAATTCTGATCAACCTCTTCATCTATTTGGTGCTGGGTTTTAGTTTTCATGCATCTGCTGAAATGGAGATAGTTTTTGATTCAATGTTCTAATTGGGGATCATAGCTTTGTGAGTCACTTTGCTTTTAAAGCCTCTCCCTTTCCATTTTTTCTTTAGTCTGCATCACTTCCTTGGTTTCTCAAGAGTCTTATTCTCTCTGTAGAGCAGTGTTAATTTGTAAATAAAAACGTGTCGGTGCCCAAAGCCCCCCTCTGAAACTTGCGGCTGTGGCGATTAAATGTGCGAGCATGGAATATGGAGGCAGCGTAATCCTGAAGTCCTCTTGGGTCTCTTTAATCTATTTACAGCCACTTCTTGCCCCTTCGGCTCACCCTTACAGTTTTCTGCATGCTCACTTTGTGATGCCTTTTTGTTTTTCTTCTTCTCAGTCTTTTCCATGTGTGTCTTTTGCTTGTAGTGAATGCTTGAGACAGAAAAATAAGTACCTGCCATCAAAAAAAGTTCTGGTACCCCGCACCAGAAACCACTGGTTCAAATTAGGCACTGCCATAGTGGGAAACGTACACACCAAGACTGTGGCCACGCACGCCTTTGCTGAGCACTCCGACCCTACATCCATGCAGCATTCTCAGGTAATCATGGGGCTAGTTGAGAGACTAAGACCATTCAAGTTTGCGCTTCCATACCCTTTCATGGCTGCTAGCATTACACCCCAAATAATCTTGGGAGATGTAATTAACATACTTTAGCATGTCACTAACTTCCATGTACACAGATCTTACGTCATGCCAACAAAACTAAATAAAAAAGAAGTATCACGTTGATGTTTTGCATGCCAATTCTTGGGTCTCTGCCAAAGAAAATCAGCTGGGGATCTACATCGATCTGCCAGCCAGAGACGCCATTTAGATCTTGACTAAATCGTACCAATATGCAGACAGCAGAGGGCAGGTCATAAACATATGTAGATCATCCATGCGCTGAGCACCACACTTCAAACAGGAGAAAGCCTTCGTTGTCACCTTAGCCAGTTTACCCGGAGATCAATCTGCCATATGAATAGTAAAAAACGGTTCCTTTTAAGTTGCACAGGTTTTACAACAGAATACAATATTTTCAGCGATACTTGCCAGATCTGATCTGCATTGTCTTCGGTCAGAACCTCCTTCCAAATTATTTAAGGTTCAGGAGGGTTCTTATCTTCAGCTTCAAGAAGCACCATATAGCAACTTACCTTTTCAAAGCCTCATTACTCACTATCTGGTCTACCCATTCAGACTCCAACTCATCACTCCTGTCCTGTGATGCCCACCTGGATCTTGACTGATATTTAAATCTCAAGACCATACTACCGGTAAGTACCATCAGCTCCTCTCATTCCATCAACCCAGTCCCACTGCTCAAATCTCTCCAGCATGTGACACCTACCTTTAGGGGCTGGCTGAGGGTATCCTTCATCTGTCAAGCATTCAGGGGCCCCATGCAAATCCCAGATTGGCACTGAAACAACATAATGTGGGAAATTGAGTATTCTTCTAAAGCACCACCATGTCTTTAACACTGCAGTAAGCACTTTCAGCCTAACTTTCTTTATTTTGAGTCCCCATACTTATACAGGAAGTGATGACTACTGCAGGAAGCTGGGTTCTGGTTGCAGTACCCCTCCCACCCCCTTTTTGCCTGGCTTTTGATGCAACTTCAGCTGAGTTGCACTGGGTTCCTGCTAACCAGGTCCCCAGTGCCTGTGTTCCTTCCCTGAAACAAAGACACCTATTACTTGATCCGCAAGTGAACAGGCCCTTCAGCCCCCTACAAGCCTGTAGTAAATAGTACCCCTGGTACTTAAGGCATAGGTACTGGAGAGGGCCCCTCAGAGCTGCAGCACAACTTGTGCCACTCTGAGGGACTTAGGACCAAACTTATGCCACACCTCTAGCAGGCCCTACATCCCTAAGGCAGGGTGCATTATATGACATGTAAGGGCATATCTGCATGAGCAGATATGCCCCTTCTATGTCTCTGTTGATTCTCAGACATAGTAAGTGTACAGGGAAGCCATTTTAAATGTATGTGCTGCACACCGGTCATTACAAGTTCACCAGCTACATGATAGCTTCTCTGAATTCTGGGATGTTTGGTATCAAACATCTCCAAAATAAAAAACCCTCACTTACCCCAGTGATGGATCTATTAATAAAAACACACACATAGAGAACCTTAGAGGTGCCCCTGAAAACCTACCAGCTACTAGTATGGTGACTGACTGGTCCTGCCCAGTTCAGCCACTATAGACATGTTTCTGGACTCCCACAGTGACAGCCAGTGCTCTTGAGGCCCAGAGATAAAAGCTGGCACTGAGCAGAGGTGTTACCTCCTCTCCCAAGCAGGATTGACATTCCAGGGTGAGGAGCTTCAAAGGCCTTGCTGCCTTTGTATTGCAACCAGGTCTCTCCAGATGGTGGAGATGACCTCCCCTCCCCCATTCGCACCTCACTTTTGGTGGCAGCACAGGCGGGAAAAATAGTTAAATTAGGAGGAATGCCCACTTCATGCCAGCCCCACCCCTAAGATGGACAATCTGACATGGACATAACGTTTTAAATTCCTCCACCATGTGTGGAAGGAATTAGACCAATAGGATTAAGGCTGTGCCCAACTCCCAAAGTAAGTGGTCATAGGCAGGGTGTAGACACTCTAAAGGTGAGTTGCCTAGAGGCTACCACCTGGCACTCCCTGTACTGCCCCTGTTGCCCTAAGAAGAACTGGACAAAACAGAAGTCATCGAGCAGAGAAGACAGAACACCCCACCTGACTTGGCCCCAGCCCTACCGGCCTGCCTGCAGCCTTCAAAGAGACCTGGACCCAGAAGACAACTGTCCTGCAGCCCAGTGACATCCAAAGCCTTGGGAGGACTGCCTGACTTCAATAAAGAACAAAAACTCATGTGGACAGTGGACCTATTCAAAAGAAACATATCCAAATAAGAAAGAAGTCTGCCTGAGGAACTGTGAAACCTCCACCTGGAACCACCTCTGCACCCGACCACCACGGCCGCAGTCCAAGTGGCCCACCAGACCAGTGAAGGTTTCCCAGTGCTTCTGACTCAGAGTCCATTCTGGGCTGACCCTGCCTGACTCCACAGCAATGCCTGCAGCTTAAATCCGAGGGCTCCCCCTGACCCCGACCTGCCCGGTAAACTCTTTCCAACACCAAAAGACATCCTGCACCCAGAGCCCTAGGCCTTGGGGAGCTAGACTGTTGGTGTCCCTATGACCTCTGGCATCTTAACTTAACTGGCCAGCTTTGGGTTTGCCTCTCCCGGCCCCCTTGCAAGAGCTTGCAGCCCATTTCCGAAAGTGATCTACTGCATTGACTAACATTGGAAGCCTGAGGCGGTGTTGGCACTTTGCACCAACCTCCCCTGTGCCCCTGAGGGTGTAGATTTGGTGCTGTCTTGTGACCCCCTTGTCCTTGCTTCAACCCCAGGAGATCCTCCCCTGGCCCTGCACTCTTCACCTGTAAGCAGCGCTGCAGCGGATGGCCCCTGTCTCCATTTGATAGCACTGGGCTGCAGATGCTGTGTTGGCACACTGCACCCAGCAGCTCCAGTGCTGCTGAGGGTGTATGTTTGGTGCTGCCTTGTGGCCCCCTGGTGCTTTCCTCAACCCATGGAGACCAACCTCTGACACCGCCTGTATTTACCTGGGAGCATGTGTCTTCAGTCCCCCCCCAGTCTCCATTGACAAACACAGGGCATAACTCCGACTTTGACCTTGGCACCCAGCCACCTCCATGCAGCTGTGGGTGCACACTTGGTACCAATCTCAACCTTGCCCAGTGCTAGCCTAAAAACCTGAAGACTGGAATTGTAAGTTGTATACTTACCTGACAAACTGCATTCTTGTTTTCCTTGTATGAGCTAACATTGAAGACTCTGAAAATTGCATTGTGTCGATTTCTGCATAAGGCATTTTTAACTTAAAAATGGCTTACCTTATAACAAAGTTCTTGGGTTCAGAGCATATACAAAAGCAACTGTTATTTTTCTAAACTGGTCTTGGATTTATTCTTTGATTGTGTGTATCATGGATTGACTCTGTGAATACAACAAATGCTTAACATGATTCCTTGATAAGCATAGCTGCTTACCCACACTACCACAAATAGAGCTCTAGACCTATCTATTTTTGCCTCTTCACATCTTTAGGGATCCACTGGAGTCTCTGCAAAGTGTACTTCATTTTAATTCACTATGTGGAGAGCCAGCTTCCTATTACTATCTATACCCTCTAGCATAGCCTTACACATATTGCCTCTAATCGAAGTACCTGGCTCGTTCAGTAACTTTTGGGAGTTCTTAAATTGATGGGCAAGCAAGTAAAGCTGGAAGACAGGGAGAGTTTGCCACCTGCCAACAACTTCCTCCTAAGCTTTTTCCATAATATGCTCAAATAGAACAGCCAACTGAAACCTATATTTTACAAATATACTCAATTGGGAAAGTCAGAGGTATTGAATCAAATAGGAAAGCAACCTTTGTAAGAATCATCATTTTAACTATGTTTACCCTTCCATGAAAAGTTAAAGGTAAACTGTGTCAATTACTCAATGAAGTATTTCTCTGCTCACTTTCTTTAGGTTAACCATAGGAATGTTGCTTAATTTATTAACAATTTGAACCTTCAAATATCTCATCTGTTGCAAATCATGCTGTCCTTCCTCAGTCACACCCCATGACATGATCTCAGTTTTTCCTGCATTAATGTTATGACCTGATATCTCACAAAATTCTGCTGCCTACTGAAACACTTTAGGGATTGAAAGAGTTGGATTATTAGTATAGAGCAACATGTTGTCTGCATACCAGGCCAACTTAACCTCAGACCCAGGAATACCAAAGGGATTAATGGAAGAGTCACCCCCTTCTCTGATGTACCAAGAGATCCACATATAGGTTAAACAAAAGAGGTGAAAGGGGGAAGCCCTGTCTGGTACCTATCATTATCCCAAAGCTTTCAGCTAATTCCCCATTCACTAATACTCTCACCACTGGGGCTTTGCACAAGCTCTGGATTGCTCCAATCACCCTATGGGAAAAATCATACTTTTTAAGTGCAGCCCATAGATAGGCCCAATTGACCCAATTGAATGCTTTAGCAGCATTGAGAGCTGTGACCATTAGTGAGACCTCTGCTAAATCTATGCGCCAATCAGGAGAATGGTTAGTTCATTTAAACGTTGCCCAGAAGTGAAACCAGTCTGGTTATGATAGATAACTCTCCTGATTACGCCGGCTAACCTACTGGCCAATATCCCAGCAAAGGTCTTAGAATCCCCATTCACCAGGGATATTGGCCTATAGGATTCTGCTCTAGTAGGGTCCTTAGCGAGTTTCAAGACCAACACTATCATAGCCTCAGACCAAGAAGGGGGGGCAACTTCATTGTCTAGATAGATTACATTAAACAGTGTTCGCAGTGGTTGCACCAAGTCTTCTTCCAGCACCTTATATAATTCCACAGGAAACCCATCCATTCTGGCAGCCTTGGCTCCCTTAAGATCCCTAATCTGCTTACACACTTACTCTTCTGTCATCTCAGCACTAAGTCTTAAAATGTGTTTTAATTAGCTCTGGGAAATCTATACCAGCTAGCCAGCTCTTAATCGCCTCCCCATCTGGGTGCTTATTCTCCTGGTATAACATACTCATATACTGCACCAACCAATCCGTGATCTCCTTATTAGTGCTTGATCTATCAGTCTTCGTTGTCTATGCCAGGAGAGAGCTACAGTGCTCCCCATTCATGAAATGCTGTATTTTACTAGACTGCCATCTGTCCTGCACTTTATTCTCTAGATTGCATTTATAGGGTGCGTAAACCTCCTTGATTTCCAGGTGGATTTTCCCTTGCTTAGATCATTTAATCGGGCCTCTTGCAGTTCAACTTCCTTTTTACCAATTTTATCCACAAGCAGCTTCTCTTCCTTGCGGCCCTGAAAACATACTTTTTAGCCCCCTAAAATAGACCTTGAATGTGTCCCAGATTATCGCTCGAAGAAAACACCTGTCTCTCGAACCAATTTAAGCCCAAAGGCCTTGTCTAAGAAAAGAGCCCTGTTTAATGTCCACCTTCTCAATTGTGGCCTATCTGCGATGCTTAACTTTAAGCATACAGGGGAATGGTCGGATAAAATTGCTGACAGGCGAGCCACCATATTAACATAATCATACAGTGCCTGATCCAAGAAAAAGTAATCAATTCTGGAGTGATGCCCATATTTTTTACTGTAAAAAGCAAACATTTGGACATCCGCCTCCACTTTTGCCAGATGTCAAGTGCATTCAGGGCTTTCATTATCTGGCTAAGCTTTTTAACTGTTTTAGGGGCATATGCATAATTTGTTTTTGAGGACCTATCCAGTGATAGGTTCAAGACTACATTAAAATCACCTCCTACTATTATGGGTGTGGGTCCTTCCAGTATGTGCAACTGTAGAACTTTTATAAAGAGGGGTCATCACAGTTGGGGCCATAAAATATTACACATGTTACACGAGTGTAACCCATTAAAACCATGGAACCTAACCATTTCCCTGTGCCACGAGTGGCATACTTTAAAATTATAATCCTAGAGTGTTTGTTAAAAAAACTCTCCCTTTCCATTTTTGACTCTTTCTTGCCTGTTTGTTTCAGATGTGGCTTCCCTCACATGGGATGTTCTATGTTGTCCACATTTCTTCCACCGTGCATTTCTGGATTGCCTTCACAACGTAATTTCTACAATACTTTTCTAATCCCTATTACAATCTCTTTTTTTATTCTTTGTTAGTTCAGTAGTGACATGCTTAAACCATGGTGGTGATGTATGCACAGGGTTCTGTCATAGGTCTTGGACAGCTTTTAAAAAGTTTCACAGATTAGAACTGATGCACAGACTCATGATAGAGCGTTCCGACCTAATAAATTACCTGTATTTGGACGCTCTTAGGTCGATGAATCTTTTGACCAAGTGGGGCTCTCTTCACCCGAGATTAGTCAATTTAATCAAATCAATAATCAATAACGAACATAAGCAATGCCCTGATCAACATAACACTTTACAATTAATCCAGAAAACATTTCGGCGAACCATGACCTTTCGGCCATGAATAACCACACCAGTTTATTCAAAGTTAATGAATTTATTTCCCTATATTAACAAAGCTAGCACAATATAAATGTGTCTCAACACCAAATGATATATGTAAATGAACATTAATAGCTGTCCATAACGGCGAAAAAGATGCAATCTATGCAGCATTTGAATAACAATGCACTCGATAATAGCAACGCAAACCACTAAAACTATAATCTGTAATGGGCTAATTGCATACATTAGTCAGCATAACAAGGTCTCAAATTGCATCGTGCAACAAATGAATCCTCATCTAACCTCAAATTAGCATCTGCATGTGGGACTTCATGCAAAAACAATTTAGCAACATTGATTTGGAAAACTCCTAACTAGGGCTCTTATCAAAAATCAGCAGTTGGTTACCTAAAAAGAAACACAATGCAATTGTACATTTTCCTTTCATATTTACCAAATTCAATCAGCATTCCAGGAAGTCTTCGTCTCACAGGTACCGGTTTCGATCAGCATGGGACGGGGGCAAAGGGGCAGGGTGGACGGGGCAATTGCCTCACAGCGGCAAGATAAAAGGACAAAACTACTACTTCATGCAAAGGGACGAATCAAAGTTAAAGTCTCTAGGGCGAGAATTACTTAAAGTCTCTTTCTCTCGATTAGAGAAAGCATCAGAGTCTCATTCAAAATGGCGTCGAACATCAATTGGGATCGTAGACGATGGCAAAATGACGAGGTCGGCAAGATGGGCCATAATAGCCGCAATGGGCAATAATGTCTGATGGGTAAAGTCTAATGTCTGCTGGGTAATGTCCGTAATGGCGGATAATGGCTGCTTTCTTCTTGTGCACCAGGTTTAAATAATCAACAGTTCAAATTCAGTAGGGTCTTCCATTGGAGGGTTCATAGGTTGGCTTCAAATTGTCCAATCAAAAACAACAATTCACAAGCTTCTACCTATGCATACATTATCCTTGGAGTCGGGAACGTAAGTTGCAACATATTTTACCAATTAACTCACTTTCAGAGCTTCCATTGTCTGCACCTGCAGATTGACCTTGGAGCAAAGAAGAAGATGCCAGGCTGGCACGAAACCTTAAAGATAAGCATGTGAACCGATCTCACTGGAAAAGTACAGCTTCAAGCAAGAATACACGTTTTATTAGCACATTAGAAAAACACGAGCATCTAAACCGTGAGACAAGGCAACTAGGCCGAAGCCTCCACTAAAGTTATGCTAAGTTAAAACATTTCAAACAAGCAAGTCATGGCACACGTTTACAATTATGTCAGATTAGTACAATTCTAATACATCACGTTATATAAAGCACGCTTATAAATGTTGGCGAACTACTCTGAGGGCACATTTGTCCCCGTACAATCTTTATTAGTTCGGTTAAAGTCACACTTGATTATTGCGGCACTACGTTTATGCGCTAATAAATGTAAAACCTTCATTTCTGCGTCATCACTCACCCAGTACAAAACATGCTGTAATGCTATTTGATCTTGAGTTTTCTGCATGCATAACACAGCTCTTCATGCAGCCTTTGGTGTACTTAGATTAAGATGTCAGCTATGGCACAAACAGTAGTTCTCAGTTATCAGCATATCTGGTATCCTTTTGTGCCCCTAGATTTCTAAACCACATGAATTAGCAGGTATAGCTTTATTTTCATATGCAGTAAGGGTTGGTTTGGGTTTCCTGCTACTGCATGTATTGCATACTTGTTCTACTGCAACAGCATATTGGCTTAGGATGTAATTGCTTTTTGGAAGCTGCTTAGTCCATGATATCATATCACATCAAACTTCCAGGAAGTCATAATGATGGGCCCGCTCAATCACAATACTATGAATTTTGCATGTTGTCTTAAAGTGTGTCCTGGGTTTGAGCATCATGAACTTTGTTTTGTTGGTGTTGATGGTTAGCCTCTTGATATTTCAGACATTTTCAAACATATTTAATAGTTGGTGCATTGCTAACTCTATGTGGAGTAACTGCATCATCTGCGAATTGTAAAATGGGCATTTGATTGCTGCTATTAAATGGGACATCTAGATTTAAGGCAGACACAACTTTGCCCACGTCATTTGTGAAAAAAATTCAACACGATGGGAGCATGTAACCATGCCTGGCTCCAGTATTTATCATAAAATTAGA
Organism: Pleurodeles waltl; assembly: GCF_031143425.1. Lineage (NCBI taxonomy): Eukaryota > Metazoa > Chordata > Amphibia > Caudata > Salamandridae > Pleurodeles > Pleurodeles waltl. The sequence continues at coordinate 452,238,256 of NC_090451.1, read as the reverse complement.
TGTACATTTGCCTTTTGGATCAATATCTCCTCTTGCCATACTATCAGTGTGGAGTTTTCATCAAGAAATTACGAGGCATATTTAGGAGCCCCTAGTGTCACCAAAGAGTCACTTTTCGTGACACTCTGGTGGCGCTAAGCATTGCTCCATTATTACAAGGAGGTGTAAGACCACTTTTTTGTGACATTACATACGTCTCCTTGTAAATATGGGCCTCTCCGCCACAGTTTTCTGTGTCAGAGGGGCGTGCAATGGGTGTTCCTGTGGGCGTTCCACAGGAACACCCATTGCTTTTGTTGCTGCCTGGGATTTACGAGTTGTCTTAAACCTGAGGCAGCACCAAAAACTAACGCCACCCCAGCATGGCAAAATGCGGAGGAATGCTTTTATTCCTTCTTGTTCCTTTCTTTTTCTATGGGTGCTGCATTCTGCAGCACACATAGAGAAAGCAAAATGTCATGGACGATTGTTTACATGCAGGAAGGAACACCTTCCTGCACATAAATAATCTATCCCCTCAACGCAGACACCTTTACACTATGATTCAAGGATGCCTGCATTGGAGCTAGGCATCTTAATTTAGTGCTAGCGAAGGGGGAAACGCAGGTGTGTGCCGTATTCCTCTAAATATGGTGCACCCCTGTGTTTCAAAAGTGCTGCAGCATGGCGCTGCTATTTTTGGTGCAGCACTGCATTGCACTTTGGGCCTGCACTCTCCTAACAACAGCATGGTAGCTCTGTATTTATAATACAGCACACCAAAGCGCTTGTTAGCACAACTGTGTCAAAATGTTTAATGTATCTGTGGTGCTTTGCTGGACTAGCGTAAAATGTTTTGGGCTAGTTCAGCAAAGCTCGGAGAGGCCCATTGAAGAGAGCCTAGCGTCAGTTTAACACCTGCCCTGGGCAGGCGTTAAAAACATTATGCTATAATGGTGCAGTGAAATCTTGCAGATTTCACTGTCCCATTTTTCTGGGCCTACCTGTGAGAGGAATGCCTCTATTGGATACATTATACCTGGCACAGGTATAATGTGGTGCAAGGATTTACAAACTGGCGCAATGGTGAAATTGTGTCAGTTTGTAAATAAGGTGTGGGGTGGGGGACTGTTTTGTGCCGCCTTAGCGCCACAAAAAATGAGGCTACGGTGGCTCAAGGGGCTTGTAAATGAGCACCCATGTTCTTTCAACATCAACCAAAGTGTTGTTCTGCCAACAGTCAAAGATAGTCTTTAAGTATGTGAACATCATGTACAGTGGCTAGTTATTAAGCCTATCGTATTTGGAAGAAATGAAATACAGTTTCTTTGCTTGACTGATGGCACTTTCACCTTTCCTGAAACCTGCTTGAATTGTGTTAAAATCTGGCCAACATAAATCCAAGTTTCCAACCAAATTAGAAGTAGTTTGCTGAAGATTTTTCTTGCTCCATCCAGTAGTGAAATTGTACAATAGTAGGCAGGGTCATTACATGGCCTTCTTATGTAGAAGAATGATGACCGACCTCCACAATACAGGGACCTCCTTATAAACAAAATTGTGTTCTATGCTGGAGTTAATGCTGGAGTCAAATGAACTGAGTTGTTTTGCTATATGTTTGGTGAAAGTCTTCGACTGTAGATGGCACTGTAAATCTGGTCCTCTGTGAATTCTGGAGTGCAGAGAATGCGATTCCTACACAATGTAAATGTAGTCTAGATATCATTTGTGGTATTAAAAGCACTTTGGTTCACATAAATTTTGTCCATCATGCATGTCAAAGAAACTTTCTGGTACGCAGCAGAAAAAAGCTTTTTCGAGACTGCTGGACTAATCCTTGTTTCAAGGGCCATGTGCACAAAGCATGTTTGCCTGATCTGGCTGTTTCTGACCACAAAAATGCTTTCACGTATGTTCAAAGCAAAAATTGTGATTCAGTAATACGTTACTGAATTGCTTTATGTGTTTGCGATCCGGTGTTTGAAAGGGGTATGTTTTTGACGTCCCTTTCAAATATCAAATCTGAATGGGATGTATTAATGTTTTGCAACCAAATTCCAGTCACAAAAAATGTATACTTTAACAACTCCTTGAAGGAGGTGGTAGCCCATTTGCAAATAGGAAGAGGGCCCACAGGACCTCTTCTCCTTTGAGAATGGAAAAAAAATACTTCTTAAGAGCAGGTAGTGGACCCACACAGCACAGCCTCCTCTTAAAAAATGAAACTTCAAAGTTTCCTTTTTTTCCTTTTTAAATGCAAACCGTTTTCCTTTATGGAAAACAGGCTACATTAAAAAAAAATATATATATATTGCTTTATTTAAAAGCAATCACAGACATGGTGGTCTACTGACTTTATCAGGCCACCATCTTTGTGATAGCCGCAATTTGTCATCACACTGCAACCAATCTCATTAATGTTCATAAGGATGGTCTGTTTGCAAACACATTAAGAATCACTATTTTGAAAAGCTTCATTTTGTACATAAGGAATTGTGATTTCCGATTTGCAATTCTGTAAGAATCACAATTAGGAAATTGCAATTCCTATTCTCTATTACATATGACCCTAGGATTTTTGCTGGACCATGATGACCCTATTTCATCAAGACCCATAAAATGTATTGGCCTCTTTCCTTTTAGAGCAACCTTACATATACACATTCATGTATAGATTATAATTACATAATTTATGTTTCAGAAATCTCAGAAGGTGCAGAATTACATAAACAAAGAAAGATACAAAAATCGATTATTATTTCTAAAACACTAGCTTCTGAGCTGCCCCTTCTTATGCTTAATTAGTCATTTGTATTTTTCCCCCAGATTTTTTAAGTGTTCTTCCCCATTCTGGTTGATATGACTTTTCAGAGCAATTGCGAGAGCTCGTTTGAGTTTATAACATTCACAGTCAAATCATTCGAACTGTATTGATCTATGTACACACTTCTGACCTTCTTTGGTGTGCTTCTTTAGTCTGTTTGTTGATTTTAGCAGCATCTCCACAGAGTGATTAGCATTTCTTTTCTATATGTCCATCACTTTTATTAAGTCTGAATGAGAGCGGTCCCACTCTTTGCTTATTAACGGATTGGATAGATTAATTCTGTTTGCCTTCCAGGCCAGGCTGTCGGGTTCTAAGTAAAGCTGGTTTATCTAATCATGTGGCGTGCCAGATGGTGAAGATTCTTTCAGTAGTAGTAGATTGTGGTTGCTGTTGGTTCTTCACTCCACTCTGAAGGTGGCTGCTGATGCCAGGCCTCTAACTTTAGTTGGACATAATCAATTATGCTTTCACAATGCCTACATCGGAATGTACTTCTAGCAGGTGTAGCTGAGGGGGTATGCCCATTTATTGGAAAATGGATATTTGAGGCTTGCAGAATGCTTAGATTTTGGTATTTTGGTTTTCTTGAAGCTGTTTCAGTTGGGCAGAAGGATGCTTACTTTGAAATAGCAAGTGATATCTGATACCTTCATTACAGTTGTAATTTCCATTAATGATGGATGGGCTGGCAGAGGTTCATGGGGAATTTGATACTTTACTGACTGTCCTTGAGTGAGTCCCATTATGGACCCTCACGATGGAGAGGGACATGGAAATGGGAGACTTTTTAGTAACAAAAGGTCCAAGGAAAACTGGGAAACATAATCCTTTATTTATATTTGATGTAATGGGGAAGATCCGAGGGTGTGTATTGGAAATTACAAATGTAATGTAGGTATCACATACCATTGACTCTTTAATGATAAACATATTCCAATCTCTAAGACATTTTTGAATCCACACAATTATATTGTTCCCATGAAACAGCCATGTAGACACTTCTAAACAGAAGTCTGACAATCTGAAAAATATATATTAGATAATGTGCCTCTAACAGTACAATATAAGGATATTCACTAAGGAGTTCTGTGACAAAATAGAGGCACTAGGCTGCGGACCAGGTGCCTTTATAAGCTACCACAACTCTAAGGTTTCCTACTATATCATTTTTATGTGTGACTGAGGGTGGTTTGTTCATCATAATCTGTATGGGTTTTTTCAACCTTCTTCCATAGTACACAATCAGTTGTTTGTCATGTTTGTCACTTGCAACTAGTTCTTGCTTTTTAGACACAATGTTTGTAGGCTATAGCTGAAAGATTCATGGGGGTAATTTGGTTGCAACAAGTATATGCATTGACCATAGGATATATTGATTCACATATGAAACACACATTTCAAATCTTTCTCATCTCGGCATGCTGCTGTTAGGACTGATGGTGTCAAATCAGGATAGTGAGAATCTCTACTGGGACAAAGTAGAGTGCACACAGATTCTCTCTAAGGAGAGGAGAGATGGTACTGAGTCACCTGAAGTCAGTCTTTGATCATTGTAGAAAACAAAGGAGGTTGATTTGATTCCTCCCTGCTTTCAACTCTGTGTGTGCTGGGTGCCACAGTTCACTCACCAAGAGTCTGTTCTCAGCCTGCTGAATGAGTTGGCATTGTGATATTACTACTCACTAGTAATACAATATTACAGGGGGACACTGATGTCATTTAAATATTACAAGCATGTTCCTATGTGAGAATGTGTCTGACCTGTAATAAGAAAATAATTTATGAGAGTTTATATATAAGCAAATTACAGTCATGTAATATACTTACCCGTTCCCTCTTGAGACGTAGAACATTTTTCCTACAAACTCTATCTAGATCAACAGTTTCCTTACACCTCAGACAGCCTTTTTGGGTTTAGGAAAGCATGGCACCACTCCTCTCACAGGGATCTTGGATGGACAAGTATTGTGATATTAAATTTCAATCACTTAATATCAAATAAACTCACTATTATTGCCTTTGTATCACAACTTCATTGTGCAATGCTGCATTCACATTGATATTCTTGATTAGGCAAATCATTGTTATGATACCTTTTTAGATACCTCAATCTGCCTGCCTAAAACAAGTCCATTCCATAAATAATATGTTTCTGTTTCCCACACGTTCGCCCCACCCACAAGAGTATTTCAACTCTTGATTTTACACCATGAGATTGCCTATTTGACACTGGGCTAATCGGATCAGATTTCCTGTAATCTATCTTCCCATGAAGACTAAGAAAGTGCTAAGGAATTAAAGAATCACACATAATCTATTGTGTGCCCTACTTTTTTCCCCAATGTTTTACAACCATAGACAGGTCATTGCTTGATCTCCCATCCTACTTTAGAGATGTGTAAGAGCGTGCTCTCCTGACCCTGGCCAATGTTAATTACAATAATAATAATCCGACCATCAGCACCAGTTCATCTTGGTGTTTTCCTCAACACTTGAAATGTTTTTTCTTCATTGTTTCTTTACATTCACTGTGTTTGGGACCAGGGGCGGCTCCTCAACATTGAAGGAGGAGCGTTGCCCCATCGCCAGCAGTATCCACTGCAAAACTTTCAAAATAAAATGATAATAAACAATGTTTATTATAGTTTTATTTTTAAAGAGGGGGTGTGTGGGGGATGACAGGCATGGGGGGAGTGGTGTACACTTCTCTCAGTCTCCCTGAGTGATTGTCCGGCCATCATAGAATGACCAAACATGCATGTGCACTGAGCTCTCTCCAACCCAGCACTGTGTTGCTGGGTTGGAGACAGCAGGCCCACGCTCCCAGTCTGCCTAGGAGGCAAAGCCAGGGTGGTCAGGCCAATCCTAACAGTGCTCTCATGCATGAGAGCTGTATTAGGACTGGCCACAGGGCAGGCTTGGTGTCTGAGCCTGGGAGCCTGCAGTTCAGCGGAGACCCGAGAAGTGGCAGTGCGGCTGGTTCAAGGTGCATTCTTTTTTTATTATTTATTTAGTTTTGTTCACCCTCCCCCTGCATCTCTACTTTGCGCCGCTGCCAGGCGTGACTGTTTGGGTCCATTTGGTAAAAAAAATGCATTAATCACAGGTTATACCGGATGAGCACAAACCTCAAGAAGGAGAGAGAGGCCACAGAACAGATCCAGTGATTTTTTTTATATGCAATGGGAGGCAAGCATCCAGGGACCAAGGATTTGCCTGCGACACATAACCCAATGCCATGCAGGTATCTTTCACTACCTCAATATAACTAAATCTACTGTATTGTTCATTATGTCCAAAACGCAGAATCCTTAAATTATTTTATGTAAGCAAGACCAAGGCCTTACCCTCAAAGGAGGCATATTCATGAGAGGCCTGTGCCGCCGTTTCATCACTTTTAGTGATGCAATGGCGGCGCAAACTTTTTAACCATATCTGTGAAGCCACACAAAGCGTGGCTTTGAATGGCCTCACAAATATGAAGTAAGAAAAGTCACCGCAAATCGCTGCATTGCTGTACTCTGTGTTAGGGGAGCCTTCCCTGGGCATTGTGGTGGGTGTTCGCATGCAACACCCATGGGTTTTGACACATCCCAAGATTTACAAGGCCAAGTAAATATGTAAACCTTGGGATGAACTGAAATCTTACACCTCCCCAGGAGAGGTGCATTTCTCTTTTCTCTTTATTTGTTCCTCTTTTTGTGTGGGCTGCATTCTGTAGAACACATAGAAAGAGGAAAAAGCCTGCCAGAGTTGTTTTTGTGCAGGAAGGTGTCCCTTCCTGCATAAAAGCAATCCTGCCAACAATGTAGACACCCTTGCACCATTCCCTTTGACTCAAGGCACTGCAGCAAAAGTGACTTGCTGCAGTCTCCTGGCAAAACAAACTTGTAAATGTGCCCCTAGGTGAGGAAAATTGAAATTTCCTAGTCATTAGTCTTCAAGCCATCCATATGTAACTTGAAATTTGGATGTACATTAAAGCCTGTGCACTAACACTAGCTTTAAAATGCAGTCTGTCTAGTGTGCATTTGTCCTCAATAGTATTAGAGCATCCAATCAAATCAAGTATTATGAAAAGCGTGTGTGTATGAAGGGGTATTGCATAGAACAGATATAACAGTTTAGGGAGAATCAATGATGTCTGAAAGTACAGCTTATGTAGGCTAGCTCTGTGGATGTTTGTAAACTCTCCTTCCTGTCTCCCCTGCCTTTCTCTCCCATCTGTCTTAAATAGTTAGAGAGCCTGTGTAGACCCTATGTTTTCAAATGAATAGAAAAGATAGATTGAAATGACTCTAAATATTAACAACACTTAGATGCTCATTCTGAGTTTGGTGGTCATTTCCAAAGACCGCTGTGCAAACAGCAGCCGATACATCGCCAGTCATGTCGTCGTGAAGCCTGCTGCATTATGAGTGACCAACACAACACCGCCAAATTTTGACCGAAAAAACAACACTGTCGGCCCAAATGACGGTATGAAGGCGGAGGCTGCACCACTGCCACGCTGAGAAAATGCAACCCCCCCAAATTCTGATTCACAAATCAGCATCACGGAAACCAACACAGCGGTAATCCTTTGGCGGTCCAAACCGCTGCGGGAAAAAAAGTAGATACCACTGCAGTAACACTGCACCAGATAGGATAACACCAATAGCAACACCTGAAACACATACACAGCACTACAAAACACACCCCACACATACCCAGAACCCTTTGCAAATAGAAATCCTGACGGAGTGAGAGAAGGACACACTGAAAGGAGGCACTGCACCTAGACACCATAGGCACCATCATACTAAGCATTCATCACACCACACACCACTGCACACAAACACCACAGAGCAGATGCACGTACCATTACACATATTCACAACTACAAACAGCACACACAGAATCCCTGCACACCATACACCCCCACCAACAACACAACCACTGTGGCACCACAAAAAAACACCAGATTCACAGAAGAGGAGCTCAGGGTGATGGTCGAAGAAATAGTAAAAGTGGAGCTGCGACTTATTGAAGCATTGGTCCAGGAGACATCCATAGCTCGGAAGAATGACTTATTGCATAGGATAGTCAACAGGGTGAATGCAGTGGGGAACCACCCACACACAAGGGAGGACATTGGGAAGTGGTGGAACAACCTTAGGGGGAAGGTATGGGCCGTGGCTTCCAGGCACCAAGTGGCCTTTATGAGGACTGGTGGTGGACCCCACCACCTCCCCCAGAAATGGCACTGTGGGAGAAGATGGTCCTGGCCATACTACATCCGGAAGGCCTGACGGGAATTGCTACTGGACTGGACACTGGTAAGCCCACTGTACTCACTGGCCACCATGTCCCTGTGCACAGCATGTACCCCCACCACCTTCTCACCCCCTCAAACCACCCAAATGTTCACAATCCCATCATTGGCCCTATACCCACACTTGCGTGCCACATCTCCCCACTGACACCATTCCCTCACAGCCCAACCTAGTGCATATATGCCTCACACAGCAGAAAGTAGCACAACTACCACAATGCAACACTCCCTACCCTTGACTGACTGCTACTTCCATATAACATCTCTGCATTTGAACGTTAAACCATGTCACTCCCCATCACCAATATGTGGGAGGAATGCATATCAATAGATGGCAATGACAGTAGCAAGACAAAGGAAAACTGTACTGCAAATTAGGGCCATTCAACCTTCCACTGATGGGAACACAAGCAGTAGACTGGAAACTGTCAATGCCATTACTGCCCTGCAAATACAGTGAATGAGAGAATCCAACCATGTGTGTCACCGCAAAAATACCATCATCTGACAAAATACCTCTCATCTCACAGGTCTCCCAAGTACTGACACACAGCAGAGGATCCCAGTGACAGGAAGCATAGGCCTGGATGCAGCGCCAATAGGGGAGGATTCACATGCAGGTCTTGATTTGGGCAATGAACCTGGCCCATCAGGCTTGAGTGGTCCTGCCTCATCCTGCCCACAACTCAAACCACCTCCCCTGTGGAAGCCAGTGCACAGCAGAGCCCACCTTCCCACACCTGTGTCCCAAGGTCACATCAATCATCAGTCTGCCCCACAGGACAGGGGAGGAGTCAACAGTGCAAACCCAAGACAATGACGGTCCTGGTGTAAGTCGGAGGGGGCACACTGCACCAGGGGCACAGACACAGGGGGCAAGGGCCAGTGGGAGGACAATTGTGGGACAAGGGATGAGGCAGGTATAGGACACGACTGGCCAGGAGGCCGTCTCCAGGGTCCTGTGAGCCTACCAGCAAACCCAAGACCAGTTGGGCCAGATACTCACCACCTTGCAAGACATACAAAGGCTGCAGGAGGAATACCACCAGGAGGCCAGGCAGCAGTGGCAGGCACACAATGCCACCATGGCCTCCATATTAAGGGAGTTCAAGGAGCTCAACTGCATCCTGCGGACATTCTCCACCCAACAGCAGGCACCATCCAGTAGTGAGTCAACACCGCTGCCTTCAACATCAGCACCTGCTACTGGAATGGAGGCTCAGCAGGAGGACCCACAGGACAACAGCACCCCTGCCCCTGCAGCTGAGGAACCCCCCGTAAAAGAGGTTGCCCATCCAGACATCCTACAGGACCCCAGGCCAAGACCAATCACCCCACCAGGAAGTGAACCCTCTTCTGAAATGTCACCCTTGTGTGCCACTGTTACACCCTGTTGGGTATCCAATATCGAGGTCACTTCATTTCGAGGCAAATGGACACAGGACCTATGAACCTAACAGCTGGACCACCCACTCTGTTCTTCACCTAGAGAACTACCCCACTCCTCTGGACTGTGAAAATCTACACTAAATAAACACCCATTATCACAAGTCATGATGCATGTCTCTTTATTGTTAGTATTGCCAAATATGTTGAAGAACAACAACAGGTCTACACAATCTAAATGTCCAAGTTACAGATGTAGTGGGATACTCCAGCAGGTGTGTACGTATATCCATTTAGTTTTAACATCCTCTGTCAACTATGACAACTAGCAAATTAGCAAGCAGACTGCAAACAGAGATGTCACCTGAAAAGGGATAAATAAATGGAATGAGGTACAAGGTGGTAAGGAATGTAATCCACAGTCATACATCAATAGCAGTTGAACACAAACACAGGATGAGTTCCCCAGCAGCTATGCTACACCATATGTAAGGGACTGCATTGGCATTCACACATGTGTGGGACAGGAAAGATGAAACATAGGTAAAATCCCCAATTTCACAACTCCCTGAGTAGTCATGAACAGGTACTTGACACCCAGCAGATAACAATGCATGATTTGCCTAGGCAGCAGGACAAGACTGATAAGTCTCCCTAACATATTCCCAAATAGGCAGCCTGAGGACCCTAAACCTTTAGTACAACTAGAAGGCTGCACCACAATGGCACCAGCATTCCACAAATGAACTTAGCAGCTGTGCATTTCCACTACCTCTCATGGTGAGTCACAGTCGTTACCCATTGTCTAAGGCTCCAGTCCCCACACATACCTTGATGCATGCAAATACTGGCTACAGATTGGCTTCAACAATACATCTCCCATGTGCAGATGATATGTAATGCAGATGATATGTAATGTACATCAAGAAAAGTAGGGACGAATCATGTCAGTCCTGTTGTCATGTGCCTCATCCTCGTCAGCCTCAGCATCAGAGTCATCCGCCACAAACACAGCTCCAGCATTAACGTCCCCCTCCTCCAAAAGTGGGATGTGCCTTCTGAGGGACAGATTATGGAGCATGCAACATGGAACAATGATCTTGCAGACTTTCCCTGCATTGTACTGTAGTGCACCACCAGACACATAAAGACAACGAAATCTGGCTTTCAAGAGACCGAAAGTACGTTCAATCACACGCCTCGTCTGGGCATGTGCCTCATTGTACCTGTTCTCCCCTAATGGAGTTGGATGTCTCACAGGTGTCAGGAGCCAGGGCAGGTTAGGGTATCCGGAGTCACCTGTGTGGAAAAGGAAACATGGCCATGGGTAACATTGCTAGTGTCATGAGGGGTATAGACGTCTGACATGGAGGGCAGTACACATACCTATGAGCCAGGACCTTTCTCCCTGTAGCTGTGACATCATTGCAGGGACACTGCTGATCCTCAGGATGTAGGAATCATGCACTGATCCTAGGAATTTAACTTTCAGATGTGTGTCTATATTCACCATGTCAGACCTGAAGTAAGTATTTGTGACGACAGGCAGGTAGTTAAGCTGTGTAAACTCAGGACAGTAATGCCACAAACTAAAATGTCATCCACCTGTCCGGCATGCATTGTACTGCTGGAAATGACCTCGTTCCACGGGTGGAAGTCGTTATGACGGAGTACGGTCAGAACCGCCGTGCAACTCCTCATTGGTTAAATTGATGTCAATGGGAGACTGGGACCAATGACTAGCACCGCCGGCGGTGACAGTCATGACCACTGCGGTCGTAACCGCCATTTTGTGTGGGACAGCTCACTTGACTCCTGGCATTTGGGCTAGACAGACCTCCACTTTGTGTGCAGCTGTGTCCTGTCTCTTGGAGCAACGATGGCACGCACTGCAGGGGAAAGGGCCCCAGCCTTCTCAACAGAGGAGCTGGAAAAACTGGTGGAAGGTGTCCTACCCCTGTATGGGCGGTTGTACGGAGCTCCAGGACACCAGGACAGTACAACGTCCTTAGTCCGACAAGTTGGGTGTTGTTTGACAATGTATGTGTGTGCACATTGACATGTCATGACTGATCAGGTCTGTAGCATGCACATGATATGTGTGGGAGATTGCCAGTGTGCATGAACAGTGTTCGTTGTGTGTCGCCAAAGCTTACTGCTGGATTGGTATCATTTACATCTTGTCCCCACTTTTCTCACTGTTTCCCAATCAGGTCAGCGCCCACCAGAAGAAAGAGTTGTGGCGAGCCATCGCCAAGGAAGTGCGGACCATGGGGGTCCTTTGCTAGCGGAGCACCCACTGCCGGAAGCGGTGGGAAGACCTTCAAAGCTGGGCCTGGGAGACTGCAGAGGCCCAGCTGGGGACGACCTCCCAATGTGGGAGGGGTACCAGTCCGACCCTGACCCCCCTAATGGCCTGCATACTGGCGGTGGCGTACCCTGATGTAGATGGGCGCTTGAAGGCAGCACAGTAGCCACAATGGGGCAAGTGTTGACTGTCAGATCACTACTGCATGGTTGTGCACTGTCACCCTCCTTGGACTTGGAATGAACATAGTCACATGTGATTTAGGGAATGTACTGTCCAGCTTGCCACACCCATCAATTAGGAGTATATGATTGTCGCTATGCTGAGCCATGTAGGATGAGTAGTGGTGGTACAGTGACACATGTTCAGCTGAAGGTGTGGGTCTCTCAAGTCTGCTATCATGTCAATTGCTGCATCCTCCATCTCTGTGTGTACTGTAGTTGTATGAAGTGGTCATGATGGCACTGTATATGGGTAATGACAGGCATGTTACGTGAAGGTTGCAGTTGCATCACTTCCTACATCAATGGATCCTCTGAACCACATGTACTCCTCACATTCCTATCAATGAGTTAGTGTCCTGAGTCCCTCTCTGCTTAGTTTAGTATCATCCTGTAATGGATGACATGTGATCGGGTATAATCCTGTGCTTGATTCTAGGAGTAGTCATTTTTGCATTAATGGGCATGTAGTCTTTATGCAGGAGTTTGCTCTTCAGGGTTGAGTTGGGTTTGGACATAGTTGGCATGACTCTATTTGGGAAAGACTGCTAATTGGTCTATTGTTTTTCAGGCAACGACTGTTATCTGCATTGTGTGTATGTGAAGTGGATGTGTGGGTTCTAATATTTTCCTCCCTTTTTTGTTTCTGCCACCCTCCTTTTCTCTCTCCTCCTCTGTCTATGTGTGCATTTGCATCATCTGCCAAGGCTGGAAGGGCACCGGCGAGTGGGAATGCTGCAGACCACGGGACCCAGGAGGCGGCCAGCCCACAGGCATGCACACACACAACACACATCTGCAGACACAACAACAGACACTTCTCCCACTATCTCCTCCCATACAGTCACATCTCCACTCATGCCTGCCAGCACAGCATCATCACACTCTGGTCCTGCTGTCATTCCTGTCATCCGCTCAATCACCACAACAGCAGACTCACAGTCACACACCCCACACACCACATCTGCACTCAACACGACCACCATCTCTGCCACCTGCAGCACATCACTTGCACCCACCACCACAACATTCACTCACACATCACCCATTCCCTCTCCCTGCATCTCTGACCCTCCTAAAAAATGCATACGTACCCACTCACCCACCCAACATTCAGCCACCACACACATCCAGACACTGCACACACCAGCATCCACGTACAGCACACAGACACGTCAGAAGAGCACTCCCTCTACTCCCAACCCTCAGTCATGTGTACAAAACAGAGCTTTCCTTGCCGCCCTTGACCTCTTCCCTACTCCTCTCCCACCCCATCTTCCCCGTAAACAGCATGTCCCTCTGCCCCTCTCAGGCCCTTCTACCCCCCATTCCTTGGGTCCCCCCTCTGGTGTTTCCTCTGCTTCTCCACCGAGCAAAAAAGCCACCCATCCCAGTGCCAGGGTCACCCCTCCCAAGCAGAAAAGTGCCCCTTCCACATCCATGCCTCCCCCACCACTCCTGAGGGGCCTGAGTCAAGTTGGGCTCATATTAATGGACAATATGTCCTGCTGAAGTGGACATTGGACTTGCCATTTGCACTTTTTGTATATAGTTTATTGTTTGAATACAACTGCCCACATTGCTGGGGTTGGCAAGATAAGATGCTTGTCCTGGTTTCCTACTACATGGTGGTGTGACATCTGTGTGCAAAGGTGTGTAAGGTATGTGTGTAGATTGTGTCTGTGTTGTTGCATGCGCTTGGTAGATGGTTTGGGCCATGTGGATGTTGTGATGTGTGTGTCTACTTGCTTGTGTGTTTGTATGGGTTGTTGTGTGCGTCTGTGTGTCTAGTGCTGCATGTGTGTATTTCCTTGATTGTTGGTTTTACGTGTTGTTTCATCTGTATGATTGTTTGGATGTGTGTTCACAGCTATTGATTGTGTGTCATTGCTACATGGAGTTCATGGTGTGTGTGCACGTGTTGTGTCACACAACATGCCTGTCTATGTCATTGTTGAGCTGCTTGTGTGGTAGTTGTCATTGTGTGGTTATGGGGTGTGTTGGTGTTGTGCGTTGTGCTGTATGTTTGGCATGTATCTGCATGGCTTTCTGTGTGTATTGGGTATTTGGCATTGACGTATGTTGTGTGTGCGTGTGTGTGGCCTTCACTGTGTGTGTGGGGTATGTGTGTTCTGTGTGGGAGTGTATCACTGCCATTTCCCTCCCCTCTGTGCTAAGTACACTTACGGTTGTCATTGATGGTCCTGAAGGTTTATGGCGAGATACAATGCTGGGAAGACTAGCAGTTCATTTGCCATGGCAGCCGCGGTGGTGTGTCTGTGCCTGGAGGTGGGTGTTTCCATTCATACTTTCTGTTTGCGCCAGGTTTTTCATGGCGGTAAGGCCCCACCGGATATCCTGGCGGAGTGGTTACTCGGAATATGGAGGGTGGGACCTTGGCTGCCACCTACCTGAAGTTATCTTCCACCGGTAAATGCTTCTCGTTGACGGTGGCGGGGCTGGCGGTGAGTTGTCTGTATTGCGTTGGGTTCACCCCGTTACTCATTATTTGGTGGTCTGCACCGCCACCCTGGCGGCAGTCACAAGACCATCAATGGCGTGGCAGTTCAGTTACCACCGTATTCAAAATGAGCACCTTAGACTCCAGCTTTGAGCATAGTAGACTCATTCTCTTTTTACTCTCTGTTTCTAACTCATTTTCACATGCTATTTAGTATAAACTTCCATGCTCAGTTTAAGGTAATACATACAGTGATAGAGGACATTGTTGAATTAACATTGCTCATGCAAAGATCACATGCACAAAAGTTTGTGTATGTGCGAGACCTCACAGAAGCATATGAATAAAAATATTTTTGTCTGATTTATATTGTTTCTTGAGGTGATGAACCGAGGTAATTCAATCAGGATGCTGACAGTCATGCAGGCTGCCCAGCCCTTGAAATTTCTGTGTTTCACGTTGTAATAACCATGCTATCTCTGTGAAGAGTTAGAGTACAAGTGCTGTAGGATTCCATTAGATGACTTCTCACCCTTGCTTCCTCTAACCAGAGACCTAAGACATTGCTCTAACAAGAAGTGTTATTTCTTCTGGTTGAATCAAAAGCATCTTAACATCTTGGATCATTAATGCAAGTTCAATAGTTCAGCAAATATTTAAGGCTGAGGTTTAGGGTTGGTTATTACAGGCACAATGCAGTAATACAACTGCATGTCCCCTAGAACATAAGCTCAAGTGGCTTAGTGATACAGTCTCCATTTTGTCATGGAATCTAGCAGGATCAAAAAAAAGCTCCTGGTGGATGCAATAATGGTAACATTGGTGACAAAACAGGTTCTCATGTGCTTTGAGGAAACTTGGAAAAAAGAGGAACTTCCGATAAATGGTTTTAATGAGTAGTACTTGCCGGCTGACAAAGGAAAAAGAAAGCCCATATGAAGAGCCATATGAAGGGAGCCCTCTCTATATGTTTTTCAATAAAACATGCTTTCATGGTTGCCAAATTAAATATTGACTCTGCACATATGCTGGCTAACTAAATGTTATAGGGACCTTATAGTTAGGTTGATGTTTTACCCATATAAAACAGTAGAAGTTCAGCAGTTATAGTTATACTTATAGTTATACTTATGTTAAGAAGTTATAACTTGTTGCCTAGAGTTACTTTCTGGCATGAGTTACAGGTTCTCCAGATAAGCATAACTCTAAATATGACTATAACTGCTGAATTTCTATGGTTTTGTATGGGAAAAAGTTCAAATGAAATATATAGTCCCTGTAACCTTTGTTTTTTTCAGTGAATTGCTATGTTTTTTAATGAAAAGCATTATCAAATTACCACAACATAATACAACCACCGCCATTCACAGCTTTCAGCTATGCATGCTGTGGGTTGACTGCAATCCCTGCACCCATCCCCTT
This sequence comes from Pleurodeles waltl, assembly GCF_031143425.1. NCBI lineage: Eukaryota > Metazoa > Chordata > Amphibia > Caudata > Salamandridae > Pleurodeles > Pleurodeles waltl. The sequence goes on along the minus strand of NC_090451.1, from coordinate 452,222,338 downwards.
GCATGCATCCAACCACATGCTGCACATGGCCTGCAGTGGGTGTATTCTTTCCATTTTTTAAAAATCTGCAGATCATTCACGATTTAGTGCTTGGGAGCTGCGCTGATTCCTGCAGTGAGTTCCTGGATCGACGTATCAGCCCCAAAAATTAGAGAGCAATTTTTTGCCCATGAGGGGTCCCTAAGGGCCCCCCTCCACGTGTTCTATGGGTTCAGGATACCTGTATCCAGACCTCTTATATGTTGTTACACTGTTTTTTCCCACGGTCCAGCCAACGCGAGAAGTAAAATGACGACTGCAACTTTTCTGTCAGGTTGCGGCCAGCCAATCAGGCCTTGCTTTTCCCCCGGATCCACAAATCCTCTGTGAGTGGATTATTGAAGGGTACACACCTCTAGATGTATACATTTCTTTTTCCTTTCATAACTGCAAAACTACTAAAAAGATTCACATCAAATAACAAAAACCACAATCTGCGGACCAAGATCTAGCTTTCTGCAGTTTTTGGTTACCACCTGGCTTGGGTGACTAGAGGACCTCACAATGGTTACAGTATAAGTATATGATGAAATAGTACATCACCTAGGGATAGTCAGTATAGCACTATGGATTGCAGAATGCACTTTGATACTTGACTAAGACCCCACCGTCACTTGTGGCAAAATATCAAAGCAAAGTGTCACTCCATTGGTCAATACCTAGCATAGTAAACAGATTCATCTATATTTGATTTGTTTGATTATTGGTGAGCAAACTGTCGCCTTTCGGGTCTTCATCTCCATTAGAGCAAATGAGTCACGGAGAGTTCGATTAAGAGCATATATGTAGAATAGGGCTTCACATCATGGTGAGCATGATTGCAGTATATTTTTAGGGCTATTGTTATAACTCTATGAGTTACTATTGACTCAGGTGAGTTTTGTAGGTCATAATGGCCATTATATAAGGGCTGTGTGAAGATTTCAACTTCAGCTCTGTAGTGCCCCTCTCTGATTGGCCAGCCTCTGGCAGCCTGGCCAGGCTGTCTTGATGAGGTGTGAAGTGGCCTGGGCTGAACACAAAGGATGTGCCTGGTGGGAGGAGATCTGCCTCAACAGATGGTGAAAAGGGATGGGGAAGAGCAGCGAAACTGGTCTTCAAAGGTAGAGAAGGACATTTGCAGCAACTCAGGACCTCCCTCATTTCCTGCAACCCCAGAAAATTAAGTGCTCTCTTGATTAGATTAGGAGAGGGCAGGAGAGGGGTGTGTTTAGGATGTTGGGCCGGTGGGTAGGCTCAGCCAGATCTGACCTCCAAAAATCAGTTTCAGCCATGTTGGATTTTTGGAGAATGTTGCTCCCTGGGATTTACACTTCCCAGAAGGTGGTCATCCAAGAGGGAAGTGGCTTGTCTGTGTTGGGACAGTCGGCCCCCTGCTTTTCACCCCAGGAGCAAGGATAAGTATAGCAGGGCTACACCCACACCTCAGATCACACCTCAGATCCCTACAAGTAACAACATCAGAAGAAGAAGGACTACCCTGCTGGACCCCTGAACTACACCTGGACACTGCACTCTAAAGGACTTCAGCTGCTGCACACTTGGGCTTCACCATTTAAAGGACTTTGCCTGTCTTCTACTGCTTCAAGAATGGACTCCTTGTTTGATGGATGTACAAAGGAGCTGCCCAGAGTCCCCTGTATCGATTCCTGCAAGCAGAACGCAGCTGACCAGCGTCCAATTGTCATTTGAGGATTCTGACCAGGTGCATTCTGGGAATTGTAGGCCCAAATCCCAAGGAGCAACTTAGTGCTACTGGAAACTTGGATTAAGTTGTGGACACCTCAAGGACCCAAAAAGGACATTTGGAAGAAGATTCAGAAGACTGAAGACATTTGGAGCAACTCCATAAGTTAAAGAGGTGCATTGTGGGAGTTGTAGTCCCAGTCCCAGACCCCAAGAGGCAAACCAGAGCCTCTTAACCCTTGGCTGGTGCTGTGGACCACTTTCATGGATCAAGAAACACTTCTGAAAGTAAATGTAACAGTGTTACCTCATGGGTAGCCTGAACTCTGGACTTTGTCCCTGTCCAGAGTGACCTTTCTGAACCCTGTGAGTGCTAACTGCTTCTATGCACTAGAAAACATTAATTCTTTAAACATTCATATCTCCGGTTCCCCTTATTCGATTTTAATCATTTTGGTGTTTGATATTGGATTTTTATTGTATTTTTTGTTTTATGTATTTACAGTTTTGTGAATTTTAAATGCTTTACATACCTGTCTCCTAAGTTAAGCCTTGTGGCTCATTGCCAACGGTTGAGTTGGATTTAATTTATTGGGACCTTACATGGACCTAAGTGGGGGTTAGTGGACTATTGTTAGGTGTAGGTACTTACCTGCCCTTACCAGTAATCCACTTTCCAACACCAAGTGTTATGCATCTAACCTTGCTTGACTGTTTTGGATCCTGTTTAGAGTTCATTTGAAAGCAAGATCAGTTTCTAATGCAACTTCTGCAAAGACTTTTGAGATCTTTATTATTGAATGTTATATTAGTTTTTAGCAGAAACAACATATCAGACCCATATGCCAGAATACTGCCAAAGCTATTAGTCAGAACTTGTCCATTTGTGCAAATCTCAAAATGTTTTTTCCTGTTTTTCAGCTTTAGTCTTAGTCTCAAGAGTATATTGTTTCCTGTTTAAAGTTTTTGCCATTTGGACCCCCAGGTAAGATCTCCCTTACCTTTTCCAAGAACCTAATATGCAGGGTAAACTTAATTGGAGGATTGTGTCACTAGAATTGATCCATTACTATCATTTAGGATTTTCAGACGGTGATTTTTACATCATTTTTTCTGCAATATGTCTCTGTTGTCGGTAGCTGAGCCTGTTGTGCTTATGAGTGTGGGCGAGCACTGAATCATCAGCATACAGCAATAAGGGTATTTCAATGTCATGAATATACTTGTGTTTTTCAACATCTTTTAGCACATTCCGATAAAGATCATAACTAGAGAAAAGAGTTTTGGTGCGAGAGCACATCCTTCTTTGTTCCAGTTCTGTTGTCTGATCTTCCTTTTAAACTTTTCCGGAGTTGGTTTAAAGTCCAGTTAACAAAATCATAATGACATTTAGGAGAATGTTTTCCATATTCATGCCCTTCAATTTCTTCCGCAGTTTGTCTCTGTTCACTAAATAGTATGGAAATAGAAAAACAACCTAAAGTTTCATTTGTTTTTGTTGTGGAGTACTTAAGCAATTGGCTGAACGGCTTTCTTTATTCCATATATTCAGCTCCTCTAGAATTACTCATGTATTGGCACCATGTTACGAAGAGAAAGGAAAATATATATTTACCTATGTTATGCTTGTTTGCAACATTATAAAATCATATACATTTATGGAAACAATACCCATCTCATAAACAGGCAAAACTTTACTCCAATGTTTCAAACTCCATAAAAACTCTCCTAGCTGAGAACATAATTGAATATTAGTGAAATGTATTATGTACATTATTAATCCATTTACTCCTCGGAAGTCAAATTTTGTACAAATAGGCTCCAGCATACCTCTTTGGTAATAACTTAGCAATTTACTGACTGAAATGAATTGAAGTTTGCAGTGCAGATTTACATAGTGCACAGTTCCAAGCTAGTGCACCTTATCCAATCAAGTGACCCTTACTTATAAAATTGGAAGTTGTCATGGGCCCTGATTTGGAGTATAGGGGTCAGACAGTCAGACCACCAATACAGTGGTTGTGAGCTACCGCCAAGTCGGCGGCCCCCCCACCACTGTATTGCAACACTGCTGCCAGGATGGCTGTAGGTTCTGTGGCAGTGTCCCTGCGGGGGCATGCTTTGCCTATCAAAGTGAGCCTGAAGAACATGCTGCCACAGTGCAGCACCATATGCACCTTGGGTGTTCTTTTGCCGTGCACAGTGTTATGCATGGCAACAGCGTGCACCAACAGTGGCATAGCATGTCCCCCCAGCCAGACTGCACAATGGACAAAACCAGCCTGGGGCTCTGTTTGGGGCCCCTACCTGCCTTTCTGCTGAGCTTTTCATGGCTGGGAAAAGCTTGGTGGAAAGGCAGGTCGTGATCATCACCGTGATTCCGGCATCTTACCACCGCGATTGACCATGTCCTTCCCTACCGCCTCCGCCAAGGGATCCAGGATCCTGATGGTTGCGGCAGTCATGTGGCGGTTCGACCACCATCCTCATAATCTGGCACTTAGACAGCCGAGGAAGTGGTAGGCGGACTGCCAGAGTGGGCACAGGGGTCCCATGACCGCTGTACTCGTAATCAGGGCCTTATTCTCAGATTTAAAGCCCACTTATTGATTTTTCCTGATAGAATATCAATGATATCTGATTGAGGAAATCCCCATCTAGTTGTGTTTTCCATGTTCCATTGCCATTTGCCTTGTATATATATTAATAAAACATTATTAGCTTGCAGGCATAATTGATTTTTAAATTTCGTCCAAGCCATAATTATTCTCCTCCTTGCTGCCCTCTCATATATCCATCTTCAAACTAAAGAAAATGATAAATTAGTAGGCTAGGACCCATTCCAAAGTTTAGCTAGGTATTGTTTAATCACATAAACACTCAATGAATGTCTCAATTTGACTCCAGAACATTAGTGCTGTTGAATAATATTTTCATATATTTCAAAGCGCATACCAGTGTGCCTTGGTTTTGGAAAGTGGCTTATTGGTAAGGGCAGGTTAGTGCCAACACTTAGCAATAAGCCACATACCCCCACTCGGTCCAGTCAAGGGCTCAGTCAATTAATCCTGGCTCAACCCTTGGTAGCTTGGCAATGAGCGGTTAGGCTTAACTTAGGAAACAGGTATGTAAAGCATTTAATATCAACACAAATGTAAATAAGTAAAACACAAAACACAATGATAATCAAACAACAATTTATCAAAATAAATTATATTTTTATCTTAAAAAAAAAAACACCAAAATGACAAAAATCCAATAAAGAGGACAACAGATATGAATTTTTTATACATTAAGGGGGTCATTACAATCCTTGCGGATGGTGTTACAGTGGCGGTAAGAAAGCAAACAGGCCGGCGGGAAAAAAAAGGGAATTATGACCATGGCGGAAACCGCCAACAAAGACAGCCACTTTAACACTCCGACCGCCACGGCGGTACAGACAAACAGCGCGGCGGTCACCGCCAACAGACAGGCGGGAGACAAAGTACCGCCCACAGTATCACAACCTACCAATCCGCCACCTTTTCCGGGGCGGATTCACCGTGGATAGAAACACGGCGGAAACAGTCATTTCAATGGGAAAACACTCAACTTTACACACTCCACGAGGAATGACGACACCATGGAGCCGGAACTCCAAATACTCCCTGCGATAGTCTTCCTGCTCCTGTACGACCATCATCAACGCCGGCGGCGAAGACAACGGTGAGTACTGCACCTACGACATAGGGGAGGGGGGAGGCAAAAGTCACGGACACACACACGCAACAACCCCACCCGACCCTCACCCACTACAACACACACACCAATGCATATACAAATATTACAGTAACAACCGCCAACCCCCCCGGAAGAATGCAAAGACAAAAGGAAATGAGTTCAACCATTGTAAAATATCAAAATACAGTAACCAAATATATTCAGATATATATACACAATCCACAAAATATACATCACGATTAGTAGTGCAGGTAATGCACCATTCAATGTCCGTGGACCACTGGGCCCAAAATGCATGGGCGAGGCCCACACACGATACCTGAGCAAAACGGAGAGAACACTGCTGGGGCTTCAGATAGAAATACAACAGGCACCTCAGGGGGAAGGGAGGGGGGGGGCACCTCAGCCGAATGACAGCACCACGCCAGATCCACGAGGGGGCTCCATGCCCATTGATGTATCCTGGGGAGTGCAAAGCCACAGTCTCTCAAGTCTCTACAGTGGGTGGCATGCCCACTGTTCAATCCTGGGGAGTGCAAAGCCACAGTCTCTCAAGTCTCTACAGTGGGTGGCTTGCCCACTGCTCAATCCTGGGGAGTGCAAAGCCACAGTCTCTCACGTCTCTACAGTGGGTGGCTTGCCAACTGTTCAATCCTGGGGAGTGCAAAGCCACAGTCTCTCAAGTCTTTACAGTGGGTGGGTTGCCCACTGTACCATCCTGGGGAGTGCAAAGCCACAGTCTCTCAAGTCGATAACAGTCTCCACTGGTTCTGAAGGGGGACTGGTGCCCAGAGTGCTTCATCCTGTTAAGGACAGACGGAGTGGATGCTGTTCTCCACTGGTTCTGGAGGGGGACTGGTGCCCAGAGTGCTTCATCCTGTTAAGGACAGACGGAGTGGATGCTGTTCTCCACTGGTTCTGGAGGGGGACTGGTGCCCAGAGTGCATCACTCTCCCCGTGACGGTCCCAGTTCCGTCACTGCCCCTGCCGCACATGCGCTAGTGGTGCTTGAGTTGGCGGTGCTTGCCCTGTTCAGCGGTGCTTGCCATGGCATCTTTGCCCTGTTCAGCGGTGCTTGCCCTGTTCAGCGGTGCTTGACTTTGCAGTCTCTGACCTGTTCAGCGGTGCTTGCCATGGCGGTCTTTGCCCTGTTCAGCGGTGCTTGACTTTGCTGTCTCTGACCTGTGCAGCGGTGTTTGCCATGGCGGTCCCTCATTGCCCAGCGGGGCTGTGGCTGCCGGGGCCCTCCTGGGCACTGACTCTGGCGGTGGCCTCCTGGCCAGTGATGATGGGACTGCCCTCCTGGGCACTGACTCTGGGGGTGGCCTCCTGGCCAGTGACGAAGGGGCTGGCGGTGGCCTCCTGGGCAGCGGCGATGATGGCGGGCTTCTCCACTGTGCTGCTCTTCCCAGACTTTGGCGCTTTCTTCTGTCCCTTCCCCACCTTGGGAGGAGTCACAGCCGAGTGGACAGTTCCCCCGGGACCCTTGTGAGCGGCTTTGCCGGCTGGAGTCTTCCCCCATCCCGTCAGGCACTGTTCAACTTCTGGTGCTTCACAGGGGGGTACTGGCTGTGCTGTGGCTCCGTGTCACACTGGCTGCCCTGGTGCCCGGTGCACTCCACATACCTCTAACAGGCACCACTGGTACCGGAGATTTTTTGGCTGAGGTGCTAGTACGGGACCTATGAATTGGAGGGGGGGTGGTGGGAAAGAGGTCAAGGTTGCTCAGGAAAAGTTGCTTACGAACACTGGGACGGGTAGCTGTAGGGGGTCTGGAAGTGGAGGAAGAGGAGGTGGTTGTAGGAGGTGTAACTTTAGGTTATTTAGGTGCAGGTGCATGTTCTGGAGGCTGTCGTGAGGTGGATGGATGTTGGGTGTGCCCGCGTTTGTGTACTTTGGGAGGGGGCGTCACAGACACACTGGCAGAGGACACAGGTAGTGGGGGTGGTGAGCGCAGATGAGCGGGGTGTGGTGGTGGGTGTGCCGGTGCGGGACCTAGTGGCTGTAGTGGTAGTGCATGCAGGTGAGAGTGGGAGGGAGGAGGGAGACGACAAGGAGGGGGACACAGTGGAGGCAGTGGATGTTGCTGTGTCTGTATGTGTGTGATGCTTGCGTGAGTGCCTGTGGGATGTGTGGTGCTTATGTTTGCCTGAGCTTCCCTTGTGTGTTGAGGTGTGTGCAGGCTGGTCTGATGGTGTGCTTGGGATAGGCTGGGGTACAGGGGATTGGGTCTGGGTTGAGGAAGTTGGAGGGGGGAGGCTAGAGACAGGGACAATGGCTGCCATCAGTGCTGAGGCCAGAGATTGCAGGGTTCGATGAAGGGCAGCCTGACCAGAATGAATGCCCTCCATGAATGCATTACTGTGTTGCAACTCCCTTTCTACACCCTGGATGGCATTCACAATGGTAGTCTGCCCAACAGTGAGTGACCTGAGGAGGTTAATGGCCTCCTCACTGAGGGCAGCAGAGGTGACAGGGGCTGAGGTGCCTGGGGCGAAGGTGATGCCCACCCTCCTGGGTGAGCGGGCACGGGGCTAAGGCTGAGGGGCTGCTGGGAGGGCGGTGCTGGTAGGGGGGGTGGCGGCTGTACCTGTAGAAGTGGGGGGCACAGATTTTGCCGCCACCACAAGGGAGCTACCATCGGAGGACGAGTCCGTGTCGCTGGTTGCTGATCCTGTCCCCGCTGTGAAGCTCCCCTCGCCCTCCGTCCCACTGGTGTATTCAGAGTCCATGGTGTGGCCCTCCATGGCCATGTGGGATGCAGCTCCCTCCTGCTCCGGTGCCACTGTACCTCCGCCTGATGATGCTGATGCACAAAAGAACAGGGAGAGCACAAAAGGGGGGGGGACAACAGAAGAAAGACAGGTTGAATGCATGGCTTACCGCTACCGTTGGCGGACAATACAGACACAGCAGCCCCCTGCACTACGCCGCGCTGTTGGGCTCTACTGATGCAGTTCCTGGGATATGGCCTACATGGCTATGGTGGACATCAGCACACATAGATGACACAGGGGCATGTATACCTGTACTTGTCACTCTACAGAGGTGGGGTGGAGTGCCACATGGCCTGCATTACGGAGGGGCCTAGCCTACGGAACTCGCCCTGGCCTAGGGAAACCCACAGCCCTCCTCCCCCACCCAGACACCTTCACTGCATGCAAAGTCAGCAGAATGATGTTGTACTCACCCCCTTGTGTCTGCTGTGATGCCCTCAAGCACCCATCCAACTCAGGGTAGGCCACCACCAGGATCCGGAACATCAGGGGGGTCATGGTGCGACGGGCACCCCTCCCACGTTGGGAGGCCATCCCCAGCTGAGCCTCCGCTGTCTTCTTGCTCCAGCGGCGAATGTCCTCCCATCTTTTACGGCAGTGGGTGCTCCGTCTCTGGTGGACACCCAGGGTCCGGACGTCCTTGGCGATGGCACGCCAAATATCCTTCTTCTGGTGGGCGCTGACCTATATGACATGTACAGGGGAAGAAGAGAAGTCATTACCAACTGCACAGTCGAAGTGAGTGGCCCACATCCCTACCCTTGCCATGTGGCACATGCATTCACAGTCCTTCATGCTCGCAGAACTCTGCCCCCTTCCTTCTTACAACCAGCCCTCTCCACCCAGGCATAGCCCATACAACTTGCTCCCTGTGTACTCACCTGTTGGTCTGGAGGACCGTAGAGTAGCGTGTACTGTGGGAGGACCCCGTCCACGAGCTTCTCCAACTCCTGTGCAATGAAGGCAGGGGCCCTTTCCCCAGACGCATGAGCCATTGTCTCTTCCAGACCGAGGTCACAGCAGCACTTACAGTGTAGGTCCTCTCCTGTTGAAAATCAGGTATTGAGTGAATCAACAGATAGAAAATGACGGTCACGTCCGTGGCGGTGACGTCCGCGTGGTGCGTATCATCACCGCCGGCGCACTTCGTCATTGGCTCCTGGGACCCATAGGGTCCAATGTTAACCAATGCAGCATTGCGCAGCGGTCTTCGACCGCCTACCGCGACGGTGTACAACGCCAGCGCAGTTACCTCACATCCCATTGACCCAGTTTAGAGGTCAGGCAGCCGCCATTTCAGGGGCCCACATAGCTTCATTTTCAACTGCATCACACATACCTAGGCCTGGACTCAACACACATACAGACAACTTTTTGGATTATGTTTCGTGTTCTGTGTAGCTGTGGGTACATACCTCTGAGTTGGTTGACTCTGTGGTCGCTGTTGTCCTTCCTAGGCACCGTCAGCTGGGACATGTGAGGAGATGGCAGAATCCTCCGGTCAACCGACCGCTGGTGGACCTGTTGACAATGGAGGAGCGACATTTAATCATCACCTACAGGTTTGACCGTGCCACAATCCAGGAACTGTGTACCCAGTTGGAGCCTGACCTGATGTCAGCTATCCGCCATCCCACAGGGATCCCCCCTCAAGTGCAGGTGCTATCAGTGCTCCATTTCCTAGCAAGTGGGTCTTTTCAAACAACAGTGGCCATGGCATCAGGGATGTCCCAGCCTATGTTTTCCAACGTGTTGTCCAGAATGTTGTCTGCCCTGCTGAAACACATGAAGAGCTACATCGTTTTCCCTTAGGTGGAGGATTTGGCTACTGTTAAAGGTGACTTCTATGCCCTTGGACATATCCCTAACATCATAGGTGCCATTAATGTGACCCATGGGGCTTTGTTCCCCCCCCCCCCCACAGGAGTGAACAGGTGTACAGGAACCGTAAGAGTTATCATTCGATGAATGTACAGATGGTATGTTTGGCAGACCAGTACATCTCACAGGTAAATGCTATGTTCCCTGGCTCAGTGCATGACGCCTACATCCTGCGGAATAGCAGCATCCCTTATGTGATGGGTCAACTCCAGAGGCACCGGGTGTGGCTATTAGGGGATTCTGGTTACCCCAACCTGTCATGGCTACTGACCCCAGTGAGGAATCCCAGGACCAGGGCAGAGGAACGCTACAATGAGGCCCATGGGCGGACTAGGAGGGTGATCGAACGCACCTTCGGCCTCCTGAAGGCCAGGTTCAGGTGCCTCCATATGACAGTTGGTTCCCTATTCTACTCACCAAGGAAGGTGTGCCAGATCATCATCGCCTGCTGTATGCTTCACAATCTTGCTTTGCAACGCCAGGTGCCTTTTCTGAAGGAGGATGGTCCAGATGACGGTGTTGTGGCAGCTGTGGAGCCTGTGGACAGTGATGAGGAGGAAGCAGAGGAAGAAGACATTGACAACAGGGACTCAGTCATCCAGCAATATTTCCAGTGACACACAGATGAGAACACTTTCTTGCCTACTACAAGTACTTTCACACTTCTACCTCTATCCTGTCTGTCAATTTCAAGCAGTATTTGGTAACTGAGTTGTACATTTCCATTACAGTTTCACAGGTGTGGTTACCAACGTGTGTCATCTGCTTGCATTCTTCATGGACTTGTGATGTGTGACATAGGTATGTTGACATTACATTTGAGAATGGATTTTGTCACTGTCATAGCTAATACACATTTTCGAAATCACGGACTTACTCCAGATTGTTTTGTGCTTCAAGGGTGTTTATTGAAGTGCTAAATATTGGAGGGGGTGGTAAAATGGTGAGGGGTGATGGTGGGGGAATGTCCATGGCAGAGTCCAGTCTATTGGTCACACAGGTGCACTGCCCATATGGGCATAGGAAGTGGAGCTGGGGCAGTTCCAATATGGACAGGGTTACAAAGTGGGACAGAGGGATGAAAATCAGGGTGGTCTCATTTCTTGGCGGGGGTCTTGCCATCGTGCTCTGTCCTGTTCCTGGATCTCAGGGACCGCTTACGGGGTGGTTCTCCGTCTGCAGGGGGTGGGGTGCTGGTTCTGTGGCGGGCGTCCTGTCCACTACCGCCGGCGGAGGTGGTGGGCAGTTCATCGTTCATGCTAGTGTCAGGGGCCCCTTGGAGTGCCACGGTGTCCCTCATGGTGTTCAGTATGTCCTTCAGCACCCCTACGATGGTGCCCAGGGCGGAGCTGATGGTTCTGAGTTCCTCCCTGAAGCCCAAATACTGTTCCTCCTGCATGCGCTGGGTCTCCTGAAACTTGGCCAGTACCGTAGCCATCATCTCCTGGGAGTGGTGGTATGCTCCCATGATGGAGGAGAGGGCCTCGTGGAGAGTGGGTTCCCTTGGCCTGTCCGACCCTGTCGCACAGCCGCCCTCCCAGTTCCCCTGTGTTCCTGTGCCTCAGTCCCCTGGACCGTGTCCCCACTGCCACTGCCCCCAGGTCCCTGTTGTTGTTGGGGTGGTGGGTTATCCTGGGTTCCCTGTAGTGGTGGACACACAGCTGATTGACGTGTCCTGGGGACGGAGGTATGGGCCCGCTGGGTGGGTGCTGTGCTGGTGTTTCCAGAGGGTGGAAGGTCTGTGTTGGGCTGTGCCTGTGCGAGGGGAACCGACTGTCCCGAGGCCCACGATGGTCCGGGCTGGTCATCTGGATCCAGTTGGCCAGAGCTGCTGTCATCAGTGTGGGCCTCTTCTGTGGGTGGGGTAGAGATGTCTGGACCCTCCTGTCTGGTGACGTTGGGTAGTGGTCCTGCAGGGGTGTAAAAGCATGATCATTGCATGTGTGTGTGTCATGGTGTGCAATGGGTGGGTGAGCATGTACCCCAGTGCTAGCATTCCTGTGTGGGGGCTTGTGTGATGATGGTTGGGGGGGGTGTTATGGGTATGTGCAGTGGGCATACTTTAGTGAGGGGTGTCCATGCTTTGTTGTGTCATGCAGGGCTTGGTGTTGGGATGTGTGGTCTGTGTTATTAGTACATTAGTGAGGAGTTGGAGTGATAGGGGAGGGGGTGAGGGTGGGGGTCTGTGATAGCATGCAGGTAGGGTGGGGGATATGATAGTTAAGATTTGACTTACCAGATTCCATTCCTCCAACGACTCCTCCGAGGCCCTCAGGATGCATAATGGTCAAGACCTGCTCCTCCCATGTTGTTAGTTCTGGGGGAGGAGGTGGGGGTCCGCCGCCAGTCCGCTGAACCGCCTGGTGGTGTCTTGAGACCACGGAACGCACCTTCCCCCGTAGGTCGTTCCACCTCTTCCTGATGTCCTCCCGATTTCTTGGGTGCTGTCCCACTGCGTTGACCCTGTCGACTAATCTTTGCCATAGCTCCATCTTCCTAGCTATGGAGGTGTGCTGCACCTGTGATCCAAATAGCTGTGGCTCTACCCGTACAATTTCCTCCACCATAACCCTGAGCTCCTCCTCGGAGAACCTGGGGTGTCTTTGCTGTGCCATGGGGTGGTGTAGGTGATGTGTGGGGTGGTGTATGTGGTGATGAGTGTGGTGATGTGTAGTGGTGTGTGGTGTTTTGCGCGTGGAAGTAGTGTGGGTGATGGTGTTGTGTGCCTCTGTGTGGTGGGGTTGTCTATGCTGTGCAGTCTCTCTGGCCTTCGTCAATAATTTTTGGTCGTAGGGGTTTGTGGGTGATGTGGGTGTGTGTTTTATATTGTGTTGGGTGTGTGGGAGTGGTGTTTCTATGTGTATCAGGGGGGTGTATTTCGATTTGTCCAATGTGGCGGTGTTTTGGAGATGTGTGTGTATTTTGAGTGCAGTGGTGTGTACCCCCAATGGAATACCGCGGTTGAAAGACCGCCGCATGGATTCGTGTGTCGTGATAGCATGGGTGTGTTTCTGTTGGCGTGACAGTGGAGGTTTTGTTTTCGCCAATTTATCACAGACCTTTGGTGTGGTGGACTTGTGTGGGTGTCTGAATTTCGGCGGATTCCGAGATGTGGGTCATAATAGCTGTGGCGGATTTCCGCGGCCGAGGCGGTGTATTGGCAGTCTTCTGCACAGCGGTAAGCGGCTTTTACCGCCAATGTTGTAATGAGGGCCTAAATGTTTTATAGCGCTTTGAAATCAAAAGCGCCAGGCTGGACATCTGTTTGCAAAAGTTGAGGCCAACTGTGATGGAGCCCTGCTTGACTGCACTGAGCAGGAAGGCTCCGTTAAAGTTTTACCTTCACACTTAGGGCCAGATTTATACTTTTTGACGCATAACTGCGATAACGCAGTATTGCGTCAAAATGTTTAGCGCTGGCTAGAGCAATTTCTTAACGCCACCCGTGGATGGCCCTAAGAAGAGGTTAGAGTCATTTTTCCTGACACTAGCCATTGCACCTTGTCTTAAGGCAAAATGATGTTAACGCAGGAAAAATGATCTAATCCGGTTTACGACATGTAAACATGTTGCAAAGCGGATATGCGCCATTTTTCCCCGCAATAGTGTCAAAAAGCAAAACAAAAGGACCAAACTGTGCAAAGGAGACCCAAAACGGATCCCAGAAGTCAGAAGAGACCCCAGGGAGCCCCAGGCAACCAGGAACCAGCCAGGAGGATACAGACAAGATCCAGGGGAAAGACAAGAAGAAGAGGAAGTGTCTCTTCAGCGCAGGGGAGCATCAACTCTTCATCACCTCTAAATTGCCAATTGAAAGGAGAGAGGCAATTTGGCAACAGATTGTGGACAAGATTAACAGTGTGGCAGAGGTCAGGAGAAATGTCACTGAGTGCAAAAAATGCTGTCATGACTGCAAGCGGAGGACAAGGGAAAAAATGGCAAGAACAGGAAGGCAGCACTACAGACCGGAGGTGGGAGTCCAGCACCGTAAGAGGACTTGGACAAGGTGGAGGAGATGGTTGCAGCTGTCATCCCGGAGGTAATCATCATTGGTATCACAGAACAGGACAGAGCAGACTACCAGGAAAAAACACGTATGCAGGATAAGTTGCATTGGGACCAAAATGCCAAAATGTCAAGTGCAAGAAGGGGGAGGCACACACCTACTACACAATGCATGTCAGCCCTGCAAATCAGACAGTGGAAAGGGCAAAGAGGCACGGCACGGGACTCCCTGCACTGTCCATGCCAGGTGCATGAGCTGTGCAGGGGCATCCAGGGGCACAGCACAACACAACACCAACAACCTTCGCATGGGGAAACACCACCATGCCAAGGCTGCTAGGAATGCTGAAGCAGACCAGGAGGGTAGGGAAGAACGTAAAACTGGTCTGGTGTCACAGGACAGCTGGCAATGTCAGAATGTAAACAAGAGGATAATTTCCAGTCTCAGGCCATTGGCTCAAGCAGCATTCCCCATTGACAACATTTACCACAACTACCTGTGCTGTATGCGCTGGTCAATTAGGAAATGCCAGTTAGGTGCCCATGGAACAAACACACTCGAAATGAGGGTTCAGTATGACTACGTGATCAATCCCTGTCAATCCCTTTCCACATGCAACTCCTGTCAACTGGTCATGTCCATAGGCTCATTAACCATCAGGCGCAGTCACATACATAATGATGCACATAATGATGTACACAGCAGTATTCTCATACCCATGCTGCCCATCCCTGGGTTTACCCCTGTGCCTGTGTCACAATAGCTGCAATTCCACCATGCAACATCTCAGGTATCATAGTGCTAAGACAACTGCTTTGAGGGGGAGGACATATGTGTGTAGGAAGGCAAACACACCCGCACAGTCACAAGAGGAAGCAGAACTCTTCCAGGTCCGTCAGTGCAATGTGATGGAGCACACATACGCAAACATCAACATGAGAAACTACCAATGGTAACACGTGCACTGTCTCATGGAAATGCCATGCATGGTGTGGTGCTGGGTCTCAGCACCGCATAGGTGTGTGTGAAAAAAGATAGACCGGGACAGGCCCATATTGTTATGTGTGGTGCTGTGGTATCAGCACAACAACAATCATTGCAAGGCCTCACCATGCAAATGGAAGCAGAGGGAGAGTTGATGAGGACAGGAAGGTGGCGAGCCACAATTTGGACAGAAACCACACCTAGAAGATGTGACGCAGACAATTGCTCAAACTGCCCACACTACATGTGACGTGCAGGTTGGGCATAGGGCTGAGAGACTGCAAACATTAATGACAGGAACAATGCATGGGAACCGACAATGTACCACCAATAGGAAGTCAGTGACGTCACATTACAACTGGCACAACACAGACACCCTAATTGTACAATATCTCACTGCAGAGGACGATGGCTCTCCTGTGGATCTGCCTGTCCTGGACTACCCTGATGACCTGGATGACCAGCTGACAACCATCAGCCAGGAAACCCTCCAAGATGTCCTGGGAACCCTCCAGACACCACCTCCAGTCACAAGGAGAAGCATTCATGTAGCAGCCATCCCAGAGGACCCACACCAATAGTACAACCTGCCAGCGCAAACACAGCTGAGGACTCTGATGACACAGGGACCACTTTTGAGAGGACAGTAGTTGAAGTACAGCGGGAGCTGGCCAAGGAGGTGCGGGTGGGGATGAAAACTATGGCAGCCATCCTTGAGGGGATGTGTATGTGCATGATGACATCCGCAGAACAGACAGCAGCCAAACAAGTCACACAATCCCTACCGCATGGGGCCCAACAGTGTGTGAAGGACCTAACCACTGCCATGAGGGAGTAGCAACAACACCTGCCCTCCCAATCTTGCTGCTGCATGCATGACAACAAGCAGCACTCCATGCACTTGGAACTGGCCTCCCTCAGGGCAGACATGGCTGCCTACCACAGGGATGTTCCTGCCATACTAAAAAATCAGCAGCTCCTCCTTGTTGCAGTGATGCCATATGTAGTTCCACAGATGGCAGCTGCCGGGAATTGGGAGTCCAGTTCTCCAACCACCGAAGTGTGTGTATCCCCCTCAAACCCACCACCACCACCATCAAGGGCAAAGGAGACGGCACACACATCAGAGGATGAAGATGTGGAATAGATCATATTCACCCGTAAGAGTTCCCGGTAGCACCAGCCGATGCCACATGGGCAGTGATTTCCTTTTGTCCTGTGCTTGACAACATGCCAGTGTTTCTACAGTTGGTAACATGCACTCTTCATTGACACACTGTTAACCTTTCCACTATGGACTGCAATTGTCTCTCACTACTCAATTGGCAATTCATGTTCCCCTGCACTGAACAACACTTCACCTCAACATGTCCAATGACATATCCCTCAACCTTGCACTTGTGTTGTGTCACAATAGAATGCTTTACATTAATGGGGTCACAGACCTGGACTATGTAAATATTGCACTACAGCACTTTAAAATAAACAGCACCTACACACCCACTTTGTCTCTGTGTAATGTGACACATCTACTTTGCTGGATATTTGTGATGTGTGTCATATGCCTATGGTCAAAGTGTCAATACCAAAGTGCAGAATTAATGTGGGCAGATATCTACGCACACAGTATCTACAAGACGAACGTCAATGCTGGCCACATCCCCTACAAGCAAGTCACTGAGTATGTGACATTTGCTTTAAAACATACATGCCTCACCAACAACATGCAGTAGGAGTGGCTGTATAAGAGTGCTCAACCAATAGCGTCAGCTGGGTGTACAAGTAAAACAAATTGGCATGAAATTTGTATACTTGACCTCATCTGAAATTGGCACTACTCAGTTTAGCAGTGTTGACATGAACTTCAGGCTGCAGGCAGATGTCCCACAGTGTCCAACATCACGACACAGGATCAAAACAATTACAGCTTAAAAAGCACACCTACCTGTCCAATACATGTGAACCATAGTCACATTTAGTAGTGGGTACAATGGATGGAGGATGCACTGAGATATAGATTTGTTGTAGCTGCCTATGAGACAGCTCAGTTGGAAGTGGGAATTAACATGTCAAGAGAAGGATGTGGATGCAGGACAGAATTCACAGGTCAAAAGACAATTGGCACTGTACACTCATGCAAATACCCTGAGCCCCAAGCATATGACACATGCAGTAACAGAGTACCTACATTTTTATTAACTATGTACGCAACATAACTTAGAACTATGTAACACACCTATACTAACCTAATCTATACCAACTACACATTACCTACAACTGGCACTAACTACCCTATGCTAATCTTATTTACCACATTTAACAACACATTCTAAACATTTGCCCCCCCACCTCCCTTATATGACGAGACACATGCAGGATAACATATACTAACTTAAACATATACTACCTAACACTAACCAAATATAAATACATATATATTTTATTTTTGTAATATTTTCTTTTTAAATACACAAAAGTCCCAATATTAACCCCCACCCACTCACCCACCCACAAACTAACATGTAATAATATGACAAACCACCCCCAAACCTACTTATCCTAGCTAACAACTACCCTGCTCTAACCTATCACTAAACCCCTTAAACCCACTACAAAATAGGATGAAACAGGATGAGGAAGGAGGGTACCGAACTAGGGGTGAGGGGATGTAAGAGCTCATAAGTTGGCCCTCCTCAGTGTCTTTTTGATTGCCTTCAGTCTCCTTGTGTTTTTGTCCACATCCTTCTGAATGCTGTCCAGCTTTTTAGACACCTTCTTCATGTCCCTCTGGAGCACCCCTATTTGGGCATGCCCATTGCTGCAGGTGTGGTAGTCTGTGGTGCAGAGGTTGACAGTGCAGCAGGTGGGGCAGATGTGACAGTGGCGGTTGTGGTAGTGTGTGTAGTTGTGGTGGTGGCTACAACCTTTGGGGCCAATGTCGGTCCCCCTTGGCTGAAAGCCCACCATTCCCCTGTGGCTCACTCTCTTTGCCATCTTTTGGTACCCAGACTCAATATCCAAGATGTGTCGGTATCGCACTGCCCGCTTCTGGAAAGCAATGCTACCCATCATGTCTTTTACACAGCAAAGCACAACAAGATTTTGACCAAATAAAGTGATCTGTGCATTGATGTAGTGCAATGTGTCACAATGCAAAGGCAGCAACTACTTCACATGGGCCAGGCTGACTAATCTTTATCATCTGAGTCAACGTCAAAGCACACAAGACCAGTGACTTGTAGGTGTAATTGGCAGAATGGTATGCAGTTGCTAATCCTAAGGGTTCATTGTTGTTTGGTACACATGCATGCTTGAATGAGATGACTGTCATCTACACTGTGACCATCACATCTACCTACATATATGTTGTTTCCCGACCCCTGTGCCTCAGAGGTGATGGGCATGCAATACATCATCGCAACTGTCGAGGACAACCACAAAGGCATGTCCACTTGTGCATGGATTTAGTGAGTGGAACACATGTGAGGAGGGCTGCTACCTAGAAATAAGGTATCCATAGGTCATTCACAACTACATCATGTGTCCAGTTGTGGACAACCATTAACACCTGATCTGCTCACACAATTCTGAAAACACCCACATTGATGCCAGCACACGTCTGGCCTTGACCTGCATGCATGCCTATTAGCTACCACATAAGTGTCACGTAAAATGAGTACAACGTATGGGGCTAGATCCTGGGGGACAGTTACCCATCCAGTCCTACATGTGCATTACAATTCAGGGATGCACAATTTTGCGTGGAAAACTGATGCATCACTGTTTTGTGAGAATGAGGGTATGACCCAGTGCCAATATACTGACACTTGAGCACTTCCAAGTCACATGTGGGCCTACATGTGACTAGTAATCAACTTGTTCACACGCTGCTGCCTATTGCGCAGTACAAGACTCCCATGATATGACTCTCTGCCTGTGAATATGTAACCTTTGCATGAAACACTATGTCAACATCCAGCTGAGTAAGATATCAGATCATGTTCCACCTCATCATATCTTGCAATGAGTGCAACACACAAGAGTCACTCACACAACAGCTGCAATCACTACACGGGACAGACATTATCACACTTACTGGATACGTCTGGGTCCTGAAATCGAGCCACTTCCCCGATGGTATAGGGGGCAGGTCCACCTGTAAGACATAGAAAGGAAATAAATGCACTATACAAAAGTGTAGACAACATATCACAGTGTGTAACAATTTTACATGAGTGAGCTGGTGATCGTGCATGTAGACAGTACAACAGACATACCACTGAAAACTCACATTGACACTGACACCCCGGTGAGTGATAGCCGCACATCTGCACACATGCACTGGGCCTACCAATCATGTGGTGCTAAACCCTACTACAACTATTTGTGGCTAATCTATTTCAGAAGGCACTCCATGGCATGATTTGTATTTTGGTGACAGTTTCAATGGCACTTCCCTGCCTGGTGCACTGCAATACAAGTGACTCAGGTATTGTGGCTTGTGCATCAAGGCACACTGAGTTACTGTGTGATAGACATGTGGCTCAATTTTCAGTCTGCAATTATAAAGCATTCAGTGGTCCATGACAGATGTGGCATAGCTGTATGTAAGTAACAAATGCCCCATTGGCAGTGTCCCCTAAGCTGTGTATGCCCCCTTTGCTAACATAATGGCAGGGATCATGTGTGTGTAATGATGACAATGTAGTGCTAAAAATACCACTTTGCTGTTGTGATACAGTTAAATGTGGTATGCTGACAGTGCCTTACCTGATCATCATTGCCAAAATGCATGGGCACAGGTGTTGCCATTGCACATGAAATGTGTGACTAAGGGCCACATGTACAAAGATCAGGTTTTGTGAGTCGCACATTGCGAGACTTGGCAACTCACAATTTACGCATAGGATAATCTGATGTACAACACTGTCAATGACACTGTTTGCAAATCACAAACGGGTAACAAATGACCCACCTCATGAATATTATTGAGGTAAGTCTCATTTTACAAACCCCTCGGGAATGGCGACACTCACAGGGATGCTGGCCTGCTGGGCTTAGCAGACCGCCATGTCTGTGACTGCTTTCAAATAAAGATGTATTTTCTTTTTGTAAATGCAGCCTTATTTAATTAAAGGTAAACAGAAACATTTTTTTTTAAGCAGACAGTGGTACGTAGGGCCACTGCCTGCTCTGAAACCATTGCTTAGCATGCATTCACAAAGGGGAAGGGATCTCATGGGCACTCCTTCCCTTTTGCAAATGATTTAGCACCAACTTGAAACTTGTGGTAACTGCAATTGTTTTGTGACGACATTCGCGGTCACCAAACAATCAATCAGCGGACTGCGACTCACAAATAGGAAGGGAACGCCCCTTCCTAAATGCCACCAGCAAACCCTGTTTTGTGATTCGGGAATGTGATTGCATAATGGCAAAATTGGATATGTGCATTGGAATAAACATTTTTTCTTGACATAAACACACAAATTCTGACAAGTAGGCTGTTTGTGACAATTAAAAATAGCTTGGTACATGTGGACCTAAGTGATAGTCGTACATCATTCAGCAAACCTCAGGCCTGCATTGTTAACATGTATAGACATGTGGACTCCTTCTCACTACTAGGACACTAAGGGGGTGATTCTGACCTCGGCGGTAAAATGCCCTTACCGCCGGTCAGAAGACCGCCATAACACCGCCGCAGCCGCGGTCAACCGCCACGGTCATTCTGACCCACAACGGCCAAACCTCCAAAAATCCGTCCTCCACTGCAGCCCGCCACATCGGCGGGCAGCGATAAACTGGAGATGACCAAACCTCCACCGTCACGCCAACAGAAATACGCCCATGCCATTACGACCCACGAATCCACACGGCGGTCATTCAAACGCGGTATTCCATTGGCGCTACACACCGCCGCGGTCAGAATACACACACATCACCAAAACACAGCCACATTGGACAATTTGAAAAACACACACCTGATACACATACACACACCACTCCCACACAATCAACCAACTATAAAACACACACCCACATCACCCACAAACCCCTGCGACCCCAATTACTGAGAGAAGGAGAGAGAGACACAGCAGACAATCCAAAGCAAGACACACTGAGGCACACTACACCATCACACACACCACATAGTAGCACAAAGCACCACTCACCAACACACTCCTCATCACATACACCACCCCACACCTCACCCACACCACCCCATGGCACCCCAAAGGCATCCACGATTTTCGGACCAAGAACTCCGGGTCATGGTGGAGGAAATCCTAAGAGTGGAACCCCAGCTCTTCGGCTCGCAGGTGCAGCACACCAGTATAGCCAGGAAGGCGGAGCTATGGCAGCGGATCGTGGACAGGGTCAACGCGGTGGGACAGCATCCCAGGAATAGGGAGGACATCCGCAAAAGATGGAACGACCTACGGGGGAAGGTCCGGTCGATGGTCTCCAGGCACAACATCGCGGTCCAGAAGACTGGCGGCGGACCCCCACCCACCCCTCCCGAATTTACATCGTGGGAGCAAGAGGTCTTGACCATCCTGCATCCTCAGGGCCTCGCAGGAGTAGCCGGAGGAATGGACTCTGGTAAGTCCCATCTCAACTACTATATCCCCCCCACCCCACCAGCATGCCAACCCACACCCCCACCCTCACCCCCAACCCCCCAGCACACATCCTTCCTGACAATGTCTCACCAGCACAACCCACCCATCCCAACACCAACTCCTGCATGCCAACACAAACCATGGGCACCCATCACCTAAGCATGACCACTGCACTAACCCCTCCCCCCCACTAAATACCCTCACAACACCTCCCTCCAGGGAATGCCTGCACTGGGGGACAAGGGCACCCACAACACGCATGCTATTGCACACACAGAAACAATAACCAAACTCTCTTACCCCATGCAGGACCCGAACGACAACACACCAGCCAGGAGGGTCCAGAAGTGTCCATCCCACCACCGGAACAGGCCCACACTGAGGATAGCAGCTCTGTCGACAGTGAACCTGATGACCAGCCCGGACCATCGGGGACCTCTGGGCAGTCGGTTCCCCTCACCCAGACACAGGCCACACCAGACCCGACCCCCTCTGCCGACACCAGCACAGCTCCCACCCAGCGGGCCCATGCCTCTGTCTCTAGGACAGCTCAATCAGCGGTGTGTCTGCCACTACAGGGCACCCAGGCTAACCCGACACCCCAACAACAACAGGGACCTGGCGGCAGTGGGAGCGGGCACACCGGCCAGGGGACAGAGGCCGGGGGAAACCGGGCAGCTCGGAGGGCTGCTGTGCGACAGGGGGGGGAGGAGAGGCCCAGGGAACCCACTCTCCAAGAGGCCCTCACCACCCTCATGGGGGCCTACCACCACTCCCAAGAAACGATGGCGACGGTACTGGCCAGGTTCACTGAGATCCAGGCACAGCAGGAGGAACGCTACATGGGGTTCAGGGAGGAGCTGAGAATCATCGGGACCGCAATGGGGACCATCGTCCTGGCCCTCCACAGGATAGAGGACGCGTTGCGGGACCATGGTGCACCACACAGGGCCCCTGTCACTAGGCCGGACCAGGAACAGCCTACCACCTCCGCCGGCGCTAGTGGACAGGAGGTCCCAACACCTCGACAGCCCCCCAGAACCCCACCTCCTGCTGAAGAACAACCACCCCGTAAGAGGAGCCTGAGACCAAAGAAAAAGACAGAGTAGGATGTCAAGACCCCCGCCAGCAGGACATACCCCCTCAAGTCTTCCCACTGTCCCACATTGCCACCCTGTCCAACCATGAACTGCCTATGCTCCATCCTTCCACAGGCAAAAGAACAATGCACCTGTGAGACTGAGAACTGGACTCTGCCATGGATATTCCTCCACCCCCACCCATCACCCTTAGAATCACATGTACCGGTATCTAGCACTGTAAATAAATCACATTTTGCACACAAACCTGTTTTGAGTCATGCTGTATTATTAACAAAGGGATAACATATTACTGTTCAATTTCTGTTCTGTCAATTAGTCATGACAACATACCAATGTCAATACGCTGTATTTCATGGGCGAACCAAGCAGAAGTCAGGTACTGAGTCAGAAAGCACTGAGAAGGGAAGGGAAAGGCATAAATTAATAAAAAACATCTGTGGGGAACTACAGAAAGTACAGATGCAGGAGGCTAGAAGCAATTGTGAAATGGCGTGGGTGATTCTTACCTGGGTGTTACTGGAAATACTGTTGTATCACTCTGTCCCTATTGTCTGTGTCGTCCTCAGAGTCTTCCTCCTCTTCACTCTCCACAGGCTCCACGGCTTCTACAACACCACCATCTGGACCATCCTCCTGCAGGAAAGGCACGTGGCGTCGCAAAGCCAGGTTGTGAAGCATACAGCACGCCACGATGATATGGCACACCTTCTTTGGTGAGTACATTAGGGATCCACCAGTCATATGCAGGCACCTAAACCTGGCCTTCAGGAGGCCAAAGGTTCGCTCAATCACCCTCCTTGTACGCCCATGGGCCTCATTGTAGCGTTCCTCTGCCCTTGTCCGGGGATTCCTTACTGGGGTCAGTAGCCACGGCAGGTTGGGGTAACCAGAGTCACCTATTAGCCACACACGTTGTCTCTGTAGCTGCTCCATCACATAGGGGATGCTGCTATTTCGCATCACATACGCGTCATGCACTGACCCTGGGAACTTGGCATTTACATGGGAGATGTACTGGTCAGCCAAACAGACCACCTGGACATTCATCGAATGATAATTCTTTCTGTTTCGGTACACCTGCTCATCGTCTTTTGGGGGTACCAAAGCCACATGGGTCCCATCAATGGCACCAATGATGTTGGGGATATGTCCAAGGGCATAGAAATCACCCTTCACTGTGGGCAAGTCACCCTCCTCGGGGAAAATGATGTAGCTCCGCATGAGTTTCATCAGGGCAGACAACACTCTGCTCAAAATCTTTGAAAACATAGGCTGAGACATTCCAGATGACATGGCCACTGTGGTCTGGAATGACCCACTGGCCAAAAAATGGAGGACTGACAAAACCTGCACCAGAGGGGGAATCCCTGTGGGTTGGCGGATGGGGGACATCAGGGCTGGCTCCAGCTGGGCACACAGTTCATGGATAGTGGCACGGTCAAGTCGGTATCGAAGGATTATATGGCGTTCTTCCATTGTCGACAGGTCCACCAGCGGTCGGTACACGCGAGGATTCCTCCTTCTCATCCCAAGTCCCAGCGGACGGTGCCTAGGAAGGACAACATGGAGCACAGAGTCAGCCAAACCACAGGTACGTACAGACAGCTTGCACAGTTAAAGAATGGCAATGGGTTGAAAGGCGTGTATGTGTGGCAATGCAAGGCCTAGGCCTGTGTGTCGCAGTCTAAATTAAGCCATATGGGCCCTTGAAATGGCGGCTGCCTGACCTGTGAAGTGGGACAATTGGATGTGAGGTCACTGCGCTGGCGGGGCACACCGTGGCGGTAGGCGGTCGAAGACCGCGGCGCAAAGCCGCATTGGTTAACATTGAAGCCTATGGGTTTCAGGAGCCAATAACGAAGTGCGCCGGCGGTCGCGGTACGCACCGCCACGGTACGCACCGCCGCGGACGTGACCGCCATTTTCTATCTGCTTAATCACTCGAGACCTGATCATCCACAGGAGAGGACCTATACTGCAAGTGCTGCTGTGACCTCGGTCTGGAAGATACAATGGCTGCTGTGACTGGGGAAAGGGCCCCTGCCTTCACGTCTGAAGAATTGGACAAGCTCGTGGATGGGGTCCTCCCCCAGTATGCGCTACTCTACGGTCCTCCAGACCAACAAGTGAGTACCCCGGGTGCTAATGGAATGGGCTATGCCTGTGTGGATTGGGGTGGATGTAAGTTGGTGGGGTGGGGGGCGAATGAGGAGTGCAACGCCCGACAGATGAGAGCATGTGCCATATGGCAAAGTGGGTGGGGGGGGGGGCAATTACATCTAACATGCAGGCCATTGATGATTTCCTCCTTTCCACCCTGTACATGTCTAATAGGTCAGCGCCCATCAGAAGATCGAGATATGGCGTGCCATCGCCAAGGAAGTCCGGACCTTGGGGGTCCACAACAGACGGGGCACCCACTGCCGCATGAGGTGGGAGGACATCCGCCGCGGAACAAGGAAGACCGCAGAAACACTGCTGGGGATGGCCTCCCAACCTAGGAGGGGTGCCAGTCGCACCATGACCCCCCTGATGTCCCGGATCCTGGCGGTGGCCTACCCTGAATTGGATGGGCACTTTAAGACATCACAGCAGACACAAGGGGGTGAGTATCAGCACATTCTCCTATCTTTCTGCGCAGTGGAGGCGTCTGGGTGGGGGAGGAGGGCTGTGGGTGACATTAGGCCAGGGCGCTTTCTGTAGTGTAGTCCTCTCCCTTAGGCATGGCCCTGTGCCCCCGGCCCCCACCTCTGTAGGGTGACAAGTACAGCCATTGAAGGTCCAGCATCTCCCATGTGCGCGTTTGACGTCTCTTGGCCTGTTGTCTTAGTCAGTAGTATTGAGTAGTGTACCCCAAATGCGCGGCTTAGTGCATTAGGCACCTGTGTCTGTCCTCTCCGCCAACGGTGTTGACATTGCATGCACTCAACCTGGTCCTCTTTTTTCTCCCCCCACCCTTTCTCTTCATCTTCTTGTGCATGTGTGCATTAGCATCATCAGGCGGAGGAGATATGGCATCGGAGCACGAGGGAGCTGCAGGACACAAGGCCCCGGTGGGCCCAGGAACAGACACCGAGGGCACCAGTGATCCGGAGGGCGAGGGGAGCACCACGACGGGGACCGCTGGTGAGAGCAGCGAAAGCGACACGTCCTCGGATGGGAGCTCCCTAGGGGTGGCGGCAACATCCGTGCCCCCCGCCTCTACAGGTACAGCCGCCACCCAGCGCACCAGCCCCGCCCTCCCAGCAGCCCCTCAGTCTTCGCTCCGTGCCGGTTCGCCCAGGAAGGCGCGCGTCTCCTTCGCCCCAGGCACCTCAGCCCCTGCCCCTGTTGCCCCTGCTGCCCTCAGTGCGGAGCTCATTGACCTGGTAAGGACGCTCATTGTTGGGCAGACGACCCTTCTGAATGCCATCCAGGGTGTGCAAAGGGAGGTGCAACAGAGCAATGCGTACCTGGAGGGCATTCATTCGGGTCAGGCTGCCCATCAACGAGCGTTCACTGCTCTGGCCTCAGCACTGACGGCAGCCATTGTCCCTGTTTCCAGCCTCCCTCTTCTGACTGCCTCCAGCCAGTCTCTGTCACCTGTTCCTCAGCCTATCCCATCCACACCATCAGACCAGCCTGCACACACCTCAACACCCAAGAGCAGCTCATCCAAACACAAGCACCACAGATCCCGCAAACACTCACCCGAGCAACACCCAGATGCAGACATGCCAACAGCCACTGCCACCCCTGTGTCCCCCTCCTCCTCGTCTCCCTCCTCCCTCCCTGTGACGTCTACACTCACACCTGCATGCACCTCAACATCAGCCAGTGCTTCCATCACCACCTCACGCTCCAGTACAGTCCACAATCGTGCAGTCACCACCCCCACTGCCATGTACACGTCCCCTGTGTCCTCTCCCACTGTGTCTGTCACCCCCTCTTCCAAGACACACAAACGCAGGCAGCCACCCACCCAACAGCCATCCACCTCACGACAGCCTACAGCACCAGCACCTTCACCCAATGACAGCACACCTGACTCTCCTACAACCACCTCCTCTACCTCCACTTCCATCTCCACTTCTCCTACCCTTTACCTTGGCCCTAAAAAACTTTTCCTGGCTAACCTTAACCTCTTTCCCCCCGATGACCTCCCCCATCCACCTTCAAAGAGTCCCAAGAGCACCGCAGCCACCACCAGCCCAGCTTCGGGTGTCACTGTTGTGCCTGGGTTCTGGAGCCCACCCTTTGCCAGCAGTGACACATCGATCAGCAGCAAGGACACGTCCAGCCCCCCCCCCGGCAAGAGGACCCGCAAAACTAAGGACCGCCGTGCGAGGACCGACAGGGCTGCCCCCAAGGAGCAATGTGCGGCCACTTCACCACCCACACCATCTGGGGGAGGCAAGGGCCCGAGAGCCCCAACAAAGGAGCGGAAGGGCAGCAGGAGCGCGGAGAAGGTGGACCCCACATGCCACATCCCAGCTGGGAAGGAGGACACTAAGGAGGCCAGGAGTCCGTCCCCGAAGGGTCCAGAAACGTCACGGTCCGAGGGCGACTGAACAGGGAGTCCAGGCCAGGTCTGGCTCCCTTGACCTGCTGGATGGGCACCGCTGAACAGGGCCCGCGGTGCAGAAGAGCACCGCTGAACAGGGCCCCGCCGTGGAGATAGGCACCGCTGAACAGGGCCCGCGGTGCAGAAGAGCACCGCTGAACAGGGCCCCGCCGTGGAGATAGGCACCGCTGAACAGGGCCCGCGGTGCAGAAGAGCACCGCTGAACAGGGCCCGCGGTGCAGAAGAGTACCGCTGAACAGGGCCCCGCCGTCTCAAGCACCGCTCCGCTGGGCCCTTCCTGTCAAGCACCGCTCCGCTGGGCCCCGCCGTCTCAAGCACCGCTCCGCTGGGCCCTTCCTCTCAAGCACCGCTCCGCTAGGCCCCGCCGTCTCAAGCACCGCTCCGCTGGGCCCTTCCTCTCAAGCACCGCTCCGCTGGGCCCTTCCTCTCAAGCACCGCTCCGCTGGGCCCTTCCTCTCAAGCACCGCTCCGCTGGGCCCTTCCAATCAAGCACCACTCCGCTGGGCCCTTCCTCTCAAGCACCGCTCCGCTGGGCCCTTCCTCTCAAGCACCGCTCCGCTGGGCCCCGCCGTCTCAAGCACCGCTCCGCTGGGCCCTTCCTGTCAAGCACAGCTCCGCTGGGCCCTTCCTCTCAAGCACCGCTCCGCTGGGCCCTTCCTGTCAAGCACCGCTCTGCTGGGCCCTTCCTCTCAAGCACCGCTCCGCTGGGCCCCGCCGTCTCAAGCACCGCTCCGCTGGGCCCTTCCTCTCAAGCACCGCTCCGCTGGGCCCTTCCTCTCAAGCACCGCTCCGCTGGGCCCTTCCTGTCAAGCACCGCTCCGCTGGGCCCTTCCTCTCAAGCACCGCTCCGCTGGGCCCCGCCGTCTCAAGCACCGCTCCGCTGGGCCCTTCCTCTCAAGCACCGCTCCGCTGGGCCCTTCCTCTCAAGCACCGCTCCGCTGGGCCCTTCCTGTCAAGCACCGCTCCGCTGGGCCCTTCCTCTCAAGCACCGCTCCGCTGGGCCCCGCCGTCTCAAGCACCGCTCCGCTGGGCCCTTCCTCTCAAGCACCGCTCCGCTGGGCCCTTCCTCTCAAGCACCGCTCCGCTGGGCCCTTCCTCTCAAGCACCGCTCCGCGGGCCCTTCCTCTCAAGCACCGCTCCGCTGGGCCCCGCCGTCTCAAGCACCGCTCCGCTGGGCCCTTCCTGTCAAGCACCGCTCCGCTGGGCCCTTCCTCTCAAGCACCGCTCCGCTGGGCCCTTCCTGTCAAGCACCGCTCCGCTGGGCCCTTCCTCTCAAGCACCGCTCTGCTGGGCCCCGCCGTCTCAAGCACCGCTCCGCTGGGCCCTTCCTCTCAAGCACCGCTCCGCTGGGCCCTTCCTCTCAAGCACCGCTCCGCTGGGCCCTTCCTCTCAAGCACCGCTCCGCTGGGCCCCGCCGTCTCAAGCACCGCTCCGCTGGGCCCTTCCTCTCAAGCACCGCTCCGCTGGGCCCTTCCTCTCAAGCACCGCTCCGCTGGGCCCTTCCTGTCAAGCACCGCTCCGCTGGGCCCTTCCTCTCAAGCACCGCTCCGTTGGGCCCCGCCGTCTCAAGCACCGCTCCGCTGGGCCCTTCCTCTCAAGCACCGCTCCGCTGGGCCCTTCCTCTCAAGCACCGCTCCGCTGGGCCCTTCCTCTCAAGCACCGCTCCGCTGGGCCCTTCCTCTCAAGCACCGCTCCGCTGGGCCCCGCCGTCTCAAGCACCGCTGAACAGGGCACCGCCGTCTCAAGCACCGTTGATGGTTCATTGTGCCCACCATGCCTCCTCCTTGACCAGTGGAGACTGTCATCCACCTGATGGACTGTGGCTTTGCACTCCCCAGGATGGTCCAGTGGGCAATCCACCCACTGCAGAGACTTGAGAGACTGTGGCTTTGCACTCCCCAGGATGGCCCAGTGGGCAGCCCACCCACTGTAGAGACATTGAGAGACTGTGGCTTTGCACTCCCCAGGATGGCCCAGTGGGCAGCCCACCCACTGTAGAGACATTGAGAGACTGTGGCTTTGCACTCCCCAGGATGGTCCAGTGGGCAATCCACCCACTGCAGAGACTTGAGAGACTGTGGCTTTGCACTCCCCAGGATGGTCCCGTGGGCATGGTGGCTCCTCGTGGATCTGGCGTCGTGGACTCATGTGGCTGTGGTGCCCCCCCCCTTCCCTTCCCCCTGAGGTGCCTGTAGTTTTTACATCTGATGCCCCTGCAGTGTTCTCTCCAAAGGACTCAGGTCTCCTGTGTGGGCTTTGCCCTTGTTTCTCAAGACTTTGGCCCACGGACATGCTGAATTCGTAGGATGTGCAGGACTTGGTACTTCAGTTATACACTGATGTGTATGTCATTTGTTTTGTTGTGGATATCTTTCATGGTTGTACGCTAATTTTCTGGAGCTTTTTGGTACATAAATATTTATTCCAAATATGATTATGTCCTAGCATTTTTCAGGGGTGTTTGGGTGGTGTCACTGTGACTTGGTGCTCTGCATTGGTGAGTACATGATTGGGGGGGGGGGGTCGCATATGTGTGTGCCCGTAACCTTTCGTCCTCCCCCTCCCGTGTGTCGTAGGTGCAGTACTCACCGTTGTCGTCTGCGCCGGACTTCGTACTCGTGGTAGATGAGAAGGTAGACGAGAGCAGGTAGGATGTTTAATTCGGGTTCCATGCTGTCCTCCGTACTCGTGGAGTGTGTTTTGGTGAGCGTTTTCCCGTTCGTAGTCTGTTTCCGCCGTGTTTTTATCGGCGGTGCTCCCGCCCCGGAAAAGGTGGCGGATTGGTGAGTTATGATAGTGTGGGCGGTACATTGTCTGCCGCCTGCCTGTTGGCGGTGACCGCCGCGCTGTTTGTCTGTACCTCCGCGGCGGTCGGAGTGTTAAGTTGCCGGGCTGTGTTGGCGGTTCCCGCCAGGGTCAGAATTCCATTTTTTGGACCGCCAGCCTGTTGGCGGGTTGGCCGCCACTTTAACACCGACCGCCAGGGTTAGAATCACCCCCTAACACTTTGTTCTGTTTGCATTCAACATGGCCACATACATTGCATGCAGTACGTCAAGACATCTGCTACTGTCGCTCAGGAGCATTCTACTGTTCACATTTGTTAATGTGATACTCACAACAGGGCCACCGACCACCACACCCAGGTGGTCCAGCAGATCCTGCTCCCTGGCCACCCGGTGAACACAGTGATGCTTCAGCTGGTGCTCATTCCTGCTCGTATGGTAGACTCTTTTGAGGTGGTAGAGCACCTTGCCCCACTGCAGCCGCCTCTCCTCTGTGTGATACCCCTGTATCACCCACCCACCATCTCCAGAATCAAGGAAAGGAAGTGGGACACCAGCCACACAAAGCCCCCAAGCTCCTCCTCCCCCCATGCGGGTCAGCCTCGCCCTTCCTGACATGTCCCTGAACAACAAATCTAAACTGAGGATGTGTAAAAAAAGGAAACCAAAGGAAAATAAAGGAAACTTATAGCCCAAATGTAAGAACCCCAACTAACCCAACTAATTTAGCCTTCAGACAGACACCCGACAGTACAAATACAATCTGAAAGACACTAAACTGTACAAAATCACATACACAGGTACAATAAACAAACATAATTCACAAAAGGCACAAGAGACACCATACGATACAATAAACACAATTGAGACACCAGCAACACCGAGACACAGCCACAAAGTCAAGAAATAGCACAGACCACAAAGTGAAAGTGAAAGTACACCCACTTTACCATGCCTGTAAACAGGTTTCCTATTACATCACTTCCTGTCCCCTTTGCGGACCGTTTTCTGTCATGCGTGTATTTTTTTACGCATAAGATGTTTGCGTGAATATTTTCAATGCATAACCTACATGTGCGGCAAAATACCACGCATTGCCTGTAGACTTTAATTTCAATGGATATCCGTATGCGTGTAGTGCACAGGTGGAATTCATGCTAAGGGCCCATGTATAATTAGTTTGCGTTCACGTGATTTTTCAATGCATTTGCGTCAACATTTTTGACTCAATCTGTGATTGCGTGATTTTTTAATATTTAACATGTATGCACCCTGTATCAACATGAAGATAAGATGGTATGGCCTGCAGTGTGAGGTATAGTGGTTGGCCACATGTGTTTAAGCATGCAACTGTGTGTTTTGGGTGTGAATGACCTGTAACAACAATATGCGTGTTTCTGAAGGAACAGCACGCAATACATTGGACGTCATGCAAATGTATGAATGTGTTCCAAATGGGTATCTACATCTGATGGCAATCAGTGATCTACAACAGTCATGATATGTGTTTGTAATGTGTGTTGACTCATGTGATGTGTGTAGTTGTTTGACTTTGGGGCCATTACATTTCACACGACAAACAAAACTCAGGTATGATTGAGGATGGCTGATGAGTGCTATGTAGGATATGTTACCCCTCATATGTCATTAATTGTTGGTTACGACTTCATGGTGACTTGTGTGTGGACTACACAAATGTCTGACATGTGCACATGTTTGGTACGTATTGGGTTTGAGACACTGTGCTATAATTCCACCCATAAAGTGTTTGACTCATTACAATTACCTATGTTACTTGTTTTGCTGTGGTGTACCTGCTGCCCTGGCTGCATGTGTTCACATATTTTCAGATGTGCATTCCACAGAAGTGTCCAGTTCAATTGTGTGAGCATGTGCACCCTGTGTCAGGATTGGGGTCCATGGTGTCACGGTTTCGGGCGGGTCTAGTAAGGACTCTGTTAGGAGCACCCCTTGAGTTCACAGAGTATCTTGTAAGAAGGTAGTGTACCAAAGCAGAAGAGCAGCTAAAGGCATACAAGGGGAAAGGCCAGCTATGGTAAGGCAGAGAAAACAGAAAGGTGAAGGCAGAGCAACCTTAGTGTGAACAAATATGGAACGGGTCAGTAACGGACAAACACTCTGGGGTTATCACTAAGGGTGTACACAGGGTAGAGCTCAGAACTTTCCACAGCAACAGGGAACG
The DNA here is from genome assembly GCF_031143425.1 of Pleurodeles waltl. Taxonomy (NCBI): domain Eukaryota; kingdom Metazoa; phylum Chordata; class Amphibia; order Caudata; family Salamandridae; genus Pleurodeles; species Pleurodeles waltl. The sequence goes on along the minus strand of NC_090451.1, from coordinate 452,189,960 downwards.
TCAGCTTATAAGCAGTTCAAGGCAGCAGCGAGGCCAGGTCAGAGTCACATGGCTGACCTGCCCAAGAGAGGTCACAGATGTGTTCAGCGTCAGTCTCTTACAAGTACTAGAGGAGAGAATCCAATATAAAGGGACAAGCAGACTTTTTCCATAGGAAGCAATGGAAAGAAGATTACAGGTCTTACCGACTACCAGGCTGTGCATTATGGGACTTGAAGTCCATGCAAGTTAATGTAGTTCTTCTATAGCATGCCATATGGAAAAGGGAGCAAACAAGAGTCAGAAAGGGACTCTGGGTGAGGGTTAATGATGATTCCCAGGGTACAGATAGTCGGTTTACAGCGCCCCCTAGAGATGGGAGGGCAGAGACGTAACACATGGCAGTGGCAGGACTTATTTCCAGGGATGGACTACACAGGGCATGTGTTGTTAACATTGCTTGTTATACCTGGGACACTCATGCTATCCATTTTCACAAATGATGCCCCCCTTGACACACAAGCTCCTTGCAGAGATTGCAAAAGTCACACTTACAAATGTCAGGGGTCTGTTCGTACATTCATGTTTCCACTGATATTTCACATCCACTGCCTCATGTATGGGGCGCTGATTTACTTTGATTAGAAATGTCATAGTTGTGTGTCATGTGCTACAGTAGACCATGTTGGCAACGTGGATGTGAGTCATATGCTGTGGTCCATTAATTATGTCCTTCATCTGTAAAATTCAAGAGATGAGTATTTTTTATATGTGTGTGATGTTTGCTGTACAATCATACGCATCACATGTGATGTTGCATCAGAAGTAGTCAGATTTGTCTTTGTAACATGCTCCTTGAGATAATACTCACATTCCTAAGGAACATGTGATGGAGAATGAAGAAACCAGAGCAGGATTATGCAATCAAGTAAGGTGTTTATTTACATACCTTAACAAGGTGTGTAGAATGACTATTGAGTGAAAAAGTTTTGTACAATTTGTTGTCTGCTGCACATTCCTGCATCTGTCTTTTGCTGTTCCCCCTAATTTTCACTGCCACCATCCTCCTCCTCCTCAGGCAGTTCTTGCTCTGGCTCACATAGAGGGATGTTCCTCCTCACACAAATGTTGTGCAGGATAGCACAGGTAAGTATAATTTTACACACAATGGGCCAGGTGTAGCAACTTCCGCATTTGCGATTCGGAAATTGCGAGTCTGTGCGACTCGCAATTTCCGAATCGCAAATGCGGATGCATGAAGAACGGTGTCTCAGACACCGTCTGCGACTCGCTATGGGGTCGCAAAGAGCCACCTCATAAATATTAATGAGGTGGGTCGCATTTTGCGACCCCAAAGCGAGTCCCTGCACTCACAGGGATGGTGGCCTGCTGAAGTCAGAAAACCTCCATGTCTGTGACTGCTTTTTAAATAAAGCAGTTTTTTAAATTTATTTTGCAGCCCGTTTTCCTTAAAGGAAAACGAGTTGCAAAATAAAACAAATAACAAAACCATTTTGTTTCATTTTTTCAGAGTAGGCCTTGGTCCATTGGACCACTGCCTGCTATGAAAAAACCTTTTCGGCAACATTCACAAAGGGGAAGGGGTCCCCTGGGGACCCCTTCCCTTTTGCGAATGAGTTACCACCAGTGTGACACTGGTGGTAACTGTGAATTGCGATGCGAGTTGCAAATAGGAAGGGAAGACCCCTTCCTATTTGCGAGTTGCATTCACAATTTGCGAGTCGGTACCGACTCGCAAATTGTGAATGTGCATCGCAGAAGGCTTTTTGCATGGCGCAAACTGCGATTTTCGCAGTTTGCACCATGCAAACAGCTTCCTACATCTGGCCCAATGTGTGGGGCATAGAGGAGGCTGCCTCCTGTGATGTCCAGGCACCTAAACCTGGACTTCAGGATGCCAAAGGTCCTTTCCACAATGGGGTGTGTCCTCCGATGTGCCTCATTATAGGCATGCTCTGCTGCTGTGCTTGGGTTCGGGAATGGGGTCATGATACATGGCTGGATCCCGTAACCCTGATCCGATGCAAAAGATAATGGGAGTGAATATTTTGTTGCTTGCTTGCAACAGGAATGTCATGTAGCATGGCAGTTGTTATCTTGTGTCATCTGTGACTCATATGTGTTTGTGGTATTGTGAGAAATCCTGGGATTCTGTGAGGTTTTTTCTGCAGTGGGTTGTTTGACTGACAACTTGGGTTTGGCTCATTGACCTGGGATCTATGATTTTATTTTCCAAACCATTGGTCAGTATGTATGTGCCATGCAATGTGTACTGTTCAACATGTTTTAGTGTGCTTTCACTGGAGGGGAAGTGATACTTCCACATACACAACAGATTCCGATGTGGTGGTAACCTGGTTGCACTACATGGCCTGGACCTCGCATCCATTTAGACATATGTCATTGCAGATGAAATGCAACAGTGAGGCCCTTTGATTTGGCTAGGTGACAATGCAGAACACATCTCCATAAGTTGGCAGCACTGAGGTGTTCAGTAGTGACAATGCACAATTTTCCCATGTGTGACTTGGTTCTAGGCAAACCTTTGTTGTTTCCTCTGCCAGTAGCTCATGTGCAACCATGCACCTACACTACCAAACTTGCTCCACGGAACCTGGCTAACTGCCTTGTGGAGGTGGATGTATCTGTGCAGGAAGGGCCATCTCCCTATAAATATGCTATTTTGATGGACAATTGGCTCTTTCAGTGTGTGCTCCAGTGTGCAGTTTGCATTCGTGCCACATCAATATGTGTTCATAGCACAGTTCACTTCCTTATTTCTACCTGGCAACGGAACACCAGGAGTGAGGTATGATGTTGGGACTGCCTCACTATTTCCGTGTCACCTACATGTGAGTCAGCATCATCATGCTATGTGTCCCATGGTGTTAGACCTGCTGCAACAAACATTGCACACCCCTTCCACACTACATACTGCTTGGGAGGGTGTCGGATTGACTATGTTGCCTAATGTATTTGTAAATGGTTCATCTTCCCAGTTGTACTTACAAGGCAGAGCATGTCATTGTCACTGTGGGCGTTGGCATTGATCCCTTGTTGCTCTAGAGTGGCAGCTAATGTTTGTGGCAGCTGTCATTTGTCCAGAGGTGTGTATCCCATTGTGTCAGGATGTACAACATAACTACCAGTGTCACACCTCAGTGTCATCCTGCCCACGTGTCAATTTAGTGGTGTTTGTTTTGTGTGTCCTACAGGGTTGTTGTGCTGTGTGTATATTGCTAGGTTCATTGCCTTACCGACAAGAAGGCCATTGCCATATTGTCCATCCTGGAAGTGCTGATTGATCCTGCTGTGGCAGAATATAAGTGAATAATGGACACTCCCAGGATACTTGGCCAAGATGTTAGTGAACAATTCCTGGTGGTCAACTATGGCCTGCACATTGATGGAATGCTTGTGCTTTCTGTTCCAGAATAGGTGGTCTTTTGCTTCAAGCGGGATGATCTAGACATGGGTGCAGTCAATTGCACCAAGCACATGCGGGAAGCCATGGATTTGGTAGAAGCCCTGTTTTATCTCCTGCTGCTTCTGCTGGGTGTTGGGAAAGTGATGTGGCGGGTGTGAGGGAGGTTATGGCATCTAACACCTTGGGCAGGAAGGCCGAGAATGAGGGCTGTGATACCCCAGCGACAAGGGCACCCGTTGCCTGGAAGGAGCCACTTGCCAACATATGCAGGACAGCTAGCAGCTTGGTCACTGGTGGTATGTTGTGGGGTGTCTGCAGGTTAGCTATTAGCGGTGGCTCAATATGGCGCAGCAGCTGCTGTATGTTTTGCCAGTTCAGTCGCTACCTACGGATGATGTCCTTTTCCCTGAGGCCATGGAGGGTTGTCCTGTTCCTGATGATCCTTTCCTGCCTTCTGCGTTGCCTTTGTGGGCCACGTTGGGGTGGTAGTGGCTGCTGCCGTTGGTCCTGTGCTCAGCGTTGTCTTGCAAGCTGCATCACTAGCACCTTCATGTTGTCCTGTTGGTCTGTGATGTTGGTTGTGTATGTTTTCCTTATGTAGTGGTGTGTTTGCCTCATTTTAACGCCTGCCCTAACCCATGTGTTAAATTTAGATGTAAATCAAGTTTAGCGTCATTTTTCGGGTCCGCCTCCCACCCTCGCGTCATTTTTGCCATATTGGATAAATATGGCGCTAGGGTGTATGAGTCATTTTTTGGACCAGAACGCCTACCTTGCATCTCATTGACGCAAGGTGGTTTCACACATCCTTAAAATGATGTTCACTTCATATTTTTGACGCTAGACAGGTCTAGGGTCAAAATATAAATATGGAGTTAGGTTTGCCCTTGATTTGTGTCAAATAAAATTACACAAATCTAGCGCAAACAGAGTATAAATATGGGCCTTAGTCGTTTTCTTGAAAATCTTTCCTCAACTGGGACAAAGTCAGAAGTTGAGGCTGACCTCGCGGGAGCCCTCTTCAGATATCCTGCGCTGGAGGCCTCAGTCAAGTTTCCTATGTTCGGACTTAGAAACATTTTCAGGACGGAAATCTTCATCTGAGACAAAGTCGAAAATTTAAGCCAACATCGATGGAGCCCTCTTCGGGTACACTGCGTGGGAGGCCTCGGTCAAACTTTTACATTCAGACTTAGGAACTTTTCTGGAGCTTTTCCTCCCCTGACGTTGGACAAACCTCTTCAGCAAGCTGATTTAGATGCAACATCATCGGATTGTCTCTCCATGAGCCCCCAGTCAAATCTTAGAATTCTGGGACTCCGGAGCTTTTCAGCGGGACAAACCTGCAAGTCAGGCTAGGTCTTGGTATACTTATGGTGCTTTTTTCCAAAGTTGCTCCAAACGTCTCCAAACAAAACTTCTGGATCTTCTTCCAGAAGTACTTTTAAGGTCCTTCTGGTGTCCATGAAGCACCCCAAGGTTACAGAAGCTCTAAGCTGCTCCTTAGGGGAGAGTACTCCAACTACCAGATTGCACCCTGTTCAAATCCTTAAATGACCACTGGTCACTGGTAAACTGGTTTATTTTTGCAGGGTTGATGCAGGGGACTCTGGTCAGCTCTTTCCTACCTGTAGCTTATAGGGAGTTCCTTCTTGGAGCAGTAGAAGCCAGGCAAAGTCCTTTTCTTGGTGAAGCCCAAAGTGTGCAGCTAGTGCAATCCTTCTGAGTGCAGTGTCCAGGTGCAGGCCAGTGGTCCAGCAGGGCAGTCCTTCTTCTTCTTGTCTTGTTCCAGTAGGGATCTGTAGGGCTGTGCATCTCTACCATATTTATCCTTGCTCCTGGGGTGGCAAGCATGGGGTTGCTCTTGTCCAATCACGTGCAGGCCACCCCTCTCTCAAGTGACCACATCCTGGGAAGTGTGGCAAAAATAAATCCCAGGTAGACCAACATTCCTCCAAAATCCAAAATCGCAAAATTTCAGTCTTAGAGTTCAGTTCTGGCTGAGTCCAGCCACTGGTGTGGCTAAGTTTCCCTTAACACACCCCTTTGTAACCCTCTCCTAATCTTATCAGGGGTCATCTGGTTGTCTGGGGCTGCAAGAAATGGGAAAGGTCCAGTTGCTGTCCTAAATGTCCTTCTTTCCTTTGAAGTCCAGTTTGGCTGCTCTCCCCCCATCTTGTTCTAGCATCTGCTGAGGTATACCTCCTTCTACCAGATGCTTCCTTTGTTTCAACCCAGTCCACTTAACACTGCACCAAAACAGCCTGGCTCAGGCTGCCAGAGGCTGACAAATCAGAGAAGGACACAACAGGGCTTAAGTTGGTAACTTTTAGCAAGCGTTCTAAAATTCAACAGTGGCAAGTTGTTGGAGTTATTATAACTTTTAATATGATACAAAACTTGCTATATTTAGCTCCTTCCCATGGAAAATAGGACATTATTATTTTGAAATAAAGTCTATCGATGTTAGCCTATGGAGCCCTTTCACCGTAATGGGGAAAACAACTTTGGCTATTTTTCCTCCACCAGGGCTTATAATATATCTTTTATAATGTCTGGGTTTATAGTTACACTGCACCTAACCCTGGGAACACGTATGGCATACCTTAGGGGTAACTTATTTGTAAAAATAAGGTAGCTTAGGACTTTAAGGAGTACTTTTAATTTCAAAGGCGAATTTGGGGTTAACTTTAACTTAAAAGTAAACAGCAAGGTAGGCATGCTTTTAAAATGGCACTGGGCACCTCCGCAGTGCACCATTGGGTGTACTATCTAGGCTGATGTCCCTAAACCTACATGCCCAACCATATCCTTGGGACCTTTAGTTTGGTTGGTCCAGCCAATTATAATTGACCTAATGTGCATATACCATTTAAATCAGAGCACAGGCCATGGGAATGTTTAGCAGTGTCTAGGGCACCATCAAAGTCAGAAAAACACCAGTATGAGTGAAAAACGAGGGCAAAAAGTAAGAGGGCTTATGCAGTCAGCCCAGTTTTCCCACACTGAGTCAGCGCTTCCAGATAGACATTTAGTAGACTGCATCTTAAATATATCATTTTGTGATAATATTTCACATCCATACTATAGCAACACTTTATTAGATTTGTGACCCATACTCATTACCAATTCACCCAAACTCCCACCATGATCCTGGCATACTGCTTAAAAGATCCAAAATGGTTAGTAAATGACAAATTACAGGGAACTGTTACTGTTATCTAAACTCTATACATTTCTGTTTGTTGCTTAATTTTAAACAGCCTATCCTTAGTTTAACACGTTAACTTTCAGAAAGATGTTTTTGCAATACTGAAAAATGTATTTAAAGCATGTTGCAGCCCAACTGAAGTTAAATTAAACAACGTATCTGCATATAACATACTTTCAATGATTTCTTGTTTCAACTTAGGTGGAAAACATTGTGCTCATTCTAGGGTCATGGGCGCATCCACGATATGTAAAGAAAACAATGAAAGACTGGGATACAGCTTTATCATTGGCAACTTATATATTTATTTTAGTGACAGAGATCCTTTCTCACCTAACTATATCCTTGTCCAAGAGCCAGTTTGAAGCTATATAGTAAGTCTCAGTAGTTGCACCAGTTCTACCCATGCCTTCATTTTGTTCCATATTCCTTGTATATAAAATAAATGTAATGCAGTTGCCATATCGATAAATGTAACAAAAAAAGTACTTTTTTTAGATCAAGAGTACTTCTCCACTAGTAGTTTCAGGAGCAAGGACACATCCATAGAAGAATGCTTTTTTCTGACTCTGATCTGCAGTTTCAGCAAGATTCCAGCACTTATCACCCAGGCCTCCAATATTTTAGGTGGTATTTAGCAATTATATCTTCTGAATTGCCATCAAGAGTTATCATTAATTAACTTTTCAGTTTAGACCGATCTCCATTTTTATCAATGGATATTCTGATGACCATTCTCCAAGAATCTGGAAGTGTTTTGTATTTTATAATTGTAGTGGATCAAGGGCTGCAATTTTACTTAAAGTTTAATTATGTTAACTGAAATATCATGAGGTCCTTGGGCCCGCAAGGAGTTCAAGGAATTAATTAGATCCTCTTTATCGTCGATATCTCTTTTTGAAAGTTCACCTTTGCAGCTTTAACACATTCTCCTAAATGTCTGATATTTCCAATTGAGATTTCTTGTTTTCATTTTGTCTGTATTTGTTAGTTATGTATTTAACTTAGGTCTCCTCTGTCACTGGAGGTTCTGTAATTCATTTTCCTCTTCCTAAGTAAATATGAATTATTTCCCAAAAATGGTTTACCTTTTACTCCTTTACAGTTGAAGAACTGTTCATAACTATGCCCAGATTTTTCTCTCTCATCATGTATTCTATTTTAGAATCTTCTTTCTGTAGTACCGTCTAAATTCTTTAATACACCATTCTCTTTCTCTCTTCTCTTATTTAAACACTTTACTGATTTGTTTATTCACAACTGTTCTAGCTTTTTGCTTTGTATTTTTCTGAAGTATCATCTTCATGTTTTTTCAGCTATTCTGACCTTTTTTTTTTTTTCAACAAATACAAATGAGAAAACAAAACAAATTTAGCCCAGCAGGGGATAAACCTTTGGGAGACAAATGTCCATCTCTTAAATGGTGACATTCCATTTTCGTTTAAACATTTAATTATTATGAGCTAAAATCCAATCCTGAAATGCCCCCCATATTGCCTTCCCTTTCCTCCTCGCATGTTTCCCTTTACGTTCATATAATGCTATCTCCAGATAATATACAGACAATAATCTGGCCAACCATTGCTGCCAGGACGGAGGTCGAACATTAAGCCAGGTGGATGATATACACAATCGAAATACTGCCATGGCCACAAAAATAAATGCTTCATATAGATTGTCCGTTTCGCCAATAACCCCTAGGACCATTACCTCGGGGGTAAGGATTAAATCGTATCCCAGAACTTCTTTCAATACAGATTGAATGCCTTCCTTCAAATCCTTCAATTCCCCGCATGTAGCCATCATGTGTACAATATCTATTCCATACATCCCACATCTTGGACAGCTTGTTCCCAATAAGCTGCCCCATTTGACAAGATGAGCTGGGGTATGATACAGATCAAACACGCTTTTATAATGTTGCGCTTGGAGGGAGGAGGAAAGTAGAATAGTGTGTCCCAATTCTAATGACCTTAAAAAGATTTTACTCCCATCTTCCAGTTTCTTACTCCACTTTTCACAATTCTTCTCTAGGTCATCGGGCTGTTCTGACATTAGTAATCGATAAATTGACCTAATTGATATATTAGGATTAGCCAAGATATCATCCAGCACTTGAACACTCCTAAATCCCTGCACCCCTCCTGTTTTCCTTAAAAGAAAGTCTCGTATCTGTAGATATTTAAAAAAATCCCTACGCTCTAAACCATAGCACTTCTGTAGATCACCAAATGCCTTAACCCCAGAATTATCAAAGAGATTCCCCAGCCTCCCTATACCTACAGAGACCCAGCTTGCCATACATTTATCCTTAAATATGCCGGGGAGCAATGGATTCTTTTCTATCATGGTATAACAATTATATCTGCCAAATCCTTTCTTTTTGTACCATGACCGCCAGTACTTATAGGCCGCCTCCAATACCTTATATCGAGTTTTCTTGTAATACCCGGGCTCATGAAATGTTACCAGACACCCATTAGCTGCTGCTCCTATCTGCAGTTCGTATATGTTAGGACAATCCTCTTCCGGAAACCCTTCTTTCTTAGAACCCCATAAAGGGCGCATATACTGAAAGGCTGCTGCCATTTGGTATAATTTTATATTCGGTAAAGACCAACCCCCCCTTTCTCGGGGAAGAGACATAAATTTACTTGCTCTTCTACATTTACCATATGCCCATATGAATCTCATAACCACTCTATCTATCTCTTTAAATCTGGAATTATTAAAGCTCAACGGTAAAGCCCGAAACAAATACAGCAGCTTAGAGAGAAAAATCATTTTTACCATATTACACCTCCCCATAATAGTTAAATGTAGGTTATTCCATCTGCACATATCTTGTCTTGCTTTAGCAGTTATGGGATCCAGATTTAACTTAACAATTTCTCCTACTTGTGGCGTAATATCTATGCCCAGATATACTGCGTGATCCACCCTTCGAGTATCCTCAGTGCTAGTGTATTGATTAATCAGTATCTGCGTTTTATCTCTGTTTAGAAGACATCCAGAAAATCTTCCGAACTTCATTGACACCTTTTCAACCTCTCTCAATGCCGGGTCAGGGGTGGGAGTTAATATAGCAATATCATCTGCATAAGCTAAAACTTTTATATCCCATCCCTGCCTATGAATCGGTGGAATCTTGTTGTTATCTTCGATCTGTCTAAGCAAAGGATCTATATATACAGCGAACAGGACTGGAGAACATGGACACCCCTGTCTAGTACCTCTCTTAACCTGGACACTCTCCGATTGTCCCCCGATTAGTTGTATTTTTACTGCCGGTGATCTATATAGGGCCCTTATTGCTGCAATAAATTTCTTCACTAGCCCATAATGCTCCATTACATGACATAAATACTTCCAGCTCACCCGATCAAATGCCTTTTCCGCATCTAATAATGCGACTGCCATCGGCTCCTCAGCCACTTCTGTAGCGTCCAAGAGTGCAATGACTTTTAGAATATGATCAGTGGTATCCCTTCCTGGCACAAACCCATGCTGTCTAGGGAAAACTATCTTCCTGATCACAAGAGATAGTCGAGCGGCTAATATCTTTGAATATATTTTAGTATCGCTATTGATTAGTGTAATTGGCCGGTATGACGCCGGGTTTGATGCGGGTTTCCCTTTCTTCAAAAACATTACCATATTAGCCATATCCCATGATGGAGGGATTGCCCCTCCATTCTGCACCTGAATAAACAGCTCTAACATTACCGGGAGCAGTATGGCTTTAAATATTTTATAAAACTCTAAAGGAATTGAATCGGGGCCTGTGGCCTTACCAATGGCTAAATCACCCAATGCTTTATCAATTTCCGAGATATCTATCTGTTCCCCTAGATATAAGATATCACTCTCCAATAGTTTATTGACTTTAATGGGGATTAAAAAATTTTACATTTCTTCCTCTGAGTATATAGATGTGTCATCATATAATTCCGTATAATATCTGTGGAAAACCTTCCTAATTTGATCCACTTCAACAACCATTTGTCCTTGCCAATCTTTAATCTCTCTAATAATCCCGGATGCTGTTTTCTGGCTTGCCCGTATTGCTAATAAACGCCCGGATTTTTCTCTGTACTCATATCCTAATGAACGCTGTGCTAAATATTTCTCCGCTATTCTTTGGGTCAGAGTTTCGTTAATTGCAGCTTTAGCTATTACAACTTCCTCCTGGGCCTTTTTTACATCACCCCCGTCTCTATCGCCATAACCAGCTGTCTTTCCAACAACCTTAGTTTCATTTGAAGATCTTTAACTCTGTTTTGAGTGCTTTTTTGCTTTTTCATGCTAAAACTCAATGTTTCACCACGTATTCCGGCTTTTAAAGTATCCCAAACTATCTCTACCGGAGCTGTCCCTTGGTTAAACCCCAAGAATTCGACTATCCACTTGCTCATATGTGTACAATATTCCGGGTCCCTAAGAAGCCCTCTTTCAAATGTCCATCTCCTCTCCTTTAGTTCTAACCCATCCAATTCCAATTCTAATACTAAGGGATTATGATCTGATACAACCCGCGGATATAGCTCCATCTTACCCTGGTTTAATAATACAGGAGAGATCAGAAAATAGTCAAGTCGTGCTACTTTCACATGCAGGGCCGAGTAATAGGTATATCCAGGATCTGGCTTGCATAATCTCACCCATGCGTCCACTAATCCTAGTTCTTTCTGAATAGCGACCATTGCATTATATACTCGAGGTTTCCGCCCTTGGTACTTCTTTGTAGGCGCTAAAGCATCCTGTAATCCCTCCCAGGATCCATTAAGATTACAATCACCGCATAAAATATACGGGGGCCCCATCCTATTAATTCTATAGCCAGGGTATCTAACACTATTGGGTCATCCGTGACCGTGCCATATACAGAACAAAGTGTAAAGCTACCATGTCCATAGCTACATTCTACAATTACCCATCTCCCTCCCCTATCCGCCTTCTGCCTAGTAAAATTTAATTTATTAGTCCGATCTAATATCGCCACCCCTTTAGTTCTAACCTCTTGTTCTGATCGAACAATTACTTTCATACCGAGTGTACCCAGAATTCCAGCATTCTTATATTCCACATGTGTCTCCTGTAGACAGTAGATGTCTGCTTTAAAAGTTTTAAGTTCCTCTGCTACTCTACTTCTTTTGCGAGGGTCATTTAACCCACATATATTAATCGAGGCAATTCGAAGTCTAACCATTTGCTATTTTAGGTTCCCTTTCTCTCTTTTTGTTCTCCCAGGTTTTTATATCTAACTGCGCTTTCTCTTGAATTTTCCATTCGATTTGTTCCCCTCCTTCTGTCTCTCCTGCCCCTGCTTTCTGTTGCTCCCCTTGTTGTATTCCTACTCCCCTTCCTTTCCATTTTACTCCCCCGTTTTCTATCCTTTCCCCCCTTTCCTCTCCTCCTTCTCCTCATCCACAGCCCCTCCCTCCTTTCCCCCTCCCCCACCTCCCCAACCTCCGCCCCTTCTCCCTCCCCTCCCCTCCCCAGACCAGTCCCTACCACCCCCCTCCCGTGTTACCTTCCTCCCCGAGACTGGCCCACCATCCTGTAGAGCAATCAGACCACTCGTGGCCTGAATGTTAGCGTTGTGTATGTGCGAACCCACCCACCAGTTACTGGAGCACTTTTGCTTTTCCAAGTAACTTCATTTCGCTATCTGCCCCCCATCACATATTCTTTTGCTTTAATTTCCGACGTGAATACTTCTGTTTTCCCATTCAATATTATTTTAAGGCGAGCCGGGGCCAGTAAATACGCTTCCCCGCCTTTCTCTAAGACTGGTTTAATAAGTTGTCGGAGCCGCCATCTCCGTTCCACAGTGGCATGACAAAAATCAGGGCGGGTGAAAAAAGTCACCCCATCCACAGTGCGAGGGGTATTTGGACGGGTTTTATCCAAAATCTCCTGTCGCAATAAATAATTCCCAAAATAAGCTAAAACTGCCCTAGGATATTTAGAGTCTGCGCGTTGGCCCCCCTCCCGCCGATTTAGCGGGAACCTATGTACACGCTGCAGTTCATTCTCCCAACTCCAGCTTCCCAATTCCGGGAAAGCACCACGCAAAAAATTAATCATATATGTCCTTATATTGTTTCCTTCTAGTCCTTCCGGTATGCCCAAAATTCGGAGAGTATTCCTTCTTTGTCTATTCTCGAAATCTTCCAATTTCCACATTACGTCCGTCAATTGTTCGTCCCTCATAGTGTTCTGTTCTTTAAGATTGACAACATCCTCCTCGACCGCTACGATCCTTTCTTCCATTAAGGACCGTTTAGACTCAATTTCTGTGCATGATTTTGCTACTTTGCGAACTGTTCCCTGTAGTCTCTTCGTAGCAACCCTTGCACGTCGACTTTCGATCCTAGATTCTGTCTGCAGCTCTTTGATTGAGCTATAGATTGACTGCAGCATTCCTGCCTCAGCCCCCATTGCAGACGGACTATAAGTGGGGGGGCCTATATCTGATTCCTTATTGCCATTAGCTGAGCCCTGGTTAGTTATAGATGAAGAATCCGCGAGTCCAATACCTGAATAGTCCCATTTCAAAGTCCTACTGCCCGAGGATAACGGATTTTCTGGGGACCCCTGGGCGCAAGGCCGTGTTTTGACCGCTTTACACTGTCGGCGCAGCTGTCGCACTGTCGGTTCATTGCTTGAAGTTTTGTCTTCCGTCTCCGATGTTTCACTATCCTCAGACCCGCCAAGACTGTGCTCGCCACTGCTGAGATCAGACTCTTCTGTCAGAGAATAAAATTTATCACTATTGTCCTTCCCCCATTCCACCGATTGAAGGTCTTTTCCTGCTATTTTACCCAAGTTTTTAGTATTTGAGAGAATCTTATATAAGTTCTCTCCTTCTGTTGGAGGTCTAAATATAGACGCACCTCCTTCCCCCTCCTGATGTTCCAATCGCTCAGACCGGTCAGATTGTTGTGCTTGAGGCTGCTTAATTTCGGTAGTAGGGCCGGGTTTCTTTTCCTTTGACTCCCTCTGATTGTCTTCCGCCTCTAGCATACTCTCCATGCCTTGTTTAAAGTTCACAGGAGGATCGTTGTTCATAGTACCCCCGCTTATACTGCTGCTGCTCGGAAGAGATTCTATCCCTACCACCTTATCGGGGGGGGGGTTAAATGTGCAGGCCGCATATCCTGTGCCCCCCCTGCAAGAAAAGTTATGATAGTAGATTGACTTTTGCCCTTGCCCTTGATTTCAGTCGGGGGAGTAGTAGTAGTATTCTCACTTGTCTTAACGCCTCTCAACATATTTTCCACGGCTGGTTTAGCTACAATTGTCGTCAGGCGTTTGTTTGCTCCCGTTAGCTCTCCTTTGCCTCGACCTGCCCATGTCACTTTTACACCTTCTATCTTTTCTCCCAGATTCCGGAAGGGCTTGGGAGGCATCTTGATCTTTAGTGCATGTGTCAACAGCCTAAATAGTCCCTTTAACCCAGACGACACCAAGGCTGTATCCACGATTATTTGTTTTATCAGGTTTTTCCAGAGCCATAAGGGGGTATATAAATGCAGACCTGGATTATTTTGTGCGCCTGATACCATCATCAGAGATCTCAGATATATATATATATATTTTTTTTTTTTAACCTCTCCCCCCTATCCACTGTTCTTTTTTCCCCCCCTATTTTTTTTTAACCTTTCCCCCCTTACTGTAGAAATGGGGTACCCCTGGGCTCTCCACCTGTCTGTTTCCTCCTGGTTTCCACCCAAGCTCTTGTCCTGTCTGCTTTTCTTCCTGGTTTCCTCCTGGTGATTCACCCCTCTGCTCCTCTGGAGGAAAGCAGAGTTCTAATCCCAATAATATTTACTCCTTGGCCCTTGCAGCTGCAAGTATGGTTTCTCCGGAGAAAAGACTTTTCAACCCCATGAGCCTGGGGGATCGCGTGCTTCTTTACAGAGGACTGTCCAACGCTTGTACAGCCTCGCCGTTCAGCTTTGCCCGAGCGCCACTGGCTCTATGTAGCTCCTTACTTCCTCCGTGCGGGGAAAAGAAAAACGACAGGCCAAAATCGGCCCGGTTCCACTACTCGTTTTCACCCGCTCAAGCCGCGACCGCCTCGGCCGCTGCACCCCCCGCTCCCCCCGGCAGCTGAACCGCGGGGGAGGGAGAGAGAAGAAAGCGGGCCGAGTTCGGCCCCAATCCGCCGTCCGTTTTGGCCGTCTGCTTGGCCGCTCCACCACGGCCGCCACGGCCGTTTATGCCCGACGGGGGCCACCACGGGAAAGAAAATACGGGCTGATCCTGGGGCAAATCCTGCCCGGCTGCTCCGCCACGGCCGCCGCGGCCGCCGTACCTTCGGCTCCCCTGATGGGCGGGACTGCGAGAGCGCAGTTACGCCGACGCCATGTTGCTCTGCCCCCATATTCTGACCTTTTTTCAAGAAATAATTTTTCAATATATCTTTGAATCACACAGTTTTATTACTTTTTCCTGACTATTTGTGCTTACCTTTTCAGTCGAGGAGTCAAGAGATCTTGCACAACTAATCTTGACTTTCTTAGACCAATATACTCTGCTCATATGTATCATGTTGGGTACTGCTCCTTCTTCTGCAGTTTCTCATGTGGATCCTGTTAGATTCAAAAGTATGTTTATTGGTCTTTCACTTGCACTTACATCTCCTACTTTCAGATTTACAGCCGAAATGGAAAGCTGACCAAATTGTGGTAGCACATCTACCTCGTCAAGTGTGAGCATAGTTAACACTGATTTAGGAGTCTTCCAAGACAGCACAGATTGGGTAGGTCATCCTGCGAAGACTTCACTACGACTTTCATGCTAAATTAACATTAACTCTGCTGCCACTCGAGGAGGCAGAAGTGATACCCCAATTTGGCCAGCTTTCCATTTTAGAAAACACTTTATGAAGGTATCTACTTTCAGCAAATTTAGGTTACTTTGTGATTGTATAATTATTGGTATGACCCCAGATTCCAACCACTGTGTAGATTAGAGTTCATTGGTGGTGAAAAATTGCTGACTGATCATCATTGACTACACGTTGACCATTTGAGCTATCTGAGATCATTGCCTCTGCTGATTGCAACCATATTTGTAAGTAGACAAGTAAACTCACTGATTATTCTTTTTTTTTTTTTAGGTCTACGTAGTCTATTTTAACACACTCCTTGTCACACAAATACACTTTACTACACCAAACTACACACACACTTCACACAGGGTAGTGAAACAAAAGATCTCCGATAAAGAGCTCCTTGTGGGTGTGGGTGTCCTTCAGGCATTTCAGTGCCAGCCTGACGAGGAGCATGCCCTATGATGAAGCATGACACCCATCTGGGTGTGTGGGGGCTCCTGTTCCTAAGGAAACAGACCATGGTCCAATTATCTGGTTGCTGACCTACCACATATTCTCCTTTCTTTACCCTTAAGGAACAGCATACCCTTTGTTGATAGACTTGATACTCCATAGGAGCACGTATGCTGAACCTACAAGCGCTCCAGGTCCCCCTTTCTTTGTGAAAGATATTTCCTAATTACACCTACTCAGTTACTGTTTCTTGTTATTTCTTCTCATTTTTCACAATGATGTTAGAGTATGATCGCACAAAGAAGACCCGGATGCATTATCATATATTAAGCTTGTAAGTGATAGGATGATCTAGTATCAGGACCCAGAATTACCCCTAAATAGGCAAATAGAGATGTCTGTCTGCTCCATGTTATCTGCAAAAAATTGAATTATTACAGAATAATACTAGTTCACCACTACAAAGCAAAGAAAGGACTGATGATAGGAAGGAAGAAGTGGATGTAGAAGTGCTGAATGGTAATGGAATGTCAGTACCCCAAGACCTACCTTTTCCCTATCTGAACAGTCACTGAAAAATATGGAGTATGCATAACTCTCACAAACGACATAACCTAACGAAAGGGAAAATGAGGAGTCTACCTGTAGTATACATAGTATTGGGGTCTTCCATGCTTCAAGCCAAACAGGCCATATTAGACTGCTTATTGTTTTTACTAAAGAAATTTCTGAAAACCACTGATCATAAAGAAGTTTATGAAAGTATTAGTTACTGTTGAGATGTGCTAGACGGAGGGGTTTGGGTGTAAACATGAAGAAAAAGAAAAGGAAGCCTCCTAATGGAACGACCCCAACACATTTACCAAAAATGAGAGGAGATAACAAGAAACTAGTAATGAACAGCTCCGCAGTCCACAATAGGAAACATGTCACCACTAATGTCCAGCAGCCAGTCGCAGACTGGCGATTCCAGTTAATTACATTTCATTATGAGTAATATCGTCATGGTAATCTGTCAAACATTCAGGCCCGTATTTATACTCCGTTTGCGCCGAATTAGCGTCGTTTTTTTCGACGCAAATTCGGCGCAAAACTAACGCCATATTTATACTTTGGCGTTAGACGCGTCTAGCGCCAAAGTATGGGCAAATAGCGTCATTTTTTTGCGTGAACGCCTTCCTTGCGTTAATGAGATGACGGCGACGCAAGTGCGTCGTATTTATACTCCCGGGCAAAAATCACGCCCGGGAGGTGGCGGGTCAAAAAAACCCGCATTTGCGCCACTATTTAACGCCTGGGTCAGGGTAGGCGTTAAGGGGCCTGTGGGCTCAAAATGAGCCCACAGGTGCCCTCCCCTGCCCCCAGGGACCCCCCCTGCCACCCCTGCCCACCCCAGGAGGACACCCAAGGATGGAGGGACCCACCCCAGGGACATTCAGGTAAGTTCAGGTAAGTATAATTTTTTATATTTTTTTATTTTTTTGGGGTGGCATAGGGGGGCCTTATTTGTGCCCCCCTACATGCCACTATGCCCAATGACCATGCCCAGGGGACACAAGTCCCCTGGGCATGGCCATTGGGCAAGGGGGCATGACTCCTGTCTTTACTAAGACAGGAGTCATGAAATGGCGTCTGGGCGTCGTAAAAAAATGGCGCAAATCGGGTTGAGGCGATTTTTTAGCCTCAACCTGACTTGCCCCATTTTAAGACACCCTAACGTCATTTTTTCCCAACGCCGGCGCTGCCTGGTCTACGTGGTTTTTTTCCACGCACACCAGGCAGCGCCGGTCTGCTTGCGCCGGCTAACGCCATTCCATAAATACAGCGCCCGCATGGCGCTTCAGAATGGCGTTAGACGGCGCTAAATTTTTTGACGCTAAACTGCGTTAGCGCAGTTTAGCGTCAAAAAGTATAAATATGGGCCTCAATATTCCAGAAGAGACAAGTACTATTTCCCTGTTACTAGCCTTGTTGCCTCACTCTAACTAGTGTTGGAAGCAAGCTGCAGTGGTCTCCCGCAGTCTCATCTTCTGCTCAACTCTGGCACCACTACGTCAGGCCAGCTCAGGGTTCCTCAGTAACCTTCAATTGTCGCACAATTTCACTCCTGCTTCCACCTTAAGCACTGCCAAAAGCCCCCACACTGGGTTCAATTTCACTTTACAGCTCCACCTTGTTGTAGTTCTCCCTCTGTAATCTCGCTATACCTCTCCGAACCCCAGAGTACCATGAGCAGTCCAATTTTGGTAAATCCATCAGCTGGCGAATGTCAGCAGCCTTGTCAGGTACCTTTGCAGTGTCGCTCCTCCCTAACATTCACTTCCTTTGGGACACGGCAGGACTCTGCAGGGCTTCATGGGGTTCATTGACTTCACACGCAGCAAGCGGGGTGGTGCACGAGGTGTCACATTCATCTCCCACAACAAAGAGCAGTGATGCTGGATCATGGAGCAGAGACCAGCTATGAGCACATACAAGGAAAGGCAAGGAGGAGACACGAGTACGAACAATCGCTCCTGCAGCAGAAAGACAGTTTTCAGTTTAGTGTATGTAATTAATTTGTGGATTTTTGTAAAGTAATTGACAACTCTATTTTTAATATATAGATCTAAAACTGTCATTTTATATTTTTTAAACATTTGCTTAAATATGACGCATTGACTAACAAAGTTATTAGATATTTAATAATAAGAAACTAATTGTGAAGTAATGTCTTACACCTTAAAAACTGCAATGTATTTGTGCAAGGATGTATTGGCATGCAATGAATCATCATAGATCCGGCAATATACCAAACCAGCAAACTGTGATGCAGTCTTAGAATAAGAACTGTGATAAAAAGTACCTCTCTCCTATCGCCCTGCATCCTTTACAATATGCACAACATCAGAAAACCCCAGCACACATTTCATGACATTTTTCATAGTTAATCAAATGCTTATGTTCTAGCAGATTAATCACAATTTTATCCTTGTGGCATCAGATGTTACATTTGCGAAGCAGTGGGTGCCAACTGTGCCCAGATGAATAGTCCATCATATCCAAATGCATTGGAACAGGATGCCCTGGAAATCATTATGAATGTCTAATGGTTTGTCACATTTATCAAACATGCATTAGTGTCGCATTACAAAGCATCAATCACACGGTGCACAGCAGACCCTGTTATCACAACTCTGAATGCGTTAGGAAATCTGTGCAGTTTTCCAAATGAACCCTGCACTTTGTCTGCTGCACGTTCTCTATCGCTATAACAGATTTCGTACAAGCAAGTTTATTGCCACATGATAACTCATGCACCTTGGCTTTTCAGTTACTCCAAGTAATACAATGTGATGAGCACACTATTACCGAAAAGAGGTGTGTTAAGAAAATGTTTGACAATATGCACATCAGAAGAACATTGTGTGCAACATCGCATTTAAATCTCATCAATGCCTATTTTACACTGTTAAAACGCATATTAAGATATTCTCTCCTACTGTTGTTTTTTGATATTGGATTAATCAATAACGATGCGCACAACAAGACATCTTTACACATAAATGATACATTTTCATACACAAACGAAGTCCCACCACCACTGTTAGATTCTCCTGAAGTGAAATCTTCATCGACCCAAGCACTACAAGGGCCCCCGGAGACTGGCCCCCAATAAAACAAACATGGGCAAAGGGATACATGCAGGTACACTTAGCCAATCAGGACACAACACACACAGCACACGCAGTGACAACGTACCCCTTAAGTCAGACATCTGGACATGTATTCCCTGACCCACATTGTGTCTATGCCTGGTCGAGGCCCACTGCATTCCCTATCTGGAAATTGTATTTACAACTCCTTGACAACCATTCACATTTTTACTAAGGAGGAAATATTTTATTGACTTTATTACACCCAGAGAAATGTGTAAAACCTGCATCAATTCAATGTACTATGACCCAGTTCTGTAACTGTCCTCCTGGCTGTAATGGTTAATTAAACAAACCATTCCTATTTTGCCAGATGCCTCTTGTCTTTTGTTTCTTAAGGTAGATTCGCATTGGAAGGCAACATAGTAGAATAGAGCTGTGCTTAACTTGTAAAGGAATGATTTCCAAAACCCAGCGGTGTGCTTCAAAGCACACAGTCAATGTGACTGGATGTTGGCACACCAAGTATAAAGGATGCATAGTCCTAAACCCACCTCATGTCTCTTTAATCCACCACCAGACACTCCCTGCCCCTCTATGCCATGCTTGCATGGTCCTGCTTACTCCCTTTGTGATGATTTGTCTGGCTTTCTCTTCCTCCATTTTTCCATTTTCTATATTTTTCTCACGTTTTCTCTTGTAAATGTCTCATGGGAAAAATAAGTGCTGATTCCCGAAATAATGAGTACTGGTTATCCAAAGTGACAACCACCGGCTCAAATTAGGCACTGGAATAGAGACTTTATCATATATATGTACTATGTGGAAACCACACACTAGCAAGATATTTTTCTATTTATTATGCATCAACTTCCCATCCAGACCCACCATACCCTCTCCTCATAGAATCAAAATTCTACCACGTAAGTAACCATAATATACTAGATCGTTTTTGCCACCCCATTCCTACATCCCTCCAAGAATTTAACTTGCCTTTCTGTTCATCCAGTCATTGTTTATTACATACTTACTTGCTTACTTAAGCCCGCTACGGCTCCTGAGGTATAGGTCATCAACCAGGACTCTCAAGCCATCCATGTCCTGGATTTTCTTTCAATCTGACTCCAAGGGTAACCCATCTCCTTGCAGTCAACCTCTGGTTCCGGGCACCAGACATTTCTTGGCCTTCCTCTTTTCCTTTTCCCATGAGGGATCTAGGTTAATCCTTGAATGATGATGTTTGATGTGGACTTGCTGAGAGTTTGACCTACCCAGCCCATACTTCTTCTCATGACTTCTTCATGAGCAGAGAGTTGGAAAGTCTGCTGCAATAGATCAATGTGGCTGATGGTGTTTGGCCAGCAGATTTGGAGAATCTTTCCTAAGACATGTTGATGAAGGTCTGGACTTGGTTGATAGTGGTCAGGATTGTCTTCCACGTTTCTGATCTATACAGAAGGAGACATTTTATGTTGGTATTACAAAAACTGATCTTGGTTTGCAGTGTAAGCTCCTTGGAGCTCCAAATCATTTTAGCTGAATGAAGGAAGCCTTTGCTTTTCCCATTCTTTCCTTGACTTTGGTGACTGTACCACCAGCTTGTCTATGACACTGGTCAGGTAGATGAAGTCCTCAACTTCTTCCAGTGCATCATCTGCATGAGTGACTGCAATTGTGTTGGCTGGGTTAGCTTTCAGCATCTTGGTTTCTCCCTTGTGGATATTGAAGGCAAACATTGCTGAATTGGCTGCCACATTGACAGTCCTCTCTTTCATCTGCCAGGTCATCGAGCTGTGTCCAAGGTGTTCACTGTATCCCATTTCTTCTCCTTTCTGTGTCTATCTTTGTGATCGAGTAAATGGCCAGCAGGAAGAGAGTGAGAGCAAACAATGCTGGTGGATTCTTGTTCTCACTTGGAAGGCTTCTGCTAGTTGTCCTTTATGGACTATCTTGCATGCCATTCCCTCTTAAGAGTTCCTGATGATTCTGACAAGTTTACCTGGCACACCATATTGGTGGTAGAAATTCCAAAGGTTCTCTCTATCCACACTGTTGAATGCCTTATCATAGTAGATGAAGTTGACATAGAGGGGGGGGTCCATTCCATCAACTGCTCAGTGATGATGATTCTTGGTGTTACAATCTGGTCTGTACAGAATCTATCTTTGTGGAAACCAGCTTGCTGATCTGACAACTGAGCATTGACTTTTTCCTTAATTACATTCAGGATGACTCTGTTAAGCACTTTGCCTGTAGTTGATAGACGAGGTACACCTCTGCGGTTTGTGCAGTTACTCATGTCACCTTTCCTGGGGATCTTAATGATATCCTTCCATACATGGGGTACAGCACGTCTACTGATAT
Organism: Pleurodeles waltl; assembly: GCF_031143425.1. Classification (NCBI taxonomy): domain Eukaryota; kingdom Metazoa; phylum Chordata; class Amphibia; order Caudata; family Salamandridae; genus Pleurodeles; species Pleurodeles waltl. The sequence continues at coordinate 452,168,025 of NC_090451.1, read as the reverse complement.
ATCAATATCTCCCTACAATGCCTCTATTGTCAGGTCCTGCTGTCTCCCATTTTGTAGATGTTTGATGTCTTGCCTTATTTCTTCCTTGGTTGGTCTTCTGCAGACGAATGGCAAGTCTTTGTTGGTTTCAGTGTATTCTCCTTGAGCTTTTGCTTTTTCTGTTATTGTTCGGCTAGTGTTGACTGAAGCTTTCTTTTCCTTTGTTTCTTGGATTATAGGGAGTGTCTCAGTGGAGATCTATTCTTTAGTCTGGTGCTTTTTGAGACCCAGTACCGCCTGGCAGGTTGATGTCACTGTTTCTTTGATCTGTTCCCACTAACTTTCTACTGGGTCTCTATTGCCCTGTAGTTCTTGCAGGACTTAAAATTTTTTACTGAGGGTGACTGAGTATTCATTCCATTTCTGTGCATCTTTGATGAGGGTGGGGTTATAATGCTGGTGTTGGTTTGTCGGATCCATCCATGCTTTCTACAACTTTAGCCTGGTCACGACAAGGTGGTGGTCTGAAGCCACATCCTCTCCTCCCATCACTTTCACATCCCGCAAGGGCCTCCAAACCTCTTGGCAATACAGATTTGGTCTATCTGATTTTTTTTAGAGTGACACCCCTGTTGCCTTATGTATTCTTTATTGTGGGAATATAATACCGTCTATCACTCGGCGGTTCGGGGCACAGAGATGTGCAAGCCTTTCACCATTCTGATTCCTGTTGCCAAGGGCATGGTTGCCAATGACTTTTTTATACCCAGTGTTGACACTTCTAATCTTGGCATTGAGCTCCCCTATCCATATAGTGATGTCTCTATCAAAGCATTTTCCAGGATGGACTGGAGTCCCTTGTTCTTCTTCCTTGCTGTCATATGTAGGTCCATAGCACTGGGTAACCTTCATGTTAACCCTATTTTACTTTGTTTAGAAGGACACTGTGATGATTCTGGTGGACTTCACATCAAATCAGAGCCCTGTTAGCATCAGTGCTACTCTCTGAGTATGTGCGGCATTCTCTTCCTTGTATTCTCAAAACAGCAACACCTCCCAGAGCTCATCTTTTCCGTCTAGCTGTGTACACCTGAGGTTTGTTTCTGCTTTGGTGTTTCTATCATCTATGTTGGCTTAGTAAAATATATATCATATGTGTGGCACAGTTGTGGTGAGGGAGAAGTGGCTGTATTTCATAATATTGTGGTCAGAAATATTGTCTGACATGAACATTATCCAAATGGAGTGCTTACAAAAGTTTGTCCCATTTAGGACACAAAACGTATATCAGACAATTTTCAGGCAATTACATACTGATGCCATACTATGAGAAAATGGTTTGGAGAGGACTCTGAAAACAAATATGGGGTTACGAGTCTATTGAATCACTATATGGAGAGGTTACTTGGTGTGTCAGAGACCTGATGGCAAATTAATATTGGTTAAGCAATGCAAGCCTCATGAAAACACATGTTTTCAAATTGTAGCAGTATTTCTGCCCTGAAGTAGGGTGGTTGCTTTCTAATAGAGAATTTGGGTCACCTTACTTAGCAATTGGTTACACTGATTGATTTGTTTCTGCTGCTTCTTCTCTGTGTTAGGAATTGTCTGGAGGGTAAGCCAGCTATGAAGAATTCTACTGATTTGCGTGTGAATAGTTTTGGTAGGGGTTGGGATACATAGGGACAGTGGTTTTCGATGCCCTCATCAGGGGCAGTAGTAAATTCTGTTTTTCCCTCTTATATATTCTCTTACTTTTAGTATAATGTACATTTATGCAGAAATGCAAGGAGTGTGCACTAACTTAAAGAGTGCTGGCACAATGACTAAGCCAAGGAAACTCTAGCAGTGACTCCCTATGCACTGATCTGGTGCTTTTCCACTAGGTGTCCGGTATACAAATACACATACACACTTTCATACATAAATTGCTGATTGAGGGAAGCCTTGTCTGAGTTGAGAGATCATTGAAGAGATATAGGTATTGTTAGCCCCCAGCGGTTTGTAGCCATGGGATTTTCCACCAGTGTAGACTGAATTGTGAATTTAAGACCAATTGATTTCTAACTTTTCTATTATATATCAATATATGAGGGTGTTTTTTTTGTATGTTCCTTTCACTGTTTACCTGTTGGTCCTTTAAAATATGAAACACTATATTCAGATTTTCTTAGCTTTAAACCAATACATGAACCAGATCAACATTGCTAAACTTTCCATATGGGAAACTTGCACTGTAATGGAACGTTTTGCAAGGTTTTTAGACTGCTGCATTCATTGAAAGAATTGTAGTTTTCCATAAAAAACGTTACCTGAATGCTCATATCTGAAGGTTTTATTAAATGACTGCCCCCTTTCGGAAATAGTTAATACATAGAAAAGAGTTTGTTGTACCAAATATGCTGACGCTTTTTGGTGAGGGAAAGGCTTTTTGCACACCATTGTGAAGTGTACATAACAAGGATATGGAACAAATGTTTGAACACATCATGCAATCCTACTCCTGGTCAGTTAAATTATGATTCAGGACATATGGAGGAAGTTGGTTATTTGATGAACTTGTATTTATTTTATAGAGGGTTACATTATCTCTAGCTTTGCAGGGCTATCCAATATAGCTTTGTTGTTTTGTTCCTAAAACACTAATCATATGTAAACATTTTCTACAAATCTGATAACTTTTTCAAGAAAGAGAACAAACATGTTTTTAGTTCATCTGATGATGCAATTCCTCATCCTCATTGTATTGCATTCCCACCTGCTAGCTTTGTAGTAATAGGGTTTAATTTACTGTAGAGTCATATTTTACTTCTCTCCCAAAAACTCACATATCAAGTTATCTGGGGACATCAACTATATAACCCTTCATGCCCTCCCAGTTTTGAAGAGACTGATGCATTGATGTCTGTGTCAATACTTACATTGCACATTGAACATTAGGTGGGACCTGTAGCTAGTAAAGTGAGTTCCAGCTTTCCTGATAAAATATTGTTTTATTTTAATAGTTTTCAGGACGTGGGGATCGTGAGCCGAAGCCCAAAAATTGCAACCGCATAATTTCCTGTTATGTTGTGGCCAGCCACTGAATTCACTCATTGTCATGAGACTGGCCAGAGTCTGGTGGGACTAGCCAATCAAAATTCTTTATTTGTTGTTTGTTTTCTTCCCTCTGCGTTCCTATGGTACTCCCTAGGTACTAGTGCATCTCTAGCTGAATTTGTATAGAAAGAATATATAAGGTATTTCTGAAGATAAATTATCCTTAACCTTAATTTTTTTTAACATTGTATGTTAATTGTTTTTACTTTTTAATAAAAATGTGTTTCAAATCACAGTGTGGAGTGTCATTGATTAGAGTGTCATGAATTGGAGTATGGTACAGTACAGTGGAGGACAGTGTCACAGAGTGTAACGTCATGCAGTGGAGTTTTGTAGAGTGGACTATAGTGAAGTCGAATACAGTGGAGTGCAGTGGAGTGGCATGTTGTGTCATATGATGGAGTGAGGTTGTGGCGTGCTGTTGGATAAAAGAGCTGAGTGTAGTACAGTGTACTGTCATCCACTGGATTGTCATGAGTATAGTGTCGAAGAGTGATATAGAGTGTAGAGTGTAGAGTGTAGTAGAGTGTAGTGTAGTGGCATAGATTGGATTCAGGGAAGTAGAGTGTCATATAGTTCAATGTTATTGAGTGTAGTGTTGTGCAGGCGAGTGGAGGATAGTCTTGTACAGCGTAGTATTGTACAGTGAAGTATCATTACCTGTGAGAACGCAGTGCATGGAGACTTACAGTTATTGTTGTCTGATTAGTGTGCTAGAAAGAGTGTGTAACAAGGTCTGCTAATTACAATGATTTGAAAGTGGAGGATACATTGTAAATGAAAGTTATAACTACAACTTTAGAATTTTTAAAGTTTGTGTAGTTTAAACTTGTTTTATACAGTGAAAAAAAAAGTTTTATGAACGATAACAAAGCTTTAACCTTTGTTTTTTTCACTGAATTTAAAAAATGTTAATAAAAATATCTTTCAAATCATAGCATCCAATGTGGCAAGTGGACAATTGTTATGTGGGTGTTGTATAGTACAATGGTTGAGTGTTGTATAGTCTCCTGTCATAGAGTAGAGTATTGTAGAATGGAATAGATTTGAGTGCAGTAGCATGTAGTAGCGTATCATACAGTGTAGTGACATGGGTGGTCATTCCAACCTCGGCGGTAAAAGGCGCTTACCTCCGTTCAGAAGACCGCCATAACACCGCCGCGGCCGCGGTAAACCGCCACGGTCATTCTGACCCACAACAGGCAAACCGCCAAAATACAGACATCCACAAAAGTCCGCCACACCAAAGGGCAGCGGGAAACTGGCGATGACCAAACCTCCACCGTCACGCCAACAGAAATACGCCCACACTATCACGACACACGAATCCATGCGGCGGTCTTTCAACCGCGGTATTCCATTGGCGGTACACACCGCCGCGCTCAAAATACACACACACTTACAAAACACAACCACATTGGACAATTCAAAATACACACACCTGAGACACATACACACACCAATCCCACACACACAATTAAATATAAAACACACACCCACATCACCCACAAACCTCCACTCCTAGAGATTCGTGAACACGCACAGAGAAAAGACATCCAAGCACCCAGACGCCCAATTCACTGTCTCCCAGCAATATTTGCACGCACTTCACACAACACAACAATACACATCACCACACTTAGCACCACACAATCCACCCTACACATCACCCACACCACCCCATGGCACCGCAAAGACACCCCAGGTTCTCTGATGATGAACTCAGGGTCATGGTGGAGAAAAATAGTACGAGTAGAGCCACAGCTGTTCGGGGCACAGGTGCAGCACACCACCATTGCCAGGAAGATGGAGTTATGGAACAGAATAGTGGACAGGGTCAACGCTGTGGGACAGCACCCAAGAAATAGGGACGACATCAGGAAGCGGTGGAACGACCTACGGGGGAAGGTGCGTTCCATGGTATCCAGGCACAACATCGCGGTGCAGAAGACTGGCGGCGGACCCCCACCTCCTCCCCCAGAATTTACAACATGGGAGGAGCAAGTCTTGAACATCCTGCATCCTGAGGGCCTTGCAGGAGTAGGCGGAGGAATGGACTCTGGTAAGGCAAATCTTAACTACTTCTTCCCCCCACCCCACCTGCATGCCAACTCATACCCCCACCCTCACCACCATCACATCCTACTCCTTGCAACTGTCTCAACATCACAACCCACCCATCCCAACACCTAGCCCTGCATGCGTCCACAAAGCATGGACACCCATCACCTAAGAATGCCCACTGCACATACACATACAAACCCCCCCCCCCCAACCAACGTCACAACAGCCCCCACAAAGGAATGCCAGCACTGGGGTACACGGGCACCCACCCATTGCACGCTATGACACACAGAGAAGCAACAACCATGCTTTTATATCCCTGCAGGACCCGAACGCCACGTCACCGCGCAGGAGGGTCCACAAATGTCCACTCCACCCCCAGAAGAGGCCCACAGTGAGGACAGCAGCTCTGTCTCCCTGGATCTAGATGACCAGCCCGGTCCATCGGGGACCTCGGGACAGTCGGTTCCCCTCAGACAGCCACAGGCCACAGCAGACCTTCCCCCCTCTGGGAACACCAGCACAGCACCCACCCAGCGGGCCCATACCTCTGTCCCCAGGACACGTCAATCAGCGGTGTGTCCACCACTACAGGGAACCCAGGCTAACCCACCATCCCAACAACAACAGGGACCTGGGGGCAGTGGTAGTGGGCACACGGTCCAGGGGACAGAGGCCCAGGGAAACAGGGGAACTGGGAGGGCTGCTGTGCGACAGGGGGGGACAGGCCCAGGGAACCCACTCTCCCCGAGGCCCTCTCCTCCATCATGGGAGCATACCACCGCTCCCAGGAGATGATGGTGACGGTCCTGGCTAGGTTTCAGGAGATCCAGCTTCTGCAGGAGCAACAGTATATGGGGTTCAGGGAGGAACTAAGAAACATCAGTTCCGCCATGGGTACCATCGTAGTGGCCCTGAATGAGGTAGTCACGACATTGCGGAACACTGTGGCACTTCAAAGGGCCCCTGACACTAGCATGCACCAAGAACTGCCTACCACCTCCGCCGGCACTAGTGGACAGGAGGCCCCGACACAAGACCAACAGGCCACCAGAACCCCACCCCCTGCAGAAGGAGAACCACCCCGCAAGCGGGCCCTGAGATCCAGGAAGAAGACAGAGTAAGATGTCAAGACCCCCGCCAGCAAAGGATACCGCCCTGATTGTCAACCCACTGTCCCACATTGTCACCCTGTCCAACCTTAAACTGCCACTGCTCCACTTCCCACAGGCATTTGGACAATGCACCTGTGAAACTGATAGTCTGGACTCTGCCATGGACAATCCTCCCCATCACCCCTCACCGATTTGCAACCACCCATCCAATTTAGAGCACTTGAATAAAAACACTTATTGCACAAAACAATCTAGAGTCTGGCTGTGATTTACAACAAATATATTAGACATGACCGTGCCAAAATGTTCATTCACATTGTGATGGTAACAAACCGCTGTCACACAGCTGTAGTCCATGGGGAAACAAAGCAGATGTCACGCAGTGGGGCCCACAGCTCTGAAAACGGAAGGGAAAGTCACAACACAGTTACCATACACTGGGGGAAAAAGTCAGAGAGTAGAGAGGTAGGAGTCATTAAGTAAATGTAATATGCCGGTGTCTACTCTTACCTGTGTGTCACTGAAAATACTGCTGTATTACTGTGTCCCTGTTCTCTATGTCGTCCTTTTCGGCTTCCTCCTCTTCACTCTCCACAGGCTCCACAGCTCCTACAACACCACCATCTGGACCATCCTCCTGCAGAAAAGGCACCTGGCGGCGCAAAGCCAGGTTGTGAAGCATACAGCAGGCCACGATGATCTGGCACACCTTCTTTGGTGAGTACATTAGGGATCCACCTGTCATATGGAGGCACCTGAACCTGGCCTTCAGGAGGCCAAAGGTTCGCTCTATCACCCTCCTAGTCCGCCCACGGGCCTCATTGTACCGTTACTCTGCCCTTGTCCTGGGATTCCTCACTGGGGTCAGTAGCCAGGACAGGTTGGGGTAACCAGAGTCCCCTAATAGCCACACCCGGTGCCTCTGGAGTTGCCCCATCACATACGGGATGATGCTATTCCGCAGGATGTAGGCGTCATGCACTGACCCAGGTAACTTGGCATTAACATGGGAGATTTACTGGTCAGCCAAACACACCATCTGTACATTCATGGAATGATAACTCTTCCTGTTCCTGTACACCTGTTCACTCCTGCTGGGGGGGACCAAAGCAACATGTGTCCCATCAATGGCACCTATGATGTTGGGGATATGTCCAAGGGCATAGAAATCACCCTTCACTGTAGGCAAATCCCCCACCTCAGGGAAAACGATGTAGCTCCGCATGTGTTTCAGCAGGGCAGACAACACTCTGGACAACACCTTGGAAAACATAGGCTGGGACATCCCTGATGATATGGCCACTGTTGTTTGAAATGACCCACTTGCTAAGAAATGGAGTACTGACAGCACCTGCAGTAGAGGGGGGATCCCTGTGGGTTGGCGGATGGGTGACATCAGGTCTGGCTCCAGCTGGGCACACAGTTCATGAATAGTGGCTCGGTCAAGCCTGTATGTCAGTATGACATGTCGTTCCTCCATTGTCGACAGGTCCACCAGCGGTCTGTACACGGGAAGATTCCTCCATTTCCTCGCATGTCCCAGCGGACGGTGCCTAGGAAGGACAACAGCGAGCACAGAGTCAAGCAACCCACAGGTACGTAACCACAGCTTGCACATAGCACGATTCCCAATGCATTGAATGGCTTGTATGTGTGTTGGTGCATGGCCTAGGTATGTGTGACGCAGTTGGTAATTAGGCCATGTGGGCCCTTGAAATGGCGGCTGCCTGACCTGTGAAGTGCGACAGTGGGATGTGAGGTTGAAGACCGCGGCGCTAAGCCGCATTGGTTAACATAGAACCCTATGGGTTTCAGGAGCCAATGACGATGTGCGCCGGCGGTCGCGGTACGCACCGCCGTGGGCGTGACCGCCATTTTCTATCTGCTTTATCACTCGATACCTGATCTTCGACAGGAGAGGACCTTCACTGCAAGTGCTGCTGTGACCTCGGTCTGGAAGAGACAATGGCTCATGCGACTGGGGAAAGGGCCCCTGCCTTCACTGCGGAGGAGTTGGAGAAACTTGTGGATGGGGTCCTCCCCCAGTATGCGCTACTCTACGGTCCTCCAGACCAACAGGTAAGTACACTGGGACCATGCTTATTGGGCAATGCCTGGGTTGAGTCGGGTAGATGAAAGATGGTGGGGAGGGGAGCGATTGAGGCATGCATCAAACGACAGATGAGACCATGTGCCACATGGCAAGGGTGGGGTTGGGGTCCACTCACATCAAGCATGCAGAAGGTGATGACAATTTTTCTCTCCCTGTACATGTCACATAGGTCAGCGCCCACCAGAAAGTCGTGATTTGGCGTGCCATCGCCAAGGACGTCTGGACCCTGGGGGTCCACAACAGACGGGGCACCCACTGCCGGAAGAGGTGGGAGGACATCCGACGCGGGAGCAGGAAGACGGCGGAGGCTCTGCTGGGGATGGCCTCCCAATGTAGGAGGGGTGCCAGTCGTCAATTGACCCCCCTGATGTCCCGGATCCTGGTGGTGGCCTACCCCGATTTGGATGGGCGCGTGAGGACATCACAGCAGACACAAGGGGGTGAGTACATTCTCATTCTGCTGACTTTGCACGCAGTGGAGGTGTCTGGGTGGGGAAGGAGGGCTGTGGGTATCCCTAGGCCAGGGCGATTTCTGTAGGCTAGGCCCCTCCGTAAGGCATGGCCCTGTGCCCCCGCACCCCACCTCTGTAGGGTGCCAAGTACAGGTATCCATGGCCCTGTGTCATCTATGTCTGCAGTTGTCATCCATAGGCTTGTGGGCCATGTCCCACGGATTGCATAGTGGACCCCAAGTGCGCGGCGTAGTGCAGGGGGCTTCTGTGTCTGTCTTGTCCGCCAACGGTAGCGGTAATCCATGCACTCAACATGTCTTTATTTCTCCTCCCCCCCTTTTTTGTGGTCTTCCTGTTCATGTGTGCATTAGCATCATCAGACGGAGGAGAAGTGGCATCGGAGCACGAGGGAGCTGCATCTCACATGGCCATGGCGGACCATGCAACTGACTCGGATTTCACCAGTGAGACGGAGGGCGAGGGGAGCTCCACAGCGGGGACTCGTGCTGATGTCAGTGACATCGACTCGTCCTCGGAAGGGAGCTCCCTTGTGGTGGCGGCAACATCCGTGCCCCCCGCAACAACAGGTACAGCCGCCACCCAGCGCACCAGCACCGCCCTCCCAGCAGCCCCTCAGCGTTTGCCCCGTGCCCGCTCACCCAGGAAGGTGGGCATCTCCTTCGCCCCAGGCACCTCAGCTCCTGCCCCTGTCACCCCTGCTGCCCTCAGTGAGGAGGTCATTGACCTCCTAAGGACCATCATTGTTGGGCAGTCTACCCTTTTGAATGCCATCCAGGGTGTACAAAGAGAGGTGCACCAGAGTAATGCATACCTGGAGGGCATTCATTCGGGTCAGGCTGCCCATCAGCGATCGTTCAACGCTCTGGCCTCAGCATTGACGGCAGCAATTGTCCCTGTCTCTAGCCTCCCCCCTCCAATTTCCTCCACCCAGACCCAATCCCCTGTACCTCTGCCTATCCCAGACACACCTACAGACCATCCTGCACACACCTCAACACCCAAGGGAAGCTCATCCAGACATAAGCACCACACATCACACAAGCATTCACACAAGGAACATCCACATGCAGACATACCAACAGCCACTGCCTCCACTGTGTCCCCCTCCTCCTCGGCTCCCTCCTCCCTCCCTGTCACGTCTCCACTCACACTTGCATGCACAACATCTTCAGCCACTACGTCCATCACCAGCACACCCACCAGAACACTCCGCACACGTGCAGTCAACACCCCCACTACCATTTACACGTCCCCTGTGTCCTCTCCAAGTGTGTCTGTCACCCCCTCCTCCAAACTACACAAATGCAGGCAGCCACCTACCCAACAGCCATCCACCTCACGACAGCCTCCAGCCCAAGCACCTGCACCCAAAGACACCAGACTTCACACTCCTACAACCACATCCTCTTCCTCCACTCCCATACCCACTACAACAACCCGTCCCTCTCTTTCCAAATTGCTTTTCCTTTCCAAACTTGACCTCTTTCCTACAACTCCCCCATCCGTCCATCTCATAAGACTCCAATCAGCACCTCAGCCACCACAAAACCGGGACCAGTGAAGACTGTTGTCCATGGACTGTGGAGTCCCCCACCCTCAAGGGCATCCAGTTCAGCTAGGAGCCAAGGCACGGCCAGCCCACCACCGGAAAAGCATCCTAAGATTGCCAATGCCCGGCGCGAGCGACCAAAGACCCCAGGGACCAAAATCCCTACATTGGCTCCGTCAGGAAGTGAGGTGCCACCTGGCACACCGCCAAAGGTGGGAAAGGGCCACAAGCGTGCAGGGAAGGGTGGGAAGGGCAGCACGCCCGACAAGTCCGGCAGCAGGCCAGCTGGCCAGGAGGGCCCCACCAGCCCCATCCCAGGTGTGCAGGAGGACACACACAGGCCCGGTACTGCAGCCCAGGAGGGCCCCGCCAGCCACAGCCCAGCTACCCAGGAGGGCCCCGCCAGCCACAGCCCAGCTGGGCAATGAAGGACCGCCAACTCAAGCACCACTGAACATGGCAAGGACCGCTGAACATGGCAAGGACTGCCAAGGCAAGCACCGCTGAACATGGCAAGGACCGCTGAACATGGCAAGGACTGCCAAGGCAAGCACCGCTGAACAGGGCAAGGATCGCTGAACATGGCAAGGACTGCCAAGGCGAGCACCGCTGAACAGGGCAAGGACCGCTGAACATGGCAAGGACTGCCAAGGCAAGCACCGCTGAACAGGGCAAGGACCGCTGAACAGGGCAAGGACCGCCAAGGCAAGCACTGCTGAACAGGGCAAGGACTGCCAAGGCAAGCACCACTAAACAAGGCAAGGACCGCTGAACAGGGCAAGGACTGCCAAGGCAAGCACTGCTGAACAGGGCAAGGACCGCTGAAAAGGGCAAGGACCGCCAAGGCAAGCACCGCTGAACAGGGCAAGGACTGCCAAGGCAAGCAACGCTGAACAGGGCAAGGACCGCTGAACAGGGCAAGGACCGCTAAACAGGGCAAGCACAGCTGAACAGGGCAAGGACCGCTGAACAGGGCAAGGACTGCCAAGGCAAGCACCGCTGAACAGGGCAAGGACCGCTGAACAGGGCAAGGACCGCCAAGGCAAGCACCGCTGAACAGGACAAGCACCGCTGAACTGGGCCCTTCATCTCAAGCACAGCTCCACTGGGCCCTTCATCTCAAGCACCGCTCCGCTGGGCACCGCCGTCTCAAGCACCGCTCCGCTGGGCACCGCCGTCTCAAGAACCGCTGAACTAGGCCCTTCATCTCAAGCACCGCTCCACTGGGCCCTTCATCTCAAGCACCACTCCGCTGGGCACCGCCGTCTCAAGAACCGCTGAACTGGGCCCTTCATCTCAAGCACCGCTCTGCTGGGCAGCTCATCTCAAGCACCGCTCCGCTGGGCCCTTCATCTCAAGCACCGCTCCGCTGGGCACCGCCGTCTCAAGAACCGCTGAACTGGGCCCTTCATCTCAAGCACCGCTCCGCTGGGCACCGCCGTCTCAAGAACCGCTGAACTGGGCCCTTCATCTCAAGCACCGCTCCACTGGGCCCTTCATCTCAAGCACCGCTGCACTGGGCCCTTCATCTCAAGCACCGCTCCGCTGGGCACCGCCGTCTCAAGCACCGCTGCACTGGGCCCTTCATCTCAAGCACCGCTCCGCTGGGCACCTCATCTCAAGCACCGCTCCGCTGGGCCGTTCATCTCAAGCACTGCTCCGCTGGGCACCGCCGTCTCAAGAACCGCTGAACTGGGCCCTTCATCTCAAGCACCGCTCCACTGGGCCCTTCATCTCAAGCACCGCTGCACTGGGCCCTTCATCTCAAGCACCGCTCCGCTGGGCACCGCCGTCTCAAGCACCGCTGCACTGGGCCCTTCATCTCAAGCACTGCTGAACTGGGCCCTTCATCTCAAGCACCGCTCCGCTGGGCACCTCATCTCAAGCACCGCTCCGCTGGGCCCTTCATCTCAAGCACCGCTCCGCTGGGCACCGCCGTCTCAAGCACCGCTGCACTGGGCTCCGCTGGGCACCTCATCTCAAGCACCGCTCCGCTGGGCCCTTCATCTCAAGCACCGCTCCGCTGGGCACCGCCGTCTCAAGAACCGCTGAACTGGGCCCTTCATCTCAAGCACCGCTCCACTGGGCCCTTCATCTCAAGCACCGCTGAACTGGGCCCTTCATCTCAAGCACCACTCCGCTGGGCACCGCCGTCTCAAGCACCGCTGGACTGGGCCCTTCATCTCAAGCACCGCTCCGCTGGGCACCGCGTCTCAAGAACCGCTGAACTGGGCCCTTCATCTCAAGCACCTCTGGCCCATTGGCGGAAGGGGCAGGCCGGCATCTGTGTCGGGCAGGGCTGCACGAAGCACTCTGGGCACTAGTCCCCCTCCAGTACCAGTGGAGACTGTTATCCACTTGAGGGACTGTGGCTTTGCACTCCCCAGGATGGCACAGTGGGCACCCCACCCACTGTAGAGACTTGTGAGACTGTGGCTTTGCACTCCCCAGGATGGCACAGTGGGCAACCCACCCACTGTAGAGACTTGTGAGACTGTGGCTTTGCACTCCCCAGGATGGCACAGTGGCCATGGAGGCCCCGCGTGGATCTGGCGTCGTGGACTCATCTGGCTGAGGTGCCCCCACTTCCCTTCCCCTGAGGTGCCTGTAGTTTTCCTATCTGATGCCCCTGCAGTGTTCTGTCCGTTGGAGGCAGGTATCCTGTGTGGGCTTTGCCCATGTGTTTTGGCCCAGTGGCCCACGAACAATGGCTGATGGACATATTGGACTGGACAATTTATGTATATAAAGTTATAGATGTGTGATATATTTTATACTCAGTCTTACAATATAATTCTATATTTATAATCATTTCCTTTTGCCTTTGCATTCTTCCGGGGGGTTTGGGGTGTAACTGTGATGTGTTGCTATGCATTGATGTGTGTGTTGTAGTGGGTGAGGGTGAGGGTGGGTGTGTTGCATATGTGTGTCCCCGTAATTTTTTGCCTCCCCCTCCCCTGTGTCGTAGGTGCAGTACTCACCGTTGTCTTCTGCGCCGGCGTTCGTGCTCCTGGTAGAGGAGCAGGAAGACAATGGCTGGTAGGATGTGTAGTTCGGGTTCCATGCTGTCCAGAATCCTCGTGGGGTGTATGGAGGTGAGCGTTTTCCGTTTGAAATGTCTGTTTCCGCCGTATTTTTATCGGCGGGGCTACTGCCCCGGAAAAGGTGGTGGATTGGTGGGTTGTGATAGGGTGGGCGGTACATTGTCTCCCGCCTGTCTGTTGGCGGTGACCGCCGCGCTGTTTGTTTGTCCCGCCGTGGCGGGCGGTGTGTTAAAGTGGCGGTCTCTGTTGGCGGTTTCCGAGAGGGTTAGAATTGCATTTTTTTTACCGCCAGCCTGTTGGCGGTTTGGCCGCCGCTTTAACACCGAGCGCCAGGGTTGGAATGACCCCCATGGTGTCTCATACAGTGGAGTCAAGTATCATAGACTGGACCAGTGAGTTGTGCAGTGGAATGGCATGTCAAAAGTAGAGTAGGGTGTCATAGACTGTCATAGAGTGGAGCAGAGTGCTTTAGAGTAGAGTAGGGTGAAGTTGAGTGTCATAGAGTGGAGTATCATCAAGTGGAGTGTTGTAGAGCACAGTGAAGGAGAGTGTGGTAGAGTGCTGTGCTGTGTCATATAGTGAGTCATAGAGTGGCATGTTGTTGAGTGTCATACAGTATGGTGGTGGCGTAGAGTGGATGGGCATAGAGTGGACTTGACTATCATAGAGTGTAGTACGGTGTTGTAGAGTGGAGTTGCAGACAGTGGTTAGAGTATCACACAGTGGAGCGGTGTAGAGCAGAATATGGTTCAGTGGTTGCGAGTGGTATAAAGTGTAGCTTAGTGGAATATAATACAGTGGAGTACACTAGAGTCGGGTAGTGTAGAGGAGAGTAAAGTGTCATAGAGTAGAGGGGCATGCTGTAGACTATAGTGGTAAAGTGTCATCATTTCAGTACTGTGTTATACACTCTAGTGGGGTGCTGTATAGTATTGGAGAGTGCTGTAGATCACAGTAGAGTAGAATAGCATACATCTAGTTGATTTTTGTAGGATGGAGTGGTGTAACGTACTGAACTGTGTTTTAGAGTATGGTAGAGTCGATTGGCATTCAGTGTTATAGAGTACAATGGCATTGAGTGGCGTAGAGTGGAGTGGCATACAGTAGAGTAGTGGAGTTGAATACTGTGTTTATGGAGAGTGGAGTAAAGTGCATTACAGTATAATACATAGAATTGCATAAAGTGTCATATAATGAATTAGAGTACAGTAGAGTGGAGTAAAGTATTGTACAGGAGCATACACTATTGAAAAGTGTTGTACAGTGGAGTGAAGGAGGGGAGGATTATAGACAGGAGTTAAGCGTCGGAGGGTGGCATACAGTGTAGTAGAGTGGAGTTGCATAGAATATGGTAGTGTGCGAAACAGTGGAACTATGTAGAGTGGATTATTATACAGTAGCATAGAGTGAGGGAAAGTCTTGTACTTTGGAGACGAGTTGAGTGGAGTGGTATAACGTAGCGTGGCATAAAACACAATGGAGTGTATAGGTGTGTTGTACAGTAGAGTGGCATGGGGTGGAGTGTACTAGTGCAGTGTAGGCAGTAAACTGATATTAAATGGAGTGGGGTCTTGTACAATAGATTGGTGTGGTGTTTCTTTTAGAAAAGCATTGTGTATTGGGCTAGAGTGTTATACATTGGAGTGTACAGGCCCAGAGTGAAGTACAGAGTTGGATAGTGGAGTGCACAGGGATAGAGTGCCATGAAGTGTGGTAGACATTTATGGAGTGAAGTTATAGTGAGTGGCTGAGAGTGTTGCACAATAGAGTGGCTTAGGGTGGAGTGGCATACAATATTTTGGTGTAGAATAGATCACCAGAAAGTGGAAAAGCATACAGTGGAATAGTGTGCAGTGGAATTCTGTACAGTGGACTGTAAAACAGTAGAGTGGCATAGAGTGGAATAGTATAGAGTGGAGTAGTGTACAGTGGAGTAGTGTAAAGTACAGTGGCATACATTTATGGGGGTTATCATAGAGTTGAGGAAACTGTTATAAATTAGCATGGTATCTCATACAGTAGAGGTGAGTCTATGAGGAAAGAGTGGAGTAGCGTCTAGAGGAGTGGCTTAGAGTGTAGTAGACTTTTGTAAAGTGGAGTTGTATAGAGTGGAGAAGAGTAGATTAAAGTAGCGTAGAGTGGAGCAGAGTGGCATAAATTTGAATTACATAGAGTGGAGTGCCATAAACTGAAGTGGCGTACAGTGGAGTGACGAGTGTAATAGTGTAATAGCATATAGTGTAGTAGAATACAGTGGAGTGGCATTGAGTGGAGTGGTATCGACTGGAGTGGTCTATTGTGGAGTACACTGTTCATGCGACACCATGCTTGAAGCAAGGGTACCAAAATCCAATATTACAGCTTGCCTTTGTTATAGTTTGGGCCATGGTATAATGAGATACCTTTGCAGTACACCATGGTTCAGGGGAATGACAATCCAGTATGTAATTGAGTAATGGCTGTTTTTAGAGAATGAAAAGATAGCCATATTGGTTTTACCACACTTTGGCTGTGTTCAGTGTTTAGGCCTTAGAAATAGGTAATTAGTAGATCTCTACATATTACCACTTATTAAAGTGGCAATAAATAGGGATATTTATTTGTATTTCTTTATATATTTTTAAATACGTTTATGCCCATGTATCACAGTAGTTTCACAAAGTTTTGAAACATTTCTGCGACGGTACTGTGGTGATAGGTATCAGTAAGTTTAAATGCCTTATACCACAAAAACTACTTACCTTACAACTGCAGTACCTAAAAAGCATCATCTCTGAATCATTTTGTATAGTCCTGCAAAATTTCATGTAAATCTATTCAGCCATTTTCACGGTGCATCAACTGCTAACGCGTCCCTTTATGATAATTTATTACACATCAGGACTCGTTTTAGGCCAATGAATATTTTGACCCAGTTGAGAGACACCTTAGGACGAGATAGCTAATCAATATGTCAATCAATACGTCAATAATGTCATCAATATTTATTACAACAATGCATTTCACCTTAGTCAAAGACATTAATCAACTCAAGACACCACCATGACCTTGCAGTCATGAATAACCACACCAGTTTAGGAGAATTTTGTGAGGTTTATTCCCTATTGATTACAATTCTAAAAGCAGGTGTGTTAATCTCAAAAGCAAAGCACTCAGTAACATTGTCATGATTTGTCAAATCAAATAAGACTTAATCCAAGCAAGAAACGCAATTATTAGAACATAACACAGAGTCAACATAGATCAACTTCAGCAGAGTGTCCTTAACGCGTCAGTTCAACAAAGCATAGACTCAGTCATTTGTCTATTTGCGTCAGTTTAGTGAACCCCTGTCCTAACCACTGATTAGCATTGGCATGTTGGGCTTCATGCAAAACAATTTAGAACACCAATTTGGAAAACATCTAGCTATGGTCTCTGTCAAAAGTAAGCAGGTGGTACCTAGAAAGGAAAAGCAAACAGACAAATCACAATGCCATTGTCATAGTTACCCTCCAAAATTTGGGTCAGCTCTCAGGTTCGGTCTTCGTCTTCAGGACATCAGTTGATTCGCCATCAGTCAAAACTCAGCTCTGGGGCAAAAGGGGGCACTTCTCTCATAAGGAGGCAAAGTGTAAATGGGCAATCTAGGGAAAAGGATGGTTTAAGTAAAACCAAAATAAGTCACCAAACAGAGTGACAGAGTTTCTGGATAAAATCAATAGCATTTCCCTAACCAATCTAAATGGCTCCTCGTGTCATAGGTTTTTATCCCTTTTTTGTTGTACATTCCCCTAAAACTTGATTGGACAAATGTTGCACCCCACTATCTTTAGCCAATTGAAAACAGATTATGGCGGTCATTACAACACTGGTGGTAAAAGCCGCTTACCGCCGTGCAGAAGACCGCCAACACACCGCCGCGGCCGCAGAATTCCGCCACAGCTATTATGACCCACATTTTGTAATCCACCAAAATTCAGACACCCACACAAGTCCGCCACACCAAAGGTCAGTGATAAACTGGGGAAAACAAAACCGACACCATCACGCCAACAGAAATACGCCCACACTATCACGACCCATGAATCCACGCGGCGGTCTTTCAACCGCGGTATTCCATTGGCGGCACACACCGCTGCGCTCAAAATACACACACTCTTACAAAACACATCCACATTGGACAAATCGAAATACACACACCTGATACACATACACACACCACTCCCACACACCCAATACAATATAAAACACACACCCACATCACCTACAAATCCCTACGACCACAATTACTGAGAGAAGGCCAGAGAGAGAGCACCAGCAAGAACAATAGCATCCACAGGTACACAACACCATCACCCACAGAACTTCCACGCACCTCACACAACACACCACTACATATCAGCACACTTATCACCACACACTCCACCCCACACATCACCTACACCACCCCATGGCACGGCAAAGACACCCCAGGTTCTCGGAGGAGGAGCTCAGGGTCATGGTGGAGGGAATCGTCGGGGTAGAGCCACAGCTATTCGGATCACAGGTGCAGCACACCTCCATTGCAAGGAAGATGGAGCTATGGCGAAGAATAGTGGACAGGGTCAATGCAGTGGGACAGCACCCAAGAAATCGGGAGGACATCAGGAAGAGGTGGAATGACCTACGGGGGAAGGTGCGTTCCGTGGTCTCAAGACACCACCTGGCGGTTAAGCGGACTGGCGGCGGACCCCCACCTCCTCCCCCACAACTAACAACATGGGAGGAGCAGGTCTTGGAGATTCTGCATCCTGAGGGCCTCGCAGGAGTAGGTGGAGGAATGGACTCTGGTAAGTCAAATCTTAACTATTACAACCCCCACCCTACCTGCATGCTATCACATATCCCTACCCTCACCCCCAGCACCCCAACTCCTCACATATGTCCCAATATCACAAACCACCCATCCCAACACCAAGCCCTGCATGCAACAACAAAGCATGGACACCCATCACTAAAGCATGCCCACTGCACATACCCATACATCCCCCTAAACCATCCTCACACAGGGTCTCACACAGGAATGCAAGCACTGAGGTACACGGTCACCCACTCATTGCACACCATGACACACACAGATGTAATAATCATCCTTTTATACCCCTGCAGGACCCCTACCCAACGTCACCGGACAGGAGGGTCCACACATGTCCACACCACCAACAGAAGAGGCCCACAGTGATGACAGCACCTCTGTCCAACTGGATCTAGATGACCAGCCCGGCCCATCGGGGACCTCGGGACAGTCGGTTCCCATCACCCAGTCACAGGCCACTCCAGACCTTCCACCCTCTGGAAACACCAGCACAGCACCCACCCTGCGGGCCCATACCTCCGTACCCAGGACACGTCAATCAGCTGTGTGTCCACCACTAGAGGGAACCCAGGCTAACCCACCACCCCAACAACAACAGGGACCTGGGGGCAGTGGTAGTGGGCACATGGTCCAGGGGACAGAGGTCCAGGAACACAGGAGAACTGGGAGGGCTGCTGTGCGACAGGGGGTGGACAGGCCAAGGGAACCCACTCTCCACGAGGCCCTCTCCTCCATCATGGGAGCCTACCACCACTCCCAGGAGACAATGGCAATGGTAAGTTTCAGGAGACCCAGCGCCTGCAGGAGGAACAGTATATGGGCTTCAGGGAGGAACTCAGAACCATCAGCTCCACCCTGGGCACCATCGTAGGGGTACTGAAGGAACTTGTGAACACCAGGAGGGACACTGTGGCACTACAAGGGGCCCCTGACACTAGCATGGACGATGAACTGCCCACCAGCTCCGCCGGTGCTAGTGGACAGGACGCCCCGCCACAGGACCACCACACCAGCATCCCACCCACTGCAGAGGGAGAGCCACCGCAACAAACGGTCCCAGAGATCCAGGACAAAGACAGAGCATGATGCCAAGACCCCCGCCAAGAAATGAGACCACCCTGATTGTCATCCTACTGTCCCACTTTGTCACCCTGTCCATACTGAAACTGCCCCAGCTCCACTTCCTATGCCCATATGGGCAATGCACCTGTGAGACTAACAGACTGGACTCTGCCATGGACATTCCTCCGCCATCACCCCTCACCATTTCACTACCCTCTCCACTATTGAGCACTTAAATAAACACACTTAAAGCACAAAACAATCTGGAGTCTGTCTGTGATTTCGAAATAGTGTATTTACAATTACAATGACAAAATGCTCTTTCAAGTTTAATGTCAACATACCTATGTCACAAAGCTCTAGTCCATGAGGAATCTAAGCAGATGTCATACAGTGGGACCCACATCTGTGAAATTGTAAGGGAAAGTGACAACTCAGTGACCATACACTGGGTGAAAACGACACACAGTAGAGAGGTAGTAGTGTTAAAGTACATGTAGTAGGCGGCTCTGTATTCTTACCTGTGTCTCACTGGAAATATTGCTGGATCACGGAGTCCATGTTGTGCATGTCTTCTTCCCCTGCTTCCTCGTCTTCACTGTCCACAGGGTCCACAGCTGCAACAACACCACCATCTGGACCATCCTCCTGCAGAAAAGGCACTTGTCGTCACAAAGCCAAGTTATGAAGCATACAGCAGGCCATGATGATCTGGCCCACCTTCTTTGGTGAGTAGAATAGGGATCCACCTGTCATATGGAGGCACCTGAACCTGGCCTTAAGGAGACCGAAGGTCCGCTCGATCACCCTCCTAGTTCGCCCATGGGCCTCATTGTAGTGTTCCTCTGCCCTTGTCCTGGGATTCCTCACTGGGGTCAGTAGCCATGACAGGTTGGGGTAACCAGAGTCACCTGCAAATGGTGAGGGACAACTGTTAGACACGCACTAACCTGGAGGGATATCCCCAGACAACCATTCCCACTGACTTGCTTCCAGGTGCTCACCTAATAGCCACACACGGTGTCTCTGGAGTTGACCCATCACATAAGGGATGCTGCTATTCCGCAGGATGTAGGCGTCATGCACTGAGCCAGGGAACTTGGCATTCACGTGGGAGATGTACTGGTCTGCCAAACATACCATCTGTACATTCATAGGATGATAACTCTTCCGGTTTCTGTACACCTGTTCACTCCTGTGGGGGGGGGGGGACCAAAGCCACATGTGTCCCATCAACGGCACCTATGATGTTGGGGATGTGTCCCAGGGCATAGAAATCCCCTTTCACTGTAGGCAAATCCTCCACCTGAGGGAAAACAATGTAGCTCTGCATGTGTTTCAGAAGGGCAGACAACACTCTGGACAATACGTTGGAAAACATAGGCTGGGACATCCCTGATGCCGTGGCCACAGTTGTTTGAAATGACCCACTTGCTAGGAAATGGAGTACTGACAGCACCTGCACTTGAGGGGGGATTCCTGTGGGATGGTGGATTGCTGTCATCAGGTCTGGCTCCAACTGGGTACACAGTTCCTGGATTGTGGCACGGTCAAGCCTGTAGGTGATAATCAAATGTCGTTCCTCCATTGTGGACAGGTCCACCAACGGTCGGTACACCTGAGGATGCCGCCATCTCCTCACATGTCCCAGCGGACGGTGCCTATAAAGGACAACAGCGAGCACAGAGTCAAATAACGTACCAAAAGTTTACACGGAACACCTATCATACACAAAAGGTGGCCTGTATGTGTGTTGAGTCTAGGCCTAGGTATGAGTGACGCAGTTGGAAATGAAGCCATGTGGGCCCCTGAAATGACGTCTGCCTGACCTGTAAAGTGGGACAATGGGATGTGAGGTAACTGCGCTGGCATTGTACACCGTCGCGGTAGGCGGTCGAAGACCGCGGCGCAATGCTGCATTGGTTAACATTGGACCCTATGGGTCCCAGGAGCCAATAGCGATGTACGCCGGCGGTAACGGTACGCACCGCCGCGGACGTGACCGCCATTTTCTATCACTTCAATCACTCGATACCTGATCTTCGACAGGAGAGTACCTACACTGCAAGTGCTGCTGTGACCTCGGTCTGGGAGAGACAATGGCTCGAGTGTCTGGGGAAAGGGCCCCTGCCTTCACATTGGAGGAGTTGGAGAAACTCGTGGATGGTGTCCTCCCCCAGTACACGCTACTCTACGGTCCTCCAGACAAACAGGTAAGTACACTGGGAGCATGCTGTATGGGCTATGCCTGTGTGGAGAGGGCTGGATGTAAGAAGGAAGGGGGGAGAGTGCTGTGTGCATGAAAGACGGTGAATGCATGTGCCACATGGCAAGGGTAGGGATGGGGGCCAATCACTTCGACGGTGCAGTTGGTAATAACTTCTCTTTTTCCCCTGTACATTTCATGTAGGTCAGCGCCCACCAGAAGAAAGATATTTGGCATGCCATCGCCAAGGACGTCCGGACCCTGGCGGTCTACCACAGACGGAGCACCCACTGCCGGAAAAGATGGGAGGACATTCGCCGCTGGAGCAAGAAGAAGGCGGAGGCTCAACTGGGGATGGCCTCCCAACGTGGGAGGGGTGCCCGTCGCACCATGACCCCCCTGATGTTCAGGATCCTGGCGGTGGCCTACCTGGAGTTGGATGGGCGCTTGACGGCATCACAGCAGCCACAAGGGGGTGAGTACACTCTCATTCTGCTGACTATGCACGCAGTGGAGGTGTCTGGGTGGGGGAGGAGGGCTGTGGGTTTCCCTAGGCCAGGGCGAGTTCCGTAGGCAAGGCCCCTTCGTATGTCAGGCCATGTGGCACCCCAGCCCACCTCTGTAGAGTGCCAAGTACAGCTAGTCATGCCCCTGTGTCATCTATGTGAGCAGATGTTGTCCATAGCCTTGTAGGAAATTTCCCAGAAATTGAACAGTGGAGCCCAAGAGCGCGGAGTAGTGCAGTGGGCTTCTGTGTCTGTCGTGTCCGCCAACGGTAGCGGTAATGCATGCACTCAACATGTCTTTCTTCTGTTGTTCCCCCCCCTTTTTGTGGTCTCCCTGTTCTTGTGTGCATTAGTATCATCAGGCGGAGGAGCAGTGGCAACGGAGCACGAGGGAGCTGCATCCCACATGGCCCTGGAGGGCGACACTACGGAGTCTGAATTCAACAGTGGGACGGAGGGCGAGGGGAGCTCCACGGCGGGGACAGGAGCTGACACCAGCGACACGGACTCGTCCTCTGATGGGAGCTCCCTTGTGGTGGCGGCAACATCTGTGCCCCCGCATCTACAGGTACAGCCGCCACACCCCCTACCAGCACCGCCCAACCAGCAGCCCCTCAGCCTTTGCCCCGTGCCCGCTCACCCAGGAGGGAGGGCATCACCTTCACCTCAGGCCCTGCCCCAGTCACCCCTGCTGCCCTCAGTGAGGAGGCCATTGACCTCCTCAGGTCCCTCATTGTTGGGCAGTCTACCATTTTGTATGTCATCCAGGGTGTAGAGAGGCAGTTGCAACAAACCAATGCATTCCTGGAGGGCATTCATTCTGGTCAGGCAGCCCTTCACCAAGCTTTTCAGACTCTGCCCTCAGCACTGATGGCAGCCACTGTCCCCGTCTCTAGCCTCCCGCCTCCAACTTCCTCAGCCCCGACCCAATCCCCTGTACCTCAGACTATCCCAAGCACACCTACAGACCAACATGCACACACCTCAACACACAAGGGAAGCTCAGGCAAACATAAGCACCACACATCCCACAGGCACTCACGCAAGAATCACACACATGCAGACACACCAACATCTACTGCCTCCACTGTGTCCCCCTCCTCCTTGTCTCCCTCCTCCTTCCCAGTCTCTTCCACACTCACACCTGCATGCAGTACCTCTACAGCCACTACGTCCCTCTCCAGCACGCACACCACCACACCCCGCTCACGTGCAGTCACCACCCCCACTACTATTCACACGTCCCCTGTGTCCTCTCCCAGTGTGTCTGTGACGCCCCCTCCCAAGATACACAAACGCAGGCACACACCTCACGACAGCCTTGAGCGCATGCACCTTCACCCAAAGTCAACCGAACGTACACCTCCTACAACCACCACCTCTTCCTCCACTCCCAAATCCCCCCCAGCTACCCATCCCAGTGTGTCCAAAAAACTTTACCTGTCCATCCTTGACCTCTTTCCCACACCTCCCCCACCCCGTCCGTCTCATAGGTCCCGAACTAGAACCTCAGCCACAACATCTCCGGGACCAGTGGTGCCTGTAGTCAACGGAATCTGGAGTGCACCGGCCACCAGGGCAGCCAGTGTGGCACGGAGCCACAGCACAGACAGTCCCCCACCTGTGAAGCATCAGAAGTTGGCCAGTGCCCGGCGGGAGAGGGTGAAGACTCCAGCCACCAAAGCCGCTCCCAGGGGACCCGTTGGGAGTGTGGAGTCAGCTGTGACACCTTCCAAGGTGGGGAAGGGCCACAAGAAACCCGGCAAGTCAGGGAAGAGCTGCACGGCGGAGAAGACCGCCATCATCCCAGCTGCCCAGGAGGCCACCGCCAGTACCAGCCCAGCTGCCCAGGAGGCCACCGCCAGCACCAGCCCTGCTGCCCAGGAGGCCACCGCCAGCACCAGCCCAGCTGCCCAGGAGGCCACCGCCAGCACCAGCCCAGCTGCCCAGGAGGCCACCGCCAGCACAAGCCCAGCTGCCCAGGAGGCCACCGCCAGCACCAGCCCAGCTGCCCAGGAGGCCACCGCCAGCACCAGGCCAGCTGCTCAGGAGGCCACCGCCAGCACAAGCCCAGCTGCCCAGGAGGCCACCGCCAGCACCAGGCCAGCTGCTCAGGAGGCCACCGCCAGCACAAGCCCAGCTGCCCAGGAGGCCACCGCCAGCACAAGCCCGGCTGGGCCATGAAGGACCGCCAGCAAAAGGCCCGCTGGGCCATGAAGGATCGCCAGCCCCGCTGGGCCATGAAGGACCGCCAGCAGCTGAGACTCTGCCATGGAGACCGCCATCGGAAGCACCCCTGAACAGGGCACTGCCATCTCAAGCACCGCTGAACAGGGCACCGCCATCTCAAGCACCACTGAACAGGGCACCGCCATCTCAAGCACCGCTAGCCCATGAGCAGCAGGGGCACTGACGCAACTGAGTCCGTCACGTGTGAATGATGCACTCTGGGCACCATGCCCCCTCCAGAACCAGTGGAGACTGACATCCACTTGTGAGACTATGGCTTTGCACTCCCCAGGATTGAACAGTGGGCAGACCACCCACTGTAGAGACTTGAGAGACTGTGGCTTTGCACTCCCCAGGATTGAACAGTGGGCAGACCACCCACTGTAGAGACTTGAGAGACTGTGGCTTTGCACTCCCCAGGATGGAACAATGGGCATGTGGCCCCCTCGTGGTTTTGGCGTTGTGCACTCAAGCGGCTGAGGTGCCCTCCCTTACCCTCCCCCTGAGGTGCCTGTTTTCTTGCTCTCTGATGCCCCTGCAGTGTTCTCTCCGTCATGGTCAGGTATCTTGTGTGGGCCTCGCCCATACCGTGTGGTCCCAGTGTTCCACGGACTATATTAGTGCACTACCTGGACTACTATGCTTGGTATATATTTTGTACATGGTGTATTTATATATTTCTACCTACTTGTTTTTAATATATTACAATGGTTACACTAATTTTCTATTGTCTTTGCATTCTTCCGGGGGTTTGGGGGGTGTTACTGTGATGTATTGATATGCTTTTGTGTGTGTTGTAGTGGGTGAGGGTGGGGGTGTTGCGTGTGTGTGTCCCTGTTTTTTCCCTCCCCCTCCTCTGTGTCGTAGGTGCAGTACTCACTGTGGTCTTCGCCGCCGGCGTTCGTGCTCCTGGTAGAGGAGCAGGAAGACTATCGCAGGGAGAATTTGGAGTTCCGGGTCCATGGTGTCCTCGTTCCTCGTGGGGTGTGAGGTGAGCGTATTCCCTTCGAAATTCCTGTTTCCGCCGTGTTTTTATCCGCGGTGAATCCGCCCCGGAAAAGGTGGCGGATTGGCCTATCATAATAGTGTGGGCGGTACATTGTCTCCCGCCTGTCTGTTGGCGGTAACCGCCGCGCTGTTTGTTTGTACCGCCGTGGCGGTCGGAGTGTTAAAGTGGCTGTCTTTGTTGGCGGATTCCGCCACGGTCGTAATTGCAATTTTTTTACCGCCGGCCTGTTGGCGGTTTTACCGCCGCTTTAACACCGTCCGCCAGGGTTGTAATGACCACCTATGTCATTCATTGTATCACCCCGCATTAGTTCTCAAGCATTTTATTGGTCCATATGATTGACATCTTCAGAGGTAGCACGTCCGGTATGATTTCATCCTTCTGTGATTCTTTGCACATCTTCGGTCAGTAGCTCCATTGTCTGTACCGGTTTGGGCGACCTTGTACATTATACTAATCTACACTGTTGCCTTTTTGCTAATACATTTCTACAAGCAATATGAATTTAATGAGAACGGATCTACTATAGTTACATTCAGCTTCTAGCTTGAAGGAAAAAACAAGAGTTCATGTCCTTTTGCAAGTCAGCACACTGCACTGCACATTTAGCAAATCTTTAATAACATAATCATTAATAATTAGTATAAAACCATTCTTTAATATCATATTCTATCAACATTAGTAATTTTCATTAGTCCCTGCATACATTGACGGCCACTCCCCGTGGGCACATTTCAACGCACGTTTTCAGCAAAACATATTAATACAGTTTCTATATGGCATAATTACACATTAGTTCATAAACATTTTACATTAATATAGATTATATAAGCTACGCTCTCTCAGTCCCTCCTCTGATGACGTTCGTCATCACACAAACCTTTCAACCTTTCACCTTCAATTTTTCACTGTGCGCATAATGCGCATTTCAACATCTTGCCCCTTGTGTGAACGTTCCCAAATTTCATTAAACATTTTCTCCGTTTCATTTTCTTCATTTCTTTTGTTTTGTTTCGTCCAATTTCTTCTAATTCTTTCATTAATTTTGCATGCTCCCCATAAACCCAAAAAACAGATCAAGACAATTAATAGACCCCCTAATATTTGTGCAAGCACCCCGTTCCAAATGTTACTAAACCAGCTCCCTACTCTGGCAATTCCTTTTCCAATTTTCTCCCAAACTCCAGGTTCCTTCAAATCCTTCAAATCTGCCCTATCTCTTGTTAGGTTAGTAAGCATACCTCTAATCTTTTTACTGTTATCAGGAATGAACAAGCAACATTGGCGCTCGTTAAGCATCTTACAGACTCCGCTGCTCTTTGCTAAAAGAATGTCTAAAGCAAGGCGATTTTGAAGAGTCATAGCTCTTTCCGCAGCAAGTTCAGTATCCATCAGGAGTATAGCCCCTGTGAAGTTTGTCAGCATGTTATCCACAATAGTAGACAACTTTCAAATCTTTATGGAGTTTAAGATAACCCCTACTGAAGGAATTATGGCTCCAAATATGTCACCAACTACAGCACCCGCTGTCTCTCGTTTTTGTCTAGCATGTTGTAATTTAGACATTTTAGGTATTTGCTTTAAGGCATCAGTCTGGTAAATCTTTGGGAAAACTATCCCATACCATCCCTTAGGGAGACGGTAATAAGCATTAAGTCCACAGATGTAATAGATCCCAGGGATCGCTGGATCCTGTCCATTCAACATAAATGTCCACTTACTCTGAAACAAAAACACATGCCTGCATTCACTCGTTCCCACAAATAAAGTGTCGTGCTCAGATTTCGGCCTATATATACAAAGCCTACCTACGTGTAATGCATCTATAGCTAAATTGCGCTGTGTCTTTATTGTGGTGTAAGCATAACCATTTGCATATGTGCGTTTTTCTAATCCCTTTTCTAACCTTTCCTTCAGTGCTCTGCGTCTATCATCAGTGTGATCTAAAAAGCTTTTCTCTACAGGTGTTAATAAGCAGGTCAGATTGTTGCGGTGCGCATAAGCTGTCCCAAATGTCAGTGTCGGCTGAAAGAATCCTCTAACTAATTTTATACTATGCTCTTTAGCTAACTTGTTCAGAAACTCAATCACAGGCACAAAGGAAAACACTACAGCTAGATTTGAATAAAAATATTGCACATGTTCCTGGTCATAGAATCTTGTTAGTAGCAAGCTGCAGCTTATCCTGTAGAATAAAGGCAGACTATGATAGTTGACCCCCTCTTGTACTGATGAAGGAATCTTTGTACACACATAACAGTTTCTCGCATCCATTGTGTCAGCATTCTCATTCAATAAGCGATAGAAGGCATTAGTAGAAATTCCCCCTTTGAATTAGTTCCCTTGTGCAAATATTTTGTATCCTGCTCAAACTTTTCGCACGGTGTTAATGTAGCAGTCTCAAGTTTTGAAGCATTGTTAGTCACCTTCTTATCCAACCATGGCATTCCCACAATCACACCTACAATTATTATTGTTCACACAATGCCTAATATAGCACTTAACCAACCACACACTTTACCCTTTTTGCTACTACCTCTAGTGTAAGCCATGATCTGTAAAGAATCAGATAGCAGAACAATTCAAAACAAACAATCAACTTGAGATCGATTAAAAAGCTCTTTTTTTTTTTTTTTTTTGATGCAAGTCTCTCTTTCTCTCTGCGTTTATTTACAGCGTTTCACTCACCCCAGGACCCTTTTGTCAAATCAGGTTAGCAGCTTGTCATAGTCGGTTTTCAGAGTCAATTCAGGTTTTAAATGTCACATCCGATAATTTATAAGTCTCTTTTCTCAACGTTCAGCTTTCAATTTCAATTTCAATTTTAACACAGTCTCTTTCTCTATTTGAATTCAGGTACCGTAGTATTGGCCTGGAACCTCTCGATCAAAGCAAAATGCTAAGAATTCTTGTTGCCATTCAGATGTTGTTGCATATACCCATTCAGGAACTGCGTACCTTCTGTTCGCGACTCTATTTCTTTTCAATCTGCGTTCGCTTTGCAACTCTCCTTCATCAAGATCCTCCCTTCTGGTTGTATCGACTTCTTCCTCTATTGTTTCACAAGGGACAATTTTCTCTCTTGCAGATTATTTCTTTCTCCAATTATCACCTTTGTGCGTTTTCTTCCTGCTTGGCCTTTCAGGACGCTGAACAGCACCCTCCTCTTGTGCTATGGTGTTTTCTCTTGACTGACCTGCAATTGGCTCAGGAAGTGTCGGTGTGCTTTGACCTTCCCCCCTTCTTTCCACCTCATCTTCAGGGTCTGTAACGGGTTAAAGTTCTAACCCGTATCCGTCTACTTCTGGGAGAACCTCTCGTTGTTGCGGCTCTCCTGCTGCCTCTACTGAGAAAGGCTCACCGTCACCTCTCTCGAACTCGTTTACTGATTGAGGGACTAAGCCGTCCTCAGTGGGCTCTCCTGCAGTCTCAGTTCCCCTTTGAATACTCTCCGGCCCTGTGACTTCCTTCCCCGGAGCTGTTGTTTCGGACACTTCAAGTTCCTCATCAGTTGGACATGTCACCTTCTTTGTGTGACTGGCATGTATCCAGTTTGGAACTCCTGCACATTTCACAGCAGTGGTTTTCGTCAGTATTACTTGATATGGCCCCTTCCAACGCGGTTCCAAACACGACTTCCTCACGTGCTTCTTGACAACCATCCAGTCACAGGCTTGCAAGGTGTGACCTGGATCACTGATTGGTGGCAACGTGTTTGCCTCCACCTGATGGGAAAAAGAGCGGACCACATCAGCCAGACGCTTGCAGTACTCCAACACCATATGATCCGTGATATTCACAAGAGCATTTGCAGGTACTGCGGGTAACCTCATAGCTCTGCCCATGAGTATCTCATGGGGAGACAGTCCTGTCTTCTTATCAGGTGTGTTTCTCTTTGACATCAACACTAAAGGCAATGCATCTGGCCACTTCATATTGGTAGCTGCGCACATTTTTGCCATTCTCGACATCGAGGTACCATTCATCTGTTCTACTAGTCTGATGCTTCGGGGCAGTAGCTACAATGCAGCTTCTGTTCAATGTCCAATGCAGCAGACAAGAGCTTTATCACCTCATTGTCGAAGTGTCTGCCCCTATCTGATTCTAAAGAGACCGGGAATCCGAACCGTGGTATTAACTCTCTAAGCAACAACTTTGCTAATGTGAGACTACCATTTCTACGTGTAGGGTAAGCTTCAA
Organism: Pleurodeles waltl; assembly: GCF_031143425.1. Lineage (NCBI taxonomy): Eukaryota > Metazoa > Chordata > Amphibia > Caudata > Salamandridae > Pleurodeles > Pleurodeles waltl. The sequence continues at coordinate 452,138,540 of NC_090451.1, read as the reverse complement.
TCCAGTGACTGAAAACACACACAATCACCAACACGTACCTCAAGCCTCCACACACGGGCATTTCAATGAAATCCATCTGCATCTTGCTAAACGGACCTCCAGCTCTCCCCATGTGGCTCAAATTCACCACAGTCCCTTTTCCTGCATTCACTGTTGACAGATGATGCACCTGTGACAGGTAACCTCTGCGGCTTGTCTGAATTTTGGATTAAACCAATCAATTTTGAATAACCTGATCATTGCATCTCTCCCAAGGTGTGCCTGTCCATGATAAAGCCTTGCAAACTGAGACAAAAGACTGTTTGGTAAAAACAGTTTCCCCTCCTCTGAGACTCACAAGTCGTCAGCTCTCTGTACACATTGCATTCTTTGCCAGGAGCGTTTTCCTCTCTGCTAGCACAGCCCTGCAGTGATTTTAGCTCATCTAATGTATCAACCACTCTTAATGCAAAGTTCAAACATGTCTCATTTTCAGTCTGCGGTAACAGTTCCCACTGATCCTTGAACAATATACAGTTCAATGCGCAAAACCTTGCGACTTGATCTGCATAACCGTTTCCCATTGACACAAAGTCCTGCGACTTAACATGAGCATTGCATTTCACCCCGGCAATTTCAAGAGGTAACTGAATCGCATGCAACAAGTCTTTAATCTGTTTGCCATTTTTCACTGGTGAACCAGAAGAGGTCATAAAACCCCTCTGTGACCACAATTGGCCAAAATCATGTACAATGCCAAATCCATATCTGCTGTCAGTATAGATAGTGACTTTCAGATTTTCAGCTGCGTGGAATGCCTTAGTAAGGGCAATTAGTTCAGCCACTTGTGCGGAATACACTCTTTCGAGCCAGGAGGCTTCTATGATACCAGTGATTGTACACACAGCATAACCGTCTCTCAGTATTCCGACTGAGTCTCTCAAACATGATCCATCAACAAACATAATGCAGTCATTTTCTTCTAACTGTGTATCTTTAATGCCAGGTCTGGGTTTGGTGCACAGTTCTGTTACGTCAAGACAGTTGTGCTCCACTTCCTCTGTGTTATTAATCTCAGTATTATCAACAGGAAGTAGAGTTGCCGAGTTTAATACAGTACATCTTTTCAAGGAAACATTGGGCGAACCCAGAATAATTGTCTCATATCGGGTAAGTCGGGCATTTGTCATATGCTGAATTTTAGTTCGGGTCAACAGAATTTCAACTGAATGTGGAAGCATTACTGTTAAGGGATGTCCCATCACTATGCCCACACTGTGTGAGGCTCTGACCAACTGCTGCAACTGCGCGCAAACAACCGGGTAAGGCTGCTGCGACTGGGTCCAAAGTAGCTGAAAAATATGCTACTGGGCAGTTTGCACCTCCATGGACCTGTGTTAAGACAGACAATGAACAAGCATCACGTTCATAACAAAACAGTAGAAAAGGCTTCGTATAATCAGGCATACCTAAAGCTGGTGCCCTACACATGCACTCCCTCAGTTCCATGAATGATTCAAGCTCTTCCTAGGACAAAATTATGGTATACGGGTCATCCTTAGTTTCCTTGCCTGTCAGCTTTATCAATGGTTTAGAGATAATCAGAAAGTTGGGAATCCACTGACAACAGTAGCCCACCATTCCCAAAAACATCCTGACATCTCTTTTTGTTGTCGGGGGTTCATTTGAAGTATGGCCATCACCCTTTCTTTTGATATTCTCCTGTACCCTTTCTCAATCAAGTGCCCTAAGTACTTCACCTCTTTCTGACAATACTGCAGCTTCTTTGGGGACACTTTGGGGGTGATTCTGATGTTGGCGGGCGCTGCCCGCCAGCCCAGTGGGAAACAGCCTTCCCACAAGGACGCCAGCTCAGGATTGAGCCGGCGGAGTGGGAAGGTGCGACGGGTGCAGTGGCACCCGTCGCGTATTTCAGTGTCTGCAAAGCAGACACTGAAATACAAGGTGGGGCCCTCTTACAGGGGCCCCTGCAGTGCCCATGCCATTGGCATGGGCACTGCAGGGGCCCCCAGGGGCCCCGCGGCACCCCCTACCGCCATCCTGTTCCTGGCGGGAGACCCGCCAGGAACAGGATGGCGGTAGGGGGCGTCAGAATCCCCATGGCGGCGGAGCGCGCTCCGCCGCCATGGAGGATTCTCAAGGGCAGAGGAAAGTCGGCGGTACACCGCCGACTTTCCGTTTCTGGCCGCGGCTGAACCGCCGCGGTAAGAATGCCCAGCGGTGCACCGCCAGCCTGTTGGCGGTGCTACCGCGGTCATTCGCCCTGGCGGTTTTTACCGCCAGGGTTAGAATGACCACCTTTATGTCCATTCTTTCCCAAATGGTTCAGTAAGGCAATTGTGTCATTCATACAGTCGTCTTTCGTTCTGGACGGAATCTGCAAGTCATCAATGTACTGCACTAGAGTCAAACTGAAAGGCAGCTCTAACGACCCTAAATCCTTCTTCAATATCTGATTGAAGGTGGAAGGTGATTCAGAAAACCCTTGAGGAATTCTGCACCAGCTGTACACTTTGTCCAGGAATTTGAAACTGAATAGAAATTGGCTGTCCTCATGAAGAGGCACCAAAAAGAACGCTTGTGACAGGTCCACAACTGTGAACCACTCTGCATCACGTGGAACCTGGAACATAATTACTGCTGGATTCGGTACTATGGGGCAACATTTTACCACAAGCTTGTTTATTTTCCTCAAGTCCTGAACAATTCGAACTTTCCCACAAGGCTTTTTCAGACCCATTACTGGTGAATTACATGGGCTGCTTAATACCTCCTTCAGAAATCCTTGCTTTACAAAGTCCGCAATTATCTGCAACACCTGAATAAGGACATCTTGTGCCATGTGGTACTGCGGTACCTGTGGAAACACTGCATTTGGCTTTACTTGTACTTTAACTGGTTCTACTCCTTTTTATCAATCCCACCTCCTTTCCTGTCAAGTCCCACACTTTCTCTGTCACTGTTCCCTGCAACTCAGCTGGCAAGTCAGTCACTGTAAGCATCGGGAATAAGGTTATCAGAGGGTAATCTTCATTTGCGGTCTCTGTTTCTGATTCTGAAAATTGCCCATCATCCCCTTCAGAATCACTGTTCGTTTGTACCTCAATCCCCTCATTGGAAAAGGTAATTGAACATTTCGTCTTGCACTGTAAGTCTCTTCCCAGTAAGGACACAGGACTAGAATCGCAGACTACAAACTTATGCAGTCCCTGAAAGTTTCCAATCTCAACCTGGACTGGGTCTGTAATTGGGTTTGTCAAATACTGGTTTGCTACTCCTACTACTCTCATGGTATGCCCTGAAAGTGGCAACTTTGGAACCTCTGCACTTCTGACTGTAGAGCGTGTAGCTCCTGTGTCAACCAAGAATGAAACCTTGTGACCCATCACATTTCCCTCTACATAGGGTCCCCTCTGATCTACTTCTAGAGACGCTGCAAGCATGCACTCCTCGCTGTCTGAACTATCATCCAACCATTCATCATTCATTCCGTCCTCACCACGCAATGGAAATTGCTGCACTGTGTTATTTTGACTCATCATTTGGCATGTGACCTGTTGAGGAAGCATCACCTGTTGCTCTCCCATTGGAGGTAATGGTAATTGCATTTGCTGTCTAGGTACCATGGGAACCTGCTGTTGTACCTGCTGCATTTGTTCTGGTTGAACACACGGCATATGTATTTGCTGGATGGGCTGTAACCCCTGCATCTGAACCATGTTATTCTGGAAGTTCTGATTTTGACCTCTCAATTTTGGACCCCTCACATTTTGAAATGTACCGACATCAATGCTTTGTTGAACAACACCATCATGCACCACAAGCGTGACATGGTGACATCTTTTTCATCCCCTGCGCATCATTTTGAACCACAACAGTATTCAAGTCTGGACCACAATTCACAAAACCCTGACCTCGACCTCTCGGTTGTGTCTGAAACATGCCATTCCCTTGCAGTTGCTGCTGTACCATCTGCTGGATTCCATTCCCTTGCATATCTGCCTGCGCTGCCTTAATCTGCATCACCATCACTTTCTCCTTTAATTTTCTCTGCTTCAGCTCAATCTCATCACTACAGTATTTTGCATACTGCAACACCTCATCAATCGGCTTCGCTTGCCAACAGATCAAATGATTCTTAATCATCTGGCTAAACTCTGGTCTCAGCTCTTCAACAAATCTGAACACAAGATGGTTCATGTCTTTCAGCTAAATAGTCTCAGTGCCACTGTAATGTTTGAACGCTTTCAACAACCTCTCATAATAAGCATGGATTGACTCTTTAACCTCCTGTGAGGTCCGGTCGATTTTCTGCCAATCAGTTACTTTTGGCGACACTTTCTGCTTCAAAAAATCAATCACTTTATGATAGTACTTCATCACTTCCTCAGATGGTGCTCCAGTCACCTTATCTCTTTCCGGTTCCTGCGTCGGCCAATCCACACCTCTCTTGCACTCAAGCCATAAGTCGGGTGGAACAATGATCTCAAGCAAGATATTCAAGACCTCCCAGAGACACTTCGCAAGCTTCACAAACCTGTCTGTCTGCTGATACCACTCTATCGGTTTCTCCCTCAACCTGGGATAATCATTTGTGAATGACAGAATGTCTCCCCTGGACCACGGTACATGGACTAGAACCCCCCCAGCTGTTTCTCTGATCGGCAACATCTTTACTGTCCCAGTGTCCGGTGAAGCTTTAGTCTGATTAGATTCCGGACTGTCACTCTTCTCCTTGTCTCTTTTCTTTGCCCATCTGCTTTCCCATTTTTCTAAGGCTCCCCAAATCTGCGTGCTTTGCAGTATTTCTTTAAGATGCGCTTTTATTCCGGCCGACCTCATGTGATCAAAATATTTAGAATCAAAGTCTAGTCTGTAACTTATTTTCAAATGTTTAGTATTCTCAATATCAATATTGTATTTGTCTGCCAGGTTCGCCAACCGCTTCTTTAGTGATTTTGGGGCACAGATACCTTAATTCTGCTTCTGTGTATGATTCTAATCTGTTTACCCCTATTGTTCCTTCCAATAATTCAGCAGCTTCCACACCCAGTCTTACAAAGTTCAAGCAATCATCTCTCTCTGCAGTTACTGTAACAGGTTGTGAAGTTTTGTTATTTCCCTGCCACTCATTTAGTTGTTGCACGGAAAAGCCTTGCAACGAGATATTTCCTGACTGCATCAATGGTGTCTGAAACGTATCCGAACTCATTGTCTGTGGGGCTAACACACTTGACCCTACTTGTCTCATTGCCTCCAAAGGAGCCCCAATCGGGCTAAGGTCTAACAGAGATCTGACGTTTTCGGCTGTTTGCGCTCTTGGCGATATTGATCGGGGGTTACTGTGAACCCTCCCCTCATTATTTCCTGAGTCCCCACCCCTTGATCACATGTGTCAGGTTTACCCTGCACATACAGTGGTACAGGTGGACCAACAGTAATTGGTAATGATATGGCAGCTGGTGTCTGACCTGGTCCCAAACCCCGCGGAGCAGTAACTCCCAAAGCTTGGCTCACTGTGGCCGGTGCAGGTACTAACGGAGATCCTGGTGCTGGACTATACCCTGGAATCAGCTGTTGCTGCGGCTGGGGCAGCAATTGCGGAGTTGGCTCCATCTGCACTAGCCTCGATTTCTTATATATCGGATCAGGGGGCACCATTAGATTCGTAGTAGTCTCTAGTACTGGGACGTCTGGATAGATTCACTGTATCTGTGGCGGAGGTTGCAACTGTATCTGCATGTCTGGTGCAGTGGGTACACTGACAGCACTTTGTGTCAAAACCGTATCATCAGTCTGCACTGTATCTGTAACTCCCTTATCCTGCATCTGGTTCCCAGGACCCGCACTAGTGCTTGAGGCATTGTCGTCTACTGCGTAAGGTGGCGGGCGATCATGTAATAACTGAATAACCCCCTCCCCGCCATGGACGTAATGGTTACGCTCCCCCCGAGGGCCGCCCCCCCATCCCCCCAGGCCAGGGCTGAAAGGGGAATCCCTTCCCCTTCCACCCCGACCCTCCCCCCACCCCCCCTGTGACGTCAGCACGTGAGCGAGCGCTGACAATCACAGATCCTCCCCCATCGCGCTGGAAGTTCAGCTTCCAGCGCGATTGGAAGAGAAATGCTTTGCATTTCTCTTCCGATCATGTGGGGGAGGCCGAGAGAGGCTTCAAAGGGAAGGAAATGTATTTCCTTCCCTTTGAAGTCTCTCTCTGCGTTTTGGCAGCCAGATGCAAGCAATGCGGCTGTCAAAACGCCCACTAGACACCAGGGATGTCTTTTTTTTATAAACGAAATTGGCATAAGGGAGCGACCCCTTGGGCAAGGGTCGCTCCCAGGGGGGGTATTTTTTTTTAAGGCATTTCTGCCCCCAGGGGGGGGGGGCAGAAACCTCTAGGCACCAGGGATATTTTTTTATTTATTTATTTTTTAGTTTTTTGTTTTAGGTGTGGGGAGCGACCCCTTAGGCAAGGGTCGCTCCCATAGGGGGAAAATTATATTTAGGCAATTTCTGCCCCCCTTGGGGGCAGATTGGCCTATTTTTATGAGGCCGGGCAGAAACCACTAGACACCAGGGAGTTTTGTTGTTGTTGTTGTTTTACAGATGGGGAGCGACCCCTTAGGCAAGGGTCGCTCCCCTGGAGGGGCAAATTGTATTTAGGCCATTTCTGCCCGCTTTGGCAGATCGGCCGATTTTAGGTCAATCTGTCCCCAAGGGGGGCAGAAACCACTAGGCACCAGAGATCTTTTTTTTGCGCCGTCACGCAAGGGAAGCAACCACGTAGGCAAGGGTCGCTCCCTGGGGGGGGCAAATTGATTTTAGGCCATTTCTGTCCCCCCCCCCCCCCCCGGGCCGGCTGAGCTACAGGCCAAAATCCACAGGTAGGCACTTTGCAAAAAACACCTCTGTTTTCTGTAAAAAAAATGGGATGTGTCCACATTGTGTTTTGGGCCATTTCCTTTCGTGGGCGCTAGGCCTACCCACACAAGTGAGGTACCATTTTTATCGGGAGACTTGGGGGAATGCTGGGAGGAAGGACATTTGTGGCTCCTCTCAGATTCCAGAACTTTCTGTCACCGAAATGTGAGAAAAATGTGTTTTATTAGCCAAAGTTTGAGGTTTGCAAAGGATTCTGGGTAACAGAACCTGGTCAGAGCCCCACAAGTCACCCCATCTTGGATTCCCCTATGTCTCTAGTTTTCAACAATGCACTGGTTTGGTAGGTTTCCCTAGGTGCCGGCTGAGCTAGAGGCCAAAATCTACAGGTAGGCACTTTGCAAAAAACACCTCTGTTTTCTGTCAAAAAATGGGATTTGTCCACGTTGTGTTTTGGGGCATTTCCTGTCGCGGGCGCTAGGCCTACCCACACAAGTGAGGTATCATTTTTATCGGGAGACTTGGGGGAACATAGAATAGCAAAACAAGTGTTATTGCCCCTTGTCTTTCTCTACATTTTTTCCTTCCAAATATAAGAGAGTGTGTAAAAAAGACGTCTATTTGAGAAATGCCCTGTAATTCACATGCTAGTATGGGCACCCCGGAATTCAGAGATGTGCAAATAACCACTGCTCCTCAACACCTTATCTTGTGCCCATTTTGGAAATACAAAGGTTTTCTTGATAGCTATTTTTTACTCTTTATATTTCAGCAAATGAATTGCTGTATACCCGGTATGGAATGAAAACCAAAGGCAGGGTGCAGGTCATTTATTGGCTCTGGGTACCTAGAGTTCTTGATGAACCTACAAGCCCTATATATCCCCCAACCAGAAGAGTCCAGCAGACATAACGGTATATTGCTTTAAAACATCTGACATTGCAGGAAAAAGTTACAGAGTAAAATGTAGAGAAAAATTGCAGATTTTTTCACCTCAATTTCAATATTTTTTTTTCAGTTGTTATTTTCTGTAGGAAACCCTTGTAGGATCTACACAAATTACCCCTTGCTGAATTTAGAATTGTATCTACTTTTCAGAAATGTTTCGGTTTCTGGGATCCAGCATTGGTTTCATGCCCATTTCTGTCACTGACTAGAAGGAGGCTGAAAGCACAAAAAATCGTAAAAATGGGGTATGTCCCAGTAAAATGGCACAATTGTGTTGAAAAATTGGGTTTTCTGATTCAAGTCTGCCTGTTCCTGAAAGCTGGGATGCTGGTGATTTTAGCACCGCAAACCCTTTGTTGATGCCATTTTCACGGAAAAAAACACAAGCCTTCTTCTGCAGCCCCTTTTTCATTTTTTTTTTTTAAAAAACGACATTTTCGCTGTATTTTGGCTAATTTCTTGGCCTCCTTCTGGGGTACCCACAAAGTCTGGGTACCTCTAGAATCCCTAGGATGTTGGAAAAAAAGGATGCAAATTTGGCATGGGTAGCTTATGTGAACAAAAAGTTATGAGGGCCTAAACTGCCCCAAATAGCCAAAAAAAGGCTTGGCACCTGAGGGAGAAAAGGCCTGGCAGCGAAGGGGTTAAGAAACTCTTCATCATCTGAGTCGTCTTCCTCTATACAAGACCTCTTAGTCTCTTTTGGTTTGCTAGAGCCTTTTTCTGTCTTACAGGTGGCTTTCTTACCCTGTGTCTCGTCTTCTTGTGTCATTGCTGGAAATAATTTGAGTCCGTCAACTATTCCCCTTCTCCACATTTTGCTCTCATTGTCCCATCTAGCCTCAGCTAAAGTCTTCTCTGCCCTTCTCATTCTCCTCTCGAATTTCTGCTGTCTTTGTTTAATAGACATAAAATCCCAGACTGCTAATGACTCATACTGAGCTGGCCCTGGAGGCGGCTTTTGTACACTTAACATCCACCTCAAATTTTCTAAAATTCTCGTATTGAACGTCCTGTGCTCCGGAAACGGCAAACATCCCTCCTTTTCTGTCAATTTGTGCCACTGTTTCATCCATAAGCAAGGCGCTACTCCCTTTTCTTCCATTACTATATAGGCTGGAGTACCCTCAGGCAGTGTAGGCTCACCTTCACTCGCCATAATGTATGCATCTCCTTTCAGAGCACTCCTAAAAGCTTTGATAAAATTCATTTTTGCGTCTTTTACTTTGTTTTGTATCTAATCAGGAAGTGACTTTAATTCCCAGTACACTCTTCACCCACCTTTCTCAACCTATTGCCTCTCACGGACGGCTGCCAATCCGTGAGCGACCCCTCTCGGCAACTGACCTATCCCTGCGCGGCACCAATGACGTCACACTGACACACTGCAGCTGACAAAGTCTTGCAGCTTGTCCTCCTTACTCTGGATTCACACCAAACTAATGCAAAATTACTGCGAGCACCTTTAACAACAACAATAATTCAAATTATCCGGTTTACTACAGGAAGGGTACACAATCGCTTCAGAACTTTACAGAGATTTCACTTGAAGCCTCGCCCGCTACTCTCTCCTTCTCATTTCCCGCATATGCAAGCAGAATTCGACCCGCAAATCCTACTCTCGACTTGTCAATGGTTTGTCCTAGTGCACTATAGAACTTGCCAAATCTCCATCTAAGGTTTCACTCATACACTTGACTCAAACTCGACTTGTCAACCACGCCCGATTGACCTATTGAACCGCACAAATTACAACAAAAACCCAAGTGTCTCCTACACTTGTCAATATACTCCGGAGTCTTAGACCACGACGGGTCCGTATATTACCAACCAACCATGTGGATAATTTTTAAGCACCAAGCGCCACGCTCACAGGAAGTACGCCGACTTCCCTACTCTCATACTGCGGAGTACGCCCACTCCTGCAATAACAACATTTACCTGACCTAAAAACACACAAACTTCACAAATCACCTGCAAAATGCATAAGCTGAGCAAGTGCAAATTCTATACCACACATGCTAAAACGCTGAGAACATTCCTAACTCACTTAGGCAGGCTCTGAGATCCCGGGAAAGTCATGGGGAATTTAGAAACACATCATATCTCCAGTTTGCATTATTTCAGAAAAACAATCTAAACAGTAATTCTCCGTCCTAGGGCCCCAAAGGGCCTAACCGTCGCTCTGCTACCAGAACTGCTAACGCATCCCTTTATGATAATTTATTACACATCAGGACTCGTTTTAGGCCAATGAATCTTTTGACCCAGTTGAGAGACACCTTAGGACGAGATAGCTAATCAATATGTCAATCAATACGTCAATAATGTCATCAATATTTATTACAACAATGCATTTCACCATAGTCAAAGACATTAATCAACTCAAGACACCACCATGACCTTGCAGTCATGAATAACCACACCAGTTTAGGAGAATGTTATGAGGTTTATTCCCTATTGATTACAATTCTAAAAGCAGGTGTGTTAATCTCAAAAGCAAAGCACTCAGTAACATTGTCATGATTTGGTAACTCGAATAAGACTTAATCCAAGCAAGAAACGCAATTATTAGAACATAACACAGAGTCAACATAGATCAACTTCAGCAGAGTGTCCTTAACGCGTCAGTACAACAAAGCATAGACTCAGTCATTTGTCTATTTGCGTCAGTTTAGTGAACCCCTGTCCTAACCACTGATTAGCATTGGCATGTTGGGCTTCATGCAAAACAATTTAGAACACCAATTTGGAAAACATCTAGCTATGGTCTCTGTCAAAAGTAAGCAGTTGGTACCTAGAAAGGAAAAGCAAACAGACAAATCACAATTTAATTGTCATAGTCACCCTCCAAAGTTTGGGTCAGCACTCAGGTTCGGTCTTCGTCTTCAGGACATCAGTTGATTCGCCATCAGTCAAAACTCAGCTCTGGGGCTAAAGGGGGCACTTCCCTCATAAGGAGGCAAAGTGTAAATGGGCAATCTAGGGAAAAGGATGGTTTAAGTAAAACCAAAATAAGTCACCAAACAGAGTGACAGAGTTTCTGGATAAAATCAATAGCATTTCCCTAACCAATCTAAATGGCTCCTCGTGTCATAGGTTTTTATCCCTTTTTCGTTGTACATTCCCCTAAAACTTGATTGGACAAATGTTGCACCCCACTATCTTTAGCCAATTAAAAACAGATTATGTCATTAATTCTTTCACCCCGCATTAGTTCTCAAGCATTTTATTGGTCCATATGATTGACGTCTTCATAGGTAGCACGTCCGGTATGATTTCATCCTTCTGTAATTCTTTGCACATCTTCGGTCAGTAGCTCCATTGTCTGTACCGGTTTGGGTGACCTTGTACATCATACTAATCTACACTGTTGCCTTTTTGCTAATGCATTTCTACAAGCAACATGAATTTCATGAGAACGGATCTACTATAGTTACATTCAGCTTCTAGTAGAGGTGAGTCTATGAGGAAAGAGTGGAGTAGCGTCTAGAGGAGTGGCTTAGAGTGTAGTAGACTTTTGTAAAGTGGAGTTGTATAGAGTGGAGAAGAGTAGATTAAAGTAGCGTAGAGTGGAGCAGAGTGGCATAAATTTGAATTACATAGAGTGGAGTACCATAAACTGAAGTGGCGTACAGTGGAGTGACGAGTGTAATAGTGTAATAGCATATAGTGTAGTAGAATACAGTGGAGTGGCATTGAGTAGAGTGGTATCGACTGGAGTGGTGTATTGTGGAGTACACTGTTCATGTGACAACATGCTTGAAGCAGGGGTAACAAAATCCAATATTACAGCTTGCCTTTGTTATAGTTTTGGCCTTGGTAGAATGAGATAACTTTGCAGTACACCATGGTTCAGGGGAATGACAAATCCAGTATATAATTGAGTAATGGCTGTTTTTAGAGAATGAAAAGACAGCCATATTGGTTTTACCACACTTTGGCTGTGTTTAGTGTTTAGGCCTTAGAAATAGGTAAGTAGTAGATCCCTACATATTACCACTTATTAAAGTGGCAATAAGTAGGGATATTTGTTTGTATTTCTTTATATATTTTTAAATACTTTTATGCCCATGTATCACAGTAGTTTCACAAAGTTTAGAAAAATGTCTGCGCAGGTACTGTTATGATAGGTATCAGTAAGTTTAAATGCCTTATACCGCAAAAAGTACTTACCTTACAACTGCAGTACCCAAAAATCATAATCTCTGAATCATTTTGTATAGTCCTGCCAAATTTCATGTAAATCTATTCAGCCATTTTCACGGTGCATCAACTACAATAGTTTATGGAAACTCCATTGGTGGAAAAACATGTTTCGGAACCCCTTTTTACCTTTCACCCCTAAGTAATTAATCAGAAAAATATATATCATCTCGAAATGTAGAAAACGTCAGAGGTCTGAAAAGTTTTGTGGTGATTCGTAAAACAGGTGACAAATTATTAGGGAGCTGTCTTTGGAAATACTAACTATAACTACAGAGTGACAATCATATTTAATGTGATCTGTTTCTTTTTTATCTATTGTAATTGTCATGTATTTGTTTATTGGTTAACATAATCATGTGACCAGAAGTGTGTCTTTTAGTTGTTCATGTGGTAATTCTGAAAGTTTACATGCTCAGTCTAGCTTATTCTTTGGGCTTCCTTGCTACTGTTAGTAGGATTGTGCTACACATTAAGCCCAAAGTTAATGAAAGCCAATCACTGTTGTTATAAAAATTAAGATTAATATTTTTTTCCTCATGGCCAATATCATGTCTTCCATATAGTTTGTGGAGCTCACTGATAGGTCATTTTGTTTTATTTTGTTGCATAGGGGATGGTTTTTGTTTGGCTTGTTGATGAAGTTTCATTCTGTGAGTGAGAGAGCATGCAAAGAAAACCTATGTAGATTAAGATGTATCCTATTTGTTATATATTTGTTTATAGGTTTCTGTGAAAAATTGGGTTAACTGAGGTATGAGCCTTTGTCAAGCAGCAACCACAGTTCTTGCCAGGGTGATGCACAAGCAAACCCCAAATTTACCTGTACTAACCCTCTGGTAGCTTGGCACAGAGCGGTCAGGCTTAACTAGAAGGAAATATGTAAAGTATTTTTGCAACACTTGAAACAGTAAAACAGTGAAAATACAAACCAAAAAAGTATTCGACACCAGATTAGAAGAATAGATCTTTATTTAATAAATAAAACACAACTAAAACAACACAAATTCAATAAGTAGAACTTGAGATATGAATTTTTGAAGGATATGTGATCGCACCGGACCAGGACAAAGGTCAACGTTCAGGCCGACCGCATTGGAGCGCAGGCCAGCTACAGGAATCAAGTTAGGCCTGTTGAACAAAAATTACCTTAAATGCTGATTGCAGAGAATCGCATGGATTCAAAAAAAGATGCATCGGTTCCGAGATGCGGTAAGGCTGCGGTAGGAGATCCTGATGTTCGACGTCAGGGATCCTCTCAACCAGGCTTGCGATGGGAAGGACACTGTTGAGGATGCACGGAGCAGTTGAGGAAATGTGTTGGTTCCGCTGAGTGCTAAGGCTGCGATGCAATGCAGAGCTGTAGAATCGTTATACGTCTGCCATTGATGAGGGATGCAAGAAGCTTGTGCTGGGCAAGGCATTACAGTGGTGGTTCTAAAGGCAACGCTGGTCCCATTATGCAGTGATGCAAGTCTATTGCATTTGCTCCAATGCACACAGCAGTAGTGATGCACCAGTTCTGCTTAGTGCAACAATGGCAATGACTAATTTCTGCTCCCACAGCAGAGGATGCATTGGTTCTGTACGAGCAAGCACCATAGGCCCACATCCAAGGGTTCAGGACTAGGGAGGCAGCATTTGGCAGGGCAGACTCAGAGGTAACAGAGTCCAGATGCAGAAGTAGGTTGTTTGGAAGTGTTTTATGTCACTGAAACTTCAGACCAGGAGACCTGCCAACTAGCCCTTGGAGTCACACTGTGTTCTGGGTTGGAGAGATGCAAGTGCAGTCCTAAGTAAGAACTCAACAGGCAACAGGTCAGCACAGCAATTCAGGAGTCCAGCAGAGAAACAGTCCAGCAGGGTGGTAGTCCTTCAGCAACACAGTGGTCTTTTTTTTCTGACAGAGTATCCACAGGTTCAGAAGTATACTGAAGTGGTAGTGCCAGAGGTCCTATGTATATCTAAACATCTGTCTATATACTTATTGTTACAAATGGGGTCTCTAGTTGGCAGTCAGTTTATACCCTGTCTAATTAGGGACCCTCACTCTAGTCAAGGAAAGGGACCCTTGCTTACCCCCTTGGTAGCTTGGCACAAGCAGTCAGGCTTATCTCAGAGGCAATGTGTAAAGTATTTGTACACACACATACACACACACACACATCCACACACAGAGTAACAGTGAAAATGCCACAAAAGTACTCAACATCGGTTTAGAAAACAACAATATTTATCTGAGTAAAACAAGACCAAAATGATAAAAATCCAACATACACAAATAAAGTTATCACTTTATAAAGGCTTGAAAGATCATGGGGCCAGATGTACGAAAAAACCAAATTGCGAGTTGCAATTTGCGAGTCCTTCCGACTCGCAAATTGCAACTCGCAATTTGGTATGCAGTACGGTGTCTCAGACACCGACTGCAACTCGCAATGGGGTCGCAATGACCCACCTCATGAATATTCATGAGGTGGGTCGCAAATTGCGGCCCCATTGCGAGTATAGGCACTCGCTAACATGGAGGCCTGCTGTAGTCAGCAGGCCTCCATGTTAGCGACCTGCTTTTAAATAAAGCAGTTTTTTTTTTTTTTAAATGTAGCCCGTTTTCCCTAAGGGAAAACGAGCTGCATTTAAAAAAATCCGAAACCTTTTGTTTCGTTTTTTTCAGGGCAGGGAGTGGTCCCTTGGACCACTCCCTGCCCTGAAAAAATGTTTTGGGGTCCATTTACAAAGGGGAAGGGGTCCCATGGGGACCCCTTCCCGTTTGCGAATGGGTTACCATCCACTTCAAGTGGATGGTAACTGCGACTCCATTTGCGACCGCATACGCGGTCACAAATGGAATTGCATACCATTGCGAATCGCAAATAGGAAGGGAACACCCCTTCCTATTTGCGATTCGGAAATGCATTTTGCGAGTCGGATCCGACTCGCAAAATGCATTTCAACATAGCAAAGTGGCTTTTGCGAGTCGCAAACGGCGTTTTTCGCCGTTTGCGACTCGCAAAACCCTTGCTACATCTGGCCCTTAATCCTGAAAAATCATTGGTTGTATCCTTGTAACACACAGTAATTTGGATGTCTTAAGCACAAAGATGATGCGGACTGCAAAAGAGGTGATGCACCAGAAAGCAAACAATACGCTGAGTCTTTTCCCGCCAGACTGGCGATACGTGGATCCTTTTCCTACTGGGCTGGCGATGCATTGTTTCCTTACTGCAGTGCAGAGTCGATGAAGAAAATTATGCCCAGGGAAGATGCATGGAAAATCCAGATGCACAGCAAGAATGGATCTGTGCTGAAGCAGGCAATGCATCCATTTTACAACTGCAAGACAGGCGATGCTGCTTTGATTTTCCTGCCTCAATCGCCTTGGTGCATGGGTTTTACCCTACGTCCCCATCTTCCACTTCCACGGGCCAAGGGACTGGATTTGGCACCACTTGGCAATTCATGACTTTCAACCAAAAAGCCCAGACACTAGCAGATGAAGTATTTGATGTTGCTGAGACTTTACAACAGGAGGCCAGATCAGTTCAAGCACATGGAGATCCTTCAAAAACAGAAAGTAGAAAGCCAAGTCCACTCACTCCCAGGACAGAAGGAGCAAGGAGCAGGCCAGCACAGCAAAGCTAAAGTCAGATTGGCAGTTCTTCCTACAGCATCCAGCTCTTCTTCCTGGCAGAATGTCCGCAGTCAAGAAGTGTTGTAAGGTTGTGAGGGACACACATCAGCTCCCTTTGTGTGACTGTGTAGAATGAATTCACAAACAGCCCAACTGTCAGTTTGAGCCAGACGTGTATTCAGCAGCCATGCAGAGGCACAGAATGGTTAAGTAATAAAATGCCTGCTTTTTAAAGTGGCACTTTCAGACTTATAATCTAAAAAACAACTTTGCCAAAAAATGTTATTTTTAAACTTTGAGATAAGAGACACCTAACTCCATATCCCTATCTGCTCTCAATGGTATCTACACTTAACATATATTTCAAGGCAATTCCAATGTTTACAAATGGGAAAGATAGGCCTTGTAATAGTGTAAAACAAATATAGTAATATTTCACTATTAGGACATGTAAAACACTGGAATACATGTCCTTCCTTTGACATACACTGCACCCTGCCCATGGGCTGCCTCAGGTCTACATTAGGGGTGGCTTACATGTTAAAAAAGGAAGGTTTTGGCCTGGCAAGTTGAAAACTGCACACACACCAATCCAATTTAGACAGAGAGCACTTGCACTTTAGCACTGGTCAGTAGTGGTAAAGTGCTCACAGACCTAAAGCCAGCAAAACCAAAATTCAGCACAAGGCCAAAAACAGGAGATCAGAAGCCAGAAAGACAGGAGAAACCACACCAAGAGCAGACAGAAGTAATATCTATCTATCTATCTATCTATCTATCTATCTATCTATCTATCTATCTATCTATCTATCTATCGGTAAAGTGCATTTTCCATGTTAATTCCCATAGGTTTTGAACAAGACTACAGCCTGAACCAGTGGCAGAAAGGTAGCTTTTGGTATGCAGGTTACACTTTTTGTTATTTGTGCTAATCTTTGTTAAAATATGCAGGGGGGGGGGGCACAATGCAATCCCCCAGCCCAGAGGACAACTAAATCCACAGGACAAACCTGTAAAAATATGTGGGGGGCCACAATGCAGCCTTGCACCCTTGGGACCAATACCTACCAGAGGATAGTCTTTGTTAAAACATGCA
The DNA here is from genome assembly GCF_031143425.1 of Pleurodeles waltl. NCBI lineage: Eukaryota > Metazoa > Chordata > Amphibia > Caudata > Salamandridae > Pleurodeles > Pleurodeles waltl. The sequence goes on along the minus strand of NC_090451.1, from coordinate 452,121,780 downwards.
GGGCCCACAATACCCCAATGCCCCATGGACAACAACCTCCACATGCCAAGCTTGTAAAACATGTGGGGGGGCACAATATCCCTCCACATGCCTCAGGTTGCCACCTTTCCATGCTAATCATTGTTAAATTATGCTGGGGGCCCACAATGCCCCCGCGCCCTGGGGACCACCACCTCCATGGAGCTAATCTTTGTTGAAAATATGCAGGGACCCACAATGCCCCCCCTAACCCAGTGACTGCCACCTCCCTTAGGCAATGATTATACTGAATGGGGGCCAGCACCATCCCCCCAGGCCTCCATACCCTTAATGTATACCACCTCCCCAAGCTAAAAATGAAACAGTGGAGGGGGGTCATGTGGTGCCCCTCGTAGAACATAGATGGTTCTAGGAACAGCTACCCCCCCAGGGCCGGGTCCTGCTATGCCTGAGGTGTTCAACCTCAAGAGGTAGCTATTTTCTTTTGTTTGATGGGAGCTGACAGCTCCCACCAAGCAAAACCAAACATAACTCTGCTTTCAGCAAGTCTAACAGCTCCAGCTCGCTGGAAGAAGAGTTTTCATCTCTTATTTGTGTAGGGAAAGAGATGAAAACATTCCTCCTGCAAGAAGGGAGCTGCTATTTAAAGCAGCCCCTGCTTACAGAAGCAATGCCAGCTCCCGCAGGATGTGGGGAGCCAGCTATGAACGTGGGGCTATCAGGCTCCCCAGCAGTCCTGTCACTCTCCATCTCTTCCATCCCATAATAGGATGTGCGAGAGAGAGGGTGATATTGCAATGGTCTCTCTCTCTCTCTCTCTACCATCCCATCATGGGGTGGAAGAGAGAGAGAGAGAGAGTGATATTACAATGGTTTCTCCAAACAGTGACTTCACATAGTAGAACAGAGTCACCTCTGGCCTACTGGTAAAGCTCTTGGACTGTCACTCAGTAGGCTGAAGTTTCAAACCCTGGTACCTCATGGCAGTGTGTCTGTTTATTTACTTGTGTTTTGAATATAAACCATTCCTAGTGATGGAACATTTACATCTATTTGTCCCTTCAGTATCTTTGGATTGAATGTTATAGATATGTCTGGATACTGCATAGTTAGAAGTCACCAATGGAATCGAGTTTAAGGTCTCTGACCCTCACACTGAAGATCAAGGGTCCCAGTCTAGGTGTGTCAGTCTTTCATCTTACTATTTCTACTTCTCAAATACATTTTTTCCAATTTGTCAGAACATTTCTCATTCTTAGTGGCACAAGTTGAGTGGTTATAGGGTATCAGCCACAGGCCAAAGGCTGCAGGGCCCAGCCACAGTCTATAGGCTGTGTGTGGCAAGGGGTTGGGTGGCTATAGGAGGATGATTGCAGGGCCAAGGATAGGGTGAGTTGATGCTTTTCTCCACTGGTTCTGGAGGGGGCTTTGTGCCCAGAGTGCTTCATCCTGCCAAGGACTGAGGTAGTGGATGTGAATCTCCACTGCTTCTGGAGGGGGCTTTGCGCCCAGAGTGCTTCACATGCAGTGTGGCAGGTCCCATTCCCCCACCTGGGTGTGTGTGCCACGAGATTGCCTGGGAACAGGTAGCATGATACTCCATGAAGGCAGAGACACACTCCACCCTGCTGCGGCTTCGCCTGGCACCTGCTGGTACAAACAGTGCTGGGAGTCATGCCTCATGCACGCTGGGCAGGGTCCAGGATGTCTCCTGCAGCCTCGGATGGCTGGCCACTGGGGATGATTGCCATTTCACTTGTGGTGGCACTGTCTGAGCACGTGGCGTGCCTGATGGCGGTCCTTGCGGCGGTGTCTGTGGCGGAGGTGCTGGCGGTGGTGCATGTGTCTGCACCTGTTGAGGGACACAGCAGGACGTCTCCTGCAGCCTCAGATGACTGCCCACTGGAGATGATGCTGGGGACTGTTGGTGAGGCAGCAGACGTGCAGGTGGCGGAGCTGATGGGGGTGCTGATGGCAGTGCAGGTGGCGGTGCAGGTGGCAGTGTAGGAGGCGGTGTCCACCGCCGTACAGGTTGATGTTGTGGTTGACAGAAGGGGTGACTCTGGTCCCTCAGCCGGAGCCTCCGTGCCCTGTCATGACCTGCTCTTCGGCTTGTGTCCCTTCCCCACCTTTGATGTCGCTGCTGGTGCCTTACCACTGTCCCCTTTTGGTTTGGAGGAGCCCTTGCTTGCTAGTAGGTGCGGCTTCTCCCTCCGCCATGTGGGCACCTTCTTCACCTTGGCAGGTGGTGGAATGGCCTGCTCCTTGGCCTCGCTAGGTGGCACACTGGCAGCCCTGATGGGTGGCGCCCGCGATGTCACCGGACTTGCTGATACCACTGTGCTGGAGGATTTGGTGGCTGAGGTGCTGGGCTGGGACCTGGACAGCCTGGCCCTAGGAGAAGGACGGGGGGAGGTGTAGGGAAGAGGTCGAAGTTTGCGAGGAAGAGTTTCTTAGACACACTGGGATGGGAAGATGGAGGGGGTTTGGGAGTGGAGGAAGAGGTAGTGGTTGTAGGACGTGTACGTATGCAGAATTTGAGTGAAGGTGCATGGGCCGGAGGCTGTTGTGAGGTGGATGGCTGTTGGGTGGGTGTGTGCCTGCGTTTGTATAGTTTGGGAGGAGGGCTCACAGACACACTGGAAGAGGACACAGGGGATGTGTGAATGGTAGTGGGGTGGTGAGTGCACGTGAGCGGTGTGTGGTGACGGGCGTACTGGTGATGGAGGTAATGGATGAAGATGTAGTGCATGCAGGTGAGTGGAGACGAGACAGAGAGGGAGGAGGAGGACATGGAGGAGGGGGACACAGTGGAGGCAGTGGATGTTGGTGTGTCTGCATGGGGATGGTGCTTGTGTGAGTACCGGTGGGATGTGTAGTGCTTATGTTTGCCATGTCCACTCTTGTGTGTTGATGAGTGTGCATGCTGGTCTGACGGTGTGCTTGGGATAGGCTGAGGTACAGGGGATTGGGTCTGGGTGGAGGAAATTGGAGGGGGGAGGTTGGACATAGGGACAATGGCTGCCATCAGTGCTGAGGGCAGAGCCTGAAATTATCTCTGTTGGGCCACCTGGCCAGAATGAATGCCCTCCAGGTATGCATTTGTTTACTGCAAATGCCTCTCAACACCCTGGATGGCATTTAAAATGGTTGATTGCCCAACAGTGAGTGATCTCAGGAGGTCAATAGCCTCCTCACTGAGGTCAGCAGGGCTGACTGGGGCAGAGGCTGAGGTGCCTGGGGCGAAGGAGATGCCCACCCTCCTGGGTGAGCGGGCACGGGAAACTCGATGAGGGGCTGCTGGGAGGGCGGTGCTGGTGGGGCGGTGGCGGCTGTACCTGTTGATGTGGTGGGCTCATGGGTGCCCGCCACCACAAGGGAGCTCCCATCAGAGGAGGAGTCGCTGTCGCTGGTGTCTGCTCCTGTCCCCGTCGTGGAGCTCTCCTCCCCCTCCGTCCCACTACTGCCTTCGGACTCCGTTACACCCTCCAGGGCCATGTGGGATGCAGCTCCCTCCTGCTCCGGTGCCACTGCTCCTCCGCCAGATGATGCCAATGCACGCAAGGACAGGGTGACAAAACAAAAAGGGGGGGGAGACAGAAGAGACACATGGTCAATGCATGCAACAACACTACCGTTGGCGGACACAACACACAGGGAGCAGCCCTATGCACTAAGCCATGCACTGACAGGGCAGGCGAAAAGCACATGCCCATAGGGGACTCTGTCGAGAACCATATTATGCACAGCTGGAAGCCATAGGAGCATGACTAAGTGTAGAGGGCAAATACCACCTTTGGGGTTGGACATGGAATGAGGCTGCAAATCAATGGATCTACCTTTGCATGTCTGCCCTGGCCTAGGGGAACCTACAGCCTACCTCCCCCACCCAGACACCTCGTAATGCGCGCAGAGTCAGCTGAATGAGAGTGTACTCACCCCCTTGTGGCTGCTGTGACGCCCTCAAGCGCCCATCCAACTCCGGATATGCCACCGCCAGGATCCGGTACATCAGGGGGGGCCATGGTGCGACGGGCACCCCTTCCGCGTTGGGAGGCCATCCCCAGCTGGGCCTCGGCTGTCTTCTAGGTCCAGCGGTGCAGGTCCTCCCATCTTTTCCGGCAGTGGGTGCTCCGTCTATGATAGTCCCCCAGGGTCCGCACTGCCTTGGCGATGGCACGCCAAATCCCCTTCTTCTGGTGGGCGCTGACCTAGAGGAAAAGTGAAGTTATAATGGATGTTACTCTCCCGTACAGTTCTTCTCACACATTGGCCACAAACCTCCCACCCTGGCCCAGAAATACATACACACACCATCCTCACATGCTGGCCTGTCCCCCCCTGTCTCTTCCATCCAGGACACTCCATACAATCATGTGCCATCCACCATGCACATAGTTTACTCACCTGTTTGTCTGGAGGACCGTCCAGTTGCGTGTACTGTGGGAGGACCCCATCCACCAGTTTCTCCAACTCCTCCGCAGTGAAGGCACGGGCCCTTTCCCCAGACACTGTAGCTATTTTCGCTTCCAGACACAGGTCACAGCAGCACTTGCAGTGAAGGTCCTCTCCTGTTGAAGGTCAGGTATCAATTGAGGGAACTGATAGAAAATGGCGGGCACGTCCACGACGGTGCGTACGGTCACCGCCGGCGTACATCGTCAATGGCTCCAGGAACCCATAGGGCCCAATGATAACCAATGATGAATTGCGCCATGGTCTTCGACCGCCTACCACGACAGTGTGCAACGCCAGCGCAGTTACCTCCTTTCCCCTTGTCCCACCTTACAGGTCAGGCAGCTGCCATTTCAGGGGGTCACATGGCAGGCCAAATAACTGCGTCACACCTATTTAGGCCACGAATACAGACAGACAAAGACACACAAAGAATAGTTCACTATTGTGCTAAACAGTCTTGTGAAACCTATGTGTTGTATGACTCTCTGCTCACCGTTGTCCTCCATAGGGCACGTCCACTGGACAGGTGATGAGATGGCGGCATCCTCCGGTGTACAGACCCCTGGTGGACCTGTCGACAATGGAAGACAGACACATAATTATCACTTACAGACTTGATTGTGCAACAATCCAGGAACTGCGTGCTCAGTTGGAGCCTGACCTGATGTCAGCTATCCGCCATCCCACAATAATACCCCCTCTAGTGGAGTTCCTGTCAGTACTCCATTTCCTGGCCAGTGGGTCTTTTCAAACAACAGTAGCCATGGCATCAGGGATGTCCCAGCCAATGTTCCCTAACGTGTTGTCCAGAGTGTTATATGCCCTACTGAAACACATGTGCAGCTACATCGTTTTCCCTCAGGTGGAGGATTTGGCCACAGTGAAAGGTGACTTTTATGCCCTGCGACATATCCCCAACATCATTGGTGCCATTGATGGTACACATGTGGCATTTGTCCCCCCCCAACAGGAATGAACAGGTGTACAGAAACCAGAAAAGCTACCATTCTATGAATGTGCAGATGGTGTGTTTGGCAGACCAGTGCATCTCCCAAGTATCCTGGCTCAGTGCATGACGCCTACATTTTGAGGAATAGCAGCATCCCTCATGTGATGGGGCAACTCCAGAGGCACTGTGTATGGCTAATAGGTGAGCCTAAAGTCCCCACACAGTTTCATTTGCTGTCTGGGTATGGGAGATTCCCTAATGTTTGGAGGATGTCTAACAGTTGTCCCTCACCATTTGCAGGTGACTCTGGTTACCCCAACCTGTCATGGCTACTGACCCCAGTGAGGAATCCCAGGACAAGGGCAGAGGAACGCTACAATGAGGCACATGGGTGAACTAGGAGGATAATAGAGCGCACTTTCGGCCTTTTGAAGGCCAGATTCCGGTGCCTCCATCTGACAGGTGGATTCCTATATTACTCACCGAAGAAGGTGTGCCAGATCATCGTGGCCTGATGTATGTTGCACAACCTGGCTTTGCAATGCCAGGTGCCTTTTCTGCAGGAGGATGGGCCTGATGCTGGTCTTGTGGCAGCTGTGGAGCCTGTGGACAGTGAAGAAGAGGAGGCAGAAGAAGAAGATGTAGACAACCGAAACAACATCATCATGCAATACTTCCAGTAAGACACAGGTAAGAGGATGGAACTGCTTCTCACATCTCATAATATTGTAGGACCTAGCATAAATCTGCCTTTTTATCTCTGTATGTAGACCCTGACTTGTCACTTTGGCTTTCCATTTCACAGATCTGAGTCCCAATTTGTGCCCTCTGCTATGTTTACTGCTGGCCTAGAGCTGTGTAACATTGGTATGTGAACAAGTACATTGACATTGCTATATTTCAGAGATGTTGCAATTACACATTTGTGAAAGCACAGACTGACTCCAGATTGTTTTATGATTCAAGGGTGTTTATTTCTGTGCTAATAAGTTGAGAGGGTGTGCAATGGGCTGGGGTTACGGTGGAGGAATGTCCATGGCAAAGTCCAGTCTCTTGGTCTCACAGGTGAATTGTCCAATGGGGCACAGGAAGGGGAGCAATGGACAGGGTCACAAATTGGGACAGGAGGGTGACATTCAGGAGGGTCTTATTTCCTGGCGGGGATCTTGGCAATGTTCTCTGTCTCGTTCCTGGATCTCAGGGACCGTTTGCGGGGTGGTTCTCCTTCTGAAGGGGGTGGGGTGCTGGTGGCCTGTAGCTCCTGTGGCGGTGCCTCCTGTCCACTAGCGACGGCGAAGGTGGAGGGCTGTTCATCATCCAGGCTAGTGTCAGGGGCCCGTTTGTGTCCCATTACGTCCCACATGGTGTTGACAAGGTTTGCCAGCACCCCTGCAATGGTGACCAGGGTAGTGTTAATGGACTTCAAGTCCTCCCTGATTCCCAGGTAGTGTTCCTCCTGCAACCGCTGGATCTCCTGAAACTTGGCCAGTACCGTGCCCATGGTCTCCTGGGAATGGTGGTATGCTCCCATGATGTTGGAGAGTGCCTCGTGGATTGTCGGTTCCCTGTGCCTCTCATCCCCCTGTCGCACAGAAGTCGTCCCAGCTTCCCTGTTATCCTGTGCCTCTGTCCCCTGAACTGTGTGCCCACTGCCACTGACCCCAGGTCCCTGATTTTCTTGGGTTGGTGGGTTTGCATGGGTTCCCTGTAGTGGTGGAGACACTGCTGATTGACGTGTCCTGGGGACAGAGGGATGGGCCCGCTGGGTGGGTGCTATGCTGGTGTTTACTGAGGGGCGAGGGTCTGTGGTCGCTTGTGACAGTGGCAGGGGAACCGACTGTCCAGAGGTCCCTGATGGCCGAGCTGGTCATCTTGATCCAGGCGTGCAGAGCTGCTGTCATCACTGTGGGCCTCATCTGTGGGGGGACTGGATATGTCTGGCACCTCCTGTCCGGTGACATGGGTCCTGTTGGGGTGTAAATGCATAGTTTTAGTATCTGTGTGTGCCATCTTGTGCATTGGGTGAGGTACCCTCTACTCCTGTGCTTGCGTCATTGTGTTTGGTATTTTGTGATAGTTGGTTTGGGGTCTGTGTGGGTATCTGTGCTAGACATGCTTTGGTGACGGTGGTCCATGCATAGGTGTTGCATGCAGGGCCTTGGTATTGAGATGTGTGGGTTGTGATAGTGGGACATATGTGAGATGATGGAGTGATGGGAGTGGGGGTAAGGATGGGGGTATGTGATGGCATGCAGGTGGGGTGGGGGGATATGGTAATAAAGAGATGACTTACCAGAGGCCAGTCCTCCTGCTACTCCTGCGAGGCCCTCAGGATGCAGTATTGCCAAGACTTGCTCCTCCCATGTTGTTGGTTGTGGGGGAGGAAGTGGGGGTCCACCGCCAGTCCTCTGTACAGCAATCTGGTGTCTTGATACCACAGAACTCACCTTCCCCCGTAGGTCGTTCCACCTCTTCCGGATGTCATCCTGTGTTCTTGGATGCTGTCCCACTATGCTGACCGTGACGACGATTCTCCACCATAGCTCCATCTTCCTTGCAATGGGGGTGTGCTGCACCTGTGATCCGAAAAGCTGTGGCTCTACCCAGATGATTTCTTCCACCATGACCCTGAGCTCCTCCTCTGAAAACCTGGAGTGTCTTTGAGGTGCCATGATGTGGTGTGGGTGATGTGTGAGGTGCTGTCTGTTGTGATGTGTGGGGGTGTGTGTTTGTGTGTGTTGTTTGAGGTGCATGGATGTTGTACGGGTGATGGTGTTGTGTGTCTGCGGATGCTGGTGTTGTGTTTGCTAATCTCTCTCTCTGGGCTTCTTCCAAATTTGTTCGTTGTAAGGGTTTGTGGGTAATGTGGGTGTGTGTTTTATAGTGTTGTGAGTGTGTGGGTGTGGTGTCTGTATGTGTATCAGGTGTGTGTATTTTGAATTCTCCAATGTGGTTGTGTTTTGTAAATGTGTGTATTATGAGCGCATCGGTGTGTACCACCAATGGATTACCGCGGTTGAAAGACCGCTGCGTTGATTTGTGGGTCGTGATAGTGTGGGTGTATTCTTGTTGGCGTGACAGTGTAGGTTTTGGTATCGCCAGTTTATCACTGACCTTTGGAGTGGTGGACTTGTGTGGGTGTCTGTATTGTGGCGGATTCCGAGATGTGGGCAGAAAGTGGGATTTACCGCCAGAGATGTAATGAGGGCCTATATCTATCTATATAAAAAACCTAGTATAGAGTATATATATATATATATATATATATATATATATATATATATATATATATATATATATATATATAGATAGATAGATAGATGTGTGTGTGTGTATAATACATATTATGTGTATCTATCTATCTATCTATCTATCTATCTATCTATCTATCTATCTATCTATCTATCTATCTATCTATGCTCCCATGCTTCCTTATTATGTTATTATAAAGCCCTCAGGTGGGTCAAGTCCCCAGGGCCATTTCCTGAATAATGTGGGAGGTGTCCTGGACCCCTCCTGCTGGCCTGGGCACCGCCAACTCCCCGTCACTATAAATAAATATAATGGATATAAGTAATATGTGGGGACTGCAAGCCCCCGCTGCCCCGGGTAACACCACCTCCCTGGGACAATAAATAAATAAATATAATGTGGGGGGCCGTGAGCCCCCTGCTGCCCTAGGGATCACCACTTTACCTGGGAAATCATTAGGAGAAGAAAAGGGTCCCTTTGAGACCCCTAAACCCAGGGCATCACCACCTTCCCAGGCTTCTAACAAATTGGAGGGGGGCTGTGCGGCCTTCATCGTGGTGCCACTGATGGCCCTAGGGACCGCCATCCCCCAGGACATAGCTGTTTGCTGTAGCTTGGCTGCAGTTTTGCAGCTGCAGCCAATGCACAGCAAACACTTCATTTTTTTACAGCAAGTCCTTTCAAACAGGTATAGCTGTCAAAAACCAAAATGTTTGTCTCTTCCCCATGCACTTGTGCAGGGATCAGAGATTAAATGCATCAGCAAGCATGGAGCTGCTGTTAAAGCATCTCTTTCCTTGCTGAAGCAATGGTACCACGAGGGAAACCTTAAGGCTTACCCTGTAGTGCCAGACAGCATGTAAAGGGTATCTTGGAAAAAATAATAAAAAAAAAGAAAAAAGAAAAGACTAGGGACAACGGGGGAGCCCTTGAGGACCCCCTTGCAGTCTCAGAAAGCCCTAAAGGGCTAAAAAATAAATAAAGCAAAAGTAATAGCTCAGTGTGAATGTTGCAGACCTTCACATAGAGCACTCCGGGTTTGAGTCCCGCTGGATTCCCAGCCCTCTATTTTTTTAAAAAAAAGTACAACTTATTTTAAAATTTAAAAAAGACAGATACATTTCTTATTTTAAATTGAACAGAAATAACCCACTCTGAGTATATCATACTTCAAAGCCTAAAAAATATCTCTATATCTCTCCCTCTCACTTTCTCTGTATCTCTTTCAATCAATTTCTCCAACTCACAGACCCACTCAGACCCTCACGCACCCACTCACAGATCCACTCAGAGCCTTGTGCACCCACTTTCAGACCCACTCAGACAAATACGCGCCCACTCACAACCCACTCAGACTCTCACACCCCATTCACAGACCCACAGACACCCTCATGCAACCACCCACAGACCCCTGCATACACTGAAGCACTCACTAAAACGCTGATGTATGCACTCTCGCACCCAGACACACACTTTCACAGCCATTCTCACCCAGGATACTCATACCAATTCTTACACCAAGAGAGGCTGCAACCTACTTCTGCAGCGCACGACCAAAGGGCTGTGCACAGCATGCGGTTGCATGGTTAGGGGGTTGGCCATGCCCTGTAGGCAACTGCCATCGTGCACACCCTGCATAGCCGTGGTTGGATCAACATATAGTAAGGAAAATTAATGTACATTAAAAAAACATAGAAAGTCACTGAAAAAAAACAATGGTTACTGTGACTTTATAGTTAGGAAATAGAATTTATAAAACATAGAAATTCACTTAAAAAACAAAGGTTACAGGGTTATTATAGTTAGGCTCACATTTTAAATGTACAAAACCATAGAAATTCACCAGTTATAGTTGGTTTTCTCAAGTAACAATTACTTGTGCACTAAGGTAACTATAACTTGCGCCCTTGCCATGCACTGCGTATTGCCACACAAATTACAGCACTCATTACAACTTTGATAATATCATGCTCATATCAATGTAATATTTGCAGAGTCATTTTTGATGAAAAAATTGTGCATGGTGGGGGTTCGAGTTATATTTGCCTTAGGGCGAGTTACAGTTACTTGAGGTTACTCTGTTTTAACAAGTGAATTTCTGTGGTTTTATATGTTTAAAATCTGAGCCTAACTATAAGTCCATGTAACCTTTGGTTTTTGAAGTGTGTGTATATATATATATATATATATATATATATTATTAATAATCCCTGGGAGGTGATAAGTAGGTTAGGAAGTGGGAGTGTCGCTTTGACGGAAGTGTGACTGGAAGCACCCCCCCCAGCAGATCCATGGAACCGGAGCCAGTAAACCACAATGTAATATTCTGATGCCACTGCATGAGCTGGGTGCAGTATATTCTATTTGAAGCATGCAAGGAACGTGCTTGAGTATAAACTCTCTTTAAGTTATGGATCCAGGGAGTCATCCTTGGTCCTGATGAGAAGCCTAGGGGTAGGCTTTGAAACACGTAGACCAGGAAAGCAGGTACATAATATACCCTACTTCCACCCCCCGTTCTTTTTTATTATACCGCCACTAGGGCATGTATTAAAGTATTATAGCCCCAAGTGGGCAGACATTTTTAACCACTTTAAGACCCTCCCACTCCTATCTTTTCCTCCACCGGAGTTATATTAACTATATGTTTCAAAAAGTGCTCCCACGTAATTTGGAGGTCCCAGCACGCCCTGTTCCACAGAGGAACAGGAGGAACCCAATGATGAAGCATGCTACCAAGGCTTAACCCTGGTGGGTGAGGGTTTTTAAGAAAAATCATATTTCCTTCTTTTTATCTCTGCTGGAGACGTTACTTCTGCTGTGTTTTCATGTTTTGTTGCAGCTGCAGAGCTGCACTCAAGCCAAAGCAAACAGCTATGTCCTGGGAGTGGGCACCCCGGGACATGGCAGAAGCCAGTCCTGGGGCGGTGGTGGTCCCCAGGACCTTCGGGGGCTCCTCGAGGTGGGCCACGTGGTCCTCCCCCAATGTATTCATAGCCCCAGGGAGGTGGTGGTCCCCATGATTTGGCTTTTCTTTTAAATATTTGCCCTGGAGAGGAGGTGATCCCCAGGGCAGGAGGAGGGGCATGTGGCACCCTTGCGTTTTTAATCACAGCTCTGGGGAGGTGGTGGTCCCCAGGGCACTCGGGGGACATGCGGTCCCCACATATTATTATGGTAATGTCCCTGGAAAGTGGTGGTCCATAGGGCTCTGGGGGACACGTGCCCTCCTGCATATTTAATCAAAGCCCTGGGGAGGTGATGGCTCCCAAGGCATCGGGAGCATGCGGTTCCCCACATATCATTATGATAATGCCCTGGGAAGGTGGTGCTCCCCAAGGCAGCGGGGCGAGGCAAAAGGCCCCTTGCATATTTAATCAAAGCCCTGGAGTGGTGGTGGTCCCTAGGGCAGTGGGGGACACGCGCACCATGCATAATCAAAGGCCTGGGGAGGAGGCATTCTGCAGGGCAGTGAGGGGGCACACAGCTCCCCCCACATATCAACCATAAGCCCTGGGGATATGTCGGTCCCCAGGGCAGTGGGACAAGGACAGGTGCCACCCCACCCCCATTTTTAAACAACTGCCTCTGAAACTTGGCCCACCCGGGGGCTTTATCATAGCAAAGCACTGGAGCCTTCGCTTCGTGTTTTGAATTTTTTTTTACAGCGGATCTACCGCAACTCTGTTTGTAAAATTTTTAAAAAGGTGTTTTCACCCCGGGGGGGGGGGGGTCCCTTTGGGACCCCATCACCAGAGCTAAGGCGTCAGATTGTTCATACCCTGGCCCTTTTTTTTGTGTTTTTTACTGTTTTTGGGACTCAGCTTCACCCGTGTCCCAAGATGTCTGACAACACATCAATGGCTTCTGTTGTTGAAGTGTTATCAGTCAATCAGATCTTAGCACAAGATCAGAAGGAATTGCGAATTCTTAGCGGCCCTATATATGCAAATGTGGATTTTCTTTAATTTCTCTAAAACTACTGAACAGATTTACACCAAAACAAAGAAGGTGGATTTTTGGACCAGGACCTACCTTTCTGCCAAATTTGGTGTAATTCTGTCCAGTAGTTTTTGCGCTATCGCTTTTCAAAATCCCTGTGGACAAATGAATGGGGAAAACTTGTCTTGTGACCTCCCCTTTTTCTTGGCACCCCCTGGGCAGATAACGCTGAAACTTTCCAGACAACAGCTGATGTGATTGACAATTTTTTTGGGAAAGCTTGGTGAAGATTTGTGAAGCAGATATAGGCAAGTAAAAAATATATTGGCCCTTTCAGCAGCAGTGTGTGGAGGGTGTGCTTTCCGGTGCTTTTTGCCGACTACTCGCCCTGTTCACGGGTGAGTGACTGTCACCCCCACAAAACCTAATAAAGCTTTACCCTGCTTGTGAAATGCTAAACATAAACAAAGGGCTGACATATTTGGGACACCAACAGATCAGTGTGGCAGCCATTTTGGAATGTCCAAAAGAGTAATGCATAAACTTGAAGTGCATTGTAAAACAAATAATAAATCCTAAATCAGCTACTGGCAATCATCATTGAATAACCAAAGGAAAATTAAATATACTATTGTTAAACAATGCATTAATTCATGATTATACATACACTGAAAATAAATCATAGTTAAGCCAAAGTAAATGCGCGATTCCAAATGCTTGTATCGGAAGAGGGACGGGGATTTCCCATATACAAATATTCAGCAAAACAATATCCTAATGTCAGTGCTGTGGTAATGTAGGGCTCTACATAATAAAACTACAAAATAATATTCAAAATCCACGTGTGTAGCTCACACAAAGAATATCCCTGAAGTTACATTGCACCATGTCAAACATTGGTGATATATATAATAGAGGCAATAATAATAAAGGAACCCACATGGACAGTCCCAAGTTTGAGAGACATAGGTGAATGCAACAGCATCATACATATCAGCCAGACTATTGCAAAGCAAGTTATAAAACTGAGGTAGGTACCTCATAATAATGTTTGATGACTATACAATGGAGCCCAAGTGGGCAGATATATGCAATCTCACTTAGTAGGTAAAAAAAACCTTCCTAATCCTTTGGAAAAGCCCACAACTCTACTGGCTGATGTCTACTCATTGCAAATGTCTCCTGATATGTTTCAATGACACAATTGACACCATGATTCCACAGCACCCAATTTTTTATTTTATTTTTAAATCAGTTACTTCCATCAAATGTTGAATCATTGATGTGCTTCAAGTAACTGAATAGCCTAATATGGGAGATGGGAAGAAGAAGGAAGAGGAAGAGGAAGAGTGAGAGGGTGTTGCAGCAAATTTTATTTCATGTCAAAACACTATTTTGATAGCGTGCACAAGCTTACGTTTAAATAAATCACATTCTAAATGCAAACATTTGTAGTAGGCAACCATATTCAAATGTTATAGGTTTGCACCTAAATGCACTACTGGATTATTTACTTAACTGTTGATGTCATGTTAAATGAAAATAATGCATTAACCCTGAAAGGCCTATTCCGCAGATTGAATAGTTGTTTGAAAAATAGTTTTTAATTCTCTTTGCTGTAATGTTGCTACTTCAGAAGCCTACTGTCTATTGAGTGAAAATACACCTTTTTGTATGAGACAACTGATAGCAAGGCTCTCACCAGGAAGAGAAGAAAACAAAAGGAAGAATGATTAATGGGAAGAGGTTTCTGGACAACAAGAAAGCAAATTGTTAACCTTTCAAGTAGTAATCAGGTGAGAGGATGGGGAGTGAACTTGTTTCCAGGAGTTTGCTGAAATTCTATTGATGGATGAAGAAGACAAAAGAAAATAATATTGCAACATAGAATATCTGTGTTTATATTATGGTGTGTTCTCAAAGTAGGGTAGAATGCCCTTCCTCATATTCTGATAGTCTCTGATTTCCTTAACTTCTCTACATGATACTTTCTTTGGCCTCAATTATAGAAGGCTGATGATTTATAACTGTGAATAATTTCCAGTCTTATTTGCAAAGGCTTTATGCTTTTGCATTGATCTCCCTTATCAGAAGTGGGCTTCTGAACTGACATTTCCCCCCTTAACTCCAAATTCATTTAGAAAAGGGAGATTCCTTTATGAAACATTCGTGTTGTATTATTGCTATTTTGACTGTGATCTTGTCAAATATGTGTTCAATTTAATAATCAAATATCGATGATGGGTTATATTAACTTTAATGCTGAAATGTTAAGATTAATACCTAATGAATAAATAGATGTAAAACTAAAACATTTTAAAATAAAACCCTTTTAACTCCACTGTCTTTATTGGCTTATCAAGAAAGTCTTTATTGATTGATCGATTATGAAAATGATTGCTCCTTATTTCTCTTTGTCAACCAACAAAAGTCCATAGGGGTTATTTCATGGTTTCACCCGAAGGTTGACATACAGAAAACCCTGCTCCGTCAAAGGCCAGGGCTATAAACAGTGGACATGGGAAGTGGCTGCAGTGGTCAGTGGCAATTCAAGTTCCTTTCATAATGACAACCACTGAATTGGTTAACCATAAAAAGTTATTCCCTTCTTGCCCCTAAGCTTGGTTCCCATCCCGTTTTAACCACCTTACTATATTTGTGTCTCTGCCTTATCTCTAATCAATGAGTTGAAGAAGATTTGCTGTCTGTTTATATATACCACTTCACATCATGGCATGTGTTACCATTTCTGCATAGTTTGTTCCATAGTTTTTCCTTATACTATGCCTTACATAAGTCAATCTTCTACTTTTCATTAACTATCCGGTCCATCGACAAACCTAAACTGAGCCTAAGCCATGGAATCAATTCATCTTTAACTAACATCCCTTTCCTCCCTATGCCAGGACAAATATTTGGTGTATTTAAATAATTAGGGCAGGATGTAGTGTGGATTGGGAGGGAGTCATATCGGGGAAGATCAGGGCCACTGGATTTATTATTACATGCAAATGGTAATACAAAAATGATGGTGCCAGTTTATCTCAATTAATTATGTTACCTGGAAAGCCAGATACATAGTGCTTCATAAATTAATGTGACACATTTTTCTATTACCCCATAGCTTTGTATTTAGGTCACTTTTAGATCCAAGTAAATGGAGTCTTATAAAAGTTTCACTTTATTACTTTAAAAAAAAAAAACTTTATTCATTCATTCATTCATTTGAGAAAACACCAAATCTGTTTTTAAACCATGCAGGTGCTCGTGGATGAATAAATGGCAAGTACTACAAAAAGCATTTATGATTCAAAAGTCCTAGGGATACAGAATCACATAGCTTCACTGGCACTAAGACAAAACAAAACCTGAAATTTCCTGTGACTGACTACACAAACATGTTAGAAGAGTGCAATACAAAGAATGTATATTTCTTCTCCCCATAGATCAGCCTGCTACTCCCGCTGTAGGCCAGGAGAATCACCCACAATGAAAAGCCCATTAGGAAAGAGCCTTTTACAAACACATTGAAAAACCCAAGACGGTTGCATTTGTCTTCTACCGTCAGGGAGACCTAGAGAAGTAGGAGAAGGAAACTGCTCCCGTAACCTCTCAACTGGCAGTTAAATGCATCAGTTGACCGAGTGTGGCTGAGCCATTACATCCCCTATCACAGTAGCCAGTAATGATCACCCTCCATCCACACCAACTAAGATCCTCCTGCATAAGGAGCTGTAAAGGCCTGAAGAACGTATACATTGCCAAGAGGATATAAAAAATTAGGAACTTAAGGAATATGTGCATTATGCGGTAGTGGGTCAGTTGCAGGTTGTGTGAATAGGAAAAGTTGAAAAAGGGTTCCTTATTGAATTGTTTAAATGTTTAGTCAGGTGTGGGTCAACTACAGTTCATTTGTGTATGATGAGATAAGAAAGACTCTAACTTTGTATTTTTGGGGTTAGAAAGGGGAATGGTTTGCTGCAGGTGGTGTAACTGGGATGATTTTTTGTGAAATATATTTTTGTTGTATACAAAATAAGATATTTCTTTATTGATATAGTGGTTTTCTATTATGCTTGCTAATTGACAGTTTCGAGGGTAAGCCAGAGAATGTCCACCGACCTATTGAGTATTTCCCTGGCCCAAACGTGGCCCATCATGAAGAACAAACATGTTCCATGATCCTCTATTCATTTCTGCATGAGCTCCTCTATCAGGCCACCACCATTATAGATATCCACTCTCCTACAACCAGTATTGGTTTGATTATGCTCATATCTCCCCTTTCATGGGTTCTCACTTGAGCCCCCTTCCATTAGTAATAGCTTTGTAATGCCCTCACCTCTAAAATCAATAGGAAGTAATGGTCCATTTTGCTGTCAATCCCTTTTGACCTCCATGCTCCGTTGTACTGCAAATGCTCCTCCTGCCTGCCCGATGTGGTCTGTTGTGAAGCCCTTCCCCTGCCTTTAGTGTCTGTGTCCAGCCCCTATCTCTCTCTTCTGTCCTCCATGGCCCTTTGTCCATGCCCCTGCTACCTCCCCTTGACCACCATGGCCGTTGTGCTGCCACCAACCCTCCCGCTTGCCATGCCTTGCATGGTCTTCTGTGCTGCCACAGCCCCTCCCACCTGCCCTGTGTGGACAGCTTCCTACCCATGAACACCTCCCATCTTCCTTCTGTTGTCTGGGTGTATGCTAATATAGTGTCACTGTTGCCATCCATGGTGTTTTAAGCTTTCAGTGCCCATCCTGCCTGCACTTCATGGTCAGTTTGCTCCTCCTGCCCTTTCCCCTTCACTCCTGCCCTCTGTTTTTCATGTGCAGGCACCTATCACCTCTCTCCTAATTTGTCTGGTCCATTCTCTTGCCCCTGGCCCGTTCCTCCTGCCCTTCATGGTCCATTATGCTGTAACTGTTCCTCCTGTCTGTCTAGTATGCTCAGCTTACTGCCCTTGCCTCTTTCTCCTCTGCTCTCTGTTGTCCATCTGCATGGCCCTGCCCCCTCCCTATTACTTTCCATGGTCTGTTGTGCTACACTGCCATCCCACTTGCCCTGTGTGGTGTATTGTGTTGCTGCAACCCCTGACATCTGCCATGTAAGGTCAGTTTGGTGTCCCAGCCCATCTCCCTCCTGCCTTCTGTTATCCTAGTTCATGTTCCTACCCCATTCCTCTTGCCCTCTGTAATCTAATGTACCATGCATGCCAACATTTTGAACTTGGTAAGAGGGAGATTTTGGAATTGAGTTTCCACATAGACTTACTTTGAAAAATAAGGGGTTTTAGGCAAAAGATCTAGAAAATAAAGCTCCTTTGGGCTTTAAAACATCGGGAGTGTCCTGCCTCAATCAGGCCTGTTGGCATGTATGGTTGTATTGCCACTGCCTCTTCCTTCTGACCTCAGTGGTCTGTTATATTACCACAGCCTCTCTTGCCTGTCCTGCATGGTTGGTTTGTGGCCCTGCCACCTTTTCCCTGCCCTCCATGGTTCGTTGTGCTGCCACTGCCCCTCCTACTTTCCTGCATGGTCAACTTGTTGCTTCTGCTCCCTCCTCCCTGCCTTCAATTTTCCAAGTCTGTGCCTCTGACCTCTGCCTCCCCACAGTATTCTAATGAACAACTAGATTGCTAACATTTTATATTTATTACAAAAGTGTGGCGCCCCTGACATCATCTTGATGTCGTCAAATGTGTAACACTAAAGCATTTCCTTTAGTAATTACACAAATTAAAGGGTCTTATTCCTACAGAAATTATAGTTAGTGTTCTAAAAAACTAAAATGAGGACACATTGTATGAGTTCTCAAATAACGACAAATAATTTTTAAGTTACTTGCTATCCTTATGTTTTTTAGCCAGTTGATCACTTGATTAAATGTTACCCTTAAGAGGAGAGGATGTGGTATTACAGACTTTGCAACCGGGAACCAGCTTCAAGTTTCAGCACCAGCTCAACATCCCATGATTCTGGGAAAATCATTTAGAGCCTGATTTAGATCTTGGCATTGTTACCACCAAGCTGTAGCGGCGTCAGACCCAAAAAGAATGCGTATTTAGATGATACAAATCTGCAAGCAGTACACTGGTAATGGATTGCTGACGGAATAAGATGGCCTTGGAATCCAATGGACTTTGTACAATGGCAGGGGCTATGAAATAGAGGTAAGTGACACATCCACACTATCCCTTAGCCATATATGTAGCCCTGCACTACACACTAACACACCACATCCACACAATAACCTATTGCCATTCCAACACAATATAACTCATATATCCCAAAAAGCACACATTGTGATACATCTATGCCACAACATACACATCATTGACACTGTACCCACACATGACACATTCACAACAACCAACACAACTACTGTACACACCCATCTACACTAACAAAGTCACATACAAGCAAAACTATACAGATCATGACAACGTCCACCACACAACAACAACACTCATCTGAATGTGTCACATGGCAGTGCAACACACACAACAATATTGATTCCACATGCAAGTGACAAACATACAGACAGAACCACACACCCAATTCGGCTATCTCCACCTCAACCAGCCAGTCAACACACACTCATAATTGTACTGACTCACATACCCAACAGATGGCACAGATCTACCAATACAGGTCCCCTTGCACTGTGCACACATGGACACTGTTGACAAGTTTGAACATATTGTCATTGAGGTGCTAAAATTCATTTGGCAATGAATACTGACACCACAATAAAAATTCTGAATGTGTGTTGTGCCAGTGGGTCCCCAGCCATGATTGACAGATTGTCTCTCTGGCATATGAATGTTTCTTTGATTAAAAAAAATGACTGTGACATGTACAAGCCTGCAGTGGTCCCGACCTCCAGTACAGTGCCCACCCAATGAACCCTGGCAATGCAGAGTCCCTACTTTCCAGTCCGGTGATGGTGGAGTTGTGTTTTCTCTGTGGCTCGGTGGCAGCAGTGACAGCAGATGCTGGCCAGTCGGGTCCAGTGGAAATCAGAAGTAACATTTTAAAAAAGGTGAGTTTGCACCCCTTTTCCCCCCAATCCGCCAAATCAGAGATGGAGATCGAATGCCACTTTTTTCTTGGCGGTAAGATACATCCAAATCTGCACAGCGGTAAGAGTATCTGAGTTCCTGCTAGAATCCACTTTTCCTTTCACTTTTGTGCCGAGGATAGCAGTTCAAATGAATGGCTTTCAGCTATGGGACCAGCATCATCTAAATACGGTGGGTGGACTTAGATGGGTTTTCAGTCGAAAAGTCAATAGCAGGACCATTACTTCCAACATCTAGATCAGGCCCTTAATCTCCCAATGCCTGAAACCAAAACGAATATGTCCTTGTGTAATGCAACTGGTGCAAAGTTGAAACACTCCAATACCTTCTGGACAAGTGTGCGCTACAGTAAACTTGGCTATACTTGGGCTACATTTGGGTGATATATGTGCTACATTTGGGCTCTTTTTTCTCTGGTGACCATCTTGAGAGACTTATTTGGTATGAAGTTCCCTAATGTCCTCATTTGCTGCAATATCTTCAGTAGGAAATGCTTTTGGTTTTCCATATTAAGATGATGTTCAGATGTGGCACACTTTTGGCATAAATTCAGAATGTTAGCACTCTAGTTGCTCATTAGACTGTAGCAAATCTGCTACATACCAGGGAGTTAACTGGCAGTCTGCTGCTGATGTTGAAAGTGCATGTTTCAGTGTGTATGTCAGAATGTTTTAATGAAATAGAAGAGGAAGATATTTGAGAACTCACCTACAAAATGTCCTAATTCATCTTTCTACAGCTCTGTAATAAACCCCCTCATTTTGTCCCTTTCTCAATAAAATGTTTTAAGTTAAACCAGTTTGATTCAATCAAGATGGGTTCAGGTATTCCATGATTTTGTCATGAATAATACTGTTAATACTCTGGTTGAGGTTCCAATAGAACACAAGGGAATCAACTGAGCGGGCTGCTCCAGCTGGAAGTACATGTTTTACTGAGAATGTCAAACTTTATCATTCATTCTCATATGGCTGAGAAAGATAGTGTGAATATACAGAAAATATGATTTCACTTTAGCTTCTGGACCACCTTTCATAACCTCTATTGAAAAATCATGAGAAAACAGTTTTCTCTCAAACATGATAGATGAAATCCCAGCAGAAGGCTTTTTCACAGGGTAAAATCACCTTAGAACACACCATAATTCCTAAACTCCACCCAGATATTCAAATGTCTTTTTCCTTTATTTTTCGTGAAAACTACTGAACAGATTACAATAACAAAAGCTTGCTTTCTGGACTAAAAGCTACCTTTCTCCCAAATGTGGTGTAATTCCGTCCAGTGATTCGAGCTGTCATTTTGTCTAAAAATCGTTATTGAAATTGCATGGGGAAAAAGCATTTTGCGACCAACTTTGTTTTGGCCTCCGCTTGATGAAGCACCCAGAAACTTTTAGACAGCAACTGAAGTGACTGGCAAACTAGTTTTGCAAATTTCACAAAGATTCTCGAAACTGCAACAAAGTCATTGACAAAATAAAAAAAGCTTTTAGTATGTCCTAATTATATCTACCTACTGACGAAAAGGTAGCTATAGTTAGGACCTAGTTTCTATAGAAAAAGCTTTTTTTTACTTGCCTATTTCTTTGGAACTGGTTGATGAATCTTCACAAAATTTTCCAAAATAATTTGACGCTCACTTGAGGTGCTGTCATGAAAGTTTTGTGTGATCTGTCAAGTGGGGCTTGAGAAAAAGGGAGGGTCCCAAAACATTTTTTCTCCATACATTTTTCCATTGGGATTATGAACAGCAAGAGTGCCTAAACCACTAGGCAGAATTAAACCAGTTTTGGCAGAAAGGTATCTCTTGGTCTAGAAAGTGATGTTTTTGTTATTTGGTATAAGTACATTCAGTAGTTTTTGGGTAAATTTAAAAAAAACAAAGTTATATATATAGGGACGTGAAGGCTTTGGAAACCTCCCTATTTCGGTCTGAGATCCGAATAACTCCCAGCACTTCAACAAGGAAGTGTTGGCAGCCATCTTGGGACTCTGCTTCAGCTGTGTCCCAGAAAAAAAAAGAAAAAAAAAAAGGGGCCAGGGTAGGCACAACATGTGTCCTTAGCTCTGGCTTGGGGTCCCAGAGGGACCCTCAGAGTAAAAAAGCATTCTTAAAAAGCTTTTGGTGGAAGTCGTGGCAGATCCATTGATCTACCAAAAATTATTTTAAAAAAACAAGTGCGGGCTCCAGTCCTTGTTTCTATGAAGCCCTTGGTGGGCCAGGTCCCAGGGGCATTGAAATTATCAATGTGGGGGGGAGACCTGTCCCTCTCACGACCCAAGGGACCACCACCTCCCTGGGGCTTTAGCCCAAAACAGTGTGTGGGGGCCATCAACCCCTCCTCGAGCCCTGAGAACCACCACCTCCCAGGACCTTAAATCAAATGTAATGCAGGGGGCTGCCTGGCCCCCTGAAGCCCCAGGGACCACCACCCCCCGGAGAACACTAAAATCTTGTGCAGGGTGGCTACCCTGCCCCACCTCCCCAGGGCTAATTGAAACATTTGAGGGGGGATAAAAGGAGCCACAGATGGCCCTGGGGACTGCCCCTTCCTCACAAGGCCAGCTCCTGCTATGTCCTCGGGTGTCCACCCCTGGGAGATAGCTATTTGGTGTGACTTGGCGGGAGCTGACATCTCCCACCAAGTTACAGCGAACACTATGCTCACAGTGAGGGAGAGCTGTCAAACAGCTCTTTCTCACTGTGACCAGAGGTTTCCTCTGTTTCCCTGCCCATGGAGATGCAGGCAGGGAAACAGAGGTAACATTGCTTTCACAGAGAGGGAGCTGCTTTAGCAACTCCCTCTCTGTGACAGTAATTCCGGCTCCCACAGGAGGTGGGGAGCCCACTTGGACTGTGGGGGCCATCAGGTCTCCCCCTCTGGCCCCAAACATTGTCACTGGATGCCCTGTATGGCACCCTGGTCACATGTTCGGGCCCCAGAGGATGTTGTCCCCGGGGCTGAGATCAGCCCTGGGGAGGGTAGCTACACAACACTCCTCCCCCAAAAATAAATAATTAGGCCTGGCCTCAGAGGGTGGGATCCCTGTGTCCGAAATCAGCCTAGGGAGGAGGACCACATGACCCTCTTCCCCAAAATAAAAAATTATATATTAAGGCCAGGCCCCGGGAGGATGGGGTCTCTGGGGCCAAGACCAGCCTGGGGAGGGAGGCTGCATGGCCCCCCTGCTCCCAAAAATATTAAATATTTAAGCTGGGTCCCAGGGGGATGGGGTACCCAGGGTCAAGATGGGCCGGGGAGGGGGGTGTAACACCTGTCGCCAAAAAATAATTTAGAAACCCAGACCCCGGGGTATGTGGTCCCAGGAACCAAAATCGGCCAGTGGAGGTGGGCATGTGGACCTGTGGCCAACTACTGCATAGCCAAAGGCTATGTGCAGCAAGGGGTTTGTTGGTTAGTGGTGTTGGCCCCAGGGACTGGCCACAGGCCAGGCCCTGCGCCCCACCCCCGTTGGGCATGACAGAGTACCATGCGCTGCACGGAGTTGGTGGTTATAGGGGTTGGCCGCAGTTTCCAACCCTCAGTGGTTGGATTAATGTATGGTAATGAAAATTACTATACAATAGAAATTCACTGAAAAAAACAAAGTTTGTTGGAACGCTATAGTTAGGAAAATAGTATTTTAAAAAAACATAGAAAGTCACTAAAAAACCAAAGGTTACAGGAATATTATAGTTAGGCTCCCATTTTAAAGGTACTGTAACTCATGCCCTATGGTATCTATACCTCACACCCTTGCCATTCACTGCTAATTATCCCACAAATTACTGTACTCATGACATCTTTGATAGCATCATTGATAATATCAATGTAATATTTGCAGTAAAAAAACATTACTAAAAAACTGTAGTAACTCTAGCAACTACAGATCATGCCTTTGCAATGCACTTCTTATTGCCTCACATATTACATCAATCATGGCATGTTTGTTGACATCATGGATAACATGACTGCAATATTGGCAGTTACATCATTCATGACAACCCTGTGCATGACAGGGATGCTGACATCTTTCTCATAGAATTTCCCATTATCTCATTGGATTCTTTATTTAGAATATGGAAGCTTCTTTATGGAACCTGCTTGGTGATATTTTGCTTGATGTATGTTATGCTTTTTTGCTTAACCTTTCTGATCATATACAGATTCAGACTGCATGAATGTTTAAACATGTATGGTCTTACTATCTTTTTCTATCACTTTGCCAACTGATTTAACTTGTAACCTGAACTTCAATTTGTCAATAAAACCCTTACAATTTTACACCATGACCTCTGTTGTACTTGTAAAGCCACGTTGGTTTCACTGTGCTTGCAATGTACTGATGATGTTAGCTCCTTTATCACACTTCAAGTCGACAATCAGAGGTCCATACGACCAATGGGGAAACTTGTTTGATGACATTGAAGAGATTGAAATTTAGGAAACCTTGCTCTATTAATCAGAAATGTATTAAATGTATTGACCATATTATTTTGCTTGTTATCAATTTTGCTTAGAAATAAATCAGTTGAAATCTGGCTTGGCCTGGCCTGGTTATCACTGAATGGACTATATCCTGTCTTGGGGTGCTGCCGGCCAAAGACACTGAGAACATGAAACCTAAGCCAGTGTATTCATTTTAATATGTGAGGTCATAAGCAGTGCATGACAAGGGTATGAGCTATAGTTAAAAAAATGAATTAAAGGAAAAACGCCTTTTTTTAGTAAACCCCCATGGTGGCCAGGACACTTTGTTATAGTTACTAATGTTATCTCCACAAACTAGATGAAAAGTTAATCCTTGACTTTTCAACATATTCATTATACATTTAAGTCATTGTTGATGTCAAATTTGTAACAAATATTTTACAAAAGGTACTTTAAAAAAGTTAACTTTAGCCTAACCAAAGCCCTTAAATGGCCAGTCCCCTGATCATCTGAATGTCTTGCAGGAGATGAATTGTTTTTTTGATTAGATGTGGATTGTTTCCCACAGCTGAGACAAAGACATATGTTCCTCTGATAGGGTGACCACCTGGGCAGTGTCCAGGAACTTAATTGTCTTCAAAGGGGCCTTTCCTGTCACAGGCAGATATAGCAGGTAGAAAGGCATAATGGGAGAGGTGGAAAAAGACACCTCCTAATGGAAGAGCAACTGCAACCAGAACTAGTTTTAAATGACCACAGGGAAGGATTTGCTCATTTCTCTAGGCACACTTGTAGGGTGCAAGAACTCGTCAGAAAGAAAGAAAGAAAGGCTTTGCCAACTGGACATGCCCTGAGCCCTGCTGGTGGTTTCTGTTGGAGTGAGTCCTGACACCCAAGTACTTTTCCTGAAGTGTTAAAACCCTAGGCTGGGGTTATAGTGTACTCCTTCTGCCCAACAGCAAACCTTGGCACTTATAATCCATTTGCCAATGTAGAGGACTTCACCAGGACTGATGCCAAGCAGCATTTGATTGATGTTCAGGCTCTCCCTAGCATGGTCATCAAACTTCACCCACTCTGTATGTTCCTGCCTTCGTTGATAACTGTACCGGGATCCTGCTCACCAGTAACCTGCAGTTGATGAGCCCCGATATGGATCCAGCTTACAACGTGCCCTGGCGAAAACATATTGTTAGGACTGGGGTCTTTGATTGGCAGTCAAGTTACCACTGTCCAAGCAAGGACCCTCACTCTAGTCAGGGCAAAGGAGAAACACACTTAGTTAACCCCCACTCACCCCCTTGGTAGCTTGACACGAGCAGGCAGGCTTAACTCAGAAGCAATGTGTGAAGTATTTGTACCAACACACAGAGTAATACAGTGAAAACACTACAAAATGGACACCACACCGGTTTGGAGAAATAGGCAATATTAATCTAAATCAAACAAGACCAAAACAACACAAATCCAACATACACAAGTCAAGATATGAAATTTCAAAAGAATAAGTCTTACTCCACAGGGAACAATGGAAAACTAGCTGGCTAGCGTAAAAATAAAAAGTTGCACAGGTGAGTGTGCATCCGAAAAGTCAGCGATGTGTTGATTCCTTATTCACAAGTGAAGCAGTCGGGTCAGTGATGTGGTGTTTTTTTCCCAGCAAGAGGGCAATGCAGCAATTTCTGGATGGGGCACCTCGGATCCGCGCAGAATCTGGATGACTTTGATGCCTAGGGTTGATGCACAGAAAATCCGGTCACACGGTGTTAGAAAACCACACTGTGTGTGGTTTGCATCATTTTCAGCAGCCTGCAAGCGGGTGTTGCACATAGTTTCTCCAGCCGTGATGCGTCGATATCCCAGCCACCATGCAGGTGGAGTGTCAATTTCAGCCGCAAAGTAGGCAGTGCTTCATTTACCAGCCGTGTTGCAGATGGTGTGTCGAAAAATTCCCCACACAGCATTCTGTGCATGAATTTTCAGCTCCTGTTCTGCCACCTTCCAAAGGCCCAGGGACTAGATAGGGCACAACTTGGCAGGAGTCTCAGCAGAGAGTCTAGGTGCTGGCAGAGGAAGGCCCTGAGACTTCAAAAGAAGAGGCAAGCTCAGTTCAAGCCCTTGGACATTCTTTACAAGGAGGAATATACCACAAAGTCTATTCTTTGTCCCCTTTCACAGGCAGAAGCAGCAACTGCAGGATAGCCCAAGAAAGCACAGTCACAGGCAGGGCCAGCACTTCTCCTCAGTTCTTCAGCTCTTCTCCTGGCAGAGGTTCCTCTTGGTTCTAGAAGTGATCTAATTTTAAGGGGAATTGGGTCCAATACTTATACCCTTTTCTGCCTTTGAAGTTGGTAAACTTCAATGGGAAGTCTCTCTTGTTTGCAAGATCCTGCCTTAACCATGCCAGGCCCCAGATTCACACGAGGGGGATTGGAGACTGCATTGTGAGATGGCAGGTACAGCCCATTCAAGTGTAAGTGATCACTCCTCCCTCCACCCTAGCACAGATGGCTCATCAGGATATGCAGGCTACACCCCAGTTTCTTTGATCTCACTGTCTAGAGGGGATTCACAAACAGCCCAACTGTCAAACTGACCCAGACAGAGAATCCACAAACAGGCAGTCACATAATGGTTTAAGCAAGAAAATGCCTACTTTCTAAAAGTGGCATTTTCAAACTAACAACCAACTTCACCAAAAGATGTATTTTTAAATTGTGTGTTCAGAGTCCCCAGACTCCATATTTCTATCTTCTTTAAAAGGGAATCTTCAACTTAGAGTTATTTAAAGACAGAACCCATGTTAACCTATGAGAGAGATAGGCCTTGCAGCAGTGAAGACTGAATTTACCAGTATTTCACTGTTAGGACATGTAGCACACATCAGTACATGTCCCACCTTAACATTCACTGCACCCTGCCCATGGGCTACCTAGGGCCTACCTTAGGGGTGCCTTACATGTATCAAAAGGGAAGGTTTAGGCCTTGCAAGTGGGTACACTTTCCAAGTCGAATTGGCAGTTTAAAACTGCACCTACAGACACTGCAGTGGTAGGGCCGAGCCATGTTTACAGGGCTACTAATGTAGGTGGAACAACCAGTGCTGCAGGCCCACTAGTAGCGTTTGATTTATAGGCCCTGAACACCTCGAGTGCACTTTACTGAGGACTTACTAGTAAATACAATATGCCAATAATGGATAGCCAATTACACATACATTTTACACAGAAGCACCTGCACTTTAGCAATGGTTAGCAATGGTAAAGTGCAAAAACAGAGTCCAGCACACATCAACAACCTGGGAAGCAGAGAAAAAAAGTCAGGGCCGACCACGCCAATGATGCCAAGTCTAACAAGTGTCCTCCCCAACTGAAAGTGGAGAAAAACTACCCACCCTCATGGGAGTTCTCATCACTAAGATGGAAGAATCTGGACAGACCATCAGCAATAGCGTTTTCTGTTCCAGGGCGGTGTTCCACCGCAAAGTCCAACCCCTGTACGAATATGGACCACCTCAACAGATTTGGATTCTCACTGTTAATCTGCATTTACCATTTGTGGGGCCTGTGGTCTGCCTGATCCTGGAAGTGAGTTCCAAACTAGTATGGTCTTAGCTTCTTCATTGTCCAGACCACAGCAAAAGATTCACGCTCAATTGCACTGCAACAATGTTTCCTGGGAAGTAACCTCCTGCGGGCTACAGGTTGATCTAGGCCCTCTTCATTTAGCTGAGATAACACTGCTCCTATACCATGCTTTGAAGCATCAGTTTGCACAACAAACTCCTTGGAGAAATCAGGAGCCTTCAGCACAGGTGCTGTGCACTGGTTGCCTTCAGGGCATCAAAAGCTGTCTGGCAAGACTCAGTCCAGATCACCTTTTTTGGTTGCTTCTTGGAAGTCAACTCCTTCAAGGGAGCAAAACTGGTGCCATACTGCTTGACAAACCTCCTATAATAGCCAGTGAGGCCCAAAAGGGCCATCACCTCTGTCTGGGTTTTGGGAGGCTCCCAAGCCAGAATAGTGACAATGTTTGGTTATAGTGGTGCCACCTGGCCACTCCCCACCTTTTGTCCCAAGTACACCACCGAACCCTGCCTTTTCTGGCACTTACTAGCCTTAATAGTTAGGCCTTCCTTTTGCAGGGCTTCCAACACTTTGCAGAGGTGCTGCAAGTGTTCCTCCCAAGTAGAACTGAACACAGCAATGTTGTCCAGGTAGGCTGCACTGAAATCATCCAGTTCAGCCAACACCTGGTTGACCAACCTCTGAAAGGAGGAAGGGGCATTTTTCATCCCAAAGGGCATCACTTTAAACTGGTAGTGCCCATCTGGGTAGAACATGCTGATCTCTCCTTTTCCCCCCTCAGTTAAGGCAATCTGCCAATACCCAGATGTCAAGTCAAATGTGCTAAGGTATTTGGCAGCTCCCAACCGATCAATGAGCTCATCAGCTCAGGGGATGGGGTGCACGTCAGTCTTAGTCACTGCATTGAGACCCCAGTTGTCCACACAGAACCGGAGTTCTGGTGTGGCACCAGGAACAGCCACCTTTGGGGCCAAGACCACTGGGCTGGCCCAAGGACAACTGGAAAACTCAATTAACCATAGGGTTAATATCTTTGATACCTCATCTTTGATGCTAGCCCTGACCTTGTCAGTCATTCTGTAAACCTTCTGTTTAACAGATGGACTGTCCCCAGTGTTCACATCATGTGTACACAAGTGTGTGACCCCGGGGATCAAGGAGAACTGGGAGGAAAACTGACCCAACACCTGGTGACAGTCCCTCTGTTGTTCTGAGGTCAGGGAGGGGGAGAGGTTCACACCCACCACAGACCCATCATTCTCCTTAGCAGATAGGGAAGGAAGAGGCTCACTCTTTTTTTCCACCCCATGATCTGTTGCTAGGAGCATTGTCAATTTGTTCGCTCAAAGACCAGCTTATGGAGGTCTTCAAGGGGTTCCTGGGAGTCTGTAAGTTCACCAGGAAGGTGACTTCACTGTTGGGCTCCACCACCTCAAACGGCCCAGTCCACCTGTCCTGGAGCATCCGAGGCTCCACTGGCGCCATCACCCACACTTTGTGGCCAGACTGAAACTTGACCAGAGTGGCATTCTGGTCATACCAGCATTTCATGTCTTCCTGACTGGCTTCTAGGTTCGTTTGTGCGAGAGCCCTGAAGCAGGCAATCTGGTTTCTAAGAGCCAGCATAACTGAATATATCCTGGAGGGGTTTACTGGGGGTTTTCTCCAAGCCCTCCTTTACCAGACTCAAAGGTCCCCTGACAGGGTGGCCATACAGTAGCTCAAAATTACTAAATCCAAGCCTTTTTTGAGGCACCTCTCTGTAGGCGAATAGAAGGCATGGCAAGAGGACATCCCACTAATGCCTCAAGGGCTCTGACAGGCCCATGATCATGCCATTCAAGGTGTGGTTGAACCGTTCAACTAGACCATTGCTTTGGGGGTGGTAAGGAGTTGTAAACTTACACATTACCCCACACTCCTTCCACACAGACTTCATATAAGTAAATATTAAGTTGGTACCCTATCAGATACCACTTCCTGAGGGAAACCCATGTGGGTAAAATCCCCATCAAAGCATGTCCCACCACAGGGGAGGGAATGGCTTCTGGGTACTGGGAGGCATGGTCCACTAAGACAAAGATAAACCGGTTGCTCATGGCTGTCTTGGGATCCAGAGGCCCCAAAATGTCAATACCAACCCTTTCAAAGGGGGTGCTAATCATAGGAAAAGGTTGGAGGGGAGAATTGCATTTCCCTCCGCTCTTGCCACTTGCCTGACAAGTTTGGCAAGACCTACAGTGTGCATCTGAGTGCCTGCGCATTTGGGGGCCAGTAAAAGTGGGTGACAAGCCTGTCAAAGTTCTTGCCTTTCCCCAAATGTCCTGCTAAAGACACATCATGAGCCAGACTCATTAGGAAGGCTCTGAAGCACTGGGATACCACCAGTACACGGGCTGACCCAGGCTCAGCAACCTTAGGTCCACTATATAGGAGGCCGTCCTTCCAAAAGATCAGGTGTGATCCTGGCTCCTTGCCAGTCGCCTGGTCTGCAGCCTGCTGCTGCAAACCCTCCAGAGTAGGGCAGACTTACTGTGCCTCACAGAATGACTCCATGGTGGACCCCCCTTCCTGCTGCCACTGTGATAGCTCAGGGACCTCCCCCAGTTCGGCCACCTGTTCCCCTGTAGACACTGGTGCGTAACCCTCAGGATCAAGCTCGGCCCGGACCGTGGGAACTTCTGGGGCACACTTGCCAAGTCAAACTGGCAGTTTGAAACTGCACCTACAGACACTGCAGTGGTAGGTATAAGCCATGTTTACAGGGCTACTAATGTGGGTGGCACAACCCCTTGTGGCAGGCCCACTAGTAGCATTTGATTTACAGGCCCTGGGCTCCTCTAGTACACTTTAATAAGCACTTACTACTAAATCAAATATGCCAATCATGGATGGCCAATTACACATACATTTTGCACAGGAGAACCTACACTTTAGCACTGGTTAGCAGTGGTAAACTGCCCAGAGTATGAAAAACAGAGTCCAGAATACATTAACAACCTGGGAAGCAAAGGCAAAAAGTTAGGGGAGACCATGCCAAGAATGCCAAGTCTAACACATGTCAACAACCATGCGCCTTTGCCAAAGCCCTGAAGATGGTCAACCTCACAGACCCACAGGCACACTAACCCCCACGGACACCAATTTCTTTTTGTCTTTTTTTTGGTACTGTGGTACTCCTTTTGTAGTCCTGTGGGACCACACTGGAGTGGTTGCCCTGGGTCAAGTAGAAGTACAGTGAGATCCACAGCATGATATTTTCTTTTATTTTGACTCCAATTAATTAGGTCGAGCTGCCCCCAGGGGGGTCAGAAAACCCCTAGACACAAGGGCTAATTTTTTTTTGTTTATTTTATTTTGCCTAAGGGGTCGCTCCGCAGGGGGTCAAATTATTTTTAGGCCATTTCTGCCCCCCTGGAGGCATATCAGCCTAAAATAATTAGGCTGATCTGCCCCGGGGGGGGGGGGGGGGCAGAAGCCACTAGACACCAGGAAGATTTTTTTTTTTTATACTTATTCATGAGGGGAGGGGCCCCTTGGGCAAGAGCCACTCCCTGGGGGGGGGGGAAAGTATATTTAGGCCTTTTCTGCCCCCCTGGAGCAGATAGGCCTAATATAATGAGGCTGATGGGCCCCGGGGGGGGGGGGGGGTAGAAACCTCTAGACACCAGGGAGACATATATTTTTTATTTACTTTGTGTTTTTATGTATGGGGAGCAGCCCCTTAGGCAAGGGTTTCTCCCCTGGGGACCAAATTGTATTTAAGCCAATTCTGCCCCCCCTTGGGGGCAGATGTGGCCAACATTAATGTGCCTCCATGGGGAGCGACCCTTTCCCAAGAGGCTGCTCCCCCAAACAAAACACACACATATACACACACCAATCCCTTGTGTCTAGTGTTTTCTGGCCCCCTTGGGGCAGATTGGCCTATTTTTGGAAGCCCATCTGCCCCCAAGGGGGGCAGAAAGCCCACCAGAGACCAGGGAAGATTTGTTTTTCAAAATAAGAGGGTGGGGTTATGCCCATACCCCCACCCCAAATAAATGGGGACAAAGTTGTTCTGCCCACCAGGGGCCAGATTGGGCAATATCCCCCGATTGACACCCCGGGGGCAGAAAGTCTACTAGATGCAAGGTAATTTAAAAAAACAAAAAATAGTGGGGTGGTGGCTACCAACCAGTATGGGCCTGGTCATGCCCCCATCCCACCTGAATGGGGTAACAGTCTTTCAGCTCTTCCCTGCACACTAAAACATCTTATCCCATGGCAAGCAAGAGGACAATTGATTATTTTTGGCTTTGGTTTTACATTTGGGCCATGAGAGCTTGGTAACTCTCAAAATCATCCCACTTGGAATGGTGAAGGCTGCACTTTTTTGACTTTGGGACGCTGCCATGTAGAAAAATCCACAAGACCTAGACACATCTGAAAACTAAACATCTGGTTGATTCTAGGGTGGTGTGCTTCACATGCACCTGCACCATTTTCTTAGCCACAATGCCCTGCAAACCTCCAACTTTGCTTCAAATCACACATTTCTCCCACATTTTTGTGATGGAAACTTCCGCAATCTACAGGAATCCACAAAATTCCTACCACCCAACATTGTCTCATCTATACTGATAAAAATCCTGCTGCACTTGTCAGCCTAAAATTATTTTTTCATACTGCCCTTTTGGACCCGCTTTGGTTCCCCCTCAATTTCAACATGTTTTTAGCTGTTCCCTGTCACAGGCACTTGGCCCGCCAAGACAAGTGAGGTATCATTTTCACCGGGAGACTGAGAAGAACGTTGGGAGGTAGGAAATTTGTCCTGGTGCGGTGATCCCACAAAGAAATGTGAAAAAAATTTGATTTTTTTAGCTAAATTTGAGGTTTGCTGAGGATTCTGGGTATAAAAAACATTGGGGGATCAATGCAAGTCACACCTCCCTGGACTCCCTCTGATGCCTAGTTTTCAGAAATGTCTGGGTTTGGTAGATTTCCCTAGATGGCTGCTGATCCCAGGACCAGAAACGCAGGTGCCCCCCTCCGCAAAACCAGGTAGTTTTGTATTTGATCATTTTGATGTGTCCAGATAGTGTTTTGGGGCATTTCCTGTAACGAGCACCAGACCTACACACACAACTAAGGTACCAGTTTTTTTCAGGAGACTTGGGGGAACGCTGGGTAGAAGGATATTTGTGGCTTCTCTCAGATTCCAGAACTTTCTGGCCCTGAAATATGAGGTAATAGTGTATTTTGGACAAATATTGAGGTTTGCAAAGGATTCTGGGTAACAGAACCTGGTGAGAGCCTCACAAGTCATCACATCTTGGATTCCCCTAGGTGTTTTAAAAAATGCACAGGTTTTCTAGGTTTCCCTAGGTGCCGGCTGAGCTAGAGGCCAAAATCCACAGCTAGGGACTTTGCAAAACCCAGCTCTGTTTTCTTTGGGAAAATGTGATGTGTCCACGTTGTGTTTTGGGGCATTTCCTGTTGCAGGCGCTAGGCCTAACAACACAAGTGAGGTCCCATTTTTATCAGGAGACTTGGAGGAACACTGGGTGAAAGGAAATTTGTGGCTCCTCTCAGATTCCAGAACTTTCTGTCACCGAAATGTGAGGGAAAAGTATTTTTGGCCACACATTTTGAGGTTTGCAAAGGATTCTGGGTAACAGAACCTGGTGAAAGCCGCACAAGTCACCCCGTCTTGGATTCCCCTAGGTGTCTACTTTTCAAAAATCGGCAGGTCTGGTAAGTTACCGTAGGTGCAGGCTGAGTTAGAGGCCAAAATCCACAGCTAGGCACTTTGCAAAAAAACAGCTCTGTTTCCTTTGGGAAAATGTGATGTGTCCACATTGTGTTTTAGGTCATTTCCTGTCACGGGTGTTAGGCCTACCCACATAAGTGACGTACCATTTTTATCAGGAGACTTAGTGGAACACTGGGTGGAAGGGAATTTGTAGTTCCTCTCAGATTCCAGAACTTTCTTTCACCAAAATGTGAGAAAATAGTGTTTTGTTGGCCAAATTTTGAGGTATGCAAAGGATTCTGGGTAACAGAACCTGGGGAGAGCCCCACAAGCCACCCCATCTTGGATTCCCCTATGTGCCTAGTTTTAAAAAATGCACAGGTTTGCTAGGGTTCCCTAGGTGCCGGGTGAGCAAGAGGCCAAAATCTACAGCTAGGCACTTTGCAAAAAACATGACAGATTTCAATGTAAAATTGTGATGTATCCATGTTGCATTTCCTGTCGTAAGAATTAGGCCTACCCACGCAAGTGAGGTACCATTTTTATTGGGAGACCTGGGGGAACACAGAACAGCAAAACAAGTGTTATTGCCCCCTGTCTTTCTCTACATTTTTTCCTTCCAAATATAAGACAGTGTGTGAAAAAGACGTCTATTTGTGCAATGCCCTGTAATTCACATGCTAGTATATTTTTCACTTTTTATATTTCAGCAAATGAATTGCTGTATACCCGGTATAGAATGAAAAACCATTCCAAGGTGCAGCTCATTTATTGGCTCTGGGTACCTAGGGTTCTTGATGAACCTACAAGCCCTATATATCCCGCAACCAGAAGAGTCCAGCAGGCATAACCGTATACTGCTTTAAAAAATTTGACATTGCAGGAAAAAGTTACAGAGTAAAACGTGGAGAAAAATTGCTTTTTTCACTTCAATTTCATTATTTGTTTATTTCAGCTGTTATTTTCTGTAGGAAACCCATGTAGGATCTACACAAATTACCCATTGCTGAATTCAGAATTTTGTCTACATTTCAGAAATGTTTAGCTTTCTGGGATCCAGCATTGGTTTCTCACCCATTTCTGGAAGGAGGCTGAAAGCACCAAAAATAGTAAAAATGGGGTTTGTCCCAGTAAAATGTCAAAATTGCATTGAAAAATTAGGTTTTCTAATTCAAATCTGCCTGTTCCTGAAAGCTGGGAAAATGATGATTTTAGCACCGCAAACCATTTGTTGATGCCATTTTCAGGGAAAAAACACAAGCCTTCTTCTGCAGCTCTTTTCTCCCATTTTTTGTGAAAAAACACAATTTTCACTGTATTGTGGCTAATTTCTTGGTCTCCTTTGGGGAACCAACAGAGTCTGGGCACCACTAGAATTCCTAGGATGTTGGAAAAAAAGGACACAAATTTGGTGTGGGTAGCTTATGTGTACAAAAAGTTATGAGGGCTGGTTTCCTTTCACTAATGGCCAAGCTGACAAAAATCTCTGGAATGCACTTCTTAGTTCAAAGAAGACATTTATTATTACTTCCCCATGAGGTTCCTAAAATGAGATTTTTAGGTTGAAAGCACAAGTTTAAAAATAGTCACAACAGTGAAAGGAAAATATATAAAAATGATTCTCAACTGTAATGTACAAAGCAAATATATGTGATTATATTACAACAAAATTGCAAAGCAAGGATGAAGTAAAAATTAATCACCGTAAAGGATAAAGTAAAAATTCATCACCTTAGGGCCTGCCAAGCTCTTCATCTTTCTCATGCCAGCAAGAAGATGAAACCGTTGAACTGCGAGAAAGAAATATCCACCCTCACGGGACAAGTGTCAGGCATTTGACGTCCAATCCTGAGAGAGGTCTTGGAAATTCCCTCGCTACTGAGCAGGGCCACATTTTTATACCTTTAAAGAACTGAAAGGCCTTTCTGGAAAAACTCTCCCATGAAAGAGAAATATTCAAACATGCTGGCTACTGTAGGTCAGAGTAGGAAGAAAAACGTTGAAAACTGGCTAGATCTTCAAGGCTCTTCTCCAAAGGCCACACCATTCCCTGCACTATACTTTCTTATCATGTTGACTAACAAACTGTTCGGTGAGAGAAAATACGAAAAACACAGCTCAACTGCAATGTCTCAACTGCAATGTCTAATGCCACGATAATGCCTATAGGCAGCAAAACTGAATATAAAATGTAATCTGCTGGTGAACACTGAACAACTAATATGCAAAGTGGTGCAACACAAAGTCAGTTGTCAAACACATCTATTTTTATTACATTTCCACCCTTATCATCTATGACTTTGTGTACTTTTCTCTTATTTAAAAACAAGACAACATCATTGTTAGAAATGGGGTCTTTGGTTGGCAGTCAGGTTACCCCCTGTCCAAGCAAGGACCCTCACTATAGTCAGGGTAAGTCATACACAATCCAAATTATCCTGTGCCCATTCTCTGGTAGCTTGGCACTGAGCAGTTAACTTAGAAGACAATGTGTAAAGTATTTGTGGAATAAACCTAGAAAGAACAGGTGTCTCTGGCAGGGCAAAGTACCTGGTTTGCATTGAAAAATCCACGCAAGGGACCGCAGAGGCGGAGGTGAGTGGAAAACGGTGAGTGTGCGTCGGTTTCGCCCCTTTGCACACGGACGTGCGTCGTTATTTTTCACTCGGAGAAGACGTTGCATCAATTTCTGGTGCACAGACTTGGATCCTCTTCATTCCCCTGGGCTTTCAGACGCCCAGGGGATGATGCGTGGAATCCTGGGCTTAGGGAGCGAAGTCACAGGGGCTGCATTGATTCCGGTAGGCGATGAGTGGAATTTTCTTCCGCACAGCAGACGCTGTGCTGATTCCTCTCAGGAAGTCAGGTGGCGTTGTTCTGAGTCGGCTTGCGTCGATCCAGAAGGACTGTGCATCGAAGTTCCGGTCGCATCGCTGGCTCGATCTTCTGTCGCGAAGTTGAGGCTGTGTCGTTCCGGTCTGAATTTTTCATTGCGAGCAGGCTGTGCATTGTTCTTGGCAGGAGGTGCGTTGAAGTTTCACTGCACGGGGATTTCAGCTGCAGGAGAGAAGTCTTTTTGGTCCTGAGACTTCAGGGAACAGGAGGCAACCTCTATCCAAGCCCTTGGAGAGCACTTCTGCAGCACAGCAAGAGAGCAGCAAGACAGCAGGCAGCAGTCCTCTTCCGAAAGCAGTCAGGTGAGTCCTTTGAGCAGCCAGGCAGTTCTTCTTGACAGGGTGCAGGTTCTGGTTCAGGTATCTTCTCCAGGAAGTGTCTGAGTTGGTAGGGCAGAGGCCCTGTTTATATACCCTAATGTGTCTTTGAAGTGGGGAGATGGTGGCTTAGAAGTGCACCAGGTCCCCTTTCAGTTCAATCCTGTCTGCCAGGGTCCCAAAAGGGGGTGTGGCAGTCCTTTGTTTGAGAGCAGGCCCTCCACCCTCCCAGCCCAGAAAGACCCATTCAAAATGCAGATGTATGCAAGTGAGGCTGAGTGTCCTGTGTTTGGGGTGTGTCTGAGTGAATGCACAAGGACCTGTCAACTAAACCCAGCCAGACGTGGATTTTAAGGCACAGAAAGATTTAAGTGCAGAGAAATGCTCACTTTCCAAAAGTGGCATTTCTAAAATAGTAATATTAAATCCAACTTCACCAGTCAGCAAGATTTTGTACTTCCATTCTGGCCATACTAAATAGGACCTTCCTACTCTTTTCAGATCAGCAGCTGCCACTCAAACAATGTATGAGGGCAGCCCTAATGTTAGCCTATGAAGGAAGCAGGCCTCACAGTAGTGTCAAAACAAATTTAGGCATTTTACACTACCAGGACATGTAAACTACACAGGTACATGTCCTGCCTTTTACCTACACAGCACCCTGCCCTAGGGGTTACCTAGGGCACACCTTAGGGGTGACTTATATGTAGAAAAGGGGGGTTTATGCTTGGCAAGTATTTTTAAATCCCAAGTCGAATTGACAGTGAAACTGCACACACAGGCCTTGCAATGGCATTCCTGAGACAAGGTTAAGGGGCTTCTGAAGTGGGTGGCACAATCAGTGCTGTAGGCCCACTAGTGGCATTTAATATACAGGTCCTGGGCACATATAGTGCACGCTACTAGGGGGACTATTACATTAATTAAATAGCCCAATTGGATGTGATCCAAAGTTACCATTTTTAAAGGGAGAGAGAATATGCACTTTAGCACTGGTTAGCAGTGGTAAAGTGTGCAGAGTCTAAAAACCAGCAAAAACAGTATCTCGAAAGTGGAGGGAGGCAGGCAAAAAGTTAGGGGTGACCACCCTAAGGCTGTCAGGTCTAACAATCATAAACAAATCAGGTTTGCATTGTATACAGCAACAGAATGCAATGATAAAAGCAATCACTAGAAAGCAATAGAAGTGGATTAACGTATTGATCTTATAAACAGGTAAATCAGACACACCTACAATGAAAAAACTGAAGCTACTCTGATTGGGATAATAACTGATTAAATAGTGTCTCTAGGATAGCAAGTCGGTATAGAATTACATGGAAACATCATGAGTTCTAATTTTATAAAGGTACATGGTCCACCTGAAAGGTTTGCTGGAATGTAAATGAAAGTCAGGTTTCCACAAGGAAAACAGCCAGCCAACTGGTAATTTTGCTTAATGAGACTAGCAGCAGTCATCAGATGATAACAAGTTGACAGAATATCCATGGTACTCGGCATTGATCCCATGTGGAACTTTAATCTGTGAAGTACAATTTGCGCAAAATAGATCCATAGGATTTGTACTTTAAAAGCAGCAGGAGCGTCGCAGAAAGGTTATCAATCAGGTTCAGGTTGGGGGTGCAGTCCCTCCCCGACCCCACATGCAAATGCCTGAAGAAGACCACACAGAACACTCATGGTCAGTGGCAAGTCATGGTAATATGTCTCAACTGCAATGTCTAACACCACGATAAAGCCAATAGGCAGCTAAACTGAATACAAAATGTAATCTGCAGCTAGTGAACACTGAACAACTAATATGCAAGGTGGTGCAACACAAAGTCAGTGGTCAAACACATCCATTTTCATTACGGAGGGCCAAAGCATGAACTGCCCCAAACATCCCAAAAAAAGGCTTGGCACCTGAGGGGGAAAAGGCCTGGCAATGAAGGGGGTTGAAGAAAAATGATTGGTCACAGTGCTTTTTATAGATATGAATTTGTCTTTATCATTGTCCTCTTCATGGGGATACAGATATGTGAGAGGAAAATAAAATGTTCTAGCAACTCAAACTTAGGGGGTCATTCTGACCCTGCACGAATGACGGAAGCACTGCCAACAGGCTGGCGGTGCTTCCTTGCCCATTCTGACCGCGGCGCTGCCATGGGGATTCTGACTGCCTTCCCGCCAGCCTGTTTCTGGTTGTCACCGCCAGGAAGAGGCTGGTGGGAATGGGTGTCCTGGGGCCCCTGGGGGCCCCTGCACTGCCCATGCCACTGGCATGGGCAGTGCAGGGGCCCCCTAACAGGGCCCCAGCCAGCTTTTCACTGTCTGCCTAGCAGACAGTGAAAAGCACGACGGGTGCAACTGCACCCGTCGCACCGCCGCAACACCGCCGGCTCCATTCTGAGCTGGCTCCTGTGTTGCAGCCCTCCTTCCCGCTGGGCCAGTGGGCGCTAACATAGTTAGCGCCCGCCGGCCCAGCGGGAAGGTCTGAATGCCGTCAGCGGTCTTTTGACCGCGTAGCGGCCAATTGGCGGTTCTCGCG
The DNA here is from genome assembly GCF_031143425.1 of Pleurodeles waltl. Lineage (NCBI taxonomy): Eukaryota > Metazoa > Chordata > Amphibia > Caudata > Salamandridae > Pleurodeles > Pleurodeles waltl. The sequence continues at coordinate 452,082,630 of NC_090451.1, read as the reverse complement.
TGGCGGGCGGCGACTGCCGCCCGCCAGAGTAGGAATGAGGGCCTTAATTCCTTGTAAACATACCACCAAATGTGGAAAAAGAAACTGAGGCCCGTATTTATACTTTTTTTAGCGCCGCATTTGCGCCGCTTTTTGACACAAAACGGTGCAAACCTACAAAATACAATGGTATTTTGCAATTTTGCGCCGTTTTTGCGTAATAAAACAACGCAAATGAGGCGCAAAAAAAGTATAAATACGGGCCTGGATGTTTACACAACAGGGCACCTTTTCTGAGGTGCGTTGGGTGCAAACAGGTCAGTGATCTCAATTGCATATATTGTACTGCCTTAGATCAGCATATTAGTGAAAGTTGGAGCAGCTATTTGCTTCAGCTGCATTGTCTTTCACAATATAAGTAGAACCCAGTCGGCACTCAAGAGGGAGCAGAGATCCCCTTTCAGATTGTTGCAAAGAGTAACTGTACTTACCTGAAGCATGTCTGGGGGTGCTATGGCAGCTCCTTTCACCAGTTTCTGACAGTGCCCTCCGGTGGCACACTGACTGTGCACCACGTCTTTGTGGTGCACAGTCATTGCACATCTTGATAGCCTCTTGGCTCTAATTTACATCCACAATGTGGCCTGGGCCAAATGCAAGATGCTTTTTCTGATTTGCATGAGGCCATGCTCCCATGCAAATGAGGGAAGTCTGCCTAAAGGTAACGCTAGGGTTATATGTGCACTGGCCTATGTCTATAACAGAAGGGCCCACTAAGTATGAACAGCAGATCCTTAACACTACAGTTTTGAAGGAGCACAGATAGCATGCACACACAAGCATTGGGTCTCTGGCGCATTGCATGTACTACAGCCCCACTAGTTTAAAAAAATGTATCAACAGGCTATGCATTAAAAACATGGGGGCTTATGTACAAATAGATTTTCCTGTTTCAAAGATTGCCATTCACAAAACTGGAGCTTTGGTAAATGCAAAATAGCTTTTTGTTGTGCATAAAATCCAAATTGTTATTCAGTAAAACTTACTGATTTGCAAAATAGATTTCCAAATGTATACCATATTGTAAATTAGAAAGGGCATGTTGAGGGATTCCCTTCCAACTTGAGATTCCTTAAGGTATGTATCAAGGGTTTGCAACCACAATTAGAGTTGCAAACCATTGACAGATTAAAGACACCTCAAAGGAGGTGGTAACCCCTTTGCAAATGGGAAAGGGGCCCTTTCCTTGATGAATGTCCGCAGAACAATTTTGTGAAACTTTTCATTTTTTTAATGCATCCCATTAATTAGTAAAAATAAATTAAAATCATTATTAAATTATTTCTGATGAATGGACCCCATAGGGATTATAGTAAACAAGAACAAATGATTTAAATGATTTAAATTGGAGACTTTTGGAAACTATCTTTCTTTCGATTAGCATGTTAAAAGAGAGCTAATGAATTTGAACATTGAGTAGACATTTATATCGGAAATAGACGAATGAATACAGAGTCGCCCTCATGACTGGTTATCATGATTGATTCTCAGCTGATTCCATTACTTTACAGCATCCACTGCGACTTCTTAGATTCAAAACATGTAAATCGTTCAAACCAATCTGAGTTATAAGATAATCATTATAGAGTTGTGTCGAATCTGAAAACTTTATGATTGAAGTAGTGCGTCTTAAACAGACATTTCAGGATGGCTCTTAAGGCCGAGAAGTTAATGTCTAATAAAACAGCATAAACGTTCTTGCAAGAGTCGCAGATTATTTATTTGAAATGAGAATCCCGTTTTGAAAGTGAAAAAGTCTGTCAGACTCAGCTTGGGTCAATGCAATATTCTCTCAACCGGTTTTTAGCCAGAATTACTAAATGATGCATTTAATGCCAAAGCTATGTTCCTGGTCGGCGTATGAAACACTGTGGGGGTTATTACAAC